>NC_133534.1:187166047-187838135 GCF_048544455.1 Silene latifolia
TCCAAAATAACCACTTGAAGTTACACCCAATTTACATCGTATCTATTTTAAGTTAATTAAATAATCTACTCATTGAATTTACACCTTATCAATTAAAGGTACACCATCTTTACTTGAAGTTACACATATTTGCCTGAAGTTACGACATGTGAGCTTTAAGTTACACCATATCTATTTTACATTATATCTACTCAAAGTTAATTAATTAATTTGCTCATAAACTTAAATTACACATTATCAATTGAACTTATACCATATTTTCAAAAATATCCGCTTAAAGTTACACCCAATTTACACCACATCTACTTGAAATTAATTAATTAATTTACTCATATACTTAAATTACACATTATTAATTAATTTACACACAATTTACACCACATCTACTTGAAATTACACCATGTCAAATTAAAGTTGCTTCATATTTACTTAAAGTTACACTATTTGTGATTAAAGTTACACCAAATTTACTTCAATTATACAATATCTGATTAAAGTTTCATCATATCTACTTAAAGTTACACTATTTCTGATTAAAGTTACACCATATATGATTAAAGTTATACATTATCTGATTAAAGTTTCACCATATCTACTTAAAGTTACACTAATTCTGATTAAAGTTACATCATATATGATTAAAGTTACACCAAATTTACTTCAAGTTATACAATATATGATTAAAGTTACACCATTTCTACATAAAGTTACACTATTTGTGATTAAAGTTACACCATTTTTACTTAAAGTTACACCATTTCTACTTAAAGTTACACTATTTCTGATTAAAATTACACTATTTCTGATTAAAGTTACACCATATATGATTAAAGTTATACAATATTTGATTAAAGTTTCACCATATTTACTTAAAGATACACTAATTTTGATTACAGTTACACCATATATGATTAAAGTTACACCAAATTTACTTCAAATTATACAATATATGATTAAAGTTACATCATATCTGATTAAAATTATACTATTTGTGATTAAAGTTACGCCATATATGATTAAAGTTATACAATATCTGATTAAAGTTTCATCATATTTACTTAAAGATACACTAATTTTGATTAAAGTTACACCATATATGATTAAAGTTACACCAAATTTACTTCAAATAATACAATATCTGATTAAAGTTTCACCATATCTACTTAAAGTTATACTATTTCTGATTAAAGTTACGCCATATATGATTAATGTTATACAATATCTGATTAAAGTTTCACCATATCTACTTAAAGTTACACTAATTCTGATTAAAGTTACACCATATATGATTAAAGTTACACCAAATTTATTTCAAGTTAAACAATATACATTATTTCAGATTAAAATTATACCATATATGATAAAAGTTACGAAGTATATCATATCTACTTCAATTTACACAGTAACTAATTAAAGTTACAATATATCTATTTAAAATTATATTATTTCTGTTCAAAATTACACATTATATACATTAATACAAAATATTTTACAATGCGAACAGTCTATTATTCAACTCAATTGTGTCATAACCCCACTCAAAGCTATAAAATAATTGCGGCGTTGAAGGTTCGCATTCTTGTTGAAACATGGTGCTCCAGTCACGTAGTCATGCTTGGCTATTGTATCATAACCCCACTCAAATCCTTAAAACTTCTTGAATCCATCATGAGCATATTTAGACAAGTAAAGAAGAACAAGCAGCTTCTTAGGTGTGCCACGGAGAAGACTATCGGAATCACCAAAGACATTATAAAAACTGATTAGAAAAAAAATGATACACGGTTACGAAAACACGAAACACGATTAAAATTAATATAATTTATTCAAGCATCTCAATGCGTCAATACAAATTCTAAGATGGAAAAATAAAAGGCAAGTTTAAAACAATGAAGGATAGTATGACTTCCATGAGATAGACATTTTAAAGTTACATAACATTTACTAAAACATCGAAGATAGACATTGTAGATTTAAAGTTACTCACTTTGAGCATTGAAGTTACACACTTTGAACATTGAAATTATAAACCGTACAATTTTATAAAAAAAAAAATCAATTTGAAAATGCACAATCTAACAATTCAACATAGTTGGCGTACAATATATTATACATCAAACCATAATAACAAGGACATAGATTATATACAAATTCATTTAAAAAAACTTGTAGGTTTGGACGAGGACTCAACTTTCACAGCCATAATCAAACCCCACTTCACAACAAATTATAAAAAAAACTTATGGATTAAAACTGGGTTTGTATATTGCAAAGAATACTAGGTTTGTAATTATGAAGATAGTTGATAAAATAATGTTAATCAACCTTGAGTCCATAAATCAGCAAGACAAAAGCTACCAAAAAAACGTGGTGTTATACACATGATGACATGAAATCCAGAATAAATCACAAATAAAAAAAACTATCAAATCAAACCCCATTTCATGAAATGGGCGAGTAGCTTTCACCACCATAATCAAACCCCATTTTATGAAATCCTCAATCAATCACAAATTAAGGAACTGACAAATGTGACGAAAAATGGAACTAGATGCTTGTCACGTATAAACAAACCAACCAAATTTGGAAAAATATGAACGAGAATGTTAATAAGCTTACCGAAATAATGTGGTGAAGGTGACAGGAGATGAGAAAGAGAACAGAGGATCGAGAACCAACGAGTTTGGCGGTAGATGTCGAAGTCGACTACCGGCGTGAAGAGGTAATGGCTGCCGGCATCTGGGTTGGTTGGTGGGATGAGAGAGTTGAGGGAAGTTAATCTTAGGGAACATGAAAAGGAAATTGAATATGTGAATGTGACGATGTGAGTGAATAGAAAATGAGAAAAATATTGGGATATAAACAGAAACAGGGGCATTGGGAAGTACTCGGCATTGGGAAGTGAATAAGAGATCGGAAATTGGAAAAAAGAATTAATGAAATGGGTGGCTGAGTGTCTTTCTTAATTTTAATCTCAACCATTCATTAGGTAACAATTCAAGGGTCTAGATGAGGACTTATGGACTCATCTAAACTAAGTGGACTTAGTTGAACCTATTTCTATATCAATACTATATATTAAATCCAGAAACCAAGGGACTTCAATGTAATTAAAGAAATTTATACAAATTAATTATACTATATAGTTTTTAATCAATAGCACCGTGTGATGGGCCCGATTAAGGGATCTCAATGCAAATATTATATAGTTTGGGTTAAAATTAAATTATATAGAAGCTTGATAATTTTCCTAAACATTTGTAAGAGACTAAAACATGGTCAATTTCCTTAAAATAAAATAAATAATTAAGGTCAATTTCTTTAAAATAAAATAATTAATTAAGATGGTCAATTTGAAGGAGACTAAAAGAAAGAAGATGCTTGGTAATTTTCTTAAGTATTTATAGAAGACTAGAAGATGGTCAATTTCCTTAAAATAAAATAATTAATTTGTATAAACATGCACCCTTATGGTATTAATTATTATCATCATAAAAGTATGTATTAAATTTAAAATCTATGCAATTTTATTAAACTTTATAGTTTAATAGATGTATAGATGTTAATTATTTAACATACAAAAATATAATATGTAGTTTATAAATAATTCAAGTTAATTTCCATGATATATAATATTGCATAATTATTTTGATTTGATTTAATGCATAATCATCTTAAAATTGCATGCCTAAGTAGTAAAAGTAATTTCGTCAATAAAGAAAAGAATTGTAGTAACATTGGATATAGTTATATGATAGTAATCACTCATTTGAATAGTAAAAGCAACAATATTATCAGCGAGATTAGTGAAAGTGGTAGAAACAACAATGGGAGTAGTGAATAATCTATATTACTGCGGCAATAGTGAAAGTAAGTAAGTAACAATAATTGCGGCGGGAGTGCTGAAATTATAAATATCGGCGGGAGTAGTGAGAGTAACAATAATTACGGGAAAGTAGTGAAATGTTATTACTATTGTTTCATTAATAAAAGTAAAATATTAATAGCGGGAGTAGTGAATTGTCTCAAAATTTATTTCCATAATGAATATATCATAGAAAAATATATTAATGATAAATTTATGGGTTATACAACTTTAAGTAATTTTATTTAATGAAAAAAAAAATTAATTGTTAGTAGAGGTAGCCCGGGCGAAGCCGAGCACCTATACTAGTATATATATATATATATATATATATATATATATATATATATATATATATATATATATAGTAAAATTCTTATAAGTCCACCTATATATTTGAGTCTATAAGTCCTCACTACATCCCTTAGATATCCCACTAAGGATGGTTGAGATTGAAAGCAAAAAAGCATACTTAACACTAATGAGTTTTCTATACACTAATTAATCCCACTTTCTCTCTCTAACATTAATTATACATTCACTAATTGATTATTATACACAATTTTTTTTAGCACAAATTTTTTTTCGACAAAAACTTTTTACAAATTTTAGAACACTTTCACTGTTTTAAAAGTGTAATTTTAACGGAAAAAAGTGTAACTTTAACAAAAAAAAAAAGCAGTTTGACGGATATTATTTTGAAATTTGAAAATTTGAAGCAATTTTACGATAAATTTTGCGTTTTACGAGTGTAACTTTAGTTTTTACGACAAATATTATTTTGAATTTTTCAAATTTTAACACAACTCATTGTAAGTAAATTGAGTCACTTATACTGTAACTTTAGTCTTTTAAAAGTGTTCTTTTAAAAGTGTAATTTTAGTCCATTAAAGTGTAATTTTAGTCCATTCAGAGTGTATCTTTAGTCCATATTAAAAGTGTAACTTTTGTCCACTAAGAGTGTATCTTTAGTCCATATTAAAAGTGTAACTTTAGTCCATTGAGAGTGTAACTTTAGTCCTTTGAAAGTGTAATTTTAGTCTATTGAGAGAGTGAATTTAGTCCATTGAGAGTATAACTTTAGTCATTGAGAGGGTAACTTTAATAGAGATAAATGTAACTTTAATGAAGATAAGTGTAATTTTAATGGATAAAAGTGTAATTTTAATGGAGAAAAGTGTAACTTTAATAATAAAAACAAATGTAACTTTAACAGAAATAATGTAACTTTAATAGAAAAAAGTGTAATTTTAACCGAGAAAAGTGTAACTTTCATAATAGAAAAAATTGTAATTTTAATAGAAAAAAGTGTAATTTTAATGGAGAAAAGTGTAACTTTAATAATAGAGAAAAATGTAACTTTAATAGAGAAAAGTGTAATTTTAATAGAAAAACTGTAATTTTAATGGAGAAAAGTGTAACTTTAATAAGTGTAACTTTAATAGAGAAAATGTAATTTTAATAGAGAAAACTGTAATTTTAATAAGTATAACTTTAAAAGAGAAAAGTGTAACTTTAATAGTGAGAAATGACAAAACGATATTTTAAATATGAAATTTGTAAAACAAAAATCGAGAAAAAAAGAAAATGTATAAGACGAGATTTGTGAAAATAAATGTAAGACGATATTTTAAAAATGAAATTTGAAGAAAAAAAGATATATAAGAAACGAGATTCGAACAAATATAAAACAATACGATATTTTAAAAAATAAATATGAAGAATTAATAAAAAAAAAATTACACAAAACAACAACGACACACAATAAATAAGAAACAAAAGAAAAATTAAACAAAACAACAACGACAAACACAGTGACAACCAACACCAACAATTACACAACCAACAAACACCAAACAACGACAACAACACAACCCGTGGTGCTGGCTGCGTGGAAGAAAGAGGGATGGCAGTGCGGCGTGAGGCGGGTGGCTGCGTAAGGTTGAGGGGTCATATCTGGCGGTGGTGTGCGTGAGGTTGAGGGTCGTTGGTGGTGGTGGCTGCGTGGTTATGCGTGGCTGTGTGGAGGGTGGTATGGTGGCTGTGGTGGTGGCGTCAGATGGTGGTGGTGTCGGGTATGGTAGTGTCGGGTGAGGGGCTGGGCTGGTATTGTCGGCAAAGACCGACGGTGGTGGTGGCGTCAGATGGTGGTGGTGTCGGATGAGGGGGTGGGTTGGTGATGAAAAGAGGGGGAATTTTTTTTTTGAATTTTTAGGTTTTGAATTTATTGGGTTTTTGAATTTATTGGGTTTTTGATAGAGAAGGTGAATGAATTGTGTGAGATGAGAGATAAATGGGTGTGATGATAAATTATATATAGTGGAATTAGTGATAATTAGGGTGAATTAGTTAAGGTAGTGAGAGAGAGTGTTTATTTAGCTTATTAATCACCTTTTTGTGCTTTGATCTCCACCGCCCATCTTCCTCATCCAATGGCTTGGATGAGGACTTATGGACTCACACTTAAGAGGGGAACTTATATGATCTCAACACTATATATATTATTGTGTATATAAAAAGTTTTTTTTAGCTGAAATGTGAGTATATATATATATATATATATATCAAATAACCAGTCAATATACAAAGGTTTGGGGTTCAAACCTCCGTATGCTCCAAAACAAACAACCAACCAAAGCTAAAACAAGCAACCGGCATTACAATTCAAAGCAATTTAGCCACCCATTTGTTATGTGAATCACTCCGGGGCCAGTTTTGCTATAACCTCTCCTTCTTGCAATATCCTCAACTTGAGCTGCTACAGTTTCAGGTCTCAGGACTGACAACTGAAGCCTTGTATTGTTTCTCTGGTGCCAGATAGTATAGAGATAGACATTGAACAACATAGTCATTGCTTTCCATTGCATACTGTTTTTCCTACCATTCTGAAGCTCAGTGAGACTAGGAAAGGATCTCCCGGCCTGCATGCAAAGCAAGAGCTTCCCGATTCTCGGTTGTAGATACAATCATAAAACAGATGAGCTATCGTTTCAGGTAACTCCCCACAGATTAAGCATATATTGTCCTCACAGTAGCCAAACTTGGAAAGTCTGGTCTTAACATTTAACCCCTCCTGCATTATAAGCCAGGAAATGATTGAGTGTTTGGGTATGTTCTAGCTGTTCCATACCAGAGAACACTAATCCAATTTAGGTTGTTGAGTGCAGAGCCATATATAACCATTCTTGAGAGTGTAACCTTTCTCATTAGGCATCCAGCAATTTTCAGTAAACCCCTCCTTCAGTTTATCCTTAATCTTTCATATATTTTTTCAAGTCCAAGGAGAATCCGCAAGGGGAGAATAAGAGTGCCAGTCCTGAGTTTTCAGATAGACATTGCTAATCCACTTTATCCATAACCTGTCAGCTTTGTTGTACACCCAGTTCACTAGTTTCCCTACACCTGCCCAATTCCAAGTCTCAACTTTCTTAATACCAAGGCCACCAGCATCCTTGGGGAGAGTAACCTTATCCCAAGACACTAATGGAACTCTGTGACTCTCAATACATCAGTTTTCAGGTCAGATGCCATACCACTGAAGAAGATTTCAGACTTTGTATTATTTATTCTCAAACCTGAAGCAATATAAAAAGAGGTGAAGGCCTTCATAAGGAGCATTATTGAAGGAGCATCCCCTTTACAGAACATAAGGAGATCATCTGCAAACATAAGATGGGTGAGCTTTAAGTTTTTGCAGAGGGGATGATAATGGAAAGGCCATCTTTCTGTAGCAAAGGCAATAAGTCTAGTCAAATACTCTATACAAATAGTGAAGATTAGAGGAGCTATTGGATCACCCTGTCTAAGCCCTCTTTGACCCCCGAAATAACCAAAGTTGTTGCCATTCAAAACCAGAGTAAAAGAGGTGGATCTAATGCAGGCCATGACCAGCTTTGTGAAATGACTAGGGAAGTTGAGACCATATAGAAGTTGCTCCACAAAATCCCATTCAACAGTGTCATATGCTTTTTGAAGATCAATTTTGAAGAGGCATCTAGGGGACACATGGCTTCTGGCATACATATGCACAATATCCTGACATATTAACACATTCTCAATAATTGATCTTCCCTGGATAAAAGCTCCTTGGTTGTCATGAATAATGTCTGGTAGAACAGGAGCCAATCTGTTGCAGAGAAGCTTGAATATAACTTTGTAAAGCATATTACAACAAGCAATAGGTCTAAATTGCTTAACAGATGTAGGCCTATCACACTTGGGGATAAGGGTAATATTAGTGGCATTGATCTGTTTGAGCAGCTGACCTGTATTAAAGAAATCTACAACTGCTGCATATACATCATTCCCAATCAAGTCCCAAGCATCCTTAAAGAATCCACTGGAATATCCATCAGGCCCTGGAGCTTTGTCCTTAGGAATAGAGAAAACTGCCTGTTTAACCTCCTCATAGGTGACAGTACTTGTAAGAATTGCACTATGCTCAGGACTGCACACTTTGCCCTTAGCCAACACAGTAGACTTAACTTCCTCAGTTGGACTCTTCCTACCAAGCAGATCTTCATAGTAATCTAAAAAAGCATTCTGAATGGTCTCAGTGTCATTACAAAGCTGCCCTTCCTTGTCTTCAATTTGGATGACCCTATTTCTCAAACATCTCTTCTTATTAGCACAATGGAAGTAAGTTGTATTGGAATCACACTCTTCCATCCACTAGACTTTTGATTTCTGTTGAAGGAAACTATCCCTGGCTTTAGTCAAAGTTCAAAGTTCAGTCATGAGGCTCACTTCCTTTTCAATAAGATCAGCATTGTGAGCATCAGCAGCAATATGTACTTGAGTGTCAGCTAGTAAATGTGCAACTTGACTAGTCTTATTCTCAATGTCAGAAAAACAATCTCTATTCAAAGCTTTGAGCTTGTATTTCAACTCCTTCATTTTCTTAGCCAGGCAGGACATTTTTATCCCTATCACAGGTCGTTCCCATACTTCTTGCACAGTTGATAGGAAGGCAGAGGCACTACTCCACATGTTGAAATATCTAAAACTTCTAGCTTTGCCACTGTTCAGTTTCACATTACTAACCACACAAGGAGTATGGTCCAGCAAACCCTCAGGGTGGAAATGTGCAGCCATATCAGGGAATCTCTCCACCCAATCTTGATTAGGGCAGAGTACGGATCGGGTATTTGATCCAAAAAGCTAGTTCGGATCGGATATCCATATTAGAAATCCTGAAGTTAAATATCCAATATCCAAACCAAATGTCTCGGATATCCAATGTTCAGGTATCCAAAATAATCGGATCGGATGCGGATATCCATCGGATATCAGTTTGAAACACGATTATATTCAGAGGTTTACATGATGATTTTCTTTCGTATTCTTATTCCAATGTTCTCGCTATAAAATTGAAGTACCACCTAGATATTTTCTCTAATATTTTAAACATTAATTAAGTTGTTGTATCAAATAAAATTTTATTTTCTCGAAATTATACTAGAAAACTATAGTTTCGGATCAGATCGGATATCAAAAAGTTTTAATTCTAATATCCATATCCAAACCAAAACCAAAGATTTTGGACCAGATATCCAAACCAAACTTAACTTTCGGATCGGATATCCAAAAATTCGGATCGGATACGGATCGGATATCGGATCAGTTTGGATAAACGGATTTTTTGCTCAGCCCTAATCTTGATTGATTAAAAATCTATCAAGCCTGCTGTACTTCCTATGCTTAGCATCCTGCTTATTATTCCAAGTAAAGAATGCACCAGTAGTAGGGATATCAGTCATTCCACAGAGACCTAAACAATTCAAGAAGTCCTCCATGTCCTCCTGTTTAGTTTGCCCCTCCATCCTCTCATCAGGGTGTATGACAGTATTAAAATCACCAGCCAGTGCCCAAGGCCCATTGCACTGCAAGGCAAAAGAGCTCAACCAATTCCATAGCTCAACTCTCTCACTCCCATCATTAAAAGCATAAATCATAGTTAGGTAGAAGACTTGCTGAGAAGCTATCACAGTACCCTTAACATGTATGAACTGAGGATTGTACTGCAAAATTAAAATATCAAACAAACTTGGTTGCCAAATTAGCCAAACTCTGCCCCTCTTATGAGTATGGCAGTTAGTTGTAACACACGGGCCATCAAACAAATTATGAGAAATATTACTCACATAAAAAGTTATTCGCGCCTTTTGCCGCTGATGGGTGTAGATTGGCATTTTTTACCTGCAGGTTAGCTTAAAAACAGGTTTGGCATAGACAATATTTCAACCGTTATGCCCTCGAAATTTACATAGAAATCACGCAACAAATAGCTACAAGTAATTACAAATAAAGCACATAATTTGGAAATGAAATGAATAAAATATATATGGTTTTGAACATGAACATGGCCTAAATGGTAAAATGTGAACTCGACCAAGTCAAAAAAATGCAAAAAGAGTGCCTGAAAATGGGCAAAATGTGAAAAGTGAGTAAGATGTAAAAAAAAAGATGACCCGACGCGTGACGGGGAGTGCTACCCCCGAAAGAAAAAATAAAATAAAATGGATAAGTGTGACTAACAGCCGAAATGTAAAATGATCGCGTGTCGAAAAAATGTCTTGAAATGCGAATCCCGTCTCGAAACGGAAATCTGTAGTTGGATATGACGAGAATTTGGTAAAGATACCAAAAAAATCTCGTATAATATTAATTTAATCCCTATAGGAATAGGAAATAATAACAAAAACGGAATTAGGAAAGCAAGCGAGGCTGATTTGCAGAAATCACCTGCCAGGAAGAGGCTCAGCAACAGCTACGACCCTTCTAGAAGACACAACATTTGCTGCGTCATATTTGGAGATGCAATCTTCCTAAACAGAATTTAGGAAAGCTCGAGTACTATATATAGGACGCTCGTATAGCCATAACCTCCATAATCTTCTACAATTCCGTAGCATATCACATACAACACACATATATTTAAGAAAAATATTTCTCAAACAATGGATGCCTTTGAATCAGGAGTCAAAGATTGGACAAATGAGTTTAAAAATGTGGAAAAAAATGACATGATGGCTTTCAAAATTGGATCCGTCATTAGCCTCAAGCTAGTAAAGGTAATAAAACCCTTCCTAATGCATTTCTTGAATATTGGAACCTCTCTTTTTATGTATTTGCCTTCCCTGGATGCGAAATATGCCCATTTCCCGAAGAAATATCTGCAATTGGTGGGTGGGATATAGAAAACCTTCCAGTCTTGCCTCCTAGCTCCCAAGGATACAAAAATAAATTTAGGGACCTCTTAGGATTGACCAAAGCCGAAGTGGATCGTCTGGTGACCCCTAAAGGTGTAAGAATGTTCGATTTGGCAGACCGATTTATCAATACAGAGGATCCCACAATATCATATTCTACGAGGCGCAGGGCATTCGGATTTTGCCTCCTACATTACTATATATTGAAAGGCCATGTTGACTCTGAAATGAGAGGAGATCCTCGTTTTCTTGGAATAATCGAACAAATGGAGTTGCGCAAGAGCCCAACTTGCTTGGTTTTGGGAGAGATTATCCTTGGTTTGGACAATAGGAAGGTGAACCGCGAGATACCTTATCTTGGGAGTCCCATTATTTTACAGGTAAAATTTTGGCTTCTTTTTTTCTTTTCTTTTCGTTTTTTTCGTTTTCCAGCCTTGGGTCCTATTGAGACGGTTTCTGGCTCTATTTTGTAGGTCTGGCTCATGGAAAGGCTTCGATTGTCGATCCCCCAGTTAATGTATTTGGATATCGCTCACGGTCCCATGTGATGAGAACGAGGTTGTACATGGTGGATTTTGAGTCTGCAGTTACTGGGAAAACAAACTAACGAGTGAAGGAGGACCCTTAATCAGATGGATTGTTCCATGGTGGCATCTCAAATCATTAACAGAAGTATCATCCCTTGACCCTACTCGTTCCATTTGCATTCCTGGCTTAAAGTTTATGGTCAACACATTCCCGGTGATACGGTCGTTTCTGTACCAAAAATAAACCTAAATATACTAACGGAAGCTAGTGATAAGTAGGGTCGATCTCCACAGGGAGGCAAGGTATCTATCTGTAGTCCGTCTATCTAAGTCACAAGTGGGGGGTTTTGTATTTGATTCTCTAGACTACCGAAGGTTTAAGGGCAAGAGAAATAAAGTAAGAGCAGTTAAAGCGAGAAAATGTGATAAAAGTGATCAAGTAAAAGAGAGTATGTCAGGATTTCGGTTTACCGTGGCAATGTAACGACTCAATTGCAAATAGCCTAGATAATTTACTGTGAGAAGGGCATGGGAAAGGTCCTTCCGGTCCGCTATCCATCCTAGAATTCCACTAACTTAACTTCCGTCCTTATTAGGGTAGTCTACTGTTCATAGCAGGTCTGTTTATCCCAATCTTTCGATCCAGGAACAAAGTTAACCAAATTAAAATAATTTAGAAGCATGTATTCAACTAAATTGGTGTTACAGTTATATTGCTATGGGGACAGATTCTCACAAATAAATTGTCTAGTCCATTCGCTACATCATCACAGTTCTACCATGGATTCCCTAATCCCAACATGAAAGGATTTAGTTACTCATACTACTAAGGGTGTCAACAATAATAATATAGAGTGTACTAATTAAAGACATAATGAAATAACAACGATTATGCAAAAACTGATTAGGGCAGAAATAATAAAGAGAGAAAGTAAGAATTAAAGCAAACAAATAATAAGATTAAGATTAAGAAAGAAAGGATGATTACAATCAAAAGCAATCCGGCGTAAAGATCAATCCACAAAAGCAAAGAGCAAAGGTATGAGATTAAGCAGTAAAGTGTATTAAGAGATGTATTAAAAGGTAAAAGAAGAAGTGTCTATTAACCTAATTACGATTCTCTTATATAAGGAAGTGAAAATTAACAAAACTAAACCTATCACGGGATAAAAATCCCGAGTATAATAGCTAAATACTCGATCGAGGACTTTTATATCACTCGATCGAACAAATCCAAGCTAAAACCTCTCGATCGAGTACTTTAGGTACTCGATCAATCCCCACTAAACTAAATGAATAAGAACTACTCAATATTTTCCCGCCTAGATGATGGACAATAGTAGTGGGCCCATGCTAAAATTATAATAATTGATGATTGATTTATTAAATTTTTTGCCATATAATAAAATATCTCAATAAATTATAAAGTCAAATTAAATTATTCTTTCCGAATTCAACGCAATTGATATAGTACAAAAGAAAGTGGGGTCGATATTATACACTACCAAATCTTCCTATGAGAATATATACTTATATACTACGAAATATATTGACTGAAATATATTAATCTTTTAATCATTGACATACAAGATGCACCCATACTGAATAAATAAATTTGCATGGTTTCAATTTTATTTGCATTTTTTTAAAAAAATAAATTGTCTTTTTTTTTTAGTTATCTCATCCTTATTAATATGGGTAGTTCTTAATAAAGTATATGGAGTAAGATTCAATACTTTTAATTTTTCGTATTAAAAATAAAAGAAAAAAGAGTATGGAGGTAAATAGTATTTTTAATTGTTTGTAAATCATCCTTCTAGACGTGTCATATACTGTTTATATATGTTCCGTTATAAGGTCAATATGCGCTTTAGATACATTTCGTACCTAATTCAATCCTCTTATCCCCTATAATCCTCCTATAACTAAAACTAAAAGATTAAGTCATCTATAAATTTTTTTGATCAATGCAATAACAAAGTAGTGACTCTATATTAGATTATGTTGTTCCATAATCGCCAGCTATCATTACTTTTCATAATAAAAATAGGTTCACACAAAAATAACTTAATCTAAAAATCCTTTGAATAATAACCTTTTTTTATATAATACTACTAACATTATAATTAGTACATTACAACATTTATTATAAGTACTCATTTATGTAAATATTTTAAATTTTTACGAGCTCTAGCCTCTATATACCAACTCTCACAAATACCGTGCTTTAGCACGGGATCTCAACTAGTCACTTATTAAAAAGGCACTGTCGATCGAGTAGAAAAAGGAGTCGATCGAACACAATAGTACTCGATCGAGTACTTTCCAGCGCACAATTCCTGCTTCGCGCACTGAACTTCAAACGGCTGCCATTTCTTCGTTACTTGGGCAAATAGAGTGTTTCCGGTGGCGTTGGAAATATAAGAGGAAAAGCTTTCATCTCCAATTAGAATCACCTGAAAATAAGTTGTAGAACTATAGATATGCCTCTTCAAATTAGGCACTAGTAATTTGAAGTTCTTCCATTGCTCGCCTAGCTATCTTACTTCTTTGCGCATCATAATTAGTAGTTTCCAAGCTCCGACTCAACTCATCTCCTAAATTCATGCATAGCGACATGTTTTAGGCTTGATTATGCTCCTTTCCGGTTCATATCTGCAAATCATACAAGACAAACCAAAGTAGACTATTCGGGGAACATTTGTAGCCAAACACCACACAAAATGCATTGAAATGCGTGCAAATGAAGTACAAAATACCTATATAAAATGCACGCATCAAATCTCCCCAAACCAAACCTTTGCTTGTCCCCAAGCAAATTAAATGCAAACTAAAGGAACGGATATGAAAACTCAGAGTTAGGTATAACCTATCCACTCGAACCAATTTAATGCAAACAAAAATCAACAGTCATAGCCACAGTAGTCAATACGCAAACGAGTTATAAGATGTCCATAAATAAAGCTGACCTATTGACCTTGCAAGACCGACAAAATAGGACTCTTACGGATCACTCTTCTCTCATGAAGCAAAGGGTGAATATGTATGTAAGAGAGAAAGAGAATACAATCACTCACCTAAACTGCGACCTACATAACATGCATGCAACAAAAATGATAGACGATTCAAGTACTATACATACATTCCAACCAACAATGTCCGTCACAGCCGAGGGCTTACAAATAGTATGGGAAAGTGAGGCTACAGGTGAGAAAAGGCAAAACAGATTATGGAAATGTGGAGGTAAAGCGTCAAGCTAGTTCCTAAACAAGACCATATAGGACATCCGAATCTCAACTGACCGAAAATAAAGCACAAGTGCCCTTTATTGGCACACAACTCACTAACCAAATACACTATCTCCTCAAAAATATATGAATAAGAACAGAGGAGTGAGACGGTCACAAAATTCCCTTTTTTAATACCGTCTTAATTACACAAACAATCCAAATCAAATTTTTTCTAACTTTTCTTTCTTCCTTCTTCCTTCTGCCTTACGTGAATTCATCTCTTTTCATTTTTTTACTTTCATTCACGGTTTTCTTTTTTTTTTTTTCTTTTTCGTGTTTCTTTTTTTCATTTTCTTCCTTTCTCATTCCTCTACCAGCTCCAACAATACACACGGGCCAAACTCGCAAATGGATTAACGTACCACAAAAGATATACTAGACTAGCTTGACTGGGCAGGCTTAGTTTTGGATGTAGCTAATGGGTCAAAAAGGCTAAATTTGGCTTAAGTGGAGCTAAATGGGTGAAAAATGTAGAAAGAGAAAATTTGCAAACAACTCCCTGCATGTGACACCGACCACAAACCCGAATGTATGCAATTGACAAGAAATCGAATGTCATAAATGTGCAAAAAGATGAACATGCTATGCAAGGAGTACTACTCTCAATTCCTATGTAAACCGGTCATGAATGTCACCAGTTATAAGGCTCTAAATCTCAGAAATTATAGAGTAGGTTGACAATTTATTAGGTCAAGTCTACACAGTCAGCTAAATTTGAACAAAAACTCGTAGATGTGCGTAAGACTCAGCTAATAACAATCAATAGAGTGCAAGGCTCAAGTAGAAATGACAAGTTACAGTGCAATATCATCACGGAAATCTACCGTTCCGACTCAACCTATATGCAAAAATAAACGTGAATATTTTATTAATTTTTGATTTTTTTTTAAAATTTTTATGGGATTTTGATTTTTATGGAAATAAACAAGCAATGCATACAGAAATTAAACGTGATAACAGAAATGCAAATAAAAACAAGATGCAGACACAGATATGGATGCATAACCTCCCCAAACCAAACCGTACAACGCCCTCATTGTACCCAAAACAGGGAAAGGAAATGCAAACTAAAAAGGAGACAAAGTGTAGATGCGGAAAACTTACAAGATAACGCGAAGTAGGGACCTCCCCAAACCAACCAGCAACATGGGAGGTCACTAAAAGCTCCATAACAGCGTCACAGGAAACGAATCAAAGCAGGGAAACTCGATCAATAAGATATAGCGCTCGATCGAGGAACAGAAGCTGCGAAAGTGGTCGATCGAAGGGAAAGAAACCACTCGATCGAGCGGTACCTGCAGACCACAAATGCCGACAAAAACCAAGTCTAAAATTATTTACAGTCTATGGTTTGTAAACCAATTATTAAGCACACAACAAAACTAAAATGTTCGAAAATCAACTAAAAAGAAATTTAAACTCCGGGTTGCCTCCCGGTAGCGCTAGTTTCAGATAGGTCCCAGCCCGACCTTCTTTTCTTCATCCACCCACGCAAATCAGTGGCCCACGACAAGGCTGTTGACTAAATGAGGTTCTCTCAGCATCCATCAGCTTGACTTTAGGCCTCCATACCATCGCATCAACAGGAGAACAGCAACTTATCGCAGCGTATTGGCCTCCACTTTTGGCCCTCTTGCACGCTTTCTTTTTGTACGGCCTAGCCTCGTCCATTCCCCTGCCTGGGTCATCAATCCACACTGTTCTAGTCTCCAAAGTCAACGCATGATGCCCAGCTTCTGGGTCTGTCAACCCATCAGTACCTGCAGAAGAAGTAACAAAGGAATTAACCTTAATTGAATAATCATCGTCCGAAATAAATTTAGACGACCATTTATTATTATCAGCAAAGAAATTACTCGATCGAGCACTTAAGTAACTCGATCGAGGCATTTCTTCAACAATTTTACTCGATCGAGCAACTTGTGTCACTCGATCGAAGGCCATGTTTTCCTCATTGCTCGATCGAAAGCTTTCATCCTCTCGATCAAATAATTCCTCAGGCATTTCACTCGATCGAGTAGAGTAAATCTCTCGATCGAGTGTTTTAATAGTGGCAGGCGTGACTGTATTGTATCCTTCCTCTTAAACAGTGTTTACAACATTAGTAGGCAGAATCGGCCCTTCGCAGGGAATTTCAGTCCGGGCGTGAACAACACAGACGGTCTCAGGTCGCCTAGAAATTTGCTCGGCCAATACTTGAGCCAACTGAGCTTAAGTGACTTGATAATAGCGTCTTTAGTCTGCATAACTTCTTGCACTTGAAGAGTAAGTGACTTTACTATAGACGTCAACTCAGCAATTTCTTCTTTCTGCTTATTAGGAGGAGGAGTTTGTTGTGACGGCGGCCAAGCAAATGGAGACGCTTGGTAGCCCTGTTGCTGAAATGGATGTGGCGGCACATGTGCAGAAGAATGACTGGCCTGTCTACACCACCTAAACGCATAGACTACATCGTCATCTGCTAGACAAATGACAGCTTTGTGCCCCGCAGTACCACATCTTTTACAGTGGACCACCTATTGTCCCGTAGTATGGAGCTGAGGTGAACCACTCCAAGACTGTCTACTCTCCAGCTTGCCAGGTCTTGCATTCTGAGCTTCAAGCTGTGCTATAATTCGGGAGACACTAGACATATTGGTAGAAGGGTCAAAGGTACTCAAGCCTTCCCTTTGACGATCTTTCTCCTAGAATTCTGTCTAGGTAGGACCTGTAGGACCTATCAAAACAACACTGAAGGAAAAAGATAAAAACTGCCTCAAGGAATAAATCCCTTGAGGCGGAAGACAGACGAAAATAAACATATAAATAGGCCAATTGCCTCCTCGGCAACGGCGCCAAAATTTGATACGGTCGTTTATGTACCAAAAATAAACCTAAATATACTAACGGAAGCTAGTGACAAGTAGGGTCGATCTCCACAGGGAGGTAAGGTATCTATCTGTAGTCCGTCTATCTAAGTCACAAGTGGGGGGTTTTGTATTTGATTCTCTAGACTACTGAAGGTTTAAGGGCAAGAGAAATAAACTAAGAGCAGTTAAAGCGAGAAAATGTGATAAAAGTGATCAAGTAAAAGAGAGTATGTCGGGATTTCGGTTCACCATGGCAGTATAACGACTCAATTGCAAATAGCCTAGACAATTTACTGTGATAAGGGCATGGGAAAGGTCCTTCCGGTCCGCTATCCACCCTAGAATTCCACTAACTTAACTTCCGTCCTCATTAGGGTAGTCTACTGTTCAGAGCAGGTCTGTTTATACCAATCTTCCGATCCAGGAATAAAGTTAACCAAATTAAAATAATTTAGAAGCATGTATTCAACTAAATTGGTGTTACAATTATATTGCTATGGGGACAGATTCTCGCTAATAAATCGTCTAGTCCATTCGCTACATCGTCACAATCCTACCATGGATTCCCTAATCCCAACATGAAAGAATTTAGCTACTCATACTACTAAGGGTGTCAATAATAATAATATAGAGTGTACTAATTAAAGACATAATGAAATAACAACGATTATGTATAAACTGATTAGGGCAGAAATAATAAAGAGAGAAAGCAAGAATTAAAGCAAACAAATAATAAGATTAAGATTAAGAAAGAAAGGATGATTACAATCAAAAGTAATCCGGCGTAAAGATCAATCCACAAAAGCAATGAGCAAAGGTATGAGATTGAGCAGTAAAGTGTACTAAGAGAAGTATTAAAAGGTAAAAGAAGAAGTGTCTATTAACCTAATTACGACTCCCTTATATAGGGAAGTGAAAATTAACAAAACTAAACCTATCACGGGATAAAAATCCCAAGTATAATAGCTAAATACTCGATCGAGGACTTTTATATCACTCAATCGAACAAATCCACGCTAAAACCTCTCGATCGAGTACTTTAGGTACTCGATCGATCACTTATTAAAAAGGCACTTTCGATCGAGTGAAAAAAGGAGTCGATCGAACATTATAGTACTCGATCGAGTACTTTCCAGCGCACAATTCCTGCTTCGCGCACTGAACTTTAAACAGCTGCCATGTCTTTGTTACTTGGACAAACAGAGCGTTTCCAGTGGCGTTGGAAAGCTAAGAGAACAAGCTTTCATCTAATATTAGAATCACCTGAAAATCGGTTGTATAACTCGAGATATAGCTCTTCAAACTAGGCACTAGTAATTTGAAGTTCTTCCTTTGCTCGCCTAGCTATCTTACTTCTTTGCGCATCATAATTAGTAGTTTCCAAGCTCCGACTCAACTCATCTCCTAAACGCATGCATAGGGACATGTTTTAGGCTTGATTATGCTCCTTTTTGGTTCATACCTGCAAATAATATAAGACAAACCAAAGTAGACTATTCGGGGAACATTTGTAGCCAAACACCACACAAAATGCATTGAAATGCGTGCAAATGAAGTACAAAATACCCATATAAAATGCACGCATCACTCAGAAAGGCTCGTGAGACAAATTGGCTTGAAGCAAAATATCGTAAAGCTTGACACTGTACCGCAAACACCGTTGGCACACACCTCTGAGTCCTGCCGTGAATGCACTTTTCGTTGGGATCAAAGGAACATTTGGTACATTCCTACTCTTGTGGACTCATTGTGGGCGTCTGATTCTTATTTGAAATGGACCAAAGCTAGCACTTAGGAGGAGCGTGAGAAACTGAGGAAGCATGAGCATGTTGACTATAAGATCCGTGAAGTATCTAAGGAGAACCAGGAGTATTTGACCGAAGAAGAAGAGGAAGCCGCGTTCCGAGTTGTTCGTCCAAATAAGAAGCCTAAGAGGACCCCTCCCGCTGAGAAGATAGTGGTTGATAAGAATCGCAAAGCAACACCACGAGAGAGACCGTTGGTGATTCAGTACGAAGTAGCATAGGAGCGCCCTCCTCGAGTTCGAGATAACAAAAATGACAAGAACGACAAAGGTAGGGAAAAATCGAAGAATAGGAATAGCCTAAGTCTTTTATTAATATTATTTATTTATTAATGTTGTAATAAAAGATGGGATTTTTAAAATCCTATCCTAAAAGATTGAAGTTTCAGCATTTATTTTCTATTATTTGGCATACTACTACTATTTGAATAAACAGTTTATTTAGCTAGGAAACTTTCATCCATTCCTTATTTATTCTTTCGAATTTCAAATATCTAAGCATTTGTCCTTCTATTTGCACATTTGAAATAAATTTGATCGGGTTGTATCCCTATAAAAGTATTGCCTACGTATTTACCGTTAAGGTAAAATCAAACCCATAACGTAATTCGAATAAAATTGTGCAACAGAATAAATGTTCAAAGCAAGAGCTTAAAATGAACGCAGGAATAAAGCAAGGTGATTTACTTACTCCTAAATTGCAATTAAGATATTTTGACGATGTAAAGGATGATTGAAAATGGTAAAACGCAAGAGCAAGATGCGATTAAAATTGGGATGGCCGAGGGTCATGTGGAACGTGTCACAAGAGTGGCAAGTTGGGTCACACGTGGCGCGTTCGACCTAGTATATTGGTAATATTTCTTAAGTTGATCTAGATTAGTCGGATTTGAAAATTCCTTCCCATCTAAGTCTTTGATTCTAACCACTCCTCCTAATTGGATAAACTTAACAAGGTAAGGTTGATGACCATTTCTAGTCGTCGATTTCCGGCTCAAAAAAAATTTATAAAACAATCCAATTAAGTAGTATAATCGGGGTCGAATCCACAAGGATGGCGGGGTGTATGCTTAGTCGTTTAAATCCTATTTTAATCAAATAAAAGTAAGGTTGGTTGATTGTAAACTAAGATGCAGACTAGAAGTAAATTTAGATTAAGTGAAGTTGTATTGAATCAATAAAGGACAAACGAGGGTTATTGGGTTCACAAGGGTAATTAGAGGGAAACAAGGTCCAACAAGATATGGGTGATGACAGTGGTCAAGGGTTTAAGACTAATTTCTTAGTCACCTTAAGTTCCTCAATAAGTTGTCATTTGATTAAGGTGAACTTGCTACAAACAAGGCATAATAAAGACTGTCAAATAACATAGGCACCAAGATGGACCAAGTATGTCAAAGAAAAGTTCTAACTTTCATTTAAACATATCTTACTTCTAAGACCATCCAATAGCATAATGCACCAAGATAAGCCAAACATGTCAAGGAAATGTTTCAACTTTCCTTCAAACATTTCTACAAACACTTCATATGCATGATAGTAGAAACCACATAATCACCCACACTAAAGTGTTAACAACTCAAATTCATCCCCTTTAATTACCCAAGTTACCCCTAGACCCTAGAGAAGACTACTCACACATGTTCATGGGTGAGAATTCAACAATAAGAGGAAACAATATGCAAACAATGACAAACAACATGGTGACTTGAACAAAGAGTAATTAAATAAGATGAGAAATGTAAACAAATGAAAATAAGATATAAATAAGGGAGAAATTGTACTAACAAAGAGGAAAGGAACAAACTTGGATGATAAAAGAAAATGAATTTCTTCTAATATTCAAATTACAACCCAAAGATTAAATGTAAACTGTTGAAAAGAGAAGAACTTGGATAAATTAGAGAGCAATTACACAAATATTGAGTAAAGATTACTACTTGAGTAGTGGAAAATTAAAGAGAGGAAAATAAAATATCTAGGGTTCTAAAATGTGAGAGAAAAATAAACTAAGGTAGAGAGTAATGTAATGTCTAATGTGTTGTAGTGTAATATCCTCCCCTCTATTCAATATATATAACTAAAAAGGGCTTTTTTTCGAGACACATTTACCTATTAGAAATAGAAATAATTAATTGTTTAAATTTTTCTATTAGAAATTGTAGACACCTCGTTTCTGCATCTCCCGCAAACCACCCGGTGATGATTGGGCCGCATGTTTGATTCGCGGAACGATTTGTGACAGTTCGTAAGATTATCGTCAAGTGTTTGCTCAAAAATTAATGTCGACCTCTTAGTTGTCATCTACGTCCTGATACGGTCGTTTTGGCAGTAATTAGAGTACATTCGGAGTCCGGGTCAAAAACCGTCTCCATTTTCTGATAGCTGTTAAATCCCGAGTCAGAATGTTCTGGAATGTTCCGGATATTTCTATTCCATATTTCACAAATTTTATCTTTTGGCAAATAATATCCCGTAATATTCAAAAGATAACCGAATTATTTCCGTCCTACCATAACTCAAACGCGGAAATCTTTCTTCAGCAGGAGGAAACCTCCTGGGAACAGACGCAGCAGTCTTTGCGCCTCTTCCAAGGGACGTGATGTTCTGCCGCGCCTCTTCCCAGGCCCATCTTTGCATGATTTACGTATCTTTTTTATATCTTTCCGAGATTCACTTCCAAAGAGTCTCCGAAACCCTATTCCTTCACGTGATTAGTATAAATAGGAGCCTTCGTTCCTCATATTTCTCACGCGAGTGTCCGCCCTTCTCTTCTCCCTTTGCATTCTAGACTTCGTTCTTACTAATTGGCGCCTACGTGCTTGGACTTCCGACCACGTAAGCTCGGATCTTTCCGGGTACCAGCCTCTCCGTTGCATGACCGACCAATTTGACCAACTACACTCAATCAATCTAAATTAATCAATCGTTTTCCTCTTACGAGGGCACTCTTTCCTTGCATTCGCGTCGAGCATTCACTAGTTGATTATCTTAGTCCTTCTCGTTCCGTCAACATGTAAGTCTGAGGGTGTATAATCCTTATTTATTTATTGTATTTTATTTATCGTATTTTACTTACTGTATAATCATCATTGTAAGGTCTATGTCGAAAACACCATTAAAACCGATTTCTAAAACCGTGCTTTAAAACCTGTTTTTACGGATTTCCAGTAGACAGACGTCGAGAAAAGACGCAGCAACTGGTGCGCCTCTTCGAAGGAGCGCAGTTCCTGCTGCGCCTCTTCGTGAGGCTGCCGCAGTTCCTGCCTCTTTTCTTCTTCTTCGTCCTCTGTAATTCGTCTTTCGTTTATATTTGCTTTCAATTGTTTTCCGTTGATTCGTTCACATCGTCATTAATAATTTCATATGTATATTATTCATTCATCATTAACATGTTTAATTCATCATTGTTCCGACTTAAATCCTAAATAATCAATATTTACGGGTTTTCGTCTTTAATATTCAAATCCGGATTTTAGAAGTTCAATCTGTTCATATTGGGTTTCTGGGATTCGCTATTGATATATTTGCATCCATGTTCGTCATCATTCATCATGTTTAGTCTAATTAATTGTTTAGTTTGTTCCATTCACCGATGTCACTAATTAATCATTCATTAACATTGTCCCTTCACATAAATAATCCGTTTAATTCCGTCTTGCTCGTGTTTTGCTGTTTTATGACCATCATTCACATGTAATTAATACATTAAATCACTTTCATCCGAGTCAATTATCAAATCAATCCTTAAAATTACCAATCGACATTAACGATTTGCGTTCGGCTTCACGGCCCGAACTCACCCTTGGAAACACGCGCAAAGAATCTGCGCGCTCTTCCAGGGTAGCGATTTCTACTGCGCTGTTCAGGATGAGTTCGTCTCGAACCCCGTTTCGCCTTGACCTAGTTATTTAGTTTACGTATTAATCTACTATTAATCGTTTATATCGCCCTAATTTTCGTTCGTTAATTTATTTGTTTATTTCTTTTATTCTTTCGTTCCTTTTTCTTAAATCATCCGTTTTAAAGGTATTTTCGACATAAATCGCCTTTCCCGATGTAATTATTGTAATTTTCATTATTGTAATTCTTCTTTTATTTCATTTATCCTATTTCTTGTATGCTTTCACATGTAAATCAACATTAAATTCTACTTCGACCCAATTGTATGCTAATTATGTGTCAACCGACTTAGTCTAATTCTCACATGCTAGGATTAATCTAATGGATGTTGCATTGCATGCATATAGCCGACGATATATCGAGTATAGACAACTTCCCTAATCATTAGTAGAGGCCGCTATCGAGGCGGGCGGGATTAGGTGTTCGATCAAAAGAGCTTCCTAATACGTACCCTCACCCCTTACTCCAGATCTCCGTGAGCACCCGTGTTCATTGCCATCCACGAGAGTCATTCTAGACATAGAATGCTAAGGGTAACGATTGCTTAGTGTTCATGTCACTACTTTGTGTCTTGACATGACACGAGGTATTCGAACGGTTCCAATTTCCCATAAAAATTGGTGGCGACTCCTTACAAAATGCAAACGCTTGTCCCTCGTTTCTCACCAAGCGCCCCCGTGGGCGGCCCGCTGTCCACGTTTGGCGACTCACTGGGATAATACACTTACGTGTAGCAAGGGTGAAACTTGAACAAGGTTAGAGAATAAGTTTGTACAAGACAATTGTCGGTTTTCATAACTCGGTCTTCCTAGACCGTTTTATTCGGCCTTCCTAGGCCCAACCCAACCCATCCGACCAATCGTCCCGTCTAAACGGTCCTAATTCTTATGTGGGCCTAAGGATGGATAGCGATTGACGTCATCCATACCATGATGCTTACTCTTGTTTGTATCAAGGGCCTTCACTACTT
The DNA here is from genome assembly GCF_048544455.1 of Silene latifolia. Taxonomy (NCBI): domain Eukaryota; kingdom Viridiplantae; phylum Streptophyta; class Magnoliopsida; order Caryophyllales; family Caryophyllaceae; genus Silene; species Silene latifolia. Next base: position 187,190,467 of record NC_133534.1, read on the forward strand.
GAGGAAATGGACTAGGAATCGGCCTTACTCTTGTTTGGCACGAGCCTCTCCACTGACTTCGGGTTTGATGGTTCGGTATGGCAACCCACCCTTTAAACCAAAACCCTTTTAAATGCACTCAGCATCCCGTTATAATGCTTGTATAAATATGTAAACCTTACGTGATCACCATTTCTAAACAAAACCATGACGAATTTTCAAAAATTCAAAATCCTCATTTTCAAACAAAAATTTCGAAAAATTAGGCCTTTAATTAGCGCAAAATCCGGTCAAAACTCTGTCCGGTTGTCAAGTCAAAATTCGGGCCACAAGCCCATTTCAAAACCTCACTTCGAGTCCACTCCTACAACTACACTACAGTTGACTAGGACACACATTTTCAAAGACCTTGTCTTTCTTCAAAACTCACTCAACACAAGTGGCACACATCCACTTCACGAGTCAAATCTTTTCCTCTTTTAGCTAGTGTGATAGAATGGTCGATCGTGTTTTGATTCGTCGCCGATCTCTTATCCAGTTTCCAAGATGCCTGGGTCAAGTGATGAAACGAACCTCCAGCAAATTCAAGAAAGTAATGATCGAATCCTGGCCGCGATAACCCAAATGCAAATCACTCAAGAACAAACCTATGACCGCCTTGAGCTTATCGAAGGCCGTATCTTTGATGTAGAGGGGAAGCTACCTCCCCCTCAAGGTGGAGTACTACAATTTTCCGATGACGAGTCTAAAGACGAGAATCCTGCTCTAGGAACAACCGCAGCTGAGAAAAGACTCCAATACCTAGAGGAGCAATTGATGTACCTTAAGGGGGATGACATTTACAGGGAGAACAATCGCAAGTATGAAGCCGTCAATTCCAAATTGCCCACTAACTTTAGCATGACGGATATCCCTAAGTTTAAAGGACATGAGAACCCTCTAAACCACATCCGCGCCTTCAAGGACTACATGTCTATCAAAGGCATCAAACCCGAGATGTTCTTAAGGATCTTTCCTTCATCTCTTGACACCATCCCAAAGCAATGGTTCTACACTTTAGATCACAAAAAGGTCGCTACTTGGGAAGACGCCGCGATCGAGTTCTCAAAACAATACGCGGATAATGCCGAGATCCAAGTCAACATGCGTACTCTAGAGGTTCTTACCCAAAATGACAAAGAAGGATTCACCGACTTCCTAAGTAGGTGGAGGAAGACTAGTACTCAACTAGTTGAACGCCCGGATGAGGCTACCCTCGTGGAAAAGTTCGTGGATAATCTCAAACCCATATATGCCAACCATTTGAGATATCAAAACATCAAGACCTTCAAGGACTTAACTGTACTAGGAACACGAATCGAAGATGACATCCGTAAAGGGCTCTTGTCCAAAACGGTAGGTCGAGGATATCAAGGGTCCACGAGTCGTTCATACGGCTCTACTAGCAAGACCGATGAAGTTAACCTTCTCGAGCCATCCAAGAAGACTAGCCCACCAAGGAAGTTCACGAACCTTGGGGACACATACTCCAACGCTCTAAAAAGGCTAATGAAGCAAGGTAAACTCCAACCCATTGGACCTACTCCCGAACCCGAAAGAAAGTCCAAGTTCTGGGATGAAAACTCTTACTGTGAGTACCATAGGGGCAAAGGACATGACACAGAAAAATGCTACAAGTTGAAACACGTGCTTCAGGATATGATTGAAGACGGTCGACTTCCAATTCCACCAGGAGGTAAGCCCAACAACACTCAGAATCCTCTTGGAGTTCTAGTGATTACAAGTGATGAATCTACCTTAGATTGTTCACACCTCATTTCCCCAGTCGAAGGTGAGATTCATGCATTAGAAACGGTTCCTACCGTCAAAACCCGTCAAGCACCTTGCTTCGACGAACAAGCCGTTAGCCTATTATTTGGAGAGGACCGATTCATTAGGGCCGCGCAGGATGAGATCATTACTATGATACTTCAGGACGATCGCTTCAACCCCACCGCGTTGATCACAGAAATCGACACAAAGCAGCAGAAAGGATGGAGGAAATCCATCAAATGGACCAACAACTAAGGAAGGCTCTTCAAGCTCACTACTGGAGAAGGAGAAATGTTCAAAGGAGAACCAGAAGACGACGAGTTCGAGTCGGAGTCGGAGTCGGAGTCGGAGTCAGAGTCGGAGTCTAGAGAAGTCATTAGAGAGTCTACTCCTGTTGTCATCCCTACTCCCTTCGTTTCTCCTAGCCTAGCATCGAGTAGTCACGGTAGTTCGGGGAATGCCCCAACTACTGTTCCTTTGCCGCCACTGACCATGGATCAGTTGGCTTCTTTGTTTCAACTTTACTCAAATCTTAATATGAATAAATCAGGTTCTGCTTACTCTCTGTGTTCTTTCGAGTGCAATTCTGTTTATGATGATACTGAGGATGACCAAGACCCAGACTTGACCGAAATACCTCCCTACGTAGCCAAAGAAATATTACAGGAAGGGGAAGGGGAAGGGGGACCAAGTAATAGAGGACACGAACCCATCAACGTAGGAATCGAACTAGAACCCAAAGAACTTAGGATAGGGACTACCTTGAGCTCTACCGAAAGGGCCGATTTCATAGACCTCCTAAATGAATTCAAAGACGTTTTCGCTTGGTCCTACATAGACATGCCAGGGATCGACAGGGATATCGCCGAACATAGGATTCCGATTAAGCCGGGTTTCAAGCCTGTGAAACAGAAGCTTCGACGAATGAGAACAGAATGGGCTCTAAAGATTAAAGAAGAAGTTGATAAGCAATTCAAGGCCGGGTTCATCAAAGTTTCCAAGTACTCTGACTGGGTAGCCAACATAGTACCCGTACCCAAAAAGGATGGGAGAATCCATGTTTGTGTTGACTTCAGGGACTTAAACAAAGCGAGTCCGAAAGATGACTTCCCTCTACCTCACATTGACATATTGGTGGACAATACTGCAGACCACGCATTACTATCCTTCATGGATGGGTATGCGGGTTATAACCAAATCAAGATGGCCATGGAAGATATGCACAAGACAGCTTTCGTCACCCAATGGGGAACCTATTGCTATACAGTAATGCCATTCGGATTAATCAACGCCGGAGCTACATACCAACGCACCGCAACTACACTCCTACATGACATGATGCACAAAGAAGTTGAGGTATATGTAGATGATATGATCGTCAAATCCAAGGAAAGAGAGGGACACATTGCAAACCTTCGCAAGTTCTTCGCAAGGCTACGAAAGTACAACATGAGACTCAATCCTCAGAAATGCACATTTGGGGTAACATCCGGAAAACTCCTGGGATATGTCGTCAGCCAACGCGATATAGAAATAGATCCCTCGAAAATCAAAGCTCTGATCGAAATGCCACAACCTCAAACAAAAAAGAAGTCGGGATTCTGGGAAAGGTACAATACATAAGTCGATTCATATCGAAACTTACAATGATTTGCGAGCCTATCTTCAAGAAACTCAAGAAAACAGACCACACCATGTGGGATGATGATTGTCAAAAGGCGTTTGACCGAATCAAGGAGATATTGGCTAAACCACCAGTGCTCATGCCACCACAACGAGATCAACCTCTTGGTTTATATCTCACAGTAACTGAAACCGCCATGGGCGCTATGCTAGCTCAAACTGTAGGAAGTGAAGAAAGAGCTATTTACTATCTAAGTAAGAATTTCTTGGAATATGAGTGCAAATACTCGCAACTCGAAAAGACATGCCTCGCTCTTGTGTGGGCAACGAAGAAGCTACGTCACTACATGCTTAGCTACTCCGTCAAGATATATTCCAAAATGGATCCAGTCAAATACCTCTTCGAGAAACCCGTCCTCAACGGACGTCTTGCAAGGTGGACTCTGATGCTCTCAGAATTCGACCTTAAATATGTGCCACTAAAAGTCATAAAAGGTCGCGCCGTCGCCGAATTCTTCGCAGAAAATCCTATCAACGACGCACAAACCATAGACACTTGGTCATTTCCCGACGAGGATATACTCCAAACAGACGTAGACTCGTGGGATCTATACTTTGATGGGGCATCAAATTTAAGAGGATTCGGAATAGGAGTGTTGCTCATTTCTCCTGAAGGTGAGCATACACCAATCGCTGTCAAACTCGACTTCGATGTGACAAACAATGCTGCAGAGTATGAAGCTTGTCTCATTGGACTTCAAGCAGCAGTAAGCTTAGGCATCAAAAACCTCCGAGTACATGGGGATTCATCACTGATTATCAATCAAGTTACAGGGTCCTGGAAAATCCAAAGCGAAAGCCTCGCACCCTATCAAGCTAGGATAGACCAAGTGGCTCAATTCTTTGATCACGTAACCTACCTACACCTACCTCGGGAAGAAAATCAATTCGCAGACGCTCTTGCGAAACTCGCATCTTTGATAAATATGCCAGATCATATGGTAGAAATGCCTTTGTGTATTGAACGACGATCATAACCGGCTTATGTCCATCAAATCACCGATGAAGAAGAAATCGCACAGGAACCCTGGTTCCAAGCGATCCTGGATTTCAAGCTTAATGGTACCTATCCACCGGATATGGATAAAAGGGGACAACGTGCTATACGCCTACTAGCTTCCCAATACATCCTGATGCAAGGAGAATTATACAAAAGAACACCTCTTGGTGTAGTCCTACGTTGCCTTGATCATTCACAGGCACGAAAGGTGATGGAAGAAGTCCACGACGGAGAATGCGGTACTCACATGAGTGGGCCCATGATGGCAAAGAAAATCACACGTTTAGGGTATTATTGGACCACAATGGAATCCGATTGCATTAAATACGTGAGACGTTGTCACAATTGCCAAATCTTCGGGAACGTACAACACGTCCCTCCTTCGTTGCTATACACGATGACATCTCCTTGGCCATTTTCCGCATGGGGAATTGACATAATCGGGAAGATAATCCCAGCCGGAACAGGAGGTCACTGTTTCATTCTAGTAGCAATTGACTATTTCACCAAGTGGGTAGAAGCGGCTTCTTACACCGCTCTTACGGCTAAAAATGTGGCAAAGTTCATACAGAACAACATCATCTGTCGATATGGTTGCCCGCATGAGATCATCAGCGATAATGGGTCACACTTCCAAGCTGAAACCGAACAATTGCTAGCCAAATACAAGATCAAACATCACCACTCTTCGCCCTATAGACCACAGACTAACGGCGCGGTAGAGGCGGCAAACAAGAACGTTGTCACAATTCTCAAGAAAATGACTGACAACTATAGAGATTGGCCAAGCAAGATACCCTTTGCTTTATGGGGATATCGTACATCGCAAGGACGCCCACCTGGGGCTACTCCTTTCTATTTGACCTACGGCATGGAGGGTCAACAACCAAATCGAGCTAGAAATACCATCCTTGCGTATTCTACTCGAAAGTCAAATCCCTGAAGCCGATTGGAAGAGGGATAGATATGAAGAACTCATCCTCCTGGATGAACGTAGGCTACGCGCCTTGCATAATGTCCAAACATATCAAGCACGTATCAAACGAGCTTTCAACAAAAGAGTTAGGCCAAGAAACATCAAAGAAGGAGACTTAGTACTCAAATCGGTTAGAGCTCTTTTACCCGTCGACCCAAGGGGAAAATTCAAACCTAACTGGGCCGGACCATACCTAGTCAAAACCATACTTCCAGGAGGTGCGGTTAGAATCACAGACCTAGATGGGAATGAGTTTTCGAACCCCACAAACCTTGACCAACTGAAACGATACTATGCCTAGAATAGGACAAGAACGCGCCTCGCGTAAACCCATGTGTCGCTCTTGTGGCACTAAATAAACGGCCCCTGGCCAAGCTGAAATAAGCTAAGTGTCACCATGCTCTTGCATCTTGACAAGATTGTCATCCTCATATCATCAAATAAACTAAATTCGCACCTTGAGAACAAAAGTGCTTATTTTCTATGTTCATTACAAGCTCTTGCTTCGAACAATTATTCTTTTACATTTACTCGAACTACGCGCAAGGGTTTGATTTCGCTTTTTAAGTGAATACGTAGGCAATCCTCCACCGGATTCAACCCAATATACCTAAAATGTAAATAGAAGGACATTTGCATTGCATTTGAAATTCGACAAGAATAATAAAAGAAAATCACAGCGGTTTCTTAACCATTCAACCTTTTTTATTCCATTCATTTTCTAATAATAATAGTGCGTTGCATAATAAAAAATAGAATAGGCTAGGATTCTAAAAATCCCTCCTTTTTTATTACAACAATAATAATAATAACCAAATAATAAATAAGGACTCGGGCTATTCCTCCATCTTTCCCTTGCCCTTGTCATTCTTGTCATATTTCTTGTCACGACCTCGAGCTGGGCGCTCTTGCACCACTTCAGACCTAATCACCAACGGTCTTTCTCGAGGCCTGACTCTTCCATTCTTGCCAACCACCATTTCCGCAACAGGAGTAGTCTTTGATTTCTTCGAAGGATGAATGACCTGAAATCCAGCTTCTTCTTCTCCTTTCGTCGATGCTTCTCCTTCTCTTTCTCTCCCTCGCGTACCTTGTAGTCGACAGGCTCGCGTTTCCTCAGTCTCTCGCGTTCTTCCGAAGTTGCAGCCTTTCTCCACCTCAGATAGGAATCCGACACCCACAAAGCATTGGCGGAGAAGCTCAAGAACCACATATTCCGTTGGGCCCATTTGATAGCCCACTCTCTTCGGCTCTCGGTGGTAAGCGCTACAGCAGTCTGCGGAACGGTATCAAGCCTCGGGATAGTCTGCTTCAGCCCAATCTGCCTCATCAATCTCTCCGGAAAGATGCATACCATGAACTCTAATCCCGGAATGCGCACGGACCTAGTAGGATCCAAAGAAGACACTCCAGTGACAGACTTGAGGTGCCACCACGGTACAACCCACCTAATCAGCGGGCCATCGTCATTCTTCAGCTTGTTCTTCCAATAGTCACAAACCCGGGAGAAGTCCACCATGTACAACCGCGTCCTCATCGCAATCATACGGGAATGATAGGAAAGTGCTCGGGGCTCGGGGGCTCGAGCAAAAATGGGCCGTTCCATTAGCCAAACCTACCAAAAGCAGGTATTAGACACCCACAAAAAAAACGAAAAAAAAAAAAAACAAAACAAAAAAAAACGAAAAAAAAAAGAGAGAAAGAGTGTCTTTTACCTGTAAGATGACGGGACTCCCCAAGAATGGAAGATCGCGGTTGGATTTCCTATTATCCAAACCCAAGATAATCTCCCCTAAGCACAAGCAAGCCGGGCTCCTGCGCAGCTCCATTTGCTCGATAAGACCCAAAAGACGGGGATCACCTCGCAAATCTTCATCAACATGTCCATGAAAGACATACACATGCAGGAAACAGAAGCCAAAGGCTCTCCTCCTGGCAACATAAGAGACTGTGGGGTCAGCTCTGTTGATGAATCGGTCTACAAAGTCCAGCATTCTCACGCCTTTCGGGGTAACCAAGCGGTCCACCTCGAGCCTAGTCAATCCGAGCAAGTCTCTGAATTTGGTCTTATACCCTTGTGAAGTGGAAGGAATAGCGGGTAAATGCTCAGGATCCCACCCACCAATAGCAGCGATTTCCTCCGGAAAAGGACAAATATCACCACCTGGGAACGCGAAAACATGACAATTTGGGTCCCAGTAGTCAAGGCAAGCATCCAAGAACGGTTTTACCACCTTAATGAGTTTCAAACTCAATAAGGACCCAAGGTTATGAGCACCCATATCGTGCTTCTCAACATTCGAAAATTCATTAGTCCATTCCTTCAAACGGATCTCCAAAGCATTCATGATGACAAATTTTCTCTTGAAAATTTATTTTGGGGTTTTTTATGAGATTAACGGAGAAAAGACGGAAGAATTATATGATTTAAAGCTTCGTTGACGCTCCTATTTATATTGCTGTTTCCAAAATTCGCCAGGAGAGACAAACTTGGGAACAGGCGCAGCTCCTGCTGCGCCTATTCAAAGCGACGCAGCTCATGCTGCGCCTCTTCCCCAGGCTCACTCTCTGTGATTTCCGCGTTTGGATCTTTCCTAATTCTATAACGAATAATTTCCTATTCCTACGGGATTTTATTTTGGTAAATACGAGCAGTTTACCATGTTTCAAACTTCCTGAATTCGCGGGCACGCATTTCGAGGCGACGTCGACACGCTCGCCATTTTTATCGCACCTTTTTTTTTATTTTTTTTATTATTCTAATTCATTTATTTATTTTTAGGAAATAAAATTTCATTTTAATTAAATTTCATAAGTTTCATTTCTAATTTCATTTTTTTTAGGAATTCATTTTCTTTTGTTTTCATTTTTTTAACAAATTTCAACATTTTCATTTCTACACTTATAGATTTCTCTTTTTTCTTTTTTTTTTAGGGGTAACCCTCCCTACCGTCCGGTCATTTCCGCCTAAATTTTTGCAATTTTTTTTTGCATTTTTTGCATTTTTGTAACCTTTGAGTCTCTCTTGCGCTAATTAAGACCTTATGTGTATAAAATGTATGTTTTACGTGATTTCCATGTGGATTTCGGCAGCATGACGGCACAAACCGTTGTCTACCAAACCTGTTCAAGAACTAACCTGCAGGTTCAAGCGACACAACCCAGCAACAAAGGTACTCAGGCCATCATATATACAAATGTACAAGCAAACTGGGGGCTTGCGCCCCGAACCAAATCCAAAGTCCAAGCAAACTGGGGGCTTGCGCCCCAAACAAGTCCAAAAATATTCAAAATCAAAAGTCCAAATGTACAAGCCTACAAAACTACGCAGAACTACTGCTGGGTACCCTCCAACTCAGCAACCCTCGCCATAAGAGCAAAGAATCTCGGCGTCCCGAAACTCGAGCTCCCTCGACAAGCGAGCCGTCTCCTCCCGAGACTGGGCCAACTCTCGCTCCAGCTCGCGGTCACCCTGTAAATAAGAAATTGGCTCATGTCAATCAACTCAAACAAAACTGAAAATCAATCAAAAGAAATCAAATGAGGTTCATACCTGACGACCTCGACCACCGACAAGTGCCTCGATGGCGGTAGCTCGTAGCCGGTTGGCCACCCTCCATAGTGCCACAAACCGAGATGGCGCGACCTGCATTTCGAAAGAAATTCTCAGTAAAGTGAACAAGGTCAATCAAATGTGTTCTTACACGAAAGGTACGTAAGCTGGAGGCTCACCCTCCGAATCAGATGCTGCCAGTCGTCTAAGCCAGCATCCGTCACAGCCACGTCAAAGTCACGCAACTCGGAGATCGTCGTCCTCCCGGTCGCGTCGGTGTACTCAAGAGTCTCGGGGTACACTGGGGGCTCGACGCCCGCCGCCTCGACCTCCTGCGAAGACAAATAAGCTCTCATTAATCGATGATCTTTCATCGTAACTCTCGAAATCAAATCAAGGAAAGTAAAGGATGCTCACCACTACTGGCCAGTACGCCAACCTCCCGTAAAGGAACGCCGAGTAGTCCTCACCAGGCAGAAGAAGGTCATCGCCACTGGCACCAGCCAGGTCCGCCTCCCTCTCAGCCTCAGTAGGCTCCCTGAACATCGTCCTCGGAGGGTCAAAGGGAACCGTCAACGCGCCCCGAGAGCACTGACGAGCCAAGCGCTCGCCCAGATACCACACAGGACCCATCGACGTCCACAACAACAGCCGACTCGGACTCCTAGGTCGAAGGACCTCAGCGACGAAAGGAGGCGCTCCAGCGTACTCCGCCCAAGGTCTGGGCACCCACTGCGACAATATAAGGCAAAGATCATTCCTATGGTCAAGTGAAAGCAGAGTACAAGAGATGTAAATACAAGTGGGATACTCACGCTACTCAGCTGAAGGGCGTTCACATCCCGCCGATAGACGTTGTGAGAAGAGCGCTTGCTCTTCGTCCGACACATCACCCAATCCCTCACCACGGGATAGGCCTTCTCCAGCGGCTCTGTCCTCTTCGGCGCGAGACTCGGGAAGTAAGAGTACACCCATGCCTATAAAACAAAATAATCAATGACGATCTTTCGTATTTCAACAAAGAAAGGAATTTGCTTTGGAAGGTTCATACCTCCAACAGTAGTCCAGGTCCGACAGCGCCAGGAGAAGTCCCCTTCTCCATCAACTCCGGACGAACCATGGCCCTCATGAAGCGGATGAGGACCGCAAAACCAGCTGTGACCCAGTCCCAACGTCCTAGGGAACTCAGGTCAGCAAGAAAGGGAAGAAGCTTCGTCGATAGCCTCTCGCCCTTGTCTCCGAGGTAAATCGAAGACAAGAACCACCAAAGCCACGGCACGAGCTCTGCTCGGTTTCACCAGACAAGGAGGAGGAGGAGTCTCCCTCCCATCAATCGTCACCGACTCCGGGTCTTCCCCGCAAAGTAATCTCGGACATAGGTACTGGGTACCAAGCCCGGCACTGCAACAGCCTTCGGCGACAGGTTCCAGCCGATCAACCTCCTCGCCTCGGCCGAATCCGCTCTCATAGCGGTCTCTGGCCACACCATCTCCTCGGTCCCGCACGGCAGACCAGAAATCATGCCGTAATCCTCCAGAGTGACTCCCACCTCACCGAAAGGCAGGTGAAACGTGGAAGTCGTATCCCAGAATCGATCCAAGAAAGCGCGGACCAAGCTGAGGTTGGCCCGCAACTTCCTCTTCACGATATCCCTCAGGACTGAACAGAGAGGACCAAACGCTCCGCGCTCGATCATGGCCCTCTCCTCCGCCGACAGCCGCTCGTAGTGCTCCATCGCTGTCGTGTAACCCGAGAACGACCTGATGTTCCCGGCCTCCTATAATGATTGGAAACAAAGCTATCTTTAGTTTTGAATGGAAATTTGCAAGAAGTTTGGACAAAAAGGATGAAAGAGAATGGGTGAGGAGTAGTGAATTCTTATTTACCAAGCTCTTCACCGTCCTGTAAGACAGGTGACCCTCTGCAGCCCACACGAGGTGCCTACTCTCCCAAGTCTCAGCCCACACGGGAGCTCTCCTCAGCTGACGACCTCCGCGCCTGACGTTGGCCCGTCTCGGAGCCTCCTCCTCCTCCGCCTCCTCATGTGCCTCGTCTCCAGTGGCCATCACCGCGTCGGTGAAAGCCTGCTCTAAAGCCTCCTCAACTGTAACAACGTCTATCTCCATGGGAGTCCTCCCAGAAGTAGAAGCCCCTTCACCTGCAACGTTGAAGTAAATTTAGGCCGCGTCACATGACGACAAGCCTTTGTAAGGGAGTTTTCGAGCCTCCAGAGCCCTGAATATTGCCCTTTCTGGCCATCCTTGGCCATGTTCCCGCCAACCCGATCACTCATGTGATAAATTGGGTCAAAGTCAAGTCCAAGTCAAAGCCTGTTCCCGGGTTTGAGTCGAAATTTCGGCAGCATTTCGTTATAACGGCGATTATGCCCTAGAAAGGTGCCCTGAAAAAGTTGTCACCAACCAAAATTTCGAGATGGCAGAAAGTTTACCCATCATCCAAGGGTCCCAAATATCAAATTTCATCGCCAATGGGTCATCCTAAGACTATTTTCGAAGCAATTTACGGTTCAGCTGTGAAACCGTCTCAAAATTCGCTCAAGGGCTCAAAACTCGATGAAAATTCGAAGCAAATACATGGTTATGTTCCTAACATTGCCTACTATCCATTTCTAACATCAATTTGGCAAAACAAATCCATTTGGGGGAAAAGCCCCAAATTTTCGATCAAAAGGGTCGAAAACCCTAGTTCTTGCGGCTCGAAATTCGACAAATGTAGATGATTAATGCAAGATTAAGACACATACCTCGATTAGTCATATTTAAAGCAAGCTTTTGAATCCAACCTCGACGGAAATGGTGAAGATTTGAGAGAGAAATTGAAGAATTTGAGTTTCGAAATAAATGAACATAAACCTTCTGATTTCGCGTTTTTACGCAGGAATTGCCAAATTGGGGAAAAGACGCAGCAAGTGCTGCGCCTCTTCCAAGGGACGCAGCTCTTGCTGCGCCTCTTCCTCACGTTCCCTCCATACGAATTTTCAAAAATTCGTTATGAGTTCGTTATTTGTGGGCCCATCTTCGGTGCGCCTCTTCTTCAACGCTATTATATCTTTTTGGTCCGTTTCGACGATTTTCTTTCGTTTCGGTCCGCATTTTATCCAGCGCGACAGTATTTTGCAGTATTGTCCAAACCCATTTTATCCGCGCAAAAGATTTTGCAAAGATTGCTCGGTTTGTTTTGCCCAAAGACAAGAGTATTTTTGCAAAGATCGCTCACGCAAGACTTCTTCCCTGGCGATCAAGATGTTCCTAGTCGTCAATATATTCCCCAACAAGAGTTCGCTTGAGACCAACGCAAGCAGATTCAACCCCAAGTTTTGCAAGAGTTCGTTTGAGACCGACGCAAGCGGGTTTCCCCCAGCAGTTTCTACCGACGTCCTGCTGCTTTCAATATTTCTTGTTTCCCCGCGGAGTTCGACAGGGTGTCGTTCTCCAGAAGTTCCTATAATCAAACCTTAGTTACCCTTAGGTCAAAACTCATATTTGGCCTCCTTCCCGTCAATGCTTTCCTTTAGGGTCCCACACCCTAGCACAATCTTATATAACTTTTAGGTCTTACCCTTAGCTCCCAAGCTCAAACCTTAGCTCCTATGCACCTCCGGAAGCATCTCAGGAAGAAGTCTCAGGTATGGTCTCTTCTTTTGGCTGGCGAGCCTCCTTACGTAGTCTAATGGACTTTAAACGACCCTCCCCGATAGTCGACAGACTCTAAAATGTTCCCGACGACAGGTCCTTGGCTCAGACCCCTTGAGCCGCCTCGCGTCGCCATAGTCGTCAGGTTGTAATCTTCGATTGACCTGATGGCTATACTTTGACTTTCGCCTTGTCCAAGCCTCAGTCAAAGTGGGGGCTCTGTAGACACCTCGTTTCTGCATCTCCCGCAAACCATCCGGTGATGATTGGGCCGCATGTTTGATTCGCGGAACGATTTGTGACAGTTCGTAAGATTATCGTCAAGTGTTTGCTCAAAAATTAATGTCGACCTCTTAGTTGTCATCTACGTCCTGATACGGTCGTTTTGGCAGTAATTAGAGTACATTCGGAGTCCGGGTCAAAAACCGTCTCCATTTTTCGATAGTTGTTAAATCCCGAGTCGAATGTTTGGAATGTTCCGGATATTTCTATTCCATATTTCACAAATTTTATCTTTTGGCAAATAATATCCCGTAATATTCAAAAGATAACCGAATTATTTCCGTCCTACCATAACTCAAACGCGGAAATCTTTCTTCACAGAGGAAACCTCCGGGAACAGACGCAGCAGTCGCGCCTCTTCCAAGGGACGCATGGCTCGCTGCGCCTCTTCCCGTGCCCTTCTTTGCATGATTTACATATCTTTTTTATATCTTTCCGAGATTCACTTCCAAAGAGTCTCCGAAACCCTATTCCTTCACGTGATTAGTATAAATAGGAGCCTTCGTTCCTCATATTTCTCACGCGAGTGTCCGCCCTTCTCTTCTCCCTTTGCATTCTAGACTTCGTTCTTACTAATTGGCGCCTACGTGCTTGGACTTCCGACCACGTAAGCTCGGATCTTTCCGGGTACCAGCCTCTCCGTTGCATGACCGACCAATTTGACCAACTACACTCAATCAATCTAAATTAATCAATCGTTTTCCTCTTACGAGGGCACTCTTTCCTTGCATTCGCGTCGAGCATTCACTAGTTGATTATCTTAGTCCTTCTCGTTCCGTCAACATGTAAGTCTGAGGGTGTATAATCCTTATTTATTTATTGTATTTTATTTATCGTATTTTTTCTTTGTATAATCATCATTGTAAGGTCTATGTCGAAAACACCATTAAAACCGATTTCTAAAACCGTGCTTTAAAACCTGTTTTTACGGATTTCGATGAGACAGAGACGTCGAGAAAAGACGCAAAGAATCGGGTGCGCCTCTTCGAAGGAGCGCGATTCTCGCTGCGCCTCTTCGTGAGGGCCGCGCAGATTCTCGCCTCTTTTCTTCTTCTTCGTCCCTCTCGTAATTCGTCTTTCGTTTATATTTGCTTTCAATTGTTTTCCGTTGATTCGTTCACATCGTCATTAATAATTTCATATGTATATTATTCATTCATCATTAACATGTTTAATTCATCATTGTTCCGACTTAAATCCTAAATAATCAATATTTACGGGTTTTCGTCTTTAATATTCAAATCCGGATTTTAGAAGTTCAATCTGTTCATATTGGGTTTCTGGGATTCGCTATTGATATATTTGCATCCATGTTCGTCATCATTCATCATGTTTAGTCTAATTAATTGTTTAGTTTGTTCCATTCACCGATGTCACTAATTAATCATTCATTAACATTGTCCCTTCACATAAATAATCCGTTTAATTCCGTCTTGCTCGTGTTTTGCTGTTTTATGACCATCATTCACATGTAATTAATACATTAAATCACTTTCATCCGAGTCAATTATCAAATCAATCCTTAAAATTACCAATCGACATTAACGATTTGCAGTTCCGGCTTCACAGCCAGAACTCACCCTTGGAACAGACGCAGCAACTGCTGCGCCTCTTCCAGAGGGCGCAGTTTCTGCTGCGCCTGTTCCAGGATGAGTTCTGTCCCTGAACCCCGTTTCTTCCTTGACCTAGTTATTTAGTTTACGTATTAATCTACTATTAATCGTATTATCGCCCTAATTTCTGTTCGTTAATTTATTTGTTTATTTCTTTTATTCTTTCGTTCCTTTTTCTTAAATCATCCGTTTTAAAGGTATTTTCGACATAAATCGCCTTTCCCGATGTAATTATTGTAATTTTCATTATTGTAATTCTTCTTTTATTTCATTTATCCTATTTCTTGTATGCTTTCACATGTAAATCAACATTAAATTCTACTTCGACCCAATTGTATGCTAATTATGTGTCAACCGACTTAGTCTAATTCTCACATGCTAGGATTAATCTAATGGATGTTGCATTGCATGCATATAGCCGACGATATATCGAGTATAGACAACTTCCCTAATCATTAGTAGAGGCCGCTATCGAGGCGGGCGGGATTAGATGTTCGATCAAAAGAGCTTCCTAATACGTACCCTCACCCCTTACTCCAGATCTCCGTGAGCACCCGTGTTCATTGGCATCCACGAGAGTCATTCTAGACATAGAATGCTAAGGGTAACGATTGCTTAGTGTTCATGTCACTACTTTGTGTCTTGACATGACACGAGGTATTCGAACGGTTCCAATTTCCCATAAAAATTGGTGGCGACTCCTTACAAAATGCAAACGCTTGTCCCTCGTTTCTCACCAAGCGCCCCCGTGGGCGGCCCGCTGTCCACAGAAATAGGAATGCAAGTTGTCTATTAGACAGGGGAAATAATTAATTATTTATATTTTTCCTATTAAAAATGGGAAATAATTTACAATTTATTAATATTAGAAAAATATTCATTAATATTTTTACATTTATTATTAAATTAAAATAAAAACATTCGATATATTAGCAATATCCAATTTTTTTGGAAATGTGTTAAATATGATAATTCACAACATAAAATGTTTGTAAGAGATTAACAACATAAAAATTAAAGAGTCAATTTAAGCAACGATCAAAAGTTTTTAAACAACAAAATTCATGAAAATATATAAAAAAAGTAAGAGTAGTTTTTCCCTAACTGAGTGAAAGACCGTCTTTCACAAGCTTTTGTTGTGACAAATTTACATGCGTAATAAAGGTTACTATTCAATTATATCGAGCAAACTAATTATTATTAATGCTCTATTTATTTTTATTTAGGAAGATACGAATTGGGGAATTAGAAAATTATACACTTATTATTAAGTAAATTAATTATTTATAATTTTCCTATTAAAATTAGGAAATAATTTAATATTTAAAATTTTCCTATTAAAATTTTAAAAGTATACACTTATTATTATTATTATTATTATTATTATTATTATTAAAATTATTTACAAATTTTTCAATTAAAACCCATTTTATAAAAACATAAAATATTAATTTATGTTAAAAATTAAACACTTTTCATTATTATAAATTTACCACTTCTAAAATATTATAAAATAATCTCATTTTAACGTATAACTATCACTGTCTATCATAAAATGATCATTTTTTTATCTTTTGCACCATACAGTTGTGCACAATAACTACTATTCTTTAACTAAATGAGACAAATAAGGAATGACAAAAGAGAGTTTTAATGATGATAATTTCTGAAGTTTAATCGAAGATCAATATCAATCAATTAAATATAAACCTATTCAAAATTGTCTTATTCATTATGGGTAGGACATGAATCTTATAGGGCGAGAGAAGACTTCACTGTGCGTGTGTATTTTTGTGAGAGGTAGAGGTAGGGGTATGGCGGGTTTTTGGGGAGGGGGTAAGTTTCTCGAGGGGTAGGGTTATCTCTAATGTTTAAGAGTGTAATTTAGGGAATATAAGCAGGTATCAATAGGGGAATTGTTCGTAGAACGAACCAATACTAAATGTAAAAAACACTTATTATTAAGCAGGGAAACTACTAGATAAATTGGAAAATAAACATATATCAAGTAATAAACTAAATTTGTTATCATATGGATAGACTTACTTTTGAATCATAGCGTGAAAGGTTTATGAATATCGTGAAATAATTTGTGATCTAGGGGCCAAAAAAATGAGACAATAATTATGAGATAAATTTTGAAGGAAAATGTACAATAAAAGTGGAATGGAGGGAGTAAATTTATTTATGCTAAATGAAATAAGTAGAAAAGTTCGTGTATATATATAATATTCAAACTTATTCAGTCTACCAACATAGTGGCCGAACACTTTGTTGGAATATTAGAAATAGAGGCAGGTAAAGGGACGAGTAAAGAGGGAAGGGAAAATAGTTGGAAAGGAAAGGGAGAGAGAGATAGGAAGGAAGATTGCTTCTTTATCTGTTGTTTGTTAGAGGAGAAATAAATTGTCTTTAATAAGGAGACGAGGATCCATTTGGAGTAACGATTGATATTTCATGGAGGATAATGTGATTTAGGACGTCTCAGATGTAAAACGTGCCAGCAAGGTAGTGGTAGTGGATTGGAGGTAATTGTTTCAGTAATAACTGATCACAGTGGTCTGCGATGTTTTATTTTGGGGGTAAATTTAGTCAGGTGGGAGGAGGGTGTATTTGTAGAGGGTGATCAGAAATAAGGTTATTTTATCAATAAAATATCACTTGCAGAAAAACAAATAGGTACCCTGAACAATAACAAGAAACCTCTAAAGATCATGTGGATAAATTTGAGATGAGTTTTGGAAACAAGGATGAATCTTGCAAGCGATGAGGTTGTTTTAGATAATTTGTGCGAATTGGGAAGAAAAATATGGGGTATGCGAGCAAGATTTTGTTTCAAGTAAGGAGATGGGGGCAAGATTGTGGTGGGTTGAGTTGATATTGTATGCGAAAGTTGAGTGGAGATGAAACTGTGGTGAATTTGCAGAAGGTAAATCTCACTACATACTGCAACGACATCATTAAACTAGGGTAGAATAGACAATTTTATCGAATGATTTCCATTCTAATGAATGATTCTGGTGGTGGTCTCAAATGATTGTTTGGAGACGGGGTGTATATTCATAAGGAGCCGCAGCCAAGTAGCCATGTAGTATTGCATTGGAGCTTGATTCACATTCAAAAGTACGTCTATAGTTTGACCGGGAGATATAACTACGTAACTACTTGTGAATGTTTTTGAGTAATTACCTTTGATCCAACAATGATTAAATTGTAGTTTGTTATTCCAGATAAGGGGATTTGTTGCATTATTGAGTTAATTATGTGTAGTAGATTGTTTCCTTGACCAGTTGAAAAACAAACAGGTATCATCAACAAAATCTAAAAACTCTGAAATTTGGAGTATCATATATATAAACTTCATCTTGGTTTTATTTTTGTAACAAAAATATTTATTAATCAAACACTGATCATTTATTCTCATTTCAATATTACGTTAACGAGAATTATTTGTTGGTCATGCGGCGTACATAATTGCTTAAACATGAACTATGTACCATATTTCATTATATTGTGAAATTTATCACACATTATTTTAATACCCGTGCAACGCACGTGCATGAAAACTAGTAATACTAATATAATAATAATAATAATAATAATAATAATAATAATAATAATAATAATAATAATAATAATAATAATAATAATAATAATAATAATAATAATAATAATAATAATAATAATAATAATAATAATAATAATAATAATAATAATAATAATAATAATAATAATAATAATAATAATAATAATAATAATAATAATAATAAAATAAGGGAGAGGGGAGTGCGATTTTGGGCGATACTCAGGCGATCTCCGTTTGGCTGCCATCACCGCGTTTCTGCCACCGCCGCTAGTCACACCACCGCCATCACTGTCTTTCCTGCCTCACGTCGGCCTCTTCTCGCCGACGGTCGTGGATTTGGCGGTGTCAGGTTGTTTGGTTACTGCAGCAACGGTTTTTGCGTGTTTGTTCGACTGCTACCGTTTTACGCTACTACCGTCAGTCTCACCTCTGTCATCACCGTCTTTCCTCTTACGCTGGCCCCTTCTTTCCGTCGGTGGTGAGTTAGTCGGTGTTGGACCTTTAGGGTTTCTGCGGGTTTGATTTTTGCGTGGATTAGGGCAAAAGATCGCCTGCTTTTCTGACGTCTTTCTGACGGCGGCTGCCAACCACCACACCAAGCCGACCATTTAGACCTCACGTCGCCGGTCAGGGTGGTGTTTGTTGGTTGTTTTCTTACGGCTGTCTTTGCTGCCGGTATATCGTGAGGGAGGTTGCCTTTGTCGGGAGTTTTTGACGTTTACTGCGCCGGTTGTTCCCTCTGCCACCACCACTGGGCCACCAGACCTCACGTCGCCGGTCTAAGGTGGTGGTTTGACGGCTCATCCCTGTGATCTTTTGCTGGTAAGTGCCTGCTTTTTGTTTGGTTTCGGTTCCGGTTTCGTTTCTCTTTTCTTCTTCTTCCCGTGTTGCTGGTATCTTTTGCTCGCTGTTCTCCGGTGTCCGGCCACCTCTGCTGCTGCTGGGTGGGTTGTGTGGGTGTTACGGGTAGTGGGTGCTTGTGGAGTTTGGGTACAGTTGCCGACAACTCTTGTGGGTGTGTTGGTTTCGCGGTTGGTTGTTGATCATCACCGGAGTGGGTGGTGCGTTGGTGATCAGCTGGGCTGCCCTTTTGGATGCTGGTAGCGGGTACTTTTGACCTCTTAGCTGCTTGTGCGTAAGCCTGTTTAGTGGTTTCCGTTCGGGTGGTGTTTGTTGGTGGCTCTATAGTTTTCTGTGCAGGTTGGTGGTGTGTTCCTTCATGCCTGAACTTGTACGGTTTCATTGTTCTTTTTCGAGTCTTCATGCGTGTCCAGATGGGTTTGGTAAAGGCCTTACTAAGGCAGCTTGGCAGAAACATTTTCAGGACCGACATTGCCATAATGGTGCGTTGGAACTTACGCGTCAAACTTTTAATGATAGTTTGACTGTTTATTCCAATGCCGAGAGTGTTTTGAGACGGATGGGGCTCTGGTTGTGTGGGGTGTGTTTTATGACCCGTACCACTCGTGCTAGATGTCGACATAGTCAGGGTGATATTGTGCTGCCTCCGGAGCGTGTTGATGGCCTCTACAGTTTTCATATTTATGGTATTCCGAGACCTTTGGCTCCCTCTACTTCGGTTTCTTCTGATGATGGTGTTGAGCTTGTTCAGTGGTCTATATCTTCCCTTGATCGTTTATTGTCTTTGGGCCTCCGCACCATAAAATCTATTCCTCCTAAGTGTCGTCTTGGGTTTGCTCGGGCTTTGAAAGGAGCTCTGGATGATATGGCTGATTCCCCTAGTGATCTCTGCCGCTAGATTCGATTGCTTGTTTTACCGCTGTGTGTGCTTAAGACTTTCGCTCCTCGGAGTAATGTTGAGTGTAGGACGGCTATTCGGCGCCAGCGTCAGGAGGAGAGTATTGTCAGGGCTATTCTTGCTTGGGAGGTACCTCGGGGGGAGGGGGGTTGCAGCTGTTGCAGGAGTGTTTTGATGAGGGTCCTTCTTTGTTTAATGTGGAGGAGGATCTAGATTTGGGTGAGCATAACCTCCGTCAATGGTGGCGGAAGATTTCTGATAGTCACTATACTGCTGCTGTTCGGGTGCTTTCTTCCTCTGGGGTCGCCCCCTACTCCGATGCCACTCTTATGGCCTTGCGTGAGAAGCATCATGTCGCCCCACCTCCTTCATTGCCTCCTTTGTCTGGGGATCATCATCCTCTGGTTGCCTCTGAGTCAGTGGTTTTGGATATGATTCGGAGTTTCCCTCGTGGTACTTTTTGTGGGAGGGATGGGTTTCGTGCCCAGCACCTTATGGATTGTTTGAGTGGCGCTGATGTGGCTATTTCTGATGAGTTGATCACTTCTATTGCTAGGGTGGTTAATCTTTTTCTTGAGGGTCGGTGCCCTCTTGTTTTGGGAGAGTACATTGCCAGCGCCCCTCTCACGCCGCTTGTTAAACCAGGTGGTGGGGTCCGTCCTATTGCTGTTGGCACTGTCTGGAGATGGCTTGTCTCTAATTAAGGTTGGTGCTTTTATGGTGGGTCCTTCTTTGTCGTCTTATTTTGCTGGTTTACAGTTTGAGGTGGGTGTGTCCGGTGGAGGAGAGGCTATCTTGCATGCCTTGAATCGGCTCATTGAGGCTCAGGGTGCTGAGGTGGGACTTTCCATGTTGCTGGTTGATTTCCAGAATGCTTTCAACCTTGTTGATCGTACGACCATGCTTCAGGAAGTCCGCCGACATTGCCCGGTTCTTTCCCGTTGGGTGGAGTTTTGTTATTCCAGCCCTGCCCGTCTTTTTTATAGGGAGCACTGCTTGTGGTCTTGTCAGGGAGTCCAGCAGGGTGATCCTTTGGGTCCGTTGCTTTTCGCTTTGGTTTTGTATCCCTTAGTTTGCAAAATCCGGGACACTTTTGACCTCACTATGCAGGCATGTACTTGGATGATGGCACCATTGTGGGAGATACTTTGGAGGTGGGGAAGGTCTTGGATTTGATTATGGCGGATGGCCCCCGTTTTGGACTACACCTTAATGTCTCCAAGATGGAGGTCTTTTGGCCTGTTGAGGATCCTCGGAGTCGGCTCCCTGGGGTTTTCCCCCTTCTATTGCTCGGCCCGTGCGGAGTGTTACAGTTTTGGGTGGACCTGTCAGTACTTGCCCTGGTTTTGGCAAAAATTGTGGCGAGGAGAGTAACTAAGACCATTGAGCTAATGGACTTGGTTGAGAGGATTGAGGACCCGCAATGTGAGTTGCTTCTACTTTGAGCTTGTACTGGTATTTCTAAGCTCTATTTCTCCCTTCGTACTTGCTCCCCTAGTGTTTTTAGGTCCGTCCATCTTCCTTTTGATGCTGCTCTTCGTTCCAGCTTGGAACGTATCGTCACCGCGTCTGGCCCGAGTTTTGGGGATTGGCAGTGGCGCCTTGCTACTTTCCCTTTTCATCTTGGTGGTCTTGGTGTCTATGTGGCGGGGGATGTTTTACATTATGCTTTTAATGCGTCCCGTTTAGTCTGGCGATTTGCGTGCTAAGCTCCTCGGACCCTCGGTATTGTAGCCGCTTGCCCGCTTTTGATGATGCGCGCGGGGTTTTCTGCGACTACAAGCTCGTATCTTAGGTAACCCTAGTGAAATTGCGCCCCCAAACTTATAAAAAAATTGGAGACATTTATTTCGCGACGGTTCTTCTTTGCCTCGTGGTCTGTTTTCTCTTTGACACCTCGCCGGCTTGCTTTGTGGCGAGTCTCGGCAGGTTCCCACTCCTCGATTGGTTGCGTGCGATTCCTATCTCGGGGTTGGGTCGGACTATGAACGGGAGGACTTACCGTAGTGTGCTTGGGTATCGTCTGGGTGTTCCATTATTCACGGTCTCTAGGCCCTGTCCAGCTTGCTCTCGGTTTTTGCCGATGATTTTTTTGGGGACCACGCTGTTTCTTGTCTTTGGCACAAAGTGGGCGTTAAACATCGGCATAACCTCGTCCGTGACACTCTTTTCGACATCTGCTATAGATCCGGTATTTCTGCGGGAAAGGAGGCGATATCGGTTTGGTTGTGGCATGGGGTTCTCTTCGTCCTTCGGATTTCTTTGTTTTATTCTTGGGACATGGGGCGTGTTGTGTGCGTTGACTTGACGGGGGTCTTCTCCTTTGACTCGGACGGGATGACGGATGTTGTGCCTGGCCGGGTTGTTTGCCGTCTTGCTCAGCGTAAGTGTGCTAAGTACGGATTTGTGCGCGTCGGTGGTTATGGTTTCCTTCCCTTCTCCTTCTCATCACTGGGAGCCGGGTTCGGATCTTTGTTGCCTTGCTCAAGCGGATCCAGAAATTCTCGGTATCTCAGGATGCGGGGGCTCGGGTGGTCGCTTACATTTTTACCAGACTTAGCTTTGCTGTTGCTAAGGGTGTGGGAGCCCAGCTTGTTTCTCGGCTCCCCACCAATTTCATGTAAACTTTTGTTTTTCTATTAATGATAGCTGCGCGTATCCTTTTATAAAAAAAAAAAAAAAAAAAAAAAAATATATATATAATAATAATAATAATAATAATAATAATAATAATAATAATAATAAGGGTAAATTGATAACTTATACCTTACATAATTCACTTTTTTCAAATCTTATACCTAAGATAATTTTCTTTCAAAACTTATACATAAAATTCTCATCTCTTTTATACTCAATACCAAATCTCAAAAGATGACCATTTTACCCTTATTAATTACCCATCACCACCCTTTTACCTATCATGTTAGCTGACCCCCACCACATTAACTCATTAACCACCACATACACCACACACCCCATCAGCATCACCATGACTCCACTTCCCTCCTCCGCTGGCACCATCATCGGTGTCGGGTTGCCACCGCATGCACAGCTGCTCTCCCATCAACATCGCTGCCTCACATGTCCTCCGGCGAAGTCCTTCACAACGTCACTCTCCATCCCCTTAAACCCCCAAATCCTAACCACCCACCCCTATATAACAAAAGCCCTTCACCACCACCGAAACTCCATTCCCCATACTCAAAAACAACAGATCTAGGGTGGAGCTCCATCTAATATGTTTATATTTTTTTTTACTATAATCATTGGTTATACAATCAACAGGTACCTGAAGCTCCATCTAATATTTTTTCCAAACCTTGTACAAATGCAACCTCAAACGGGGTTCATCAATCCCCGGTTATCGAACCCTTTTAACAATAATAATAATAATGGGTTTAATTTGAATATGGTTAATGGTGGTAGGCCTCGCTCAGGGATTCATGAACATGCCCAATTTAAATGCTTTACAGCAAAACTCCTTTTTCGGATCTTTACAAGCTTTACAACAGCAGTGTCAGCCTTAACCCGACTTTTGTTCACAAAATTTCGGGCAGAATTCCGGGTTTATGGGTAATGGGCAGTTGGGGAATATGGGTCAGAATATGATCCCTGGGAATACGAATCCAGGCTTGGGAAATTTTCGTGGGTGGCAGAATCATGGGCAGGGCATTAGTGGTGGCAATCAGTCACCGGTGGTGGTGTCGGAGGTGAAGAAGGTGGGTTGTGATGATGGTGATGGGGTGTATGGTGGATGAGAGAGTAAGGGTGAATATTGTGGGAAAAGCGTGGTAATCCCTTAATTAATAAGGCAAAATCGTCAATTTATGTTATTTTTTAAGATCTGGTATTGAGTATAAAAGAAATAAAGATTTTAGGTATAAGGTTTGAAAAAAAATCATAAGTATAAGATTTAAAAAAGTGAATTATTCAATGTATAAGTTATCAATTTAATAATAATAATAATAATAATAATAATAATAATAATAATAATAATAATAATAATAATAATAATAATAATCCTAATAATTAGTATAACAAAACTCCTTAACAGCCCTCATAAGACACGATACATCCCGTATAAAACAAAAGGGGATTATACAAAAATGACAAAAGGGGAAAAAGGGGAAAAGACGGACGAAAAATAGCAGCAGGGGGTGCCTGCCGGTCCATCGGCGGCAGGTGGAGGCACCGGCAGTGAGACCATTGAAGCAAGGAGCATAAATTGATGAGGTGTGTGTGGGAGCCGGTGCACCGGCAGTAAGTAAGACGGCAGGGAGAATAATTTGTTGATGCCAGATAATGGTTGTGGTGTGCGGGTCGGTTGACCGGTGGCAGGTGGAGGCACCGGTAGCAAGACCTTTACAAAAACGAGGAGAATTGATGTTGGTGCCTGTCGGTGGGTTGGGCTGCTGCCGACAGCACGGCAGGGGATGCATCTTGCTCCAATAAGTTCGGTTTCGATTCGAGTTCGAAGAAAGGCGAATATGATGGTGGTGGTGGCTGCTTGATGGCATCTCGATTGATGCGGAATTGGGTTGTTGGTGACGAAGGTGAGCCGTGGTTGCTGCTGCTGTTGTTTGTCGAATTAGTCGACCAGAGGGAGGTGAGGTTGGTGGTTGTCGAAAAGGGGTGATGATGAATAATGGTGGTGAAGGTGGTGTTATGTTGGGTCGTTGCTGCTGCCTGAATGGAGGTGAGTGAACTGGGTTGAGCAATACTCGGGTCCCGATGCTGAGTTTACACGTGGTGGTTGAATTAGTGGTGATTGAATGCGAAATGCAGGGTGATGATGATGGTGAATACGATTATGCTGCTTGTTGATGAATGACATGGTGATGGTTTGTGTTGTCTATGGTCAAATGAATATGAAAGTCAATGCTTGACTTGCTTTCACATTAATCAATTCGTCTCAACCCAATTTGCTCACCAATTCCCGTCTCATTTTTCCTCTAGCACGAATCTCCTCTTTATTATTCCGCCTCACCTACAAATTATAATTAATAAAAACAATAACAATACAAACATTATATAATAAACCGACTAATTATTAAATCAATTTGCTCACCAATTCCCGTCTCATTTTTCCTCTAGCACGAATCTCCTCTTTATTATTCCGCCTCACCTACAAATTATAATTAATAAAAACAATAACAATACAAACATTATATAATAAACCGACTAATTATTAAATCTAATTAAGACGACTAATTATTATAAGTTAGTAATTAAATGAGATATTTAATCAATTAAACACGCAAAATCGAGTCGGAATAAGGTATAAATGAGGGGTAAAATACGATTACAATACTACTCATCAAACATCCCCACACTTAAGCCTTACTCGTCCTCGAGTAAGCTCATTAAATTAATCTAAGACCCATAAAGTAAAAGGACTATCTAAACTAGTAATATCCGATGAAAGGCAATTAACGGGCCTTCCCCGTCCCTTCAACTCATAACGAAACACAATAAGGTATGTGCTCTCTTGCAAGGCAAGTGGGGGCTTGCGGAAAATTTTTGACACATCCAACATTTAAGCACGAATCAACATATAAGATGCATCACAAAAAGTCACCCGCTTTCCTCATTTAAGCGGGGTTTTAGAGAAGCGAATTAAGAAGGTCTATAGTGGAGATGTCGTCTTAAGGTCTTGCCGGGGTGTCAAGCCCCTAATTCTAGCTCAAGCAACCAACATTGATAACACGGAATGCCTAAGAAACAAATTCTAGGCGGGGAAAGGGGAAGTACATAGCTATACTCCCAAGATTGACATGACACACACAAGATTCGACTCCATATCAAGCCCTTGACCAAAAGGAGACCCAAGCATCGACTCTAACGGGTTTCACTAGTCACTTAATGAAAGAACGGGGCAATTTTTGAGACAAAAGGTAACCAAAATCACTCTCCTAACTCGACTTGCAAAGCATGCCCGCAATCTAATATGGTACTCAATCCAATATCCAAGAGAAGTGTCAAAATGATACACATACAAAAGAGACAATTGGGTTGTAGCGGGGCTTGGGTTAGGTGAAAAGGGGTTGGTGCAAGCACCGTTTTAGGACATGTGGGGCTAGATGTCAAGTAGTCGCCACATCTAACCAATTCACTAAACCTTACCCAAAGCAAGAGAATCATTCCACAAAATTTGGCAAAGGTTGCCATTTCCAAAAATTCATTTCATTCTTTTCAAAACAAGATTCAATTGCAAATTCGTCAACCCTTTATTAGATACAAATTCAACATTCTTTTCTTTTTGTTTTTCATTTCATTTTTCTCTTTTCTATTTGCTTTTCTTTGTTTTATCTTCCCACACTTGTAACCTTCTTATTCAAACAAAAGTAGCCAAAATTGAAACACCGCCACATTCATGTGATTCCAAATATTATCCGCTCCAAGGAAAGTCAAAATTCCAACCCAAATATACTTCCACAAAAGCGCTACAATGACGAACTACTCAACAAAGGTGAGATGTTTATGGGATGTAATTGGTTTTTTGGCAATAGAAATGATAAGGCTAAGATCAAAATGGGATGACAAAAAGGAAAAATGACTAGAGGGTATAAAATAGGCTTATTTGGCTAAAGTGAGGCTACTTTATTGAACAAAATTGTCTCAATATGCACATCAACACTTCTACGGAATCAAGGAACGAGCGCCATACTTATGCATCTTCACATGACACACCATGTAAGGAGACTACTGACAAATACCTAACGGGACCGGTTAGATAGACCGGCCATATGGAGGCTCTATCCTCATATTTGAGTAGCTATGTCGGTCCTAGGTCGAGTCTCGGGCCTAATACGGTCTCACAGGGTGGTCGTAACTTGGTTGTTAAGCTAGACTTCCGGGGTTTTTCAAGCAAGAACCCTAACATGTGTCATCAAAAGGCACAAGCTATCAAGAGGGGAATGACAGGGGTAAAACAATTATAATCATTGGTGACATGGACCCTCCACATGTAGGCCCTCTATGTAACTATTTACAAACAAGATGCAACATGTATGAAATGCAACTAAACATACGAACAAGCTACGTGAATGTAAAAGTGAACACATATATAAATATCTACTCTAAATGCATACAATATCTAGTCCTAACAACATATCAACAACAACACGCATCTCCAAAATGGTTTCCAAAGGGAACACCCACATCATATATCCCATCATCCTCCATGCTTATATATACAAAAAGAAAAGGAAGGATAAAGGAGAAAGGATTGGAAGAATTTTATCAAACGTCTTCTCCGATGCTCGCATGTGCTTTCTTCTATTGTATGTGAAGAACAGACTGCTTTCATTAAAGGTAGAAACATTCATGAGAAAATTTTGTTGTCTCGGGCCTTGGTTAAGGGATATAATAAGAAGTTCATCTCCCCTAGATGCCTGATTAAGGTTGACATTAAGAAAGCCTTTGATTCTTTGCAATGGAGCTTTGTAGCTGATATGCTTCATGAGCTTGGTTTTCCTCAGCAATTTATGGTCCGGTTTAAAACTCGTCGTCAAAAGCTAGCAACCAAAACAATATTTATAACTTTACAACTACTCTTAGCAAAGAGGCAAGTAAAGGTCGGATCCCAAAGGACGGGTATTGATGTAGGATTTTCAATTGCAAATGGTTTTATCTTAGGGTGTCACAATTTAGGTTGAGATAGGAGATCAACTAAACTAATCAACAATATAAAAGTAAATGAAAACAAGCAAGATGATTAAAAGGAGATGTAAACAATTGATTAAAAGCACTAGAGTGTCATGGGTTCATAGGGGATTCATGGGAGTTGATCATACAAACATGTTCTTTACTAGATGCAAGCACTTATTATTGTGATGGGATCGAGTTGGTATATATGCTTACAATCCCTAGGAAGGTTTGGGTTCCGAAGCCGTATCGATTAGATTGTACAACACCTACAAGTCGACTTAGTCCTTCCTTCAACTATATGCATGGTCTAATGAGACTCGAGTTGGTGTATAAGCTTACAAGTCTCATTGAAAAGATAGGTGATGGGTAAAGAATGAAGGATTCATAGGCTCGTATTTCATCAAACATAACATGTGCATAAGTTGAAATCACAACAAGCAAGCAAATTAATTATGAAAATATATTAGATTAAGCATGAATCAATCCCCATGTTGGTTTTCCCTAATTCCCAATTAACCCTAGTTAAGGAAACTACTCACTCATTATCAAGTTCAACATGCTAACAAGGTTATCAATCATACTAGCAAGGCAAAACGTGATGAACAAATGAAAGTGATTAACAATAATTAAACAAGGTTAAGAGAGAATTATACCTAGGAAGATGATTCCAAATAATAAAGCAAAGTATAATAGAAGTACTTGATGATTGATGGAAGGTTGTCAATCCTCCAAATAAACCCAAATAATCTTCCAATTACCCAAAATAAATTAAGAACAATAGAGAAATTAAGGAAAGATTAATATTGAGAATTGTATTATAACTTGATTAAGAGTTGATCACAAGATTACTACTTGATTAAAGGATGATTACAACTTGATTAAGAGAGCATGCTAATCTAAGTAGTACAATGGGGTATTTATACTAAAGATTAGGTATAAGGATTAGGGTTACTAAAGGCTTAAATGACTATTAAGACCCTAAGAAAAGTTGAGGAAATGCTCCTCTCGAAGGAAATGAGCATATCCCTTTGTCTGTCCCGTGTCAATATGCTCATCCCGTGCTGAGGCACGGTTGGTACTGCCTTGTGATCCGAGCAGATCACAGATGAGACGCTCGGCTCGAGCTACTATGGGACGCTCGTCCTGGGCACAAGACGCTCAGATCTTGCTGCTCAGAGACGCCCGGATTGTGCACAATCCATTCGAATCCTGGGACAAAATACTTTTCTTCTTTTTGATCCTTAACAATCCGCAAGGATCGTGTTGAGGATGAAAGGATCCTTTCATCATTGCCCATTTCACTTTATTATCTACTTAGGCCTTCTAGTATTGTCTTCTCTTTGATGCTTGGTCATTAGATGCCATCAATTTAGCTCCATTTTGCCTCATAAATGCAAGGTTAACACTCCTTTCCTACCAAGGGGACAAAACCTCAAAGAATATGCAAAATAGGAAACTAAAGATAAGAAATGACCCAAATAAGTGCTATAAAGCATAGGAACGAGGTTAATTCGGGGACTAAATGTGCTCAAATATGAGTGATATCAAACATCCCCAAATCGAACCTTTGCTCGTCCCGAGTAAAGAGGTGACCAAAACTAGGACCTTTATTTAAACTAACCTACTAATATAGCCGATGTGAGACAATTAGCGGGTCTCACTCCGCCCCTTCAACTCACAACTAGACAACCATGAGGTAGGATGCCTTCTTGCAAGGCAAGGTGGGGCTTGCCAAAATGGCGATACATCCAAGCATTAAAGCACACAAAACAAGTAATGGATGCATCTACAAAAATGAATAGCCACTTTCGTCATCTAAGTGGCGGAAATTATCTACAAGAAAAGCAATGTAAGGGTACACACTCCATCATAGATACGGTTTCTTTAAACTACTAAGCCTAGAAGGATACCAATAAATCACCTCCAAGTTGTGTCAAACTAGGGTACCTTTGTCCTCAATTGTTAAATGCTTTCGTCAAGAGTAGACTCCCTATGGTGTTAGAAACACTGGAGGATCGCGGAATTCCCCTTCTTGTCTAGACAAGAATAAGAGTCGTCCCCTCTCTACCATGCACAAAAGCGAATTCGATGGAAAAGGGATCAATAGATTTTGAGTTTCTTGTGGGAGTTTGCTTTTATTGTTGTTATTCCTCCCAATTTCTTGTGACATTTGACATTTGAGAACACTTTCTTTTTGCCATTTCTTTGATGTTTGACATTTCAATACTTGACAACTTTTAACTTTTTGCATTTTCTTTTGAACATTTTCAAAGCTACCCCATTTGTAGTGAGGGTGCTTATATTTGAAACATATGAGTTTTTATTTTTGTTACTCCTCTTTTCATGCAATTTTAACTTTTTTACTTTCATTTCAATGCTTGAACTCAAATTTAGACAATTTTTGTGCTCATTCCCTTTTGTTGACAAAATGTGGTAGAATGTGGAAGATGGTTGCATGGTTTCAAGGGCCACCTTGGAATAAACGGTAGCCAAGGAGTTATCACACTACAAGGTACTCTTGACTAGGCCTTAATCCATGGGTCAAAGGATACTAGCATGACACATCCTAGGGTGTTTTACAAGTATTCTAATGAGCAAAGTCTTAAGAAGAAAAAAGTATCTACAACGGCCTTATATACACTTGTCAAGCTTCCCAAATAGATGTTTTCACAAAAATTTTCCTAAAATGCAACTACATGCCATGATGCAACTAACATATATACATCCTAATGCATATGCTTCTACCAACTAGTATGCCATATAATCTAAATGCAATTCCTAAGATCACATTGGTGTATACCACATCAACCAAAATAAAACCACATAGTCATTAACATAGAGAGGAAAAGGGAGATTGGAAAGATCATACCATGCAGTTTTCATGATCCTCATGTCTCGGATGTGGCGTACTCGATCAATGTGATAGAAGGACAAACAAACACAATATACATAATCTACACTATAAAGGAATGAACATGTTTTTGTATTTTTCAAAAAAAATTCAATTTTTATAGTTTTTTTGATTTAAAAGTCAAGTTAGAATTTCCCATCCCCACACTAGTATGAGCATTGTCCTCAATAGCCAATACGATAGGAAATTATGCAAGCTAAATGTGAATGCATGATTTCTTTACTACTATGTAAGCTACATGTCATATATACAAGTGATGCAAACTACACTACACTATATGATGCATGAATTTATTTGTTGGAGAGCTAATTTAGATTAACTCCCAATGCTTGTGTTTGAACTTCCCCAAACCAAATGAGACACTATTTCTAGTATGAAAGTTGGGAGAGTTCATGCACAAGTATGCAATGCATGAAACTAGTTTGTCATTTTCGATTTTTCAAGGTGGGAACAATAAAAGACACCTCAATGAGACCGAGGTGGGAGTCCTTTGAGTGTTTCTAGGACTCAAACAATTGATCAAGATAAAAATATTTGAAAATAAGAGAAATGAACAAAGCTAAAGGAGGTGTAGGAGACTCACAATGGATTATGGCATCCTCCAAAAAGCTTGCTAATCTTCAATTATCGCTCATGGCGACATCCTAATCACTTCCATCGTCATCATCATCAACATCCTCATTATCATCATCATCTAACTCCATGGACCCGGAGGCTTCACCAGCATCACTTGAGCTTTGAACCTCTTCATCTTTTTCCTCTTCTTCATCTTCTTCCTCACTCTCAACAACAATCTCCTTCCCCTTGGTAACCTCACCACCCATGCTAGAATCTCTAGGAGCATTAGGAAAGAACACTTCCCTATCCGCCCAACTAGGCAAAGGACATGATGGGTCAAGGAGTCCTTGCCTAGCTAGGTATAGGAGGAGTGGATATTGGGCCCGGTAAGCATTGACCCGGTCCTCATAAGCTTCCATATGCATATGTTGCATCAATTGGATCAAGTAATCGTTACTTACCTCAACATCTTTGGGTCGGAATTCTTGGTAGGTAAATGGATAGGGTGGAGTCACAATAAAGGAGGAGGAGGGCTCGGCAATAGTTTTCTTATGTTGTTGCATAATCAACTCGGCTTCATCGGAGAGTGGAAGAAGATAATTTGGGCTTCGGACATTGAGTCGGCAAATCTTGTTTGGTAGTATGAAGGACTTAGCATCTTTGGTGAGCCACTCAAATTTGTTGTTAAGATTATCATTCTTGACCCAATAAAATTTGTTGATCATAGTGGCTAAATCAATAAGGTTGCCTCCCTTAACCGGCTTGTAAGTCTTATCCTTGTTGAAATCCGGATTAAAGTGTTTGGCTAACCATGTTACTAATCCTCCATTCACTATAAAGGCCGCTCCTTCCTTACCATGGTCAATTGTAAGCCACCTTTCAAGTAAGAGTTGAAGTACATTATATTTATTGATGAACTTCTTGTCGACATTCATGGTTGATTCAAGGTAGATGAAGTCGAGTTCGGTGAAATGATTAGTGCCCTTCCTTGCAATTAGAGTATTTCCCACAACCTTATGCCATACCCTTATACCCGCATGGTGGACATAAAGGGCACGACACTCATGGAAGGATTCAAATTTTCTTCCGGTGATTGCTTTCCATAGAGGGGCGGGGTCATATTTTGAGGGCTTCTTCACATAATGAGAATGGTCCTTAAGACCAAACACCGCACCAAACTAATCCAAAGACATATTTCTATCCTTGTTTTCTAGGCGGAATTCAACATTCTTTCGAGCCTCTACCTTAGTGATTTTCAAAGAGGTTATAAATTCCATGGTAAGGGAGGTTAAGTCAATTCTTGCATGTCAAATAGTGTAAGAAACCTCATAGACTCGAAGAAGTTCTTGGTCCTCTCAAGAACACCCAATTTGGCTAAAGCATCTTGACAAATAAACTTGGTGGGCAAAATTGTTTTCTTAGCAAGAGATATAAAAGCTTTCCTATGAGAATCGGTTGTGAAAGTTACCTCTGGATATTATTGTAATTGCTCAATAACCGGAATAAGAGTAGCTTCCACCATAGGAGTAGGAACCTCTTGAATTTCCACTCTTGCTTGTTGTACCACCATAGCCTTGGAAGCTTGAAGAGCTTGTTGCCTCTTTGAAATATTTGATTTTATGGGTGTCTTGTTTCCACCTTTAGTCCTTGCCATAATGCTTCTCCTTGTTAAGAATGTATCAACAAACCAAAGTTGTGCTTGAATGCTCCTAGTATCCTCAAGTTCCAATGAATCCCTAATCGATTTGGGGTTTTCGAATTTTGCCTTGAAACCCTAGAAAATCGATTCAATTGTTGAGGATTTTGGTGTTTTGTTGGCTTTTTGTTGATTAAGGAGTAATTTGATTGTGTTTTGAGGAAGTTTGGATTTGATTTGGGTGAATTTGGTTGAGGAAATTATGTTTTGTTGATGAGGGGATTGAGGGTTTTGAGTGTTTTGAATGTGTGTTTGTGTTTTGAAAGAATGAAATGAATTGGGGAAGAGGGGTTTTAAATCCCGTGTTTATAGCATTCAGCAGCAGGAGACGAGCGGATTTCTTTGAAGACGCTCGGATTCTAAGACAGTCAGCTTTGAAGTTCCTAACCCGTGCTGAGACGCGGGGATTCTGCAGGAGACGAGCGTCTTTCAGGTGGAGACGAGCGTCTTTCCCTTAGGACGCTCGGATTGTAAGAAAGTGTGAAACTTTAAATTTCGAAGCAGCCAGGACACGCAGATTTCCACTGAGACGAGCGTCTTCTAGGCTGAGACGAGCGTCTTCTCCCGGGGATGCTCGGATTCATAGTCAGTATGAATTCTTTAATTTCCAGCTCTTTCAAGACGAGCGGCTAGGAGCCAGGATGCTCGGATTATGCGCAAGACGAGCGGGTTCCCTCTGGGACGCTCGGATTGTCTCCTGTACCCACGGCGATTCTTCATTTCCCATGTCATTTCTTCTTCATTCCTTTGTTCTTCATTGTGGGTGCACTACGAAGGCTCGGATAGCCTAGGCAATTGCTATCCCCACACTAAATAAAACACTACACATCAAGAAACATTAAAATACCTTCCTCACTTTCTCTTATAATGATAATCTTGATCAAAACATAAAAAAATGTAAATCTAAAATTGACAAAAATGCAATACAAGAAGTAAAATGCAAGTTAAGGGGTTAGAATATTTACAAATGGTGGTTTAGGGAGGACTCCACCAAACTCTCATTCTTGAATGAGATGTCAAGGGGGCATAGCCAAGGTGTTGTTGATGTTACTCAACGCCTTGTAGAAGTAGTCAAAGGCTTGTTCATTTTCATTATAAAGATCTTCAATAGAGCTTTGCACATTGTGTTCTTCATTGTGGTGACTTGAATCAAGATGGTCACCAAAGCCCTGGTCTAAGGTCATAGCATTACCAATGTAAGGATTGACTAATCCTTCAAATTCATCATCCCATAGACCACAAACTTCACTAGCTTGCTCCCCAATGATGTTATGAGTTGGCAAGAGCAACTCCTCTTTCTTGTTGTCATGGCCAATGAGGCCTTCTTTATTACTTGTCATGATTGGTGGTGAGCTATTCAAGCTCTCATTCTTGTTGAAATTTTCTTGCTCTCCGGATAGAGTACCTTTAGGATTATCCACTTTCTTCTTCCATATGGGTGGTGATTCTTTACCCATAGCTTGATATTTGCATTGAGATGCCAACTTCTTCTTATCACTTTTTCGGCTATAATGATCAATCTTGAAACATGGCTCATGTAGTCGGGGAGCTCTCATTGTCTTGTCAAGATTACAAGTGATCGTTTCATCCCCCACTTCAAGTGTGAGCTCTCCATGTTTCACATCGATTACCTCTCCCGCGGTGTGCAAGAAAGGTCTTCCTAACATGATAGGAATGTTTGAATCCTTCTCCATATCTACAACGACAAAGTCTACCGGGATGAAGAATTTGCCAATTCTTACGGGCACATCCTCCTATACCCCTAAAGGTATCTTTATTAATCTATCCACCATTTGAAGAGTAATATTAGTACACTTGAGATCTCCCATTCCTAGCCGCTTGCATACCGAGTATGGCATGACACTTACACTTTGTCCAAGGTCACATAAAGCTTTGTTGATTGTAGTGTCGCCAATGGTACAAGGAATAAAGAAGCTTCCCGGATCTTTGAGTTTTGGAGGTGAATTTCCTTGAAGAATAGCACTACTCACTTTAGTGAATGCAATAGTCTCTAATTTCCGGATGGATTTCTTCGTGGTAAGAATATCTTTCATGTACTTTGCATAGGCCGGAACATGATTGATCAATTCCGTGAATGGGATTGAGACTTCTAAGTTCTTCACAATTTCCATGAACTTTCCAAGTTGTTCATCAAACTTAGGCTTAGCTTGACGACTTGGGAATGGAAATCTAATCACAATAGGCTCTTCTTCTTTAGCCTTCTCTTCATTCTTCTTCTTTGAAACTTCATTGGTGGTAGGATCTACCTCCTTAGAGTTCTCCACAACTCTTTGCTTGTCACTCGCATCCACAATGTCTTCCTCAATTTGCTTCTTTGGCCCTTCATATCTTGTACCACTCCTCAAATGTATGGCACTCACAGACTCAATTCCTGGGGGGATTACTTTGAGGTGGTAATTGCCCCTTTTGTCTTTGAGAGCTAGAATATGCTAATTGAGACATTTGGGTTTCCAACATTTTGGTGTGGGCTAGTATGTTGTTGATGGTGATGTCTTTGGCTTGGCTATCTTTTTGCATTTGGGTGAAAAATTCTTGTGGGTTCTTTGCATTTGGAGGACCGCTTTTTGAACATCAAAGCTTTGCTCATTGGATTGGTTATATGAAGGTTGATTTTGATAACCTTGGCTTTGGTTGTAAAAGGGTCTTTGAGCTTGATTTCTCATTGGAGGTGGGGTGTATGTTGGTTGAGGGTTTTGAACATTTTGGCTTTTGTATGAAATGTTGGGATGGAATTTGGTATTCTCATTGTAATAGTTGGAATAAGGGGTGCCACTCTTGTATGCTTGGAAAGCATTCACTTGTTCCCCTACATTCACTTTGGTCATGTCCCAAAGTTCCACACCTCTCACATACTCCACTTGGAATTAAGGATGATGCCACCATAGCATTAACATGTTGTTTGGGTGATTTGGAATCTTCATCAAGCTTACCCATGGCCTTCTCAAACTTCAAATTGATGGTGTCAATATGAGCACTTAGTTGAGCACCCAATTGAGGGATGGAATCTACCTCATGTTTTCCTTCTCTAGTAGCCTTCCGAGGCCTACTATATTGTGAATTATGAACCGCCATCTCTTCAGTTTTGGCCCATGTTTGATTGTCATCAACTTCGGTAAACATACCATTGGATCCCATATTGAGAATGTTTTGGGAGTCTTCATATAGACCATTCCAAAATTGTTGCACAAGGAACCACTCGCTAAGTCCATGGCGTGGACAAGAACGACAAGTGTCTTTAAATCTCTCCCATGCTTCATACAATGATTCCTCATCCCTTTGTTTGAACCCGGTGATTTGGGCTCTCAACATGTTAGTCTTCTACGGAGGATAGTGTAACACCCCTCATTTCGGCTAATTAAAAACTTATATTTATATACAATACTGAGCCAAAATAGAGAGGTATTATAATCAATATACAAAGTCTGTTATTACAAATCCTTTTAAAAATAAATAATACAAAATGGAATACAACTTTTACAAAGTCTTTAAAATAAAAATCTTCACTTGAAAATAAAAATCCTTTCAACTGCAGCGGAAGTCACCTGAAAATAAAATCAGAAGACAGAAAGGAACTACCCCCATGACGAGTAGCCCCAAAGGGAGAAAACACGTCAGCCGGAAAGCTGAGTAACAGATAATACCTCAATATAAGCAGAATAGTTTTTGGTCATGGCGTGGAAACACAGACATGTAAGAATAAAAATAAACATAGAGAATAATAAAAACACTCCCCGATAACTCCACTCAAACTCAAACTTACCCCATACTATAATCCACTCTCTAATTCCAATAATTAATTCAATCTCAACTCTCTGCTCCATCTCACTCACTACTCCGTCTCATAATATAGTAATCCAATGTAACCACGTATCGTATTATCATCGTCGCTCCTAAGCCAATGACAAGGGGTGAGTGAACTGGCGGATAAAACCGCAAAACAATATTTCCATCTCAATATCGATCTCAAACTCAAATAACTCAGTAACCATGGTCACACTGGACCGTAAACATAACTCGGCTCAACGGCCCCATAACTCATAACTCAATACCAGTAACCAATTACCATCTCAATTTCAATATCGATATTGTCAAAGGTTTAGAGAACCGTGCTCAACACTTAGAGTAAAACTCTAAGCTACTCACCCACGAGTCTTAGACGAAAAGAACGACAAATCAAATATAATACAGCTCCAAATTCGACCATGTTACGCATCCAATATTTCAATGTTCAAATCAATGTCATGTATGTAAATTAAATCACTCTGACTAATATTATCATCCACCACAAGCACTATACTGAAATCAATCCGTACACATTATTAGCTAATCATTACCTCAAAACAAGCTTTGCAACCTCTCTAATTTTCGTTTCCGTAATCAATCTCAAACCCACAAATAAACTGAACCCATCTCACAAATAATGTAACAAAATCAAGCGATTATATATATACTTACATAAAAATAATATAATACACCAACTCTAATAAACAGAATGACAATTATCACATATCACGTATAACCCCAAACAGTAATAAGAGTATTAGGATCGGTAGAATCGTGTTACCTTAAACTTGCGAGTCAATCCGAAAACAAGAAAAGGAGATCGCTCCAAAATTTAGCAAGACAAGATAACAAACTGGATAGAAATAAGGCTCTCGAATCGCGATTATACAGAAGCGGCTTAATCTTGTGAAAAGCATAGATGAGGGAGTTTTGTAATAAATGAGTTGTAGATGCCACAACCGCGAGAAGAGTTAGACGGGATGATATATTCATATGGGAGAATCATACAAAGGGAGGGAGTAGAATTAGGTTTTGCCACTAAATATTTATGAGGGATCATGGCTACTTAACAAATAGGAAAGGATTATTAGAAGCAAATAAGGAATACGGTCCTTTTAAATAATATTTAAACGTATCTCTCCGTTTTTCCATAAAAAAAAGGTGAACTTAGAAAATTTAGTTAATATAATTACTAACTGATAATAAGTAAGAGTAAGTGAAATACACGCTTAATATTTGGGTTATTACAATCTTTCCCCCTTAAAAGAAACTTCGTCCTCGAAGTTCGAGTTTGAAAATAAAAACAATTCAAAATTTGAGTGGTATTACAGATAGAATTTCTTGCAGAAAGCAAGTGCCAACTTTTTCCATGAATCAATACCAAGAGTAGTCTTGTCTAGACTTTTCAACCATTGCTTTGCGGTACTAATAAAAAAAGGAAATAAGACCCATCGGATTTGGTCTTGAGTAACTCCGGTTTGAGAAATCGCATCACAATAGTCACAAAAAGTCTCTATATGTGAGTGAGGGTCTTCACTAGGCATCCCTCCAAATTGACTTCTCTCAACTAGTTGTATGAATGCGGATTTGGCAATGAAATTACCGGTTAGATGTGGTGGTGTAGGAGTACCATTTGGTAGGTTCTCCTCGATTGGTACGGAATGTGATGAGAATTTAGGCATTGTGGGTTGATTTTGTGGTGGGTTTTGTATTGGGTTGTCCTCTCCTTCTCTTGCAAAAGGGTTGGTAAACTCAATGTTATTTGGTTGAATGTGCACAATTTCCCCGATACCTCTTAGAGTACCTCTAGCAAGTCTTTTATTGTTGGTTAAGGTTCTTTCAATTTCAAGATCAATGGGTAACAAGTTACCTTGTGATCTCCTAGACATGCAGAATATCAAACAACTCGAAAATAATTAGAACAACCTTGAGGAGATTGACTTCCCCAAGGTAAAGAAAGACAATACTGGAAACAACTAATGAAAATCAAATCAAGTTAACACCATTCTCCGACAATGGCGCCATTTTTTTTGGTCCGGTTTAAAAATCGTCATCAAAAGCTACCAACCAAAACAATATTTATAACTTTACAACTACTCTTAGCAAAGAGGCAAGTAAAGGTCGGATCCCAAGGGACGGGTATTGATGTAGGATTTTCAATTGCAAATGGTTGTGTCTTAGGGTGTCACAATTTGGGTTGAGATAGGAGATCAACTAAACTAATCAACAATATAAAAGTAAGGTAATGAAAACAAGCAAGATGATTAAAAGGAGATGTAAACAATTGATTAAAAGCACTAGGGTGTCATGGGTTCATAGGGGATTCATGGGAGTTGATCATACAATCATGTTCTTTACTAGATGCAAGCACTTATTGTTGTGATGGGATCGAGTTGGTGTATAAGCTTACAATCCCTAGGAAGGTTTGGGTCTTGGAGCCGAATCGATTAGATTGTACAACACCTACAAGTCGACTTAGTCCTTCCTATTCAACTATATGCATGGTCTAATGAGACTCGAGTTGGTGTATAAGCTTACAAGTCTCATTGAAAAGATAGGTGATGGGTAAAAAATGCAAGGATTCATAGGCACCCATTTCATCAAACATAACATGTGCATAAGTTGAAATCACAACAAGCAAGCAAATTAATTATGAAAACATATTAGATTAAGCATGAATCAATTCCCATGTTGGTTTTCCCTAATTCCCCATTAACCCTAGTTAAGGAAACTACTCACTCATTATCAAGTTCAACATGCTAACAAGGTTGTCAATCATACTAGCAAGGCAAAACATGATGAATAAATGAAAGTGATTAACAATAATTAAACAAGGTTAAAAGAGAATTATACCTATGAAGATGATTCCAAATAATAAAGCAAACAATAATAAAAGTACTTGATGATTGATGGAAGGTTGTCAATCCTCCAAATAAACTCAAATAATCTTCTAATTACCCAAAATAAATGAAGAACAATAGAGAAATGAAGGAAAGATTAACGTTGAGAATTGTATTATAATTTGATTAAGAGTTGATCACAAGATTACTACTTGATTAAATGATGATTACAACTTGATTTAGAGAGCATGCTAATCTAAGTAGTACAATGGGGTATTTATACTAAAGATTAGGTACAAGGATTAGGGTTACTAAGGGCTTAAATGACTATTAATACCCTAAGAAAAGTTGAGGAAATGCTCCTCTGAAAGGAAATGAGCATATCCCTTTGCTGGTCCCGTGTCAATCTGCTCGTCCCGTGCTGAGGCACGGTTGGTACT
Source organism: Silene latifolia (assembly GCF_048544455.1). NCBI lineage: Eukaryota > Viridiplantae > Streptophyta > Magnoliopsida > Caryophyllales > Caryophyllaceae > Silene > Silene latifolia. The sequence goes on from NC_133534.1 coordinate 187,230,262, forward strand.
GCCTTATGATCCGAGCGGATCACAGATGAGACGCTCGGCTCGAGCTGCTGTGGGACGCTCGTCCTAGGCACAAGACGCTCGGATCTTGCTGCTCAGAGATGCCCGGATTGTGGACAATCCACTCGGATCCAGGGACAGAATACTTTTCTTCTTTTTGCTCCTTAACAATCCGCAAGGATCGTGTTGAGGATGTAAGGATCCTTTCATCATTGCCCATTTCACTTTATTATCTACTTAGGCCTTCTAGTATTATCTTATCTTTGATGCTTGGTCATTAGATGCCATCAATTTAGCTCCATTTCGCCTCATAAATGCAAGGTTAGCACTCCTTTCCTACCAAGAGAACAAAACCTCAAAGAATATGAAAAATGGGAAACTAACGATAAGAATGACCCAAATAAGTGTTATAAAGCATAGGAACGAGGTTAATTCGGGGTCAAAATGTGCTCAAATATGAGTCACATCAATTTATCAAATGGATCCAGGGTTTTATCACTGGTGCCTGGTTCTCTCTTAAGCTGAATGGGGATTTGTTTGGTTTCTTCAAAGGCAAGAGTGGTATAAGACAAGGAGATCCTCTATCTCCTTATTTTTTTGTCCTAAGTATGAAGATCTTATCTAGATCCTTAAGACATCTTTTTCATCAGCCTTTGGTCTCTTATCACCCCAAATGTAGCAAGCTGAGCTTAACCCATTTAATTTTTGCAGATGATTTGATGGTTTTTATTAGGGGGGATGTTCCTTCTGTTAAAGCAGACAAGCAAGCTTAACTGATTTTGCTCTAATATCTGGGCTCAATGCAAATCTGGAGAAGACCAATATCTTTTCTAGAGGAGTCTCCCAAGAAATACAATATGTTATCCTAGAGGAGACTGGTTTTTCAGTTGGTAAGTTCCCTGTTAGATATCTAGGATTGCCTCTGGGAACTTCAAGATATACTGTGAGTATGTTTGATTCTCTGGCGATCAAAATTCAGAAGAAACTTCAGCATTGGTCTGGGAAAACTCTCACATATGCTGGAAAAATTCAGCTAATTAATTCAGTCATCTTTGGTATTGAGAACTACTGGTGTTCTAGTGTTCTGTTTCCCCAAGAAGTGCTTCACAGAATAATTAAACTTAGCAGGGATTTTTTCTGAGGAATCTCAGAGGGAGAGAGGAAATTGCAGTTTAAAAGTTGGTCTCATATATGTGGCCCATTGTATACAGGTGGGTTCAATCTCAAGGATGTTCATACTTGGAATATTGCCCTGCTGATTCACTGGGTTTGGAAACTTTCTACTCACTCTGATGGTATGTGGGCAAGATGGCACCAACAATATGTTTTAAATTCTGCAACTATCTAGTCTCTTACTTCCAAAGATTATTTTTCCTCCGGTCGTAAAGGCATTCTTGTAGCCAGGGATGTTCTGCTTGCAAAAGTTTGTTCAGCTCAGGTGGCAGTTAGTCTGTTGGCTACCTGGAAGGTTGGTGGAAAGCTCTCAACCAACACCATTTATAACTATATCTTGCAGGCTCCTCTCCAAGAAGATTAGCTCTCTATCTTGTCTCATTCCAGTATTATTCCTAGTCATAAGATCATTGCCATTCTAGCTGATCAAGGGAAATTAGCAACACTGGATAACTTGCAAACCAGGGGGTTTCAGTTGGCAAATAGATGTTCTCTGTGTAGGAATGCTGAGGAAAATCATCAGCACGTGTTTTTTAGATGCTCTTTTACTCAGGCTGTCTGGTCTGAACTACAGATATGGCAGCAGCTGACTATCCATAGCTCTGATCTTCTTACTGGGATGAAATGGAGCTTTGATCATATGAGTAAAAATGGTTGGGACAAAATTTGGTTTAGTACGACACTGGCAGCTGCAGTTTATAAACTTTGGTTGGAAAGAAATGGTACGATATTCAATGGGCAAGAGCACACAGTTCAGGACATTGTTACAAGCATCAAGTTCCTGGTCTCAGTTCGAATGCATATAAAGAAGAGGTCTAATGTCATGCTAGCTAGGCTTTGCTCTTAAATTAGAGCATATTTTTGGCTTAAGTGTTTGCTTAAATAGTTTGCTAGTGTGATATTCTTGCAAATGATATCTTTTTGCAAAAAAAAAAAAAATAAACAAATATACACAACGTGGATATTTTCCTCCTCGCACTTAAAATTTATATCGTCCTCGATGGAACGAAATGTAGGGAAGAAATAGAAAAACAATAAAAGACATGTTTTTGCATTTTTTTGAAAATTTTCTTAAAATTAAAAACTTGTTTTTGTAATTTTTGAAATTTTCTTAAAGTTTAAATAACATTATTATTGTTTTTTTTTTGGGTCTCCTCCCCACACTTGATATTTACAATATCCAGTGACGGATAAAGTGTGGTTAAGAGGCAATTTTTGAAATAAAATAACATTTCTTTGGATTTTTTTGAATATTTGAAAATAAATAACATGTTTTTGTATTTTTAAATGATAGAATTTCCTCCCCACACTTATTTATTTACATAATTTCCAATGGAAATAAATGTATGGAGAAAATTCGGAAATGGAATACATGTTTTTGAAGATTTTTCAATTTTTTAGTGGTTTTTGGTTAAAGAATGTAATGCATGAGCTATCCTATATGCTAAATTGAAAGTACAATGCAAACTATACTACATGAATCCAAAGAGAGCTAATTTAGATTAACTCCTATTCGGATCATGTCACTAAATACAAAATGCTGTAAAAACTTAATTAAAGAGAAGGAGAATATATACATTGCGGTGGTTCTTAAGGAACTCCACAAAACCCCTTCATCAAGAAGGCTTCAATCTACCGGGATCATCATCTAGGCATCCCACTATCCCTTTATCAACTTCAAACTTTCCCAAGATACAAGAATTTCCAAGTTTAGACAACATTTCATGTACACCATTCATTACATGATGTACTTCCAACAATTTTCGAGCCACTTCTACTTCAAGCATTTTCTTGTCATGGACAAGAACTTCTTCCTTTCCAAGGTTGGGGCCAAATTTCCTTTTCCCCTTTGATTTCTTCCTCCATCTTTTTGGTTTCTTCTTCTCATTGATTTTGGAGGGGCATTGGTGTAACACCTCGTTCCGAGTTAATTGTAACACCCCGTATTTTATTAAGTTGGATAAAATTCTTTTAATTGCTATTTTGAATTTAATTACATCATTTAACGATTTATATATATATGCTTAGCTAATTAATTAATTCCATCATAATTCGATACGTTAATTTTAATAATCATTAATAAGTTTATTTAAAATTAGTTCGAGTTTATTTATTTAATAATTTCCGTTTCTCTACGAGTCCTTATGAAAGTTGTTTTAAGTGAACCCGAGATGGATTTTGGGAACAAAACCGTCCAATTAGCTATTTTGAGCTTATTTCACTAAATTAGCAATTTTTATTAATATCCGTTAGTTTTGTAAAAATCGCTAATAATTCCGATTCAAGCTGATATTGTATTATTTACGTTAACTAGCCGAGTTTATTTTATTTTCACTCATTAAATTTATTTATTATTGATTCCGTTTTATTACTGAAACTTTTACTTAAACCGGTTAAATTTAACTCGAAACGGTTTTAATAACTATCGAAGTTTCTTAACGATGAAGAAACGTACGTATAATAAATAGCAGGCAGACAAGCTGCTCCCTCATTTCTCACGCAGCATTCTTTCCTCTCCCTTCCTTTTTCTTCTTTTCGTTCTGTTTTGATTTTTTTTTTATTTTAAATTGATCGATCCTGCCACTCCGTTTGTCATCCGTTATCAATGATTTTCGTTCCATATTGCTGCTCCCATCGTTCCTGTCAATCCGTTGTGGCTCATATGTGGTTGAAGAGGAAGAGTAATTTTGGGTTTTAGAAGCTTTCTCAAGTTCTTACTTGTCTCTTTGCTAGCGTAAGGTAACTATTCCGAGTTACTCGACGAATTAATGTCACATTAGTAGTTAATGTTGTGCCTGTTGTTTGTTAAGTGTTTAGGGATTGATAATGTGTTACTTTCGTTTTTCACATGATAGAAATTAGAAATAGCATGAGAATTATATTGTGATAAATTTTATGATTTGGGCCAAAGTAGGCAAAGACTCGAAATTTGGGCGGATTGACCGAACGAGTTTGGTCAAACTAGGTTTAAACCAAATCGACCTCGATTTGACCGATGACCGTCGCGGGACTCGGGTCGAGGGTTTGTCTTTGAGGTAAGATTGGTTGTTATTGGAGGTTTTATGTTATGCCTTGATATTTGTAATTATCATTTCACATGTTGGTTGTTGGATGCTTTGGATGCCTTATGCTTGAGTCTTGTTTGCCTTTAGCCATTGTAGTTTATTCTCATGGACTATGATATTGATGGTTAGCTATAATTTGGTTATTGATGACATTGAGGATATGGTTGGATTGTCTCTTTGAATAGACATTTATATAGCCTTTCACATGATAGAATGTTAGCATTTATGTTGGTAAGTTGGACTCTTTGCCCCTTTTATGGTTAATTGGGTATCCTACTTGTCTTGTGTGGTGTGGGCTAAAGTATTCAAGCTGGGACCTAGATTGGTTTTATTTAGGTCCTAGGTGAGTATTTCGGCCTTCATCATAGATAGGTCTTTATAGTCTTTGACGAGTATATGTTCACTGCTCAATAGCCTTTGTGTTCCTGACTTGGTGGGTTTATATCCAAGTTGGGGCATGACCTCGTTACTTATTTTGAGAGTAAGTGGTCAGCTTAAGTACTAGCCAACCCTTAGGTGGACTCCTTAGGGTACTCACATGGTTTTATAAAATTGTGGGTCTTGGGTGCGGTGGTGTGTATCCGCATGTCTAGGTCTCTTGCAGATTTAGGACTAGGGTTGTGTTGTGTCTTGGCCATGTTTTGATAGAACCTCCGAGCCAAGATACCGGTTCGATTACCTTCCCTACCTCGTGGTATAGACTCGAGTTCTGTGAGTGACTATTGACGGTGCTAAGAACTTATGCCTGTCTTTGATATATTGCCCTTTCTTGTTTGATGATTCTATGAATCATAGAAGGTGAGATGCAAGCCGGCTATGGTTGATAGAGTTTGGATTCCTGGATGTTATGTGATTCACATGATAGGGTAGTATGAGTCGGTCTAGTAATCACATGCTAGGACTATGTGTTGTTATATTGTTGTTCACATGATAAGCACGATTGTCTAGCATCTATATGCTAAGGCTATGTGTTATTCATATTCATATTCTTATGTTTACATGTTATATTAATTATGACATTTCGTGGTCGGGAGAACTCGGAGTTAGTCCCCACTCGACCGTGGCTTTCGTATTTGTATAAAATGCGAATGACAGGTAGGTGATGCATATATGGGGTACATGGACGAGCTAGCGAGCAAAGTAACCTTGGAACCTAGATTGGTTTTATTTTATTGTGACCCTTAAACACTTTTTATGTCACATACATTTTAGGGACATATGTCTCCCTTTCTCATATTTGGGTTGTATAACTTTGTTTCGCGACTTTAGCGATGTTTCATTCATGAGATTTATTTTGGACCTTGCATGTTTGACACCTTCCCATTTGGATATTTTTATAACAGGTTCAGGTTTTAAAAATTACAGGTTTTTACCCAAATTGAACCTATTACAAACATATCCATGCAGCTTTATTCTAGAATTACGTGTTTACATTTCCGCGATAAATGAGGGTGTCACAATTGGTGCTAGAATCGAACTCGGGAGAAAGGACATTGAGGTGATCCCCTCCAACCTCAAGCTTCAACTCCTTTTTTCTTTTTTCATCTTCTATGATCAACACTTCATCTTCCCTTTTTCAACAATCTTCTTTAGGGTCTCTTGGGCAAGGAGGTCGTCAAGCATCTCAACATTGAGGTTTACGATGTTGTAATTTTTATCCCCATTTTCTTGATCCTCCATATGAATAGAACCATTTCCTAAGAGGAGAGTTTCAATTTCTTCCAAACTTGTGTCAAAACTATGAACATCATAGTTCTTCTCACCGCTTGACACGGCTGTCGCAATCCTATCAAAAATAAAACCAACCGGCTCTAACTAATATAGCAGAGGTAAGTCGGGTATCGTATCCACAGGGAGACGGTCACTATCTACTCGTTATCTAGTCTGTTTACGGTCACAAAGCGGGGGGTTTGAGTTGTTTACTAAACTAACGAACTGAAATAGCAAAGTGAAATAAAGATGTGATCAAATAAAGAAAGAAAATGCTAGGATGTCGGTTCACCATGATATCGCACAATTCTGCTAAAGGTAAGGTCAGTCGGTCTGATGTGAGAAGAGTAAAGGAAAGGTCCTTCCGGTCCGCTATCCGCCATAAAATACTACTAACTTAGCTTCCGCCCTCATTAGAGTAGTCTATTGTTCATAACAGGTCTGTTCATTCCAATCTTCCGATCTAGGTCTGAATTTAACCAGTTTAATTACTTCAGTTGCATGCATTCAACCTAATAATTACAGTAATATTGCTATCAAACAATTCTCACATATAAACCTCCTAAACCAATTAAAGCATCATTATTTTACTATCATGGCTCCCCTAATCCTAGCATTGAATAATTAGCTACGCATAACGATGAATAAAACGATTACGAAAGATAAAGCACTAGAAAGCACGATGTAAGGATGATTAAAGAGAAATTGTATAAATTAAATAACAATAATAATAAAATAGAAATTGAAGACAATAAATTAAGTATGCGAAAGGGAAATAATACTTGAATAAAAGAGAGAAAGAGTGATTACAAAAGTTCAGATCCGAGAAAATTAGAAAACAAAGCAACGTTCCAAACTGAATGAGTAAAAGAAGGGTTTAAGAGATATGAAAGAGATGCCTAAACCTAATGACGTTTTTCCTTTATATAGGAAAGATGTCTATTATTCAACATGCAACCTAATAGAATAAAATAAATAAGTTCACGCGATAAAATCTCGCGTGCAGATAGAAAAGTAGGCGATCGAGCAGTTTGATTCTTCTCGATCGAACAACTTCATAGCAAAACCTCTCGATCGAGGACTTCCTCTACTCGATCGAGGATAGCAAGAATAAAGGTAGTCGATTGAGAGGTTTAAAGTACTCGATCAAACACAAAAAGTACTCGATCGAGCCCTAAGGTACTCGATCGAGCCCTAAGGTACTCGATCGAGTGGTTTCAGCGCGTAATTCCTGCTTTGCGCACTGAACGTCAAACGACCGCCATTTCTTCGTTACTTGTCGGAGACAAGCGATTTTCATGACGTTGGAAATCTAAGAGGATAAGCTTTCATCTCCAATTATAATAACTTGAATATCAGTTATAGAACTCGAGATATGGCTCTTCAAACTAGGCACTAGTAATTTGAAGCTCTTCCTTTGCTCGCCTAGCTACCTTACTTCTACGCGCATCACCAAATAATAGTTTCCAAGCTCGACTCAACTCATCTTCCTAAATGCATGCATAGGGACATGTTCTAAGCTTGATTTTGCTTCTCTTTGGTTCATTCCTGCATATAGGACAAGAGAAACCAAAGTAGACAATTTGGGGCATGTCGTAGCATAAAACTACGGGAATTGCATAGAAATGCATGCAAATAAGACTTAAAAAGGCTATATAAAATACACGCATCACCGCTCCTTAACTCCCCTAGTATGGCAAGTTCAAATTCATCGACCTCCATTTCCCAAGTCTTGCCCTCTCCCCCACACTTGTCTTTAGCATTCACTTCTTCTTCAAGGAACTTAGCCGGGGACTCATCATCATCTATTGGCTCACGAGCAATTAAGAGTTCCATGTCCTCGTCTTCATTCTTGATGCGTGTCATTTATATGATGTTTTACATCTCTTTTTACACGCATTTCAGAGCTTCATTGTGCTATATATGCCGATATTTCTCTATTTTCCTCTACTTTCGTGCTTTTGTACTTTATTGCAGAAATGTGGAGAATTTAGCGGGAAATCAAGCCGAATCCGTCCCCGAGTAAGCTGCATTGCAAATGACGTAAAGGAACCGCTTAAGGAACAAGCTTGGTGCGCAATCCAAGGCCCGAAAGACGAATCCACGAGTTTAAAGAAGTCAAGTAGCAGCTAATCCGGTCGATCGACTAGCATCTTTGGTCGATCGACCACCTATCGGATCCCGAAGCTACATTCTTTGAGGAGCGATCGATCGACCAGCCTGAGTAGTCGATCGACCCGACTTCGACTCCAGACGAGATTTAGAAAGCCCGTGAAGTTTTAGGTTTTGGAATAAGTTGTTGCGTTGTTATTCCTATATAACGTAGCATAGACATATCTAGCGAACATCAGAGAATTCACATAGAGTTTTTATCTAAGTTTCATATCACATACAGTACTTTTAGTTTTAGCTTATTTCCGAGTTAGGGTTTTGGGTTATCGAGTTTAAACGTTGGATTTTCGCCTTCGCTCTGAATCTTTCCTCCGAAATTCTCGGTAATCATTCGCTTTAATTCCATTTATTTGTTTCGCTTTTTCCTTAGTATTAGAATTGCTAGATTTGTGCCCTAAGCCAATTATTGTTATTGTTATTCGCTATCTATTTCAAATCATGAATTCAGTACCCTATTGTCTTAGTTTATATGTTGTTTTTACCTTCGTCATGAGTAGCTAAACCTATAGTGCTAGGATGTAGGCGATTTATGGCTAGGCGGCATTAGATTAGACACGAATCGAACTGAACAGCGTGTCGATCGATCGATCGACATAGTTGGTCGATCGACCGACCTTGTAAGGTTACCTTCGTTTTAATTGTTTTTAATCTTGTATTTAACGAATCGAATGCATGCGACCAGTTAGATACCTCTTTTGTGACTGACCCATTAGGCCGAAAGGTAGGGTAGGTTGCTTGACCGTCAATTAATTCGACTAAACTGTGCTAAGATCGAAAGATAGGTATAGTTTAGACCATTAGTCGCTTTTCAGGACGAGAATCAGTATTAGTGACATTAGGGACCTATAGTGAGATCGAGAGATGCTATCTGTTAGGAGTGGACCGAGAGGACCTCTTATTTTCCCGCCTTACCTGTGCTTATTTCAGACCGACTTAGTTTGCTGCCGCCGAAGCTGTAATGACCCGATCATCCTAGTACCTCTTCTTTTATCTGTTTAATTCGTATTTTCAGTTAAATTTCTTTTATTGTTTTTAGCCGTCGACCAACTCAACCAACCCCCATAATAGTTACCTTAGACTGATCATAGAACAACTAGAATTTACAACTGCCTCCTTGTGGATCGACCCTGTTACCACTAGCCTAGGTTAGTCTTAATAGGAGTTTATAAATTTTATCTTTGGTACTCACAACGACGGGTATCAAATTTTGGCGCCGTTGCCGGGGAGGTAATAGTCCTAGTTTTAGTTGTTTCTATTTTTAGTCTTCCTTTTATCTCAGGGAACCTCGGTTCTTCGAGACCGTGCCCATGCCGTTCTTCGTGAGATTTCCGCAGAAAGAGAACGAACTTTTTGGGGCTTATGTCGCCAGGCTTATGGAGTGGGTAGAACCCAGACGAGAAGCATTCTCTCCACTCCAAATATTCTTGACCATCATCCATGGGGTGACCGACCCTACGCGAGCATACCTAAACTCTAAGGTAGACTTCACAGGAATGCCCGAAAAAGAGGCATTAGAGTCTTTTGATTGGTTTGCTGCTGAGTCTCTTAAACCTAACTTTGTGCTTCCTGAACCGACCGTCCCTATTACTACTGCTGTATTAACCCCTCCGCCCCGGATTGGGAGCAAAAAGGAGGAAGACTTTGTTGTTTTAGATAATGCAGGAGCTGGTTTGGGAAGGAAGAGCATTTGGATGCTCCGGTGCGACAGAGCCCATCGTTTCGAGAGGAGGTCTTGGATGCCTAAGTTATGGGACTGACGAGGAAGTGGAAGATGAGCCCGTCAAGGTGAAATGGGCAGATTTGGAGTCCGACGATTCCGAGGAAGCCCTTGATTGGGGAGACGACGAAGCTGATCAGCTGAACTCTCCGACTGTCGAGGCTGAGAAGGGTGCAACTGATAAGATGAGCACCATTGAGGCTACCTCTAGTAGCCAGAAGCCGACGAAGTGGGCCATCCCTTGGTCCTTTTTGATCAACTATTAGTTGATCAATTTCGTTATAAACTTCATTTTATTGCTTTCGAACTATTTTTTTTTTATTGCTTTTGTGTGCGCGAAAACTTCGCTTTTATTTAGTTTGCTTAGGATTTTTAAGCTTTAGACTTCGTTCTGGGTTTTGCGCAATTTTGGGCGCGTACTATTGTGTATTTGCAGGTATTTAGAGCTTATTTGCTCAAATCATTGAGCAATTACGAAGAAATAAGACACTGCAGCAGTGTTTTCAGTCGATCGACTGGTATCCTTGGTCGATCGAACTGAGTTGCGGGTTACAGGAGCTACTGTTCACGACCATCTGGTCGATCGACTACCCCTGTAGGTCGATCGACTGCTGCTGCTGCTACATTCTTTCACGACCTCTCCCCTGCTGTGTTTGGTCGATATGCAGATTTAAGGGAGTGTTCTACTCCACTTTATTTTCCGTCGAATTGTCTATTTCTTCTTTTGTCTCATTTATGCACAATTTTTACGTTCCAAAATTGCTTTCTTCCGTCTTATGCGTGGTGTTTTCTGTCTTTTCAGGTCTCTTGTTGGTAGCATCTTTGCGCTCACGAAACCTCCTAGCTCACGCTGGTTTGGGGAGGTTTCCTTTGCTGCGCCTAAAGTCTTGTGAGTTCCCACGTCTTTACTTTATGTCTTTGTTTTTATTTCCCTTTTTCTCGCAAATTCCCATTTCATTTTTCTTCATTATATGATTTTGCACAATGGGGACATTGTGTGATTTGGTTTGGGGAAGGGTTTTGCGTCGCACTTCATCGCACTTCATTCATTTGTTTGCATTCACGTTTAAATTTTGTTTGCATTGTTTGTTTAATATTCGCTATATACAAAATTCAAAAAAATTGAAAAATTTCAAAAATTTCCATAAAATGCACGTTTATTTTAGCATATAGGTCGAGTCGGAACGGTAGTATTTCTATGATGATTTAGCGTTTGCATCTGTTTTGCCTGAGCCTTGCTTGACTTACATGTTATTAGTAGAATCATAAGTGCATATCTACGAGTTTTCGTTAATTTACTCGCTGAGCCTGAGACTTGACTTAGAATTTTGGCAAGCTACATCATATTTTCTGAGTTTTTAGAGCTTATAACTGGTGTCATTCATGACCAGTTCATCTAGGAATGTGAGTAGTACTCCTTATGAGGCATGTTTCCTTAATTTGCATAATTATGAATTTGATCTACTTAATACCTGTATGCATTCGGTTTGTGGTTAGTTGACACATGTGGTAGAGGTTTCCTTTTCTCATTTTACCCATAAGCTTCACTATGCCAAAAAAAATATCCTTTTTGTCCTATTCACTACATCCTTCATTTAGCCTGTCCTTTGTCAAGCTAGTAGCCTGTGTCCTTGGGATTGTTACTCATTTTTGGTGGTATATGCTCTATTGAGATGTTGTTGGGAAATGAAAAGGAGGAAAGAAAAAGAAAGAAAAAAAAAATGAAAAAATGATTCGAAAAAGAAAAAAAAAAGAGGTCCTGTACTGTTTTAGCAGTCGATCGACTGCCAAATATGGTCGATCGACTGAGATTCGAAAAAGAAAGAAAAAAAATCAATTCGCATGCTTTATCCTTATCTTTTGGCGATTTTTGCTCCCATGTTCCATTTATTTCCTATGGGGAGTTTATTGATTTAATAGTTTGGAGTTTGTGAGTTTTGTGCTTGCTATAGCACCGTTTAGTTCGATTATGAGCAAGAAGTTGGATGTTGTTCCTTTGGTTCCGTTTTGGTACTAGCTTGATCACCTGTACCTCCACTTTACCATAATATGTTTTGCCTCTTCTTACCCATACCTCACATTTCCATAATTATACCTCGGCGTGTGTCAATGGTCATCTGTTTGATTGGAATGCATATGTACGGTCATAGAGGTCGTCTTCATAATTTATTGCTGGCATGTTTTCATAGGTCGTAGTTAGGTGAGAGTCACTACAATATTAATTCTTTCTATCTTACAAATATATCACCTGTGCTTAATTGAGTGATTTGAGCGACCCGTGAGAGTCCAATTTGATAAGTCTCTACAGTTGACGGTTCAGCAGTTTTTGACGACTTTATAATTCGTTTGCATGATTCATATTACTAGTTGATTGTTGGTTGTGCATTAAATTGGTTTAGGCCTTACAGTTTGCATTTCGCTCTGAGTTTGAACTCGTTCCATTAGGTCATTAGATCGAGTCTAGTTCTTGCTTGGGGACAAGCAAGGTTTGGTTTGGGGAGATTTGATGCGTGTCATTTATATGATGTTTTACATCTCTTTTTACACGCATTTCAGAGCTTCATTGTGCTATATATGCCCATATTTCTCTATTTTCCTCTACTTTCGTGCTTTTGTACTTTATTGCAGAAATGTGGAGAATTTAGCGGGAAATCAAGCCGAATCCGTCCCGAGTAAGTTTGCATTGCAAATGACGTAAAGGAACCGCTTAAGGAACAAGCTTGGTGCGCAATCCAAGGCCCGAAAGACGAATCCACGAGTTTAAAGAAGTCAAGTAGCAGCTAATCCGGTCGATCGACTAGCATCTTTGGTCGATCGACCACCTATCGGATCCCGAAGCTATCATTCTCGAGGAGAGCGATCGATCGACCAGCCTGAGTAGTCGATCGACCCGACTTCGACTCCAGACGAGATTTAGAAAGCCCGTGAAGTTTTAGGTTTTGGAATAAGTTGTTGCGTTGTTATTCCTATATAACGTAGCATAGACATATCTAGCGAACATCAGAGAATTCACATAGAGTTTTTATCTAAGTTTCATATCACATACAGTACTTTTAGTTTTAGCTTATTTCCGAGTTAGGGTTTTGGGTTATCGAGTTTAAACGTTGGATTTCTGCCTTCGCTCTGAATCTTTCCTCTGAAATTCTCGGTAATCATTCTGCTTTAATTCCATTTATTTGTTTCGCTTTTTCCTTAGTATTAGAATTGCTAGATTTGTGCCCTAAGCCAATTATTGTTATTGTTATTCGCTATCTATTTCAAATCATGAATTCAGTACCCTATTGTCTTAGTTTATATGTTGTTTTTACCTTCGTCATGAGTAGCTAAACCTATAGTGCTAGGATGTAGGCGATTTATGGCTAGGCGGCATTAGATTAGACACGAACTGAACCCGCGTGTCAGTCGATCGACTGACATAGTTGGTCGATCGACTGACCTTGTAAGGTTACCTTCGTTTTAATTGTTTTTAATCTTGTATTTAACGAATCGAATGCATGCGACCAGTTAGATACCTCTTTTGTGACTGACCCATTAGGCCGAAAGGTAGGGTAGGTTGCTTGACCGTCAATTAATTCGACTAAACTGTGCTAAGATCGAAAGATAGGTATAGTTTAGACCATTAGTCGCTTTTCAGGACGAGAGTCAGTATTAGTGACATTAGGGACCTATAGTGAGATCGAGAGATGCTATCTGTTAGGAGTGGACCGAGAGGACCTCTTATTTTCCCGCCTTACCTGTGCTTATTTCAGACCGACTTAGTTTGCTGCCGCCGAAGCTGTAATGACCCGATCATCCTAGTACCTCTTCTTTTATCTGTTTAATTCGTATTTTCAGTTAAATTTCTTTTATTGTTTTTAGCCGTCGACCAACTCAACCAACCCCCATAATAGTTACCTTAGACTGATCATAGAACAACTAGAATTTACAACTGCCTCCTTGTGGATCGACCCTGTTACCACTAGCCTAGGTTAGTCTTAATAGGAGTTTATAAATTTTATCTTTGGTACTCACAACGACGGGTATCAATTCTCATGGAGTTCTAATGTTTCCACGGCAAACATGTTTTGAATCACGGTTTTCTTTGAAGCATGTGGTAGCTTGAATTCAACTTTTTCCTTCCCGACTTTGAATGTCATTCGTTCCTCTTTGAAATCTATGTTAACTCCTCCCATGGCCAAGCATGGCCTACTAAGGATGACACTTTTCCTCTTTCTTTTCTGTTATATCCTTCCTGGCATTCCTTTCAACTCCTGGGATCTTCCTTCTAGATCTGACATTCTCTTCATATCTCATAGCAGATTCTGCCATTTCTTGCACGCCTTCAAATGTATGACATGGGTGCCTAGTCAGGTCTTTGTATAGGTCAGAATCTTGGTGGAGCCCTCGACAGAATGCTTCTATTGCTGTAGGAACACCGCAGTTTCGTATCGCCACCTTCTCTCTATTGAACCTGTTTATGTAGTCCCTCGTGGTCTCATCGAATCCCTGCACCATCTTGTACAAGTAGCTGGTTTGGTTCTCTGGCTTTCTGCTGCTGGCAAATTGCTGTGTAAAAGCATTAACCAGCTCAGCGAAGGAAGTTATTGATTTGTTGGGCAAGCTTACAAACCATTATAGGGCGGCGCCTGATAGTGTTGAGTCAAATCCCTTGCACATGCATGCTTCCTTCAGAGGCCCTAAAGCTGTTATTACTATCATCTTCTATTTGAACTGGCTTATATGATCAAAGGGATCTGCAGTCCCATCGCAGAGCATTATTGTTGGTGCATTAAATCTTTTGGGGACCGTTGTTAACGCAATTTGGTCGATGAATGGGGAATCTGCATAGCTGTCTGGGGTTGCCTTTTTCAAAGGAGTGGGCATCCCCGGGATTCTGCACATCATAGCCCTAAGTTACCTGTACTACTGCTCCAAGTACCTATTATAATCTGTGTGTGGGCCATGAATGAACTGGTGGGTGCCCTATATGTGTCCCCGCGTCCATAGTGGCGTTTGATTCTAGTACTGCGCAACGAGTAGTGTTGCTGCCATAGCCTAGTTATAGCCTGCCACGGGAGTGGTTACCAGGGTCTGGTGATAACCCTGCTTTGGTGCTCGACCTCTGGCCTGATAATGACCCAATACAGGTGTTGGAGCTCTGGTCTGCTGGTAGCCTGATACCGACGTTGGGGTCATGACGACACCTGGTTGCCACCCTGTGACCTATTTATTATCGAATGGTACATATGGTACACGGTTAGTAGTAATCAAATCATTCGAGGGGATACTACCTGACACAGGTTCTGCATTTGGAGTTGTTCGCGGCGTGTCTAGTGTCAGAAACCCTAGTCCTGTTGGGAAAATATCTCTGGCCACTGGAGTTACTCCTAGATCCAATCTAGTCACCAGATCTGAGGGGAACGAGCGTGGCAATTCCTGAATTACAGATGAGCCCGGCTGCTATGCAGTTTCCGACGCTTGGCTCCACGGAGTTTGATCCCCGACTTCAACTATGGGACGCGCACGTCTGCATCTATTTGTGCCCACATCGCCCTATTCTCCTTTGCCAACTGTCCCCTCATGCTCACATCGCCCTATTCTCCTTTAACTCACCCTCAATTAAAAAACGGTAAATATACCAAAATAGTTTAATCCCCGACTTCAACTATGGGACGCGCACGTCGGCAAATCACGTGATTTAATGTATGATTCGTATGATTGTATGATGTGTATGCGAAGAAAGAAAATGCAAATAAGAAAGAGACACAGGGTTTGGTGACGCAGAAAAACCCTAAAGGGTAACAACCGGGGGGGGGAGACGAGAATCCCACGAAGCATTTCACTAGCAATTAATTGATTAGGTCTTGAGTACAATTAGGTCTAGGCGGTTAATTGCTAGCGTGTGGTTATAAGGCTTTGAGTATTAAATGTTGAATGTTGGATGATCCTCCCCTTGATGTCCTTTCTTGTTTTTTTTTTAGTGATTAACCCTATTAGAGTTGCTTAGCTTGCTCTTCAAGATATCCATCGTGTGCCGCCAAGCCCATGTGCTTTACTTCTGCTTCCCATTAACTTGCTACCGATGACCTATCTATTACCATTCCTGGCTTCAGTAGACTTCTGGTTCCCTGGTCTAGTTTAGGGAAATTAGGCCCAAACAATCATCCTCAGTATCGCCATAAACAGAATTGCAATCAAAATAACGCAAGGAGTAAGCAGAATCTGATTTATTCACATTAAAGTTTGAAAAGAGCTGAAACAAAGATGCCATCTGAGCAGTGGTCAGTGGCGGTAGAGGAATAGCCTATGGGACATTTCCCAGATTACTGTTGCTAGAAGAGACTACACTAGGAGCTAGGAGATAAACTAGGAGAAATGGCAGGAAGGGGAGTGACAACAGGAGGGGACTCCCTAACGACTTCTCTAGACTTAGACTCAGGTTCCGATTCTGACTCTCACTACTAAAATATGGTGGTATAGTGACGGGCATACTGACGAAAAAAAAAACCGTGATTTAATACAGAAAACTGACGGAATTCTGACGGATTTATGACAATAAACCTGTCAAATAAAAGTGGCGCGTTGAACAGTGACAATGACGCTAATATTGTGTGAAGGTTTCCTGACGGATTTTCCGTCAGAAAAGTCAAGTTATCAAATATTCTGACGAAATATCCGTCAGAAAAGCTAACTTTCGTTGACTTTTCTGACGGAATATCCATCGGATTGGTCAATCCTCTTGATGAGTGGGAAGCCCATATGAAATAAGGGTTTCGGACGGATATTCCGTCAGATGTTTTAACAACTTAAACAAAAAGAAACACATTTCTCACATTTTCCCAAATCAGATTCACCCTCACTCTCACTCCCAAACCCTAACCCCCAAAACCCACACTCCCTCCCTCCGCCAACCTCACCGGCGTCACAACATCGGCCGGCCACCAACGGTATCCCTCCCTCCCTTCCCCCGACAACCTCTCTTCCTTTCCATTTCTTCTTTTCTCCTTCTGTGGCCATGGGCCACAGGCCGGTCTGTGGATTTGGGCCACCTACCGATCTGCGGTCACGGGCCACCTGCACGCCAAGCCAATCTGTGGACATGCAGCGGTCTTTTGAAAGCCACGCTCGGCGGCATAAAAATGCTTTCGACCGGATCACTTTAGATCGGTCGGTTTCATCTCGGTAAAGGTCTCGAAACGATGCAAGAGATGTTCGGAGTCGCCACCAAGCAATTATAGGTTGCCTGGAACCCGTTCGAAATCCACTTTATACCTCGGTCAAACGAAGCACAAATCAGTGTTTGACATAGGTACTAAAGATAAGGACTCGTCCCCCTTTTAGCATTCTATGCCTAAAATGACTCTCATACGCCCTGCATAAGGCCATCCACTATCCAAAGGTTCTGAGTAAGGAGTGAGGGTACGTATTTGGAAGCCCTTAAATCGGACACCCAATCCCGCCCGCGTTAGCAGCCTCTACTGATCGATCGTGGTTGTTTAAGTGCAAGAGTTGATAAAACGGTAAATGCATGAATGCACATCCAAAAGTTTAACCTAACATGTGAGAGCTTTCTACGTCGGTTGATTTAATCCAAGTATCAAGTATAAGATGTCAAGTTGGATCTAGATTGATTTGCATGTGAGAACGGAAATTAAACATCCATTTACCAAATTCGGGTTATGATGCTTAACACGATCCGTTATTCGAAAAAGTGTGTTTTAAAGACAAAGTATGAAATGCAAACTCGTCAATCTGATCCATCACGTATGCAGATAAACTGTAATCGGGATCATCCTAGACAAGTGCTAAAAACGAGGCAGAACAGTGCCAGGCAGCCCCATTGGGGCGCGAGGCTATTGGCGAGGGGAAGGGCTCTGCCAGGTTTTTAGATAAGAAAGCAGACGACCTCTTGGGGCACGAGCAATGAGCCGACCCAAGGGGGCATCTCCTGGTTCTTGAAAAAGGTTGTTTAAAACCTTATTTATGATGAATGATTTGCAAATGTTGTTTGCATGACTCGGAATAATTACTATTGTGTTAGTAATATTCGTTTTCGGATTTGCATGTTTGAAAAGTATAGTTTACAAATAGAAATGTAAAATGTTTGATTTGAACTAATCATGTTAAGTTCATTTCTTTGTAATTAGTCAAGTTAATCATCGTACCCGGATTAAACCGACATGGTATAAACAACCAAGGATGATTATGGACTATGACTAATATATTTACAAATGTAAACAAATGGGAAAAATGGTAATTAAAATAAAAGGGGGTTAAAATAGCCATTAAAATGTAATTAACCAATTGATACGTGCATTTTATATAGTCCTTTTAGGCCTTTTTATGCACGTATTTCTATGTTATATCGTAGTTTATTGCTACGAAATGCCCCGAATATGCTACTTTGGTTTGTTTTGTCTTATTTGCAGGAATGAACCAGAAAGTAATGAAATCAAGCCTTTTACCGTCCGTTTAGCATGCATTTGAAGGAAGAGTGAATTTGGAGCGGGAATGTAGCTAGTTTGGGATGCGCAGAGAAGAAAGATAGCTAGGCGAGCAAAGGAAGAACTTCAAATTGCTAGTGCCTACTTTGGAGAGCCATATCTCGAGTTCTACAACAGATATTCAGGTGATTCCAATTGGAGATGAAAGTTTGTCCTCTTAGCTTTCCAACGCCACCGGAATCGCCCTATTTGCCCAAGTAACGAAGAAATGGCAGCCGTTTGAAGTTCAGTGCGCAAAGCAGGAAAAGTACTCGATCGAGTAGATAAATCACTCGATCGAGTACTAGCTACAGCGAGAAGGTTATTGTCGAGTATGATTAGATTTATTCTTATGTTTATCTTATATCTAGTTAATAATAATAATACTACTTAGTATAAATAAGATAGTTTTAGACCTAATAGATATATAATTCATTCCCTGGAGTCAGTAGAGGGGACGGACGACTGCTTGTTCTTCATTTCTCTATTTTTCGGATCAATTGTAATTTCTCTTCCCTTATACTTTTGCTACTCGGATTCAGATTGTATTGGTATTTTTATTTCTCTTTAATCCTTTAATCCTTTTCATTGCTTTAATTCCTTCTTCCCTATATTAATTATCGTAATTGCTTTAATTCAATTCTTATTAGTCTTTTATAATGTTGAATTCCAATTATCTATTTCTTGTTATTGATAATTCGTTGGTTATGAGTAGCTAATTCCCCTCTGCTAAGACTATAGGGGATCCATAATTATGAAGGGAGAGTAATCGTTTTATTGGGTTAATCTTTGGTATTGTCTATGTTGGTTAAATGTCTGCAGATTAATTGTATCTGTCGATTGAGTCGACGCAATTAGGCATTTAATTCTTAGTGATCCTTGACCTGGACCGAAAGGTTGGAAAAGGTAGACTAGTAGCGAACAATAGAGTATTGCAGTGAGGGCGAAAGTTAAGCTGTTTACACTTTAGGGTGAATTAAGGACCGAAAGGTGACGTTCACTACCCCTTAGACCGTATTTGCATTGACACGAGACCTAGATTACTTAATCTGAATGATTATGGTGAACTATCTGTCTTATTTTGTTCCTCTTTATCTGTTTGCTTCCTTCTTTTTATTTCCCTCTCCCTTATTCTCTTTAGTTTAGAATATCACTTTTCAAACCCCCACATTGTGACCCGTTACTCATAGACTAAAATTAGACAGATAAATCTCATTTTGCCTCCCTGTGGAGATCGACCCTACTTGCCGCTGACTTCTGTTAGTTGTAACTTAGGTATTTATTTTTGGTACCTGACGACGGTATCACCAATAATATCATCGAGTCACGGAATAAACCGTCATGGTATAAGGAACCAAGGATGATTTTTCTAATGGTCAAAGTATTTGTCATAAAAATGAATGAAAATGGTAAAAAACCGTAAAAGTGAAGAAGTAAAAATAATAGAAAGTGTTGAACGAAAGACGAAATCAAACACGTTTGAGTCTGACCTGGACACCCCATTGAAGCGCGAGCCTCTTTGCATAGCAAGGGGCTTCTGTCTCAGGCCAAAACTCAGTTTTGGCTCGTCTAACCTATGCTTGAATCGTGTTATGCATCATTCATGCTTATAAAGTTATGAAAAAAAGTAAACACACGAAATAAATGAGTTGTTTACACCCTCAAACTTACGTGTATTGATGTTTGCGAAGTAGACGACTTTAGAGACGGTTTTCTCGTTGTGACTAATCGCGATCAAAGAAGTTTAAAAAGGCCTTAAAAAAGGATTTTGTTTTGAAAATATGTTGAAAATATGTTAATTAAAACATGTTGATTGATGAATTGAGTTGGTCAAATGGGTCGGTCGAATGCACGGCGACGGTACCAAACAAAATGTGTAAGGCTTGTGTTTACGATCGGTAGGTCGTAAACACGTGTCGATTTTGTGATTTAGGAAATCGGGTCTAGAAGTTTAAGGGAGAAGGAGGGGGCGGACTCTCGCGTGAAGATTATGGTGTGTGATGGAGAGTATTTATTGAGAAATGTGGGGTGGTAGGTCGGTTGTGTTTGCTTAGAGGCTAAGCAGACACCTGGTTTAGGCGCGAGCCACCTAGTGATATAAGTGGGTGTATTGTCCCTTTCAGAAATTTGGATTTTGCATTTGTTCTAACCAATGTTTTGTTGGTTGTGATTTGTGGTCTTTGAGGTTTTATTAGCCGTGTAAGCTTCCTCTTGGGTGATATTTGGGGTAGCTAATTTGTGTGCTTGACTCGGGTTTGACACATGTGAGTCGGGATTTGAATTTCGAGTCGGTTTTTGGCTCGGTGTTAGTTTTGACTCTAATTAGGGTCATTTTGGTGGAAATGACATGATGAAGACATTCATAGAATTATTTTTGACATTTGAGATTTGGGTTGACTCGGGTTGACTCAGGTTGACTCGAGTTGCGGGTTTCTGAGTCGGTTTTGGGTCCGAAGACGGTTTTAACTCTAAATAGTGTTAATTTAATGCAAATGAAGTTAGAATACTTTTTACGAAATCATTTTTCATATCCGAGTAGTGCATTAAACTGTCTCATGTATAGCCAATCCACGCACGCATATCAAAAACACGTTATAGTTCGATCATCTTCGGGTGGTTTTTGGAAGGTGCAGATACGGGGTATCTACAGAGCCCCCTCTTTGACTGAGGATTGGACAGGGCGAAAGTCAAAGTATGATCTCCAGGTCAATCGAAGATTATAACCTGAAGACCATTGCGACGTGGAGGCGACTCAAAAGGGTTTGAGCCAAGTACCTGCTGTCGGGAAGGGCGACGCCAAGGCAACTCGGGGATTCGAGTCAAGGACCTGCCATCGAGAACAGTTTAGAGTCTGTCGACTTCCGGTTTGGGTCATTTAGAGTCCATTAGACTACGTATAAAGGCTCGCCAGCCATAAGAGGGAATTATACCTGAGGCATTTTCGGGATATGTCCTTGCGCGTTTGCGGACAAAGGCTCGCCAGCTGTGATAAGGAGTCGTACCTGAGGCATCTTCGGGATACGTCCTCGAGTTGTAACTCGTTTGCAGACCAAGGCTCGCCAGCTGTGTGGAGGAGTCGTGCCCGAGGCATCTTCGGGATACGTCCTCGAGTTGTGTCTTATTTGCGGACAAAGGCTCGCCAGCTGTGTTGCGGATATGAAGAGGGCTCGCCAGCCGCAGTGCGTTGTAAGGCTCGCCAGCCATGGTGCGTTGTAAGGCTCGCCAGCCATAGGAAGGATTCATACCCGAGGCATCTTCGGGATATGTCCTTGAATTGCTTCTCGTGTACGTGCAAAGGCTCGCCAGCTATGTTGATGGTGCATTTTGAGGCTTGCCAGCCATCGATGGCCGAATGATAGACTGTGAAAAATAGCATGTGTGACATCCCTTTAAAAAATCGGCACTCGCTGGGGAGTTAGAAACTTCTCCGGACTCGCCGGGGATATGAGTTGCTGCTCGTTGGGAGGTAGCATCCGCCATATAATCGGTGGGGTTAAAGCTCTTAGACTTGATGGGTTTTGTTGGGAAGAACCCAGTACTCCGTTGGAGTGAGTTTGTCTTCTCAAGATTATCTGCATGGTTATGCTCGCCAGCTATGTTGATGGTGCATTTTGAGGCTTGCCAGCCATCGATGGCCGAATGATAGACTGTGGAAAATAGCATGTGTGACATCCCTTTAAAAAATCGGCACTCGCTGGGGAGTTAGAAACTTCTCAGGACTCGCCGGGGATATGAGTTGCTGCTCGTTGGGAGGTAGTATCCGCCATATAATCGGTGGGGTTAAAGCTCTTAGACTTGATGGGTCGCTGTTTGTTGGGAAGAACCCAGTACTCCGTTGGAGTGAGTTTGTCTTCTTAAGATTATCTGCATGGTTAGTCACCACACAAATCCTCAGTCGTATAGACAAACACGTTGAATGAAGCATATAAGCGCGTAAGCACATAAGCAACTAGCACGTAAGCACGTAAGCACGTAAGCACATAAGCATGTGAGAAGTTAGCATATAGGCAACTAGCATGTAATATCTTACGCGAAGGGAGATAGGAGTTTCGAATGTTGTGAAGCTTAAAGGTGAGTCTTGTTACTCGTAGATCTGTGATTGGATGGATTGGAGACATTTGATTGTTTGGGACATTGACTCACACATACGCATACTGACAGACTGACAAGGAGACGGTCGTGAATGTGATATAAAGTTGGTGTTGACACGACACGTGGTGACTCTAACAGACTTTGCACATGTAAGTGCAACTCCTAGCCAAGAAAGGGTGACAACGCGTATCAAATCCTTGGAGTAGAAGGTTCACTCGGCTGGGGAACATGAATTGATTATCTTCTTCAGACATCTTTGCCTCCGTTTGCTTGTTTGAGATCCCTTCTCGAGGTATGATGATTTAGAGAGCGGAACCAAGACCTTATCATCGTCCGAACCGAGCATTAGGCTATAGACGGTTTTATTTTGGACTGTAGTTGAGACTCAAAAGATGTTTGAGGACAAAGGACGGGTGGCGTCTTAAAAGAGAAGCCCCCCAGAGTGAGAAGGTGGGAATTTTGACAAAAGGAGGAATGAGCAATGTCTTAAGGAAGAAGCCCCCAGTAAAGAAGTATAAGATTAATTTTGCAGTCGGGTGGGCTGCTTTTGAGGATTGATGTTGATGGTTGAGATTGAAATGGGTGTGCGGTTGTGTCCTTGTTGGGGGACTGCCTACTTATTCGTGTATTTGCGAAATCAAACCAGATCGTAGTTCTGAGCTGGTTATTGAGGATTGAAAATCGGAAATGTTGTGAAAGGGGTATGTGGTTGTGCCCTTGTGATAGGACTGTCTACGTATTTGCGTGTTTGCGAAATCAAACCAGATCGTAGTTCTGAGCTGTTTTTTTTAGGATTGAAAATTGGAATTGTTTTGAAAGAGATGTACGGTTGCGTCCTTGTTGGGGGACTGCCTACGTATTCGCGTGTTTGCGAAATCAAACCAGATCGTAGTTCTGAGTATGTGGGTTGCAAATTGAAGGTTTGAAATTGAATGTGTGTGGGGGTATGGTTGTGCCCTTGCAATGGGACTGCCTACGTATTCGCGTGTTTGCGAAATCAAACCAGATCGTAGTTCTGAATGTGTGTGCCTAATCGAGTTGTTAGGACCTTAAAGTGATTTTGAGGTGTATGGTTGTGTCCTTGAAGGACTGCCTACGTATTCACATAGTGTGAAATCAAACCAGATCGTAGTTCTGAACGTGTGCCTAAGAGAGTTGTTAAGACCTTTAAGTGTGAGGGTCACGACGGTAAATTCCGTTTGATGACTCGAGAAATTTATTTGAGATAATTCCTCCTTGATCATGAATCGAAGAGGTGTAATTTGTGAAAATGTTCCTTATCATGTGAGCACACTAAAAAGTGGACCCTAAGGGTAGACTTGGTATGTCCCGTTCTCGATAGCAAAGCATTCGAGGACTCCGTAAGTGGGTCAGGGTGAAAATGGCTTCGACATTATGGAATGTGGAGCTTGGTAATAATAGGTTCGTTTGACAGATAAAAATCTGGAGCTGAGGGTCACGATGGTGAATTCCGTTTGGTGACTCGAAGGTTGATTGGATAGAAATCCCTCTTGATCATGAATCAAAGAGGCATAATTTGTGAAAAGGTTTCTTGTTACGTGAGCACACTAAAAAGTGGTCTCTAGGAATGAAATGTGCATGTCCCGTTCCAGGGCGCAATGGTTTTTTGAAGACTCCGTATATGGGTCAAGGTGGAAATGGCTTCGACATTACGAAATGTGGAGCCTTGTAATAATAGGTTTGTTTGACAGATAAAAATCTGGAGTTTGTATTTTGTGGTGTTTAGGCCGATGGGTTACGACTTGTAATGTGGTGCGGAATGGGGTCTCCGGCTTGATGTGGCCTGAGCACGAAATGGTTGGTAAATGTGGGATCAGAATCCCATGTCTGGACCTTAAAGATTAAGGTGTGATATTACAAGCTTGAGGGGAATCCCCAGAATCCTAGATAGTTCTCCCTGTATCAGTCTCTAGAAGGACTTAGGGGTGAAGCGATGTTGGTTATGATCATGAGGGGAATCCCCAGGATCCTAGATGGGTCTCCCTGTAACAGTCTGTTGAAGGACTTAGGGGTGAAGCAGTTTTGGTTGAGGTTTTAGTGTTTGGTGTTTTGGACGTGTCGGTCCAGAATTTGGTGTGTTGGACTTTTTGGTCCTGGGTTTTGGACTTGTCGGTCCTGGACTTGGTATTTTGGACTCATGGGTCCTGGGCTTTGGACTTGTTGGTCCTGGACTTATATGTTGGACTCATGGGTCCTGGGCTTTGGACTTGTTGGTCCTGGACTTTGGATGTTGGTGTTGGACTTGTTGGTCCGAAGTTTGAAAAGTGACGGTTTAATTCCGTTATTTGAAATTGTGGGAAAATAACGAATTTGAATTTCGCTATTTCATTTTTTTGAAAAGTGACGGTTTTGAATTTCGTCAGTTGAAATTGTGAGAAAATAGCGAATTTGAATTTAACTATTTCGTTTTTTGAATGGGATGGTTTTTAATTCCGTTGTTTGGAATTGTGAAAATAGTGAATTTGAATTTCGGTAGCTTGTTTTTGATTTGAAATTGACGGTTTTATTTCCGTCGTTTGAAATTTGTGAAAATGGCGAATTTGAATTTCACTATTTTGTTTTTTGATTTGAAAATGACGGTTTTAATTTCCGTCGTTTGAAGCTGGTGAAGATAGCGAACTTGAATTTCACTATCTTGTTTTTTTAATTTGAAAATGACGGTTTTAATTTTCGTCGTTTGAAATTTGTGAAAATAGTCAATTTGAATTTCACTATCTCTTTTTTGTTTTGGCTTTTGCCTTGGCTTTCGCTTTGGCTTTGGTTTTTGCCTTTGTTTTGGCTTTGGCTTTGGCCTTGGGATGAATTGCTTTTGGCTTTGGTCTTTGATTTTGGCCTTTCTCTTTGGCTTTGGGTGAAAGTATATTATCTTAAGCCTTTGATTTTGGCCTTGGCTCTGGTTTTGCTTTGGATATATTGGTGTTTTGCCGTCCTTCATTCGAGGAAAGTAAAGGTGCAGACGGAGATGTACCCGTTGGTGAGAGGTTGATACTTAGTGATGGGATGTTTTTGTGGGGAATGGGCTTGCCTTCCATCATTGATCATGAACAAGGAGATGTTCTAGTTTGTTATATGGGTTCGTTGTAGAATCCCTCTGATAAGAGCTCGTTCTAGATTGGGTGCTAATGAAAGGTTTCTATTGCCAGACATGGAATAGGTAAAGAGA
This sequence comes from Silene latifolia, assembly GCF_048544455.1. Taxonomy (NCBI): domain Eukaryota; kingdom Viridiplantae; phylum Streptophyta; class Magnoliopsida; order Caryophyllales; family Caryophyllaceae; genus Silene; species Silene latifolia. The sequence goes on from NC_133534.1 coordinate 187,255,834, forward strand.
ATGGACACAGAGTTTTGAGTCCTCTGCTTACTCGGTACGGAACGTCACTCGAGTGTACTCACATTAAATTGGAACACATTGTTTGTTTTAAATCAATTCTCAAATCAATTCTCGTTGTCAACGGAAAATGGTAAAGGGGAGAATATATGATAGATGGAAATCGTGCTTTTATTTAGATAAATAAGAGGTTAGCACAGACTCGATGAATACATGTGACTCATGAGGACAGCCCCCAGTTTGTCACTTAGGAATAAAAGGACAGACACTAGGATAGATATGAGAAAGCCTAAGACTCGGACCCGGACTTAGACTCAATCATAGTTATGCACTCCTAATCATCATTTTCCTCCTCAAGGATCTCCTTTGCAGCACCCAGCGGCTTGAATGCCTGGTCTTGAGCATTGACCCACTTGAGCACTTCACCCTCGTTGTTGGAAATGATATGAGGACAATAGTCCAAGAGGCTTTCATCTCCTTGCAGAAAGAGATGTTCATTAGGGTTGTTTTCATCACTTGGTTGGCATAGGGATGAAGCTATCAGTTCATGGTTGTCGATCATATTTTGAATAACATGTTTCAGTTTGAAGCATGTTTCAGTGTCATGACCCTTTCCTTGATGATATTGGCAATAGGCACTGTCGTCGCAGAAACGGGTTTTCCTGCTTTCAGACGGGTCCGGAGTGGGCCCGGCCCGATTGGTTGTAGTTTCCCTTCAGTCATAAGCTTTTGGAGAGCTGCGGCATAGGTTGTGTTGAGGTTGGTGAATGTCCTTTGAGAACATTCAACCTTGCTGTTTGACTCGAGACATCTAGAAGGATTGTCTTGACTGAGAGGTGCAATTATGATTTTGCCAGCCTCGATCATATCTTGAATGACATTCTTGAGTTTGAAGCAGGATTTGGTGTCATGGCCCTTGCCTTGATGGTATTGGCAATAGGCATTAGGGTTCCAGAAACGGGATTTCTTAGCCTCGGATGGATCCGGAGTTAGTCCAATCGGTTGCAGTAATCCTTCTGAAGTAAGTATCCCTAGAGCGATGCCATATGTTATTCCCAGATCTGTGAATACCCTTTGATGTTTTCCCACGATTCCAACATTGGTGTTTTTTGGGATGTTTTTGTGAGTTTTGTTTTTGTTTTTGTTTTTGTCAATCTTGGGCGGAAGCAGGATTTGGTCATTGTCAATGGGAAGTTTTTGGGATGTTGCTTGATATTTTGAATGGGATTTTGGTGAGGTGATTTCTTTGTTGGTAGGTTCTTGGATGTGGGAACCATCGGATGACTCCTCATTTTCAACAGCTATTGGTTGGTGAATGGAGGGTCGGTTTTCTCCTTGGTGGTCAGGTTCATTTTCGGTACTACCAAACCTCTTCTCCAAATTAGCTACCTGAGTGTTCAAATCATCGATAGCCACTTGCAGCTTTGAGAATATGTTGTTAATGGAGACGGAGAGCATCATTAAACCGCTTTGTATGCCATCCTCATCAATTGCAAGAATTTTCTCATCGTCAGGAAAGATAAGGTGAGAGCAATCTAGGGAAGATTCCTCACTGTGTCCAATAGGGTTTTCTGGATGGTTGTTTTTGTTGTTTGTTGAGGGCGGTTGTGGTAATTCGCCATTTTCAATCATATCAAGGATGGCACCTTTCAGGGGGAGACACGTTTCAGTGTCATGTCCACGACCTTGGTGGTATTGACAAAATAGTTTTCCGTCCCATCTACGTCCTCGCTTGTTTGGTATAGGGTCTGGAGTTGGACCAATCGGTTTGAGCTTTCCTTGTGAGATTAGCCTTTCCAAGGCTGTGGCATAAGGCATACCTAAAACAGGGAAGGACCTATGAGGTTGTCTGGTTTTGGAAGCCTTCCAACTAGGGTTGCTTTTGTCGTTGGCAAGTAGTTGGCTTTCAAGGAGCTTAACCCTTTCCTCAATATCAGAAGAGAGAAAATTTTCGGTTATCATTTTGTCCTCAACTTGGGAGAGACGAGTGCTCAAGTTTTCCATGGTAGCTAGGAGTCGAAGGACCATGTTGTTGGTTTCGGCAGACGTCATGGCAGATGCAGATTGATTGGCTTCTTGAGTTTCTGGTTGACGATTGATGGCACCCAAGGGATTCCTCTTTGATATAAGGACGGGCATTATAACTTGTCTTGGCAAGGTATTGCACAAACAAAGTCAAGTGCGACACATATGTATAAAAGGCAGTTATGTCGTGAAGACGCGACAGTGTGATTAGGTTATGAGTTCATTAAAGATCGTGAATGACCTCTTGTGTTTGAACTCTTGGAGCATGACTTGAATTTAGACTCGAGTGTCGACTTTGGCATAATGATGCCTAGACAGACGATTTCTGACTCAATTTGGATGTGTGTTGATGGCGTGACGCCGTTGGACAAGACATGTACACAACTTGACCTTTGACCCGTAATGTAGGGGAAAAGTGGGATTAATATCCGAGAGGTTTTGACTCTGCTAACGCCATTGGAGATGCCTCGACAATTAGGCGACACGACCTAGACCAGAAGGTAGGTACTAACTTGGCAGAGATTCGACGTTATCTAGACGACCTGACTTGTAATCGACTGGACTCTAATTGACTCGAGGCTGAATCAGAAAGGTGGACTGAAATTTTCGAAAATAGAAATTTTCAAAAAGATTCATTTGTCGCTTTATCGACGGTTTCCGAGAGTAGGGATCTCCGAAAGTCAATCAGTTGAAAGGTTTGTCTTAGGTTTGTTTTCAAAAGACGGTTTAAGTTGAAATTGTGGCGGCGCTGAAAACAATGTGTTGTTTCCGAAGACGGTCTTTGAAATTCTGAATCACGGATTTAAAAATTGATAGTTGAAGAATTTAGAATTTTCATCACAATGGCCATGAAAACGGTAAATTTGTTTTCAAAGATTTGAAATTGGGTTGAAAATTTGAAAACGGTTAAATTTGTTTTCAAAGATTGAGTTTTGAATTTAAAATCTGAAAAAGGATAAATTTGTTTTCAAAGATTTGGAATTGAATTTAAATTTGAAAACGGTTAAATTTATTTCCAAATGGTTTGAAATTGAATTGAAATTTGAAAACGGTTGAAATTGTTTTCAAATGATTTGATTTTGAATTGACATTTGAAAACGGTTAAATTTGTTTTCAAATGATTTGAAATTGGATTTGAAATCTGAAAATGGTTAAATTCGTTTTCAAAGATTTGATTTTGAATTGAAATTTGAAAACGGTTAAATTTGTTTTCAAATGATTTGAAATTGGATTTGAAATTTGGAAACAATTTAAATTGTTTTCAAAGATTTGATTTTGAATTTGAAATTTGAAAACGGTTAAATTGGTTTTCAAAGATTTGATTTTGAATTTGAAATTTGAAAACGGTTAAATTTGTTTTCAAATGATTTGAAATTGGAAATTATGAGGATTGAATTCATCATTACGACGGGTTAGAAAACCGTTTTACCCTCTGAAAGACGGTATGCAAATTGAAAATTGTGAGAATTGAAATCGTCATTACGACGGCTTAGTAAAGCCAAATTTGATTTCGAAAACGAGATTTGAAATTTGGAAAGTTGCACGGGTTGAAATCATCATTACGACAGTTTGAAAAATATTCTTGTTTGAAAATTGATTTCGAATTTCGAAAATTCGAGGGTAGAATTTGTCATTATGACGGCGTAAAAGGGCACTTTGAGAATGCAACGGTCGGCGAGGGACCGAGGTTTGAAACAACCATTATGACGATGTAAAAGGGTATTTTGAAATGGTTTGTGAAAACTAAGGTTTGAAATCGTCATTACAACGACATGAAAAGGTGCATTTGGAATGGTTATAAAAACCGGGTTTTGAAATGGCCATTATAACGGCGCAAAAAGATGTTTTGAAATGGTTTGTGAAAACCGGGTTTGAAAATCGTCATTACGACGGCACAAAAAGGTGCTTTGAAATGGTTGTAAAAACAGGGTTGAAGATCGTCATTACGATGGCCTAAAAAGGCGTGTTGCAATGGTTGTAGAAAACCAGGTTTGAAAATCGTCATCACGACGGCATAAAAAGGTGTGCAACGGTCGGCGAAAGACCGAGGTTTGAAATGGCCATTATAACGACGCAAAAAGGTGTTTTAAATGTTTTGAAATGACACGAAAGGACTTATGATCACATAACACATAAGCACTCGCAGTTCATTATATTATGCATAATGCTGACACGGTTTTGGCTTAATAAGGGTGGTTACACACCAAGCGATCAAACCCCGATTTGCGAGAAGGATACCAATCCAAACAAAATGTCTAAGGAGGGTGCCCTAGCCTCGTGCTCGAAGGTGATGAAAGCTCTCACTACTACAGATACAGGCTATAACAACGGCTAAAAACCGTTGTTATATAAAATAGCGGACGTTGTTAAAATGTCCGTTGTAAAAGGTTTTAACAACGGTTGGTTTTCTTAAGCAACCCGTTGTTAAAACTATTAACAACGGTTTTTAGTATCAAAACCCGTTGTGGAAAGTGTGACTCAATTTTGGTGGGAAAGTTATAACAACGGTTAATTTACAAAGAACCGTCGTTATAACTAAAGACAACGGGTTGTATCTACATAACCGTTGTTGTTTGTTTTTACAAAATAAAAAAAAATTAAATTAAATATTACTAGATGCATGCATAATTACTGGGCCCGTTATAATTCCGATGCATGCATTATTACTGCCATCCCTGTACTGTGTATATGAATGGACAATTTATGGAATGAGAAGGGTTTACATAAGATTTGAAGCAGGGAGATATGATGATTATGGCACAACTTCCTAAACATGCATATATTATATTAATTAAAAAACAACTCAAAGGACACATTACCTTAGTATAAATACATACATTATCTCAACCACCATTCCATTATCAATCTCCAACCCCTAATTAATCTTTCAAACAACTCCAAAGTTCATCAACAAAATGAACGATTACATCCTTAAAACTCTTACTATGACCGAGAACAACAACAGCTTCATTCGCCGGTTGTTCCACATCGAGGACAGTTTTAGGAGCTATTTTGTGGATGCTCAAGCCGCACTCAAGGACGCCAAAAGAAATGGCTTGACTGAAAAAAGAGTTGTTGCAGCTATATGACGATATAGCAAGCAATGCTGAAACGAAACCTCCAAATAGATAAGGAGGAGAGGAGGGATATCATAGAAGAGAATAAGACTCTCTATGAAAATATAAGAATTGCATTTTTAGAAATGTAATTCTTTTTTTAATTTATGTATATATATATATATATATATATATATATATATATATATATATATATATATATATATATATATATATATATATATATAGGGTTGAGATCCTATGAGAACCTTATTCCCATGAGAACCATGAGAACCCATATCCACCGTTAGATGAAGATGAAGGACCATCCAAATCTACGCACGTCATCCCCACTCAACCTAAAAACCAAATTACTAAACTAGCCTTCCTTTTACCAAACCTCCTTCCATGTCCCCTATTCTTCAATTAAGTCCAACAAATGATGAAGGCGATCTTGACTGAAAATAATTGAGAAAAGTGATAATTACTCATTACAACAAAGATCATCAAATTATTTGCGAGGAAATCATGTAGTTCAATTATACAACAGGTAAGCAAAAGCATTAATCATAACTTATTTTGAAACATTCATTTATATAGATAGCTCGAATTTTCGTATTGAATTTAACAGATTGAATACTTCTAAGATTCACATGTTCTACATTGTAGTTTTTTCATGTATTAATTTTTAATTTAGGTTTTGTGAAATCAAACAATTAGAAAAGTACGAATTTGCTTTTTCTTTTTAAAACAACATGTAATTATCCATTTACCTATAGTTGTTCAATATTGTGGTGGGTTGTTTAATCATGTAGTTTTAACAAATTATTGGAAGCTACTTTAATTATAGTACTGAATAACATGTCGTATATACTAAAGGTTCAGAACATATATACCATAAGTTCAAAAAAAAATATATCATGGGTTCAGAACAACATTTGATAAATTGTAACCGTGAGTGTTTCATAATTTACGATTTTTGTAAGGCATTTTTTTAAAATCAATTAATGAAGAATGTACATATATCTACTTGATGTTGTATGTCAAAGTAGTTATAAAATGTACCTAAGCTTCTTTAATGTTATATGGTTTGTTTTCTCATGCAATTTTGACAATATATTGTCAGGTACTTTAATAATCGATACCGAATAATATGTCGTATATATTAAAGGTTCAAAACTTATGTGCTATGGATACATAAAATATAAATCATGGGTTCAAAAAAGTATTTGATATTATTGTAATTGTGGGTGCTTCATGATTTACAATAAATGATAATGCCTCTATTCCGGTCATTTGTTATCCTATTTCATTTTGGGTATCTCAGTCAATTGTTGTCCTTTCTATTTTAAGAAAGAACTTGATGACCAATTTGATCATTCACACTCAATATGTTTCACTTGTTATTTATCATATGGCTTATTCATTAGCTTTATTGCCACACTATGCAATTTCTTCATGTTCGCAACTTCAAATGGGTTGGGTGGACGATATTTTATCAAGGATTTGACGCAAGACATATGCCCTTCCGTAGCTTTGACTTTGATTGCAAGTTCATGAATATAATCGTACGCAAAAAAAATTAAAAAATGGAAATGGCAAAAAAAAAAGCTTTGAATATATAAGTTCAGAGAATATGTATCATATGTTCCAAAAAGTAATACCATAGGTTCTAAACAAATACCATAACAACATAAGTACGTAACAACATTTTAACCTATATTTATGTTATTTTAACAAATGCTAACTTGTTATCACCATAGAGGACAAGAGTATTTGTTATTGGATTATATTATAATTATTAAGAAGGCAATAATCGAGATGCGTAGTCAACCATTTAACTTGCGATGAAATCAAACCACCAAAACCAATTTCAATATTTTACGATTACCCTTTGCTCATGTACCTAAAGAAATCAATGTCAGCGAAATTACCAACACCAACGGTGGAACACTTAATAGGCGAAATTAACGATGATGATTACAAAATCGGACCTAAAATCTGGGAGAACAATAAAAAAGGAACACTATAAAATCACCTGATAAACACAATAAAGTGAACATTAAAAGCAAAAACGAGCTCGAAAATCAGAGACGCACAGTAGAAATTGAAAACAATAACAACAAATAGAGGAGAAGACAAAGAAACGTGAATCAAATAGGAAATAAAAATAATGAAGGACTCGTTCCTTGATGACGAGGAAAAAGAAGGTAGATTCAAGAATTAATTGTTATGTGAGAGAAAAGGAATGTAATATGGGGATTGAAGAAGACTGAATAGAGAAGAAAGGAGTGGAAGAGTTTAGAAAGAAAGAAAGCGCAAAAATTCACTTAAGACAAGTAGGTGCGTGTCAAATCTTGTCCGTTTGATTGCTTATCTGAATATCTGATGGTGGACAAGGGTTCTCATGGTTCTCATGGGAAGGGGGGTTCTCATAGGATCCTAAATCTATATATATATATATATATATATATATATATATATATATATATATATATATATATATATATATATATATATATATATAGAATTAGGATCACATGAGTCCACCCTATCTTTTTGAGTCCGTGAGTCCATGATACAATATCACACGTTATACTACACAATATCACAGCTTACAGTTTCACACATTATACGAAACAATATCACAACTAAAAAAAAAGTTTTTGAAAAAAAAATTCGAAAAAAAAATCGTAATATTATTTTGTAATACAATATCACACGTTATACTAAACAATATCACAGTTCAAAAAAAAAAAAAAAAAAAAATCGGAAAAAAAAATTGAAAAAAAAAAATTGAAAAAAAAAATTGAAAAAAAAAAATTTGAAAAAAAAAATTTCGAAAAAAAAATTTGTGATATTGTTTTGTATAGTGCGTGATATTGTTTTATGGACTCATGGACTCAAATATATAGGTGGACTCACCGGATCTTGCCTCTATATATATATATATATATATATATATATATATATATATATATATATATATATATTAATGAATTATTAATTAAGTTTATCATGCATTTCTCTCTATCATCTTGCTTCTTCTTTGTTTTATTTTATTTAATTTGTTTTACGAGCTAATTAAGCGAATAATAACATAATAATGATTGATAAAAACCCATCATATATACATGGGAAATGAAATAATTAAAAAAAGAAAACAATGACGATGAAAGACGATGAAACCAACAGTGACGGCGAGATTTACCTGATAATTAGAGAAAGTAAGAGACGATGAAACCAACAGTGACGGCGAGATGATAAAGCGACGATGAGAAAGAGAGAAAGAGAGAAAGAGACGATGAGAAATTGTGTTTGCTGTGTTTGTGTTTGTGTTTGTCTGTGTTTGTGTTTGTGTTAGGTTATGTATGTGTTTTGTGGCTGTAGTTGATCTGTGTTTGTGTGGTTTATAGTATTGAAAGTATTGACAACGGTTGTTAAACAATAACCGTTGTTAAATAAATTTTAACAACGGTTGTAAATCAACAACCGTTGTTAAATAAGTATTAACAACGGGTTTAAAAATACCCGTTGTGATTACTTTTCACTAACTTTGGGCCAATTTTGCGCCAAATTATTAACAACGGTTGTGCAAATTTAACCCGTTGTTAAAACTTATAACAACGGTTATATAACCATACCCGTTGTAATTAAGTTTAGTAAAAATCGCGCCATACATTCTACAACGTCTATTGTGATTTTCGTGCATAAACGTTGTTAAAGGGGCGTTGTAGTTGCCTGGATTTGTAGTAGTGTCTTTGATGAAACAGAATTGTGTAACGTCAACGGTATGCTTGACTCAATCGGGATTCGAAACCTGGGGTTGAGGAAACTCACACCGATGGGATGAGCCAATTGGTCGATAAAGGTTAGGTTATGGGCCCGGACAAGGAACCCGACTTATGACCGTAATATCAATTAATGCACTTTAACCACGACCTCGTTCGAGTTTCACCTCTAATGATCACAAAGACACAAGTGTCCTAGTTTTCCCCAGCGGAGTCGCCAATCTGTGGACATGGGCCACAGGCCGGTCTGTGGATTTTGGCCACCTACTGATCAGCAGTCACGAGCCACCTGCACGCCAAGCCAATCTGTGGACATGCAGCGGTATTTTGAAAGCCACGCTCGGCGGCGTAAAAATACTTTCGACCGGATCACTTTAGATCGGTCGGTTTCCTCTCGGTAAAGGTCTCGAAACGATGCAAGAGATGTTCGGAGTCGCCACCAAGCAATTATGAGATGCCTGGAACCTGTTCGAAATCCACTTTATACCTCGGTCAAACGAAGCACAAAGTAGTGTTTGACATAGGTACTAAAGATAAGGACTCGTCCCCCTTTTAGCATTATAAGCCTAAAATGACTCTCGTACGCCCTGCATAAGGCCATCCACTATCCAAAGGTTCTAAGTAAGGGGTGAGGGTATGTTGAAAATCTTTATCTCATTATACTCAACATATTCGTATATGTTTCAATTTCATTTAGTCATAAAATTAATTAGATCTTATGCATGCAAACATAAGTAAATATAGAGAAGAAATCATCATTCTTACATTGGAAATTTCGGATTATTGGGCACAAATGAGTTCTCCTACTCACTTGTTCTTGAGCTCTCCTAATATTGGATGAACAAAGGATTCAAGTTTAGAATCCCTCCCAAGGAATAATACCCAAGATAACCTCTTAATAAAATTAATATTATTAATACTAGAACAATATTAATCTAAATAAAATGACCCAAAACTATTGTTTTGTTCTCTTGGAATTTCGGTCAAGAGGAGGAAAAATGGAGTAATTTTATCTCTCTAAAATACTTTTGTTTTAGATGTGTTGAATGAATGAATATGCCCTAATCTTTTGATGTAGTGTGTTAGGTAAATAATAGAGAAAATCCTTTGGTCTTTTCTACAAGGAAAACCGGGTAGGGGAGGGTAAAAGGGGTCAATGCATGAGCAAGGTGTTCTTCACAAGAGTAACTAGGTATGCATGGCTAGTAATTAGGTAAAATGATTATGTTTTCCACTTAATTAATCAACACAATATTTAGCCTAATACACCCTCTATTTCGGTCCATTTAAGATAAAATGGATTCCATTTTATCTTTGTCAATTGGTCAATTTGTCACATGTCACAAGTCATGTAAAATTGTTATGCATTTTTAACATATTAAAAATCAACGCATTAATAAAAATACGTTATGTACAAAATCGACTTAGTAATTCATAATTACTTGTACCAAAATAATTTAACAATTATAAATCACAACATCTTGTATTTATAATAAATTATTCATTCAAATGCAATTGTTTCCTTAAACAATAATTTCATCTAAGTAATAAAACAATTCGATCACTTAGACCGTATCTTATTTAATCAAATTATAATGAGATACGTAAATATTACTTCCAAAATCGTCCGTCAATTTTAAGTAATTTAATTAACCCGTATCGTCATACAATCAATTAAATAATCAATTAAGAGTGTTACCCTTTAGGTATGACCTAAGGGGATCAACTGATCACCACCGTCGCACGACAGTAATGTCAAGCTCTAGTCAGCCAATAATTACCGATATGTGTGGACCAGTTGACAGTCAAATATTACTTCCCACTTGTATTCTTAAAATGAGACTTAAACATGTGATCATCATGATCGACAGTTGTGATCGCATTATTGTCGGAGGACACATATTCCAACAATCTCCCACTTGTCCTCGACAAGTGTGCGTCACCAATTCTCTTGTCCTATTACTATCTCCCACTCAATGCAAGGTGTCTTTCAGGTCGTACTTGCAAGTGATCATATCGCGAGTGGTTTCCTCGATCTGGAGAATAACTGATTGACCGGATTTATCTACCATAGATATCTTCCGAGCGTGGCCACGCATTTCCAGTTCATTACTCCTCGAGTGGCCCTGAGATATTTTTATAACCCTGACTAGGGGTGGACAATTCCTATCGCACTTATTCCCTTCGACAAGCCACAACCATCATAACCCAAAATATGCCCATTTGACCCCATTTACGAAGGTCGTAGTAACACAAATCAAAGTTAATCTGAAACTGTGCCATCTTAGGCGAACAGTCTTTAGTCAAAAGATCGACTCATTAGAATACTATAGTAGCTCTCGCCACGACTAGGCTATATAAATTTGCCAGAACTCTATAAACGGTCATAAGGCCCGACAAGGTGTTCCTAATAGTCTGCCTATGTGATCGACTAGTCATCACACATGACTCCGTGGCACTTGAACTTGCCATCAATCGCATCACATTCTAGTTACTTCGAGACGTCACCTCATTTAAGTAACTATGGGCGAATACAATGCTAATCCGTGTTCACTTTAACAGGGTTCAATTGTCTCTACAACCCGTTTGGATGTAACAAAGTATAAGGTGAGTTAATAATAACTCAAACGACAAATGTCGACATCACATCTGGGTAGTCAATACCATATTACAACCTTGTGATGTATATCGTAACTGTGTAAACACTAGTCGATTGCAATAGAAGTTTAAGATACCATGTGTCCATGTGTTCAAACTTCTTTAATTGCATTATTCTTTATATTCATGTTATCTCTCATAGCATGAACCTTAGCAAGTACACATATAGGTTCCCAACCTTGGTTTGGGTTCTTTATCTTGAAAGAACTTTCTTGTTGTTTATCACATAACCAACGAATTTGTGGTGGATAATATAACTTTCACTGATCAAGTGTTCTACCATTTAGCAATGCACTAGATATACGTTTTGCAGGGTCTTGCAACAATTGTCAAGATGATTAGCCTAGCAATTCTCATAAGTCCTAGCATATTAGAAAATATCAGTTTTGAGTAACTTCTTACTTCAACTAAGTATTTTTCAAAGCTTCTTATTTCTCCTTTTAGATTGAATAGCTTAGGATTTTCATAAATCCTTACGTGTGATCGAACTTCAATATGTGCAACCTCTTGTCACATAACAGAGTGTTATGTCCATCACTGGAATCGCTCATTAGTTCTCCTCGAGAATTCATGACGATTCTTCTATGGCTTGCCAATGATTCATCATGCTCTTATGCATATGATTCATTATTGGATATGTGCATGATTATTCTAATGGCGGAAACATTAGTAACTAATAATCATGTGATCAACCATTCTTAGGTTCAATGAACGACCATGACTGCTAATGGCAATTCCATTTTCATTGACATGAATAACCTACGTTTCTCATTGATTCGATGTGTATATCTCAATACCTATCCAACATCTCATGATGTGATTGGATTCATCATAGTCCATTTTTATCCAGAATTGAAAACTCAAATACTTCTTTGTGAAAGATAGTATTAGCTCGTCATTCTCAATGAGTAATGAGTTATAAATTTTTACAAGATGATTGCTCCCACTAAATTCCATGTCTTCACATGATAATTTCCAACTCCCACTTATTTCCACATGTTCGCAATTGAATACTCAATCGAAACATTTCAAGAATTGAAATATATTTTGCTTTGCCAAGTTATTAAGATAAAACCATGTATGTTCCCAGCATATCCTTTCAAAATACCTATTTTGAAAAGGTTTCAATCTTAAACTTATGGAAAGAGATTTTAATCTCTAACTCATTCATTTTATAATGATGCGTAGCAATGTCATTATTTAAATGTGAATTTCATTTAATATACGTCCTTCTCAAAATACCCTTTTCCGGAAGGAGGTTTAACCATTTCATTTTCATAATGAGGTTAAGTAATGACACTAGCGTGTTTAATACTTAACTTAGCTCTTGTGGATATCGGCATATCATTCTTTGCAACTTTTAGTCATAAATCTCATTTATTTTCTAGGATGCAACTTTGTTTCATTTAGGCTCTTAAGTAAATATCAATATTGAAACTATTGTTCAAAAGTCGCTCATAAACTAGCCAAATCTCTTGTTAAGACTTTACATTAGTCATTATTCTTCCAAAACTTTCTTTTGGTCTCCTCGTGTAGTTATCTTGAGAACATATTCTTTTGATTACTTCACTTGGTCTCTTTTGTCATGTAGATTTCATCTATTTGAGACCATAGATCTCATCTATTCGTGTACACTATATATATATAGGTATACAAATCATTCTTTCTTGCGTAGATCTCATTTACACAAGTATACAGATTTTGCTTGGTGTTCTTTGTCTCTGCATTTTTCTCCCACTCTATCTTTAGAATAAATACACTAGAAATTCAAAGATAGCATTTGAGACACAAATAATGGTTTTTTTTTTGAAGTGTAAGGAGGACTATCTCATAGATTGACTAATAGTTTTAGATTTGATAAGTGTACTTGGTGATTGACATTCCTTTAAGAGAGTTCATCAACTCAATCATCACTTTATAATTGATCATACACAAGCCTTAAGCTTGTGGACATATAATGAGTCCCATCATTATAGTTGTCTATTAGATCACTTTAAGTAGATGATCATATGTTTCTCTGTGCAAGCATATATAGACGAATTTTTAGAACAAGAAAAATACGATAAAAAGGGTGACTTGGGTTGCAAACCAAGCCACCATAATCCAAAATACAACAATTGTTTAGAAAGGATCAAACATTTCCATGTCGAACACGGAAATCAAAAGGTTCTAAAAATCCAAAACATAAATTAAAATAAGACAATAAAAAACAAGCTTCATGGACGCTACTCCTAGCTTCTTGATGATTTCTCAAGCTTGCTTTTCCTTTCCATTGTCCTTGCTTGGTGGAGGCCCTATTTACAGTAAAAAGGGGATACATTATCACAACTTTATATCACAATACCATAGTTGAATTAGAAACATAAAAGAAAGGATAGTCATTTACCTACTGGAGTGATCTTTGCAGCTTTGATGTCACCAAGATACTTGGAACAATTTTTTTTCCAATGTTCAACACCATTACAATAATGGCATTTATCAAGAGGACCCTTCTTGACCTTGGAAGTGCTAGCTTCAAAAGTCTTAGCCTTGGTGAAAGTGGGAGCTTGCTTCTTACCCTTCTTCCCATTCTTTTTGAACTTCCCCTTGCTCTTGGTGCTTATGTTAAGCACATCCTTAGGTGGGTTAACATTTAACCCCATGTCTCTTTCGGCTTGCACAAGTAACTTGTGCAACTCTTCAAAAGACACGTCCTTGTCTTGCATGTTAAAATTCACCCGGAATTGAACATATGCCTTGACTTTGGATAAGGAGTGTAGAATCCTATCTACAATGAGCTCTTTGGGGATTTCAACCTTTTGAATCTTCAAAGTCTTGACTAGCTCCATTAATTTGAGCACGTGAGGGCTAACCTTTTGGCCCTCTTTAAAGTCGAGATCAAAGAATGCCGCGGCCGCCTCATATTGGACGATCCTCGGAGTTTGTGAAAACATTGTCACAAGCTTGGAATAGATTTAATTAGCGGTGCCCATTTTAAAGGCTCTCCTTTGGAGATCCGCCTCCATCGCAAAGATCAACACATTTTTCATTGCGGCGGACTCCTTGTGGTAAGCCTCATATGCTTCCCTAGTAGTGGCACTCGACCTAGCATTAGGTTCGGGTGGAGAGGCCTCGGTGAGGTAACGAAGCTTGTCGTCACATTGGGCGGCTAATTTGAGTTGGGCATCCCAATCGGAGAAATTTGACCCATTCTTTTCAAGTTTACAACGATCCATGAAGGATCGGAGCCATAAAGTATTAGTGAGAGGTGTGGCGTTGGTGTTTGGAGTGGCCATTGGTTATAAGAAATAAGAGTGGTCTACAAAAAAAAATAAAAGGAATAAAACATATGTCATTTTCAAAATAATAACACTCGTAAAAATTCAATTTAAACAAGTTTTATTGCATTTATCTAGTGACCTCTACCCAACTTGATAAATGATTCCAAGACCCAAATTCATATCAACTTAGGGCACGGTGTGCCGAAATACCCTTTATTAACATAACTCGGTGGATTAACCTTTTAATCGATTCTACTTTTAGAACTCTTGGTCGATAAAATTACATTAATATTTATCTCTAGCCCGAAACACATCCGGAAATCGTCGTGGATACTTTCGTTGAGTTCAACTCAAATTTCGAATAAATGTTTCCATGATCCAAACTCATATCAACTTAGGGCACGGTGTGCCGAAATACACCTTATTAATATAAATTCGGTGGATAGACATTTATCACCCACTTCCCCTACGTAACAAGGTTTGTACCCCGGTGTGGCCGAGTGCACTCCCTCACGAAATAGGTTTTCATGGTTTCTACTTTTTGGTAAGGCTATGTCTCAATTGTTTATTTTTAGCGAGAGGTCATGTCAATTTATTATCTATCACGTTTTAAGTGAACTAAAGCGGTGAACTACGATAATTGTAATTGACACGGTCGATAAACTCGATTAAAAGAAAATGCATGTTTTAGTTATGGTGGCGATTTAGCGATGCATGCAACATATAAATAAAATGTAAAGCATAAATTAAATCCTAGTATGGCCTTCCTAAAATAGAAAATCTAATTAACTATTACATATTCGGAAACCAACTTCATTGGTCCCTTGAACTTCGGTTTTGGCACGCATCTCGAGGTAACACCGTCTTTAATGGATCGCCTTCTTAAGTGGCATCGTCTTCAAGCATCTCCGGAATAAATAAATTACATAACAAATTACATAATTTCCTATTATACATTTGTAATTAAAATAAAAATAAATCTATTAAATTACAAAACGGTGATACGAGATCACAATAAATTACAACCGAATCGATATTCCCATAGATTTCGGGCAATACCAATTAAAACTAAGGCCATACTAAGCAAAATTACATAATTCAAAAATTACATAAAATTAAATTATGACAATCATAAATAAAATGCAGCATTATAATATGGATGAACATGCCCAATTTTATGCTAAATCGCCTTTAAGGAGCCAATATCGTATATTAATCGGTTTTTACGGATTTGCGTGATTCAACTTTTTAAAATCACAATAATTATATAAAATCACATTTATGTATTATTTAATTACCCTAACCATCTTAGGACTCAAAATTAGTCTCCACTAACAAATTGACTATAATTAACTTTATATTTCTTAATATTGTTCATAAAAGGACTTAAAATTACAATAAAAGCCATAAACTTCAAATAAATCATAAAAATTTCAAATAAATTCAAAATTTGAAATTTAAACTCATGAACATTCTGGAAAAATACCATTACACTCATAATGTTCAAAAAACGTAGGTTAAAAATTTCGAAATTCATAGAGGAAAAACAATGTTGCGGTTTATCGGATTTTTCAAATATTATCATAAAAATATGAGAAAAATTATATTTATCAACTTTTCAATTTTAGATCTGAAATAGGTAATAAAATGCAACATGTGACGTTTTTCCGTAGTCATGAAGTATGTTTTGGCAATTATTCACTAATTAAAGTCACTATTTATGTTATTTTTCATCAAAAATTCATAAATCATGCATAAAAACTTCATTATAGTCTATTATTTTACACACATCTTGTACAATTTCATGTGACAACATACTAAATTCCTATGACTAGATTCGAAATATTTCTTATACTAATCTATTTTATCATTTAAATTCGATTTTTATCATGAAAAATCCATATTTCGAGCATAATAACTCATAAAATTATGAAAATTTACAGGTCATCTAAATATAATATATGTGAAAACATATCCAAAAACCACTGGAAAACTTGAAGTTTAGCTAATTTTAGTCCAAAAACGATATTTTTATCATAAAATCACATTTTAATGCCATTATTATATAAAATGAACAATAAAAAAAATCCATAAATTAACCAAAATATCCTAAATACATTTTAGGACCAGAAACTTTAACATGCATAATTGATTTCGTGATATATCATAATAAACACAAATTTATAAGTTTTATATGTTAATCGTATAACTCGGAAAAACTACAACCGATTTGCATGCAAACAACCTAAGGCTCATGATACCGCTTGTTGGAAATCTTTATCTCATTATACTCAACATATTCGTATATTTTTCAATTTAATTTAGTCATAAAATTAATTAGATCTTATGCATGCAAACATAAGTAAATATAGAGAAGAAATCATCATTCTTACATTGGAAATTTCGGATTATTGGGCACAAATGAGTTCTCCTACTCACTTGTTCTTGAGCTCTCCTAATATTGGATGAACAAAGGATTCAAGTTTAGAATCCCGCCCAAGGAATAATACCCAAGATAACCTCTTAATAAGATTAATATTATTAATACTAGAACAATATTAATCTAAATAAAATGACCCAAAACTATTGTTTTGTTCTCTTGGAATTTCGGTCAAGAGGAGGAAAAATGGAGTAATTTTATCTCTCTAAAATACTTTTGTTTTAGATGTGTTGAATGAATGAATATGCCCTAATCTTTTGATGTAGTGTGTTAGGTAAATAATAGAGAAAACCCTTTGGTCTTTTCTACAAGGAAAACCGGGTAGGGGAGGGTAAAAGGGGTCAATGCATGAGCAAGGTGTTCTTCACAAGAGTAACTAGGTATGCATGGCTAGTAATTAGGTAAAATGATTATGTTTTCCACTTAATTAATCAACACAATATTTAGCCTAATACACCCTCTATTTCGGTCCATTTAAGATAAAATGGATTCCATTTTATCTTTGTCAATTGGTCAATTTGTCACATGTCACAAGTCATGTAAAATTGTTATGCATTTTTAACATATTAAAAATCAACGCATTAATAAAAATACGTCATGTACAAAATCGACTTAGTAATTCATAATTACTTGTACCAAAATAATTTACCAATTATAAATCACAACATCTTGTATTTATAATAAATTATTCATTCAAATGCAATTGTTTCCTTAAACAATAATTTCATCTAAGTAATAAAACAATTCGATCACTTAGACCGTATCTTATTTAATCAAATTATAATGAGATACGTAAATATTACTTCCAAAATCGTCCGTCAATTTTAAGTAATTTAATTAACCCGTATCGTCATACAATCAATTAAATAATCAATTAAGAGTGTTACCCTTTAGGTATGACCTAAGGGGATCAACTGATCACCACCGTCGCACGACAGTAATGTCAAGCTCTAGTCAGCCAATAATTACCGATATGTGTGGACCAGTTGACAGTAAAATATTACTTCCCAATTGTATTCTTAAAATGAGACTTAAACATGTGATCATCATGATCGACAGTTGTGATCGCATTATTGTCGGAGGACACATATTCCAACAGGGTACGTATTGGGAAGCCCTTTAATCGGACACCCAATCCCGCCCGCGTTAGCGGCCTCTACTGATCGATCGTGGTTGTTTAAGTGCAAGAGTTGATAAAACGGTAAATGCATGAATGCACATCCAAAAGTTTAACCTAACATGTGAGAGTTTTCTACGTCGGTTGATTTAATCCAAGTATCAAGTATAAGATATCAAGTTGGATCTAGATTGATTTGCATGTGAGAACGGAAATTAAACATCCATTTACCAAATTCGGGTTATGATGCTTAACACGATCCGTTATTCGAAAAAGTGTGTTTTAAAGACAAAGTATGAAATGCAAACTCGTCAATATGATCTGTCACGTATGCAGATAAACCGTAATCGGGATCATCCTAGACAAGTGCTAAAAACGAGACAGAACAGTGCCAGGCAGCCCCATTGGGGCGCGAGCCTATTGGCGAGGGGAAGGGGTCTGCCAGGTTTTTAGATAAGAAAGCATACGGCCTCTTGGGGCGCGAGCAATGAGTCAACCCAAGGGGGCATCTCCTAGTTCTTGAAAAAGGTTATTTAAAACTGTATTTATGATGAATGATTTGCAAATGTTGTTTGCATGACTCGGAATAATTACTATTTTGTTAGTAACATTCGTTGTCGGATTTGCATGTTTGAAAAGTATAGTTTACAAATAGAAATGTAAAATGTTTGATTTGAACTAATCATGTTAAGTTCATTTCTTTGTAATTAGTCAAGTTAATCATCGTACCCGGATTAAACCGACATGGTATAAACAACCAAGGATGATTATGGATTATGACTAATATATTTACAAATGTAAACAAATGAGAAAAATGGTAATTAAAATAAAAGGAGGTTAAAATACCCATTAAAATATAATTAACCAATAATATCATCGAGTCACGGAATAAACCGTCAAGGTATAGGGAACCAAGGATGATTTTTCTAATGGTCAAAGTATTTGTCATAAAAATGAATGAAAATGGTAAAAAACCGTAAAAATAAAGAAGTAAAAATAAAAGAAAGTATTGAAGAAAAGACGAACTCAAACACGTTTGAGTCTGACCTGGACACCCTATTGAGGCGCGAGCCTCTTTGCATAGCAAGGGGCTTCTGTCTCAGGCCAAAACTCAGTTTTGGCTCGTCTAACCTATGTTTGAATCGTGTTATGCATCATTCATGCTTATAAAGTTATGAAAAAAAGTAAACACATGAAATAAATGAGTTGTTTACACCCTCAAACTTACGTGTATTGATGTTTGCGAAGTAGACGACTTTAGAGACGGTTTTCTCATTGTGACTAATCGCAATCAAAAAAGTTTAAAAAGGTGCCTTAAAAAAAGGATTTTGTTTTGAAAATATGTTAATTAAAACATGTTGATTGATGAATTGAGTTGGTCAAATGGGTCGGTCGAATGCACGGCGATTGTACCAAACAAAATGTGTAAGGCTTGTGTTTACGATCGGTAGGTCGTAAACACGTGTCGATTTTGTGACTTAGGAAGTCGGGTCTAGAAGTTTAAGGGAGAAGGAGGGGGCGGACTCTCGCGTGAAGATTATGGTGTGTGATGGTGAGTATTTATAGAGAAATGTGGGGTGGTAGGTCTGTTGTGTTTGCTTAGAAGCTAAGCAGACACCTGCTTTTGGCGCGAGCCACCTAGTGATACAAGTGGGTATATTGTCCCTTTCAGAAATTTGGATTTTGCATTTGTTCTAACCAATGTTTTGTTGGTTGTGATTTGTGGTGTTTGAGGTTTGCTTAGCCGTGTAAGCTTCCTCATGGGTGATATTTGGGGTAGGTAATTTGTGTGCTTGACTCGGGTTTGACCCGTGTGAGTCGAGATTTGAATTTCGAGTCGGTTTTTGGCTCGTTGTCAGTTTTAACTCTAATTAGTGTCATTTTGGTGGAAATGACATGATGAAGACATTCATGGCATTATTTTTGACATTCGAGATTTGGGTTGACTCGGGTTGACTCAGGTTGACTCGAGTTGCGGGTTTCTGAGTCGGTTTTGGGTCTGAAGACGGTTTTAACTCTAAATAGTGTTATTTTAATGCAAATGAAGTTAGAAAACTTTTTATGAAATCATTTTTCATATCCGAGTAGTGCATTAAACCGTCTCATGTATAGCCAATCCACGCACGCATATCAAAAACACGTTATAGTCCGATCATCATCGGGTGGTTTTTGGTGCAGATACAATATCTGCACCTTCCTTCTTCCTTTTCTTCTTTTTCGGATTATCCTTCTTTGGCCACCACCAGTACACCGTCGTCCACACCCGTACGCTGCCGTCAACTCTTTGTCATAAGGTTAGTCACATGTGTCTTTACTTCATCAATTTTAGGGTTTTAGGGTCAATCGATTTTGCCAATCAATCACCATGTTATTTCATCCTTTGGTTTTCAATAATTATCTTTTCATCCTTTTTTTAGTTTTCAATTTCTATTTTACTGATCTAGTATAGCTAGAGCGAAGAACAGTTTGTCTTCTCTTTTAGTCATCATGGAAATACCTACGATTTTATTTTCTTTAATCCATATAGATGATCATGGTCAAGTATATTGTTAATTTTGTTATTGATTTATGTTTTACTTGCAATATTTATATTTTAATTTGAATATATTTGATAGGTTACAATGTTGATGGGGATTATTTGAGATTTTGGTGAAATGGTGTATTTTGTGTTTATTCATGTTGTATATAATAGCTAGAAACCATTTTGTCGATTAAAATTGAACATTATTGTAGAGTAAGACTGCATTTTTATTGCAAGGATTAGCTAGGGTTAGGTTTTAATTAAGAATTTGAAAGGTTCAAGATGTTATAAGTGGAAAATGTATGTATCTGGAGGAATACTACTAGAGAGTATGACGATGATGAGTAATTTTTGTTTTAGCTTTGGAGTATTTTTTATTGCAAATGGCGATTTAGCATACATTTTTTGTCGTTCCTTCCCTACAGAGTACTTGCATCTCTTTGAGTTATCCTAAGTTTTTGAAATCGGTGAAATAGAATTGTTCTGTCTTTATTGTAAAACGACATTGATGTCAGAGTTGCTGCTACATGTATAAGAGTTCCCGTCACGCGTGCACATGCTGAAAATGTAAATCTTTAGTTTGAGAAACCCCTTGACGAGGTATACATTTACTATATATCTCAATGATTGGTGTTCTGGTTTCTTCAATCATTGCCTGTTTTCTTGCTTGTTGGGTTATTATATAATTTTTTTAATTAGTTTGTATGACAAGCACTAAAATGGAGTTCCGAAATTCTGTAGATGCAACTACAATATAGACCACTGGTAAAGAAGTCTAGTTGAGTAAGAAATAGAATAAGCAAAATTACTCACTGAACTATAGCATTTCTTTTATTGTGAAGCAGTAGTGGTTGGCTTGCTTTTATTATGAGTCGTCCATAAAGATCTTTATGTTTCGAATAGAAAGAATGGTTGGACCCATTGAACCTTGTTTATCTTGCTAAAGGTGGTAGCCTGACTAAATAACACTGTTGTGCATGTTAGTGGGTCTTTGAAGGAGTAACTATGAAAATTGCTATAATTTTATAAGGTATAGAATCACCCACCTCCTTCTAGATTTTGCCTCACCAACTTTATGAGCACCTAGTATTAGAGAGCATATCTCGAATCTAATGGTAATTCGCTTAACTTTTTATAATCTAATGTCGTTAAAATATGTCTACTAAATTTGCATCACAAATAAAAGCGGGGAAAAAAAGGTGATAATAATAACAAGAATAGTGGAAGAAAATAGTGATAATAATAACAAGAATAATAACGAAATCGAGTTGAGAAGAGTTGGTACGGAATTCAATTTAGACAGACCCAATATTGAAGATTATCTCCCTTCTGAATCTTTCAATCAACCTCGTGGAAAGCTTCGTTTGTAATTACCATACTCTGTCTCGTCTCGCCTCATTTATTTGTTTCTCTTTTATTAAAATATTCTCACAAATAATTAAAAGGGTAAACAAATGAATGTGTCAAAGGAGGGACATTGTGTTGATGGGTTTTTTGGGTGTTGATTGTAATTTTGATTTGTGCAGAAGGGATTTGCTTGATATTTTCCCTACTTAAATTGAAGCTGTTGGTGCCATTGTTGATGTAAGTTTGCACTTTTCAATATTTCCCAACATTTCACAGTTTTATTTTCTGAATTACAAAAGCAACAACATTACCTAGTGTCTCAAGGGATCCTGCAAATTATGCACCCTTCTTACAATGTGATGCCTTTCAAAGTACTGCATAATTCATCATTATCTGTCGTTAGCAACGTTTGAAGTACGATGTACTCATATTGCTCTATAGGTCTCTTCACAGTTGTGTCACAAAGGTTAATAGGTTAACTATTGTATCCTTGTAGAGCATCTAATAAGATATTTAAATTTTTATTTGATGTTAGGATATGTTCATCTACGCCGAGCCACCGAGGAGAGTGGGGTTGGTTTCCATTGACACACTTGTATGCGGTGATCAATTTAAGATATTTAGATATTCACACTTAGGGCTAGAATCAAATAATCAGTAGAGTTTGTTGCTGTTGGAGCTTGTGTCCTCCAGAAATTAGTGTGATAACATTTATAAATCTCTTATAGGTTCACAAGGGTATACTTCGTATTTTATCAGTTGATTAACGATTACCTAATAACGGTTGGCTTGCTAGAAAGTTTGACGTTATTATCATACTGATGGCGGTGATCAACTGGTCTCTAAAAGTCACACCTAAAGGATGTGTTTGAGAGATGTGGTCATGGAAATGTAATCACATTGATGCCTTATATGACTAAACAGTTAGTCAATGTGTTGATGAGACGATTATTTAATGCCGATTAAATAATATTAGCTGAGACGAATTAACTGTCAATTTGTAAATTGAATATAATATGTTATATTTAATTATTGTATATAATGTTAGCTTAAACGAATTAAGATGTTAATTCATAATTAAACATAAACGGTTATGTTTAATAAGCAAATTATAAATATGTGATATTTATAGTTAATGTATATATTATACAATATTGTCATAATATATGTTGACAGACTGGTATTGATAAATCGACTGCAAGCTGTTATAAGTGGACTTATTAATACATGTCAATATATATGACGATTTATAAATAATACACATAATATACAATTAAAACAACAACCAAAAATAAGAAGATTATATTCTAATTTTTGGTGGTTGGTGATTTCGGTCAAAACCGAGTTAGAGGAAAAGAAAGAAAAAAAATATCTTCCTAATTATACTCCTCCATTTCGGTTATATGAGGGAGTAGGAGATCATTTTTCTTCTTCTTCTCATTTTTACCCTAATTTTGACCTAGCCTCCTCTCATCAAAGAAAAACACAAAAACCTAAAATTAATCAGTGAATTTTGGGGATCGATTCTAGCAAAGAACAAATGCATATCTCATATCATCTTAGGTGCAACTGATAGGAGAATATCATTGCGATATTGTTCATAGGCCATATTAGCTAGGACCGAAGGTTATTTCTTCATCCTCTTCTATTTTGTTTATGTAATTTTCTTTTATGACTAGTTATCATCATAATAAATTCGTTATAATCCTTATAATTAAAGGGAAGCATACAGATAATTCTCACAAGTGGTATCAGAGCCAAGGCCACGAATTTTATTTTGATGATTTTCATAAATTGAATTTAAACAAAATTTCGAAAAAAAAATTCGGCCGTGTATTTTTTTTTTTTTGCCGAATGTTTTTTGTTTTTGTTTTTTCTGATGATTTGTTCCATTTTGATTTTTCATATGGTTGTTTTAATTAGTTAAAATGATTATATGACGAATTTGTAGATGTTTGATTTAATGAGGATTAAATTAAAATGTAAATGGAATAGTTTTGATTGATGATGATAATTTGTTTTGCTATATAGTTTTTGGCATATATGGTTAATCATGTTTCATTAATTTATATGCTAATCTTGTTCTAATAGCAACTATAAACGAATTCGTTCATCTAAAGTTTTTGTTTTGGGGCATAATGCCGAATTGAAAAGAAAAATTTAGGGCTGTTTCGTTTTTTTTTTCAGCCGAGAAAAGGAAAAAAATTTTTTTCCTGTTTCTGTTACTGTTCACCGTGGGCAGAATTAATAAAAAAAAAAATTCCTGTATTTTTCCTTTCGGTTTTTGCTGAAAAGCCGAGAAGAGAAGATTTTTTTCGGTTTTGGGCTGTTTAGCCGTGAGCAGCAAAAGAAAAATATAAAACCCGTTTTCGTTTTTTTTTGCTGTTATGCCGTGTGCATTTTTAAGAAAAAATTTTCTGTTTTTTTCTTTTGTTTTTGGCCAATAATTATAATTATACATTACTTTTATAATGTATGATTGTATGTTTTGAAACAGTTCAAAATTTTAAGATACCTAATTATTTTAAAGAAGTTTAAAATAATGTTGGATTAAATTCATATTACAAGTTTAATGTGAATTAAGATTGAAATTAATGTGAGTAATTGAGGAATTATCACTTAATTTGATCTTTTAAATAGGTGGTTTGGGATATTAATCTACATAATTAAGGAATTATGTCTTGTATGTTTATTTTTTTTAGTTGATGCATTTTATTTTAGTTGAATGAATCGTTGAATGGTTTTATTTACGTATTTTTGCAATCGGTTGTAATTTGTAATACCTAGTGTGGCCTTAGTCAAATTATGTTTTCGTAATGATGGAAACATAATTTTTAATGTAATTTGAGATCTCGTATCTCCGTGTGGTTTTCTTTATTTATTACGGTTTTGAAATTAGAATGTAAATAGGTTTATTATGTAATTTTAAATTGTAATTTTTGAGAAGACTAAAGATGGAGAGTGGAGCTCACTCCCGCTACATGGATCAAGATGGAACATCAATACAAGCTTCTCGGGTCCAAGGATGGATTCCAAAGTTGTATTTATGTTCATTTTGATAGATAGGCCACACTAGGACTTTATTTTTGTTTTACGTTTTACCGTTCTTATTGCTTTTCATTCACATGCTAGTTAGTGCATCATTTTCAGCCTAAAACCAAACCACCTACTAAAATGCATGAAAATTGACTCATATAGATTGTATGTTAGTTTTCATAGACATACAGATGTCACTCAGTTTAAGCCATCACCTTAGTTTATTCATTCACGCATGCTAGATATTAGTTCACTTAAAATGAATTAAAATAAAGATGATGGGATCTTCCTCTAAAACGGAAATTGAGACTAGTCTTTATAAGGGCAAACAACTATGAATCCCTTCTTCGTCGGTAAGCATAATATGACCCCTTCTACGTTGAGTAAGTAGTTTGTGTTGACTTAGTTTATCTCAACATTATAGTCCGAAGAGTTTCTCGTGATTATGATGGACTAAAGATAGAATTTACAGAAATTTATCGACCAAGAATTCTAACAGTAGAATTAACCAAAAGGTTGGCTTATCAATTTGCAGATAATTGAGTCTTGGGATCATTTATATAATTCTTGAGGGAGGTCAATTGTATAAATGCTTGAGTCTTCGCTTATAACAGTTATGCATTAAGACTTAAAATCATAACGATGCACATGCTTATTATTTTTATTCTTCTTTTCGCAATGTAGAATACGTTTATTTTGATAATACTGTTACAACAAATGGCTGGAAATAACGAAATCCCAATGCCGAGTGCCACACTTGGACGCGAGTCCTGGCTTAAAGTTTTTATGGACAACATGAATCGTTCACATGATCAAGAATGATGGGTCCAACTTTGCGGATCGGGAGGCAAAGACTACGGAATGCTGCCATTGCTGACGGTAAGCTCAAGTACTTAACTGAGCCAATACCGGTAAACCCAGGCCCCAATGCAGGAGTTAACGAGTCACTTGCTTATAGTGATTTCGTCAGGGAAGCGAGTGCGATAAAGAACGTACTCATCTTTGCAATGGAAACCAATTTGCAGAGACGCTTCATTGCCAAAGGTGAAAATAAGATTTTCACCACGCTCACTAACGAGTTCTCAAAAGCACCGAGAATCGTTACATATGAGCATACATGTCGCTTATTTGATGCGAAACTCCAAAAGGGCCAACCGGTTAGCCCACACATTCTTAACATGATTGAGAATGTCGAGAAATTGGAGGCACTTGATTGCAAAATCAGTGAGAGCATAGTCATTGACCGAATGCTTCATTCTCTTCATGATGGTTTTGCCCTTTTCAAGTCGAACTACTACATGAATGACTTAAAGAAAAGTCCTCATGAGCTACACTCACTTCTCGTACAGACCGAGAAGGATATGAAATTGAGTGGGAGCATGAAGCATGATGTTCTCACGATTTCCAACAAGAATAAAGGTAAGGGCAAAGCTCCAGGCGACCTAACTGTAGGTAAGCCAAAGTTTAAAAAGCCAGGAAACGGTAAGAGTGGGCCTGGTGAGACTAATGGCTCACAGGGCAAGGCAAAGAGCAAGGGCGGTGACATTGAGTGCCACCATTGTCATAAGACTGAACATTGGAGGAGGAACTGTCCCGTGTACCGTGAGGACATAAAAGCAGGCCGCGTCGTTCCTGTTGGTATGTCATCTTATATTCATATGATTGAGATTAACCATTCAAGTTTCGGAACTTGGGTACTTGATACTGGTTATGGTTCTCATCTGTGTAATCATTTGGAGGGCCTAAGAAACATCACACCTCTCGGAAAGGGTGATGTGGACCTGCGAGTCGAGAATGGAGCTAGAGTTGCTGCCGTCTCGAAGGGAACATATGTAATCGAACTCCCTAGTGGTTTTGAGTTATTTTTAAATAACTGTTACTATGTACCCAGTTTGTCTAAGAACATTATTTCAGTTTCCGTACTTGATAAGGACGGTTTTTCATTTTTAATAAAGGATAATAGCTGTATTTTCTCTTTCAATGAAATGATTTATGGCAAAGCAGTTTCCATGAATGGAATTTACATCTTAGATCAAACCACGGAAATATTACACGTGAATAATAAGAAATTAATGGTTGGTGACAAAGATCAAACCTATCTATGGCATTGTCGAATGGGACACATAAATGAGAAACGTGTAAAGAAACTCGTCGATAATGGGACTATTCCCGCATTCGATTTTTCTACATATGGCACGTGTGAATCATGTCTCATTGGCAAGATGACTCGAATTTCCTTCAAAGGTGTTGGAATGCGCGCTAGTGACCTATTAGGACTCATACATACTGATGTTTGTGGACCTATGTCAAGTACCGCTGAGATGGCTATAGATATTTTATCACTTTCACGGACGATTTGAGTAGATACGGATATGTCTACTTAATGAAGCATAAAAGTGAGTCCTTTAAGAAATTCAAGGAATACCAGAACAAGGTTGAGAACCAACTGGGTAGAAAGGTTAAAGCACTCCGTTCAGATCGGGGTGGCGAATATCTTTCAAATGAGTTTGATCAACACCTTAAAGACTGTGGAATCGTTTTACAGTTAACTCCACCTGGAACACCTCAATTTAATGGTGTGTCCGAACGGTGAAATCGAACCTTACTTGATATGGTTCGATCCATGATGAGTCACACGGTAGTACCTGATTCATTATGGGGTTTTGCTCTTTTGTCAGCTGCTCTTATACTTAACCGAAGTCCGACTAAAGTTGTCGACAAGACTCCATATGAAATGTGGAATGGAACGGTCCCTAACTTGTCCTTTATTCGGGTTTGAGGCTGTGAGGCTTATGTCAAGTGGAGACACAAGGATAAGCTCGGCCCGCGATCGGTCAAGACATACTTTATTGGTTATCCAAAAGGAATGTTTGGTCATTACTTCTATTCGCCTACCGAACATCGAGTTTTTGTTGCGGCTAGTGCGACGTTCTTAGAGAAAGAATTTCTCGAGAACAAGACAAGTAATAGAACCTTCAAGCTGTCGGAGATTCCAGAACCAAAAACCGAGGAACGGATGGAGGAAGTTGTTCCTCCAACTGATGATACGGTTAATATTCCTGAGGCACCAAGGAGGTCGGGTAGAGTCTCTAATCCTCCGGACAGATATATTGGTATGGTCGAGGAGAATGACGTTTTGCTCTTAGAGAGTAATGAACCCGCTACCTATAAAGGTGCTATGGCCTGTTCCGACTCAAAGCTATGGTTCGAAGCCATGCAATCCGAGATGGACTCCATGTATGAGAATGACGTATGGGATCTTGTTGATTTACCTAATAAGGTAAAACCTCTACAGTGCAAATGGCTTTACAAAATAAAGCATTATGTAGACCTATAAGGCACGACTAGTGGCAAAAGGTTTCACTCAAGTGCACGGATTGCATTATGATGAGATTTTTGCACCTGTAGTCATGCTACATTCCATTCGGATAATCTTAGCGATTGCCGCATTTCATGACTATGAAATTTGGCAAATGGATGTGAAAACCGCCTTCTTAAACGGTTGTTTGGAGGAAGAGTTGTACATGGTGCAACCCAAAGGTTTCATAGATCCTGAGCATCCTAAGAAAGTATGCAAGCTTAAGCGTTCCATTTATGGACTTAAGCAAGCTTCTCGAAGTTGGAATCATCGTTTCGACCAGGTGATAAAAGAGTATGGTTTCACTCGATCGGTCGAGGAACCATGCTTATATATCAAGTCGAGTGGGAGCAATATTGTTTTCTTGATATTGTTTATCGATGACATACTCTTGATTGAGAATGACATTCCTCTCTTATCTTCGATTAAAGGATGGTTGAAGAACCATTTCCAAATGAAAGATCTAGGTGAGGCACAACGCATTTCGGGAATCTGTATCTATCGAGATAGATCACGACGGACGTTATCGTTAAGTCCGGAGTCTTATTTGGATATGATTCTTGAAAGGTTCAGCATGACCAACTCCAAGAAGGGGAACCTTCCTATGACGTCTGGGATGCAGTTGAGCAAGTCTCAGTCACCCACGATGCCTGAAGGGATTGAGCGCATGAGTCGTGTTCCTTATGCATCTGCAATAGGATCGATCATGTATGCCATGATATGCACACGTCCAGACGTGGCATATGCATTGAGTATGACGAGTCGGTACCAAAAGAATCCAGGTGAAACACATTGGATAGCTGTTAAAAACATCCTTAAGTACCTACAGAGTACTAAGGATAGGGTATTGACTTATGGAGGAGATACTAAGCTATGCGCAATCGATTCTGTGAGATGCTAGCTTCCAAACGGATCGAGATGATTCAAAATCTCAGTTCGGGTTCGTCTTCACTCTTAATGGTGCTGCGGTCAGCTGGAAGAGTTCCAAACAGAGTGTTGTAGCAGATTCTACCACTGAATCCGAGTACTATGCCGCTTCGGAGGCAGCAAAGGAAGCGATATGGATGTGTCAATTCTTACAAGGACTTACGATAGTTCCTAGTTCAAATGACTCGATCACCATCTATTGTGACAATAGAGGTGCCATCTTCCAGGCTAAGGAGCCAAAGTCTAGCAACAAATCTAGACATGTACATCGGAAAGCTCACCTGATCCGTGATTACGTGGAGCAAGAAGAGATAGTTATTGACAAGATAGCTTCGGATGATAACATCGCGGATCCTCTCACTAAACCGTTGAATTATGATAAGCATGAAGGGCACGTTATTTCCATGGGAATTAAACGTGTTCCTGAGTTGTAGTAGTTGATTATGGATTTGATACATTATCTTTTTCATATACTATTTATAACTTCATCGTTTTTATAATATTTTATTTTTCATGTGGTTTGTACCGACAACATTGAACGCCACAAAGTGAACTGAATTACATTATTTGTTTTGGTCCGTAATCGCCTCAATGAGCTGATAACTCTGGCTATTATATTGTGCAGTCGATTGATGGTGGGTTTAACGAGCCATAAGTCAATCAGTTGGCTGATCGATCACAAATACGGGTTATAACGATACCTCGTAGGACAATTATTTTTGTGACAACGTAATGGAGTCCTAAATGTTTAAAAACATTCGGTGCCAGGTCGTGGATAGGACATCCATTGTGTTCCTAGAGTCGATTCTTTTGACTATCGACTGTCTCTTGAGATTAAGGCAGTTTTTGGGTGACTTTGGTTTCTTTCTCATGGTCTGCCGAATCGGAGACTAAGTAGATTTTTTTCGGGTCATTTCATCTTTGTGCTTACATCTGCAGGATTCGAGTTGAGGAAAATATCCAACCCTTATCAGGTTTAGTTATTTCTCAGGGCCACTCGAGGAGTTGTAACTGAAATGCATGGCCATGCTCGAATGATGATTCATTTATCAGTTAAGTTACTCTCTAGTCGGGGAAACCACTCTTGATATTGATCACTTGTAAAATACGACCATTGTGAATACGGATTTTGCAAATTGTTTTACATTGAGTGGGAGAAATTTAAGGATATGAGAATCGGTTATCGCACATACACTTGTGAGGACAAGTGGGAGTTTGTTGGAGCTTGTGTCCTCCACAAATTAGTGTGATAACATTTATAAATCTCTTATAGGTTCACAAGGGTATACTTCGTATTTTATCAGTTGATTAACGATTACCTAATAACGGTTGGCTTGCTAGAAAGTTTGACGTTATTATCATACTGATGGCGGTGATCAACTGGTCCCTAAAAGTCACACCTAAAGGATGTGTTTGAGAGATGTGGTCATGGAAATGTAATCACATTGATGCCTTATATGACTAAACAGTTAGTCAATGTGTTGATGAGACGATTATTTAATGCCGATTAAATAATATTAGCTGAGACGAATTAACTGTCAATTCGTAAATTGAATATAATATGTTATATTTAATTATTGTATATAATGTTAGCTTAAACGAATTAAGATGTTAATTCGTAATTAAACATAAACGGTTATGTTTAATAAGCAAATTATAAATATGCGATATTTATAGTTAATGTATATATTATACAATATTGTCATAATATATGTTGACAGACTGGTATTGATAAATCGACTGCAAGCTGTTATAAGTGGACTTATTAATACATGTCAATATATATGACGATTTATAAATATTACACATAATATACAATTAAAACAACAACAAAAAATAAGAAGATTATATTCTAATTTTTGGTGGTTGGTGATTTTGGTCAAAACTGAGTTAGAGGAAAAGAAAGAAAAAAATATCTTCCTAATTATACTCCTCCATTTCGGTTATATGAGGGAGTAGGAGATCATTTTTCTTCGTCTCTTTTTTACCCTAATTTTGACCTAGCCTCCTCTCATCAAAGAAAAACACAAAAACCTAAAATTAATCAGTGAATTTTGGGGATCGATTCTAGCAAAGAACAAAGGTATATCTCATATCATCTTGGGTGCAACTGATAGGAGAATATCATTGCGATATTGTTCATAGGCCATATTAGCTAGGACCGAAGGTTATTTCTTCATCCTCTTCTATTTTTTTTATGTAATTTTCTTTTATGACTAGTTATCATCATAATAAATTCGTTATAATCCTTATAATTAAAGGGAAGCATACAGATAATTCCCACAGTTGCTACTTGCTACTTGCCACAGCTGCTTGTTATTGGTGGTAATGTTTGTATTTTGTTAGTGTCATAGTTATTTTATAGTTTTTGTAGTGATGGTTGTTAACTTGTTATTGTCATTGTTTACATGGCTGTAAAAGCTGGGGGTGCTAGCAGTGTTCTTTGTCGTGGCTGATGCGTGTGCTGCTGGTGAGTTGTTGTTAGCTTGATTTCTGTTGTTGCACGCTGGAGTGAGCCTTTGCCTGATGCGATAGGTTGTTGTTGTTGTTGTACGCTGTCTGCTACCCTCTGCCTCTGTTTGATGGGGCATGCTGATGCACGTTTATACTTAGATGCAAGTTTAACTTATCAAAATTTTAGAACTTGGTACAATTTTTTTTGCTTGTAACTCTAGCTTTGAGTATTAATGTTTATTCGTAATGGCAATTCTATGCTTAACATTGGTCGTAGCGATGCGTTTTCTAGTATTTGATTGTAACCTCATGAAAAAACAATATGTGTGTGTATATTTTGAACTTGGCTGATGTGAGCCATATTTGGCAGAAAGAATTTTTTTTTTTTAAAAAGTCAACATTTCTGACAGACTTGAGAGGCTTCGTTTGACGGATTTTTCGTCAGTAATCCGTTAGTTTTCAGTATTCTTGACGGAAAATTCGTCAGCATTCCTTTTTTCATGACAAATCGTAGTGACGCGCTTTCCTGACTGATTTTCCGTCAGGAATCCGTATTTCTAACGGATAATAGCCATTATTGACGGAATTTGTCCGCCTGTTATCCGCATTTATTTTGTAGTGCCTGACTCAGACTCTGACTCGAACTCATCATCTTCTGGTTCCTCCTTGAACATTTCCCCTTCACCAGTTGTGAGCTTGAAGAGCTTTCCTTGATTATTCGCCCACTTGATCGACTTTCTCCACCTTGTCTACATCCTGGCTGGATCTACATCGGTAATCAAAGCTGTCGGATTGAAATGGTCGTCCCGAAGTATCATGGTAATTATTTCATCTTGGGTTGCCCTCACGAATCGATCTTTTCCAAACAGGAGGCTAACAACCTGTTCATCAAGACAAGGTGTCTGACGAACTTTGACGGCAAGAGCCATTTCTTGGGGAATAAAGTAGCAGTCATGAAACACCTAAATTCTGGCTAGCCTTTCTCCTCTGAACATCTAGGGCTCAAGAAAACCATAGAAAGGTTCATGATCTCCCTTCCTGATGAAGTAAACATTCAGTGTATAATGATAGGGTCGCATCCGAATGCCATGGTGTTTTCGATCATGAGTTTATGCGAGCATCTCATAACCTTCCTCTTTGGTTGGTGTATATCCTAACCCTAGAGGTATTTTACGGGAATTACCCTCTTTAAAAGAAGGGAAGGTGTTCTGTCGAATTGGATTCAACGGCATGCCAGGGAAGTATCCTTGAGATTTCAAGATGTGGTTGACCACTAAGTTGAAATGTGGGTTAAAGTATAGAGGGGGGAGTTCACTCTCTATGAGATTGACGGTGTATAAATCCCCTAACTCGTGGACTTGATTTGCAACAACTTGGTTACTTGTCATTTTTTCAATCACAACCTTGATTGGTGAGGAAGTGATCGTCACAACTCGACCATCTAGTGGAATTTTGATTTTCTGATGAAGCGTGGACGTCACAGCTTTAAAAGCGTGAATCCAGGGTCTTCCTAGAAGTATATTGAACGATGCTTCGATGTCTACTATCTGAAAATTGACCTTCTTTTCAATTGGCCCAGTGGCTACAGCAAGGTTGACAAGCTTCACTACCTTTCTACGCGTTCGATCATATGCACGAACACCCTGATTGGTTGGAGTCCAGTCTGACTCTTTCATCCCTAATTTGTATGCAATTTTAAGAGGTATGATACTGATTGCAGAGCCATAATCCACCAAGGTCATTGGCACATTTTTCTTTAAGCATGTGACAGTGATGTATAGAGCCAAGTTGTAGGTAACACCAAATGGCAGTATGTCTTCGTCTGAGAAAGTAACTAGGTTACTAAGCGTGGCAGCATTCTGGAGGACAAAGTTGACCATATCGCCGGGAGTAGAGTCAGATAGTACATTGAGTTTGGCCAAAGCTTGCGGTAAAGTTAGGCAATGAGGAAATGAACTGGCTACCAATTGCCAGACTGAAAGAGCGGCCTTAGTCCTTTGTAGTTGTTTCACTAATAGGTCAATAGCTAGTTCTTCATTTGTATCCGTTTGAGGTGCGGTGTTTCCCGTAGCAACTAAATTATTAGATTCTCCTTGAGTGACGTTTTGCTATGGAGTATGGACGACCTGACCGAGTGAGGTAATCAACATCCAGATCCTCGAAGGTTCGACTAGAGGATGCTCTATTAGGGACATGTTGACTGACCTGTTGACCATAGGAGGCCCTTAGTAAGGAAGACAAAGGTAGACTACGCTGTCATCAACGTGTTACTTGACCTAGTAGATGTCACTCGGCCGAGTAGCTGAGGTACTCGACCGAGTGCGGCGTATACGGCCGAGTATGTCCATACTCGACCGAGTACCTCGTCTGACAGCGTGTTATTATAAAACACAGTGACTAAAACATAATTCATTTTTGACGTTTCATTTTATCATTTCTAAAACTTAAACTCTCTCTCTCTCTCTCCCAATTCTCTCATCTCACTCTACACATCTTGGGTAGCCTTGAACACTAATCCGGGAAGGGAGACGGTCTATGCATGAGGTCATCAAGTCGGGTTGTCGCCGCCATCGGCATCGGTTGTTCTTCAAGGTGAGTTTGTGAATAATTGAGTATTTTGAAATAGATCTTGAATAGCTTAGTGATAGGGTACGATTGTTGTTTGTAGGATACAATAGGGAGTCTTTCTTAACGTGGTGTGAATGATGTGTTCTAGAGATTTGCAGAAAGGAAGGGTTTCCCTACTCAGTTGATTTCATAATTGATTGATTTCATAATTGATTATAAGATGGCTTTTGTATTGTTTGATTGGTATTATTATTATGATTGTGGTTGTTTGTGATATCTCTTGTTATTGATTAATGTTGGTGAAGCCATTTTTTGGAGATGGTCTTCACACTAAAGTTAGCCCCTTGTGGCTCCCTTCATGAGGGGGTTGTGTACATTAATGATCTGGGTTCGCTCCTTGCAATGAGCGGGGTTTAGGTGGTATGCCCGCGGTCCCCACTGGCGACAAGGGTTACTTGTTGCGATGGGTAACCTGGCAGGGCTACACACTTTGGTGTGTAGTCGGTTACTGGTTACTATTGAAGTTTGGAGGATGGTTACTACAATATGGATTGATTTGTATATTGGTTGTATCTCCGTGTTTCTCTTATCTTGGTTATGCAGTTGACTGATTCCATTTATTATTTTTAAAACTGTGGTAATCCATTCGGGGATGGTGAGCAGTTGGTTTAGCAGGTAATGGGTGCTGTTGTTGCTTGCGGGATATGGATGGGATCGAGTCATCACGCCGTTTTAGCTACCTGTCGTTGTCACTTTATACTTTAGCTATTCTTTCATTTGTTTTCGGAGTTGTTATCCTCTTTGGTTATATCTTGTGTAAACAGTAAGGATACATTTATAAATGTTCTTTTATGGTCTATTTAATATACTTACCTCAGGCAACCGAGATGGTAACTCCCTTAATTAGTAAGGAAGGTCTTGTTAAGGCTCCTTGGTAAGTGGGGGTGTTACAAAATGGTATCAGAGCGACGATTTTAGAACCTGAATCAATGAACCAAATGAACGTAAGGTGTCAAATTAAATTGAACCCGGTGTATGTGTGTTGGGTTCCCTCTTACGTCGATTTTGGGTGAGAAGGCGCCCTCATCTCAGAATCTTGGCCCCAACATGCTTAAGCCAGTAACTTCGCGTGGGTTAAATGTATGGGGTTATGTGTGTGTGCTAAATATGTGATGTGTGGCCTCCGTAGATGTTATATTGTGTTTTTGTATGAGTTGAAACGAGTATGTTGCAAGAGATGGTGTGTGATCGTGCACGTGAATGAGTTTGTGTGGTTGGCTGAGAGTTCTATATATGTTAATCACGACAAATGAAGTAATGGGAGATGTTAACGGAATAGTTTGTAAATGTATTTATATGATGTGTAAATGACTTATGATAGTATTTCATAAAGTAAACAGATTAGATACTTGTATCCATAAAGAACCGTTGGTAGATTTAATCAAGTTTGAATGCTATGGGGTGGGCGTAACATGATAAGTTACACGGGAAGAGTTATGCGGGGTGCAATGTATTTTGTGCTAGTAAGTCTAATAGGTGCGAATCGTTGATAGGTTGCGTGAGGTATGATAGCAATAGGACCTAAATGTGACGAGTTCTGAATAAGTTCAGGCTCCGAACAATATTTATCGTTTTGCAGGGAAGACTCTATGTGAAGTTTACAAAATCTATTACTGTGTGAGGATACTCAACCGAGTACATAGAGTACTCGACCGAGTATGTTGGCACTCGGCCGAGTACTCATAAGGCAGTAGTTTTGATAATATGCAAATCTGAGTACTCGACCGAGTAGGCGCAGGTACTCGACCGAATAGAGGCTACTCGGCCGAGTATGTCCAGTACTCGACCGAGTACCCCCAAAAATCCGCGGTCCAGCTCTAATTTTTTCGGAACCCTATAAACACACATCTATCCTATTTCACGACTCATGTAACACCCCGTAATTTCGGACCGTTAATATATTGCGAAAGTAATTTATTAATCAAGTTGAATTTAATATTAACGTATTTGAAGTAAAAATAATTCAAAGAAATATAATTTTATTATATTTTGAAGAAAAGTATTTATTTTGATAGTTTCGAAATGTTTAAAAATAGTTTTAACCGTGTAAAAACTTTTTATTTCGAAATAAGGGCATATCGGGGGGAAAATGACAATTCTATTGAAAATTGGGCAAACGATTTTGGAAATGGGTCGTATGAATATTCAATTTTCTTGTAATCTCGTGTTTAAGAACTTTGGTCTTGTCGGAATTTGCGTTTGACAAACGGTTTTAATTATTATCGAATCGAGCCAAACCCGACTCGTAAAATCCCGACTAAAACCCGCACCTTTCTCCTTTCCTCTCCCTTTCACGCGGCACCTCCCCCTTCCCCTTCATTTTTCTGATTTTTCTTTTCTATTTACTCCAAACATTTCCCAAAATACCAAGAACACCATTTTTTCTACAATTTCAAGCTAAAAATCACCATAACTTCCTCATTTCTTATCGGATTCTCACATAATTTATATTTTCGGAATCCTCTCGTCGCGATCTATAACCTGGTATATTTTAATTTCAGTTTTCCTGAAGTTTTTTTAAGACGAATTTTGGCGTAATCTCGGTATTTATACTTATTATTGTGTTTTTATTGTTTATTTAGGTGAAGAATTGGAAGACGAGTTTGGGGACTCGTAAATTGTCGAAGATAGTGGTTAGTCGGCAGATTAGGGTTGGTTTTTAAGGTGCTAATTGCTCATTTTCTAGCTTAAGGTAACATATTTCGAGTTACTCGACGAATAATCGTCACATTCTTTGCTTTTTATATGTTTTTGTGATTTTTGTTTGAGTAGTAAATTTTCACATGATAAAATGGGTTGCATGCATGTCTAATGTTTGTCTTTTGTTAGTTTAAGTTAACCATTTGTATATTATTGTTTAGAACAAATTTGGATGAGTAATTATTTGATGGGACAAATCCGCGGGTTGGCTGGAACGTGTCAGTACCGGACCGAGACATTTTCCAATGTTTCCAAAAATATGACAGATTGAACGGCGTCGAAAAATTAGGTGGTTTAGCCACTTGAATCACTCAATTCGGAGTCCGTATGAGTATTTGCCGTCGTTTTACCGAAAAATTTATAGAAAAGTTACTGTTCACAGACCCGCGGTACTGTTCATAGCAGTGAAACGGGCCCGTGACGGGCCGCGGTAGGCCCGTGCTTGGCCCGGGTTGGTCCGTTGCTTGTTTCGCGGTTTTTCATGCTTTGTTCATCACTTTAGGTTCATTAATGTTATAGTTAGAATAAGTAACATATGGTTAAACCTTTGAAATGAATAATGTTAATGGTAAAAATTATGTTTATATTGGTAGTTGCACATGTTAGGGTAGTTTATAAAATGAAATTGTAATGATTAGGCTCAAAATGAATTTTTTAGCGATAATTGTAATGTTTTGATGATTGTCTTAAAATCGAGTCTTGGTCCCTTTGGTCGATTCGATGTCGATCAATTGTGTGATTGGTCACCGCAATTTAACCCGTGCACTGCCGGGGATGGGGTTGCGGGTAAAAATTCGGTTGGATGAAGTTTTATATGAATTGGATAATCGGCCTTTTTCTTGTTTTAGGCCATTTGTTATATTTTTATTTCACATGTGTAGATAGTTGATTTGAGTAGCTTCTTATATTGTAGAAACGGCCTTAGATTCCCTGAAGCCTTTAATATTGTTAATATTGCTAGAAATGGTATTGGTATTAAATACTTTCTTGCAGGTTGTTGTGTTTGTCATAGATAGGTCTTTATAGTCTCTGACGAGTATATGTTCACTGCTTAATAGCCTTTGTGTTCCTGACTAGTGGATTTATATCCAAGTTGGGGCATGACCTCGTTACTTATTTTGATAGTAAGTGGTCAGCTTAAGTACTAGCCAACCCTTTGGTGGACTCCTTAGGGTACTCACTTTGTTTTAGAAAAATTGTGGGTCTTGGGTGCGGTGGTGTGTATCCGCATGTCTAGGTCTGCTTGTGATTTTAGGCTAGGGTTGTGTTGTGTCTTGGCCATGTTTTATTAATATTAACCGGCCGAGCCACGATACCGGTTCGATTACCTTCCCTACCTCGTGGTATAGACTCGAGATTCTGAGTGACTATTGACGGTGCTAAGAACTTATGCTGTCTTTGATATATTGCCCTTTCTTGTATGGTGACTTTATGAATTGTAATAGGTGAGATGTAAGCGGATTCTGATTGATAAAGTTTGGATTACTACTTGTTATATGTTTCACATGATAGTTTAAATTGGTCAGTTTAGTATTCATATGTTAGAATACTTGGAAATTAGATTAATTATCATGTTGTTTACATGTTACACTACATGTTACATTAAATATGACGTTTCGTGGCTGGGAGGACTCGAAGTTACTCCCCACTGAATTGTGGCTTTCGTGTTTGTATAAAATGCGATTGACAGGTACTTGATGCTTAGTTGGGGTTCACGGACGAGCTAGTGAGCAAGAGAACCTTGGACCTAGTTTGGCTATTTTTGTAGTAAACCTTTTAACTTTTGGTTTTGTATATATTTTGAAGGGACATATGTCTCCCTCTTTTTCTTTGGGTTGTATCATTATATTTTCTTATCGTTAGCTATGGCATGTAAATTAGTTCGTTAGCATTGCAGGTTTTGGCACCCTCCTCTTGGGAATGTTGGAAATGTTTGTGATTGGTTTATGAACGTTTTAAAAATTACAGGTTTTGTCTAGTTGAACCAATTACAAACATATCCTGTCAGTTTTTCTGTAGAATTTACGTGTTTGATTAACGCTATTTTTAAGGGTGTCACAGTTGGTATCAGAGCTTATTTGCTCCCGACGCACGTTTGTGCACCCCACCTAAAATCACTTGACCTTTAAATAATAAACTTGAGAGATGGGTAGGATGGGTAGAGTTAGGATTTTATGTGGTAGTCTGTTTGTGATTGCTAATTGTTAGGTTTGTTGATTGTTAGTTATTAATTTTGGTGCCGTTAAAGATTGGTTATGCCAAATGAAGAATGCTTCCACTTTCTCGATATTTCTTTTCGTATTCAGTGTATCTTACCTTAATCTTCCAATTTCGTTGTTCATTCGTCTTTCAAATTCCTCTTATCTCGCCTTGGTAACTACTCTTCAATTCTTTCTCCTGATTCATCCTTGGTTCGTTTTCTCCTTATAACAAAAGTCCATGTGGACACCTTCCTTTTATTCCGCAGGATAGTCCCCTTGTTCAAGAGAACCCGGTTTTGAGAGAATGTAACTTTGGAGGGCGTGAACGAGTTGAGAAATTGATTGTTTAAGGTTTGAGTTGTATAGGAGAATATAACTTGGGATCCTTTGGTTAGTCTTGTTAGTTGTGCTTGATATGGGAGCCTAGTGAGTTGAGAAACACCTTGGGATTTAGTTCTATTGAGAGCTTGTTTGTTATAGATGTTTGAGCATGGGTACTACCTTAGCACATAAGATGGAATGAACCTAAGCTACTTCATTTGAGAGTCTCGATATTTCTTGTGGAGAATTAAAGGAATGATAGTTAGCCCTAATCCTTGAATTCCTTGAAAGGAATACAATAGGACATTGATGTTGCTTAATGGATTGGTATTGTACTTTGGAATTAGTTAGTTTGTTAAACCTTTTAAGTTGACCAAGTCTAGTATAGAGTAGCCCTTGTTGACCTTTCGAAATTTGAGGACACGTGGTTGACCTTATTAATCATATCTGGATTTGGGAATTTTGGTGGAATGTTGTTCGATGTAGTTCGTGAGTTCAAGGATGTGATTCCAATTTATAGTATCGGAGATTAGAAGTATTAAGTGGTGAGGTGATGGAGTAGACAAGCTATGGTACTTGGGGATGACATAGTAAGTGAAGTTCAATGACGAGAATTGTAAAGGAGATACTTTGGGACATGGGTGGTAACAAATGAATTTGTGTGGTGAATTGATTTTGGCTCTTAGAACCAATTGAGTTGAGGAATACCTACCATTGTGAAGTCCTTGTTAGTCTTATAATTTGGTAGACTTTTGGGGCTTTGTTGAGCACCTTAGTGGTGTAACCTTATCATATCGATCATAAGCTTTGATGAGTGTTTGGTAAGCGGTAACCCTTTCATTGTGCCGCTTCTATTCTCCTTTCCTTCTCTTTAACGTTCGTTGAACCTTGTTTTTATGCCAAATTTTACGTATCTTCTTCTTGCCCGAGATATCTTCTTAACTCGAATACCTCTTATTTATATCAACCGTTATCTTTACGGACCGACTCCTTAGTTTCCTAACTTGTCAGATTCATGCACCCTTCGGAAATGTTTTACCGTTTCTCAATTCCTTTATCACTCCTTATCTCCTTAGTATAGTTGGTACCTTATTGACCATGTTTACGGAGTTAGTGAGATGTGACTTGAGGATATAGGATTGACTAAGTAGTCGAGTTTGTGATTGGCTTCCATAATCACTTTGGATATGAGGGTTTGATAATGTATATGTTATCGTGTGGGAAATGTTAAATGTGGGATTATTTGTTGGTTTTAGTGAGTAATATTGATTACTACTTGAGGTATGGTATGAGAGTGAGAGTAAGCTACATTATTGGGAGGTTTTAGCACTTGTTTTGGTAACTAGAAAGGGTAATGGTATGGTTGACACCAATTGTTAGGCTGAGGAACGTAATTTCAATTTATGGTTTTAGGAACTCTGAGGTGATAAAGTGTTGTTACAATTATGACCTTGTTCCTTGAGAATTTGATGGTAAGTAAGTTTAGGATATCAAATTTGAAAGAATACTCCTTGGGGATGTTGATGACCAGAATGGATTGGTGATGTGATTTGGTATTAGTTGGCTCTTGAGAGTTCTTGAGTTGAGAGAGACTTAGTCTTGAGAAGAATTAGTTAATCCTATAGTTTTATAGACCTTGAGGTCGCATTGAGTACTTGAGATGATGGGACGGTGTTGTAGCTGAGTGTAGCTGAGTGTAGTTCCGCTTTTGGCAATTCTTAATAAGTAAAAGGATAGAGGAACGTGAGATCCTATTGATTTTTCGGATTTTGGGGTTGGTATGTTACTACCTTGTTTTGAAATGAGAATCTTGTGGAATATTTGAGGAACTTTCTCTTGGAGATTATAGCTTGGTATTGGGATTCTTGATTGAAGGTTTACTTTTTGAGGAAACCATAGTTGACACTAGTTGGATACGAATATAGCTTTGTTGGAAGCTTTGACCTTAGGCTTGTGGAAGTTGTTTCTGGATGTTTGAGGATTTGGAACGATGAGATCACGCTTATAGTGGAATACCTTGTTTCAGGGAATAGATTAGGATGAGGTAACATAAGCAATTGAGGAAATCCTTGGGAGTGATGTGGTTATGAGTTTTGTTGTTAGGAAGTTTTTGGAACCGTTTTGGGTGTTGTTGTAGTTTGTGATAAAAGTGTCTGGCATTTCCTTGTTGTCTGATTTTCCTTCTTCCTTGATCATGAGCGTTACTGCTCATACCTCTTTTCCTTACTTCATCATACTCCTCTCATAAGTTTGATGTTGGTAACCTATGAAACTCCATCTTTGACAACCATTTAGGTTCGACTTCAATTCTTACCTCATGAAATTCATACAGTTTTTTTTGAATATTATTCTTATTATAGAACTTTAAACTAAAATTTTGAAAATGCTTTTATGATTTTTAATGGTTTTAACATTAATGAGTGTTAAATCTCGTTGTTGGAGACGTCCCAATAATGGGTTTTCTCATTTATTGGTGTAGAAATATTTTTATATCTTGATATGAATGTGGATGTTCTTGTCTGATCAACGAGAGTATCACCGTTTCATTGAAAAGATACCTATATTTTCTTATAACTATATTATTAAGATGTTGTATATTATAATTTCTCCTTCTAAGTTTCGAGGACGAAACTTTTTAAAAGGAGGGGTGATTGTAACACCCCGTAATTTCGGACCGTTAATATATTGCGAAAGTAATTTATTAATCAAGTTGAATTTAATATTAACGTATTTGAAGTAAAAATAATTCAAAGAAATATAATTTTATTATATTTTGAAGAAAAGTATTTATTTTGATAGTTTCGAAATGTTTAAAAATAGTTTTAACCGTGTAAAAACTTTTTATTTCGAAATAAGGGCATATCGGGGGGAAAATGACAATTCTATTGAAAATTGGGCAAACGATTTTGGAAATGGGTCGTATGAATATTCAATTTTCTTGTAATATCATGTTTAAGAACTTTGGTCTTGTCGGAATTTGCGTTTGACAAACGGTTTTAATTATTATCGAATCGAGCCAAACCCGACTCGTAAAATCCCGACTAAAACCCGCACCTTTCTCCTTTCCTCTCCCTTTCACGCGGCACCTCCCCCTTCCCCTTCATTTTTCTGATTTTTCTTTTCTATTTACTCCAAACATTTCCCAAAACACCAAGAACACCATTTTTTCTACAATTTTAAGCTAAAAATCACCATAACTTCCTCATTTCTTATCGGATTCTCACATAATTTATATTTCCGGAATCCTCTCGTCGCGATCTATAAACTGGTATATTTTAATTTCAGTTTTCTTGAAGTTGTTTTAAGACGAATTTTGGCATAATCTCGGTATTTATACTTATTATTGTGTTTTTATTGTTTATTTAGGTGAAGAATTGGAAGACGAGTTTGGGGACTCGTAAATTGTCGAAGATAGTGGTTAGTCGGCAGATTAGGGTTGGTTTTTAAGGTGCTAATTGCTCATTTTCTAGCTTAAGGTAACATATTTCGAGTTACTCGACGAATAATCGTCACATTCTTTGCTTTTTATATGTTTTTGTGATTTTTGTTTGAGTAGTAAATTTTCACATGATAAAATGGGTTGCATGCATGTCTAATGTTTGTCTTTTGTTAGTTTAAGTTAACCATTTGTATATTATTGTTTAGAACAAATTTGGATGAGTAATTATTTGATGGGACAAATCCGCGGGTTGGCTGGAACGTGTCAGTACCGGACCGAGACATTTTCCAATGTTTCCAAAAATATGACAGATTGAACGGCGTCGAAAAATTAGGTGGTTTAGCCACTTGAATCACTCAATTCGGAGCCCGTATGAGTATTTGGCGTCGTTTTACCGAAAAATTTATAGAAAAGTTACTGTTCACAGATCCGCGGTACTGTTCATAGTAGTGAAACAGGCCCGTGACGGGCCGCGGCAGGCCCATGCTTGGCCCGGGTTGGTCCGTTGCTTGTTTCGCGGTTTTTCATGCTTTGTTCATCACTTTAGGTTCATTAATGTTATAGTTAGAATAAGTAACATATGGTTAAACCTTTGAAATGAATAATGTTAATGGTAAAAATTTTGTTTATATTGGTAGTTGCACATGTTAGGGTAGTTTATAAAATGAAATTGTAATGATTAGGCTCAAAATGAATTTTATAGCGATAATTGTAATGTTTTGATGATTGTGCCGAAAACTGAGCCTTGGTCCCTTTGACTGATTCGATGTCAGTCAATTGTGTGATTGGTCAGCCGCAATTTAACCCGCACTGCCGCGGGATGGGGTTGCGGGTAAAAATTCGGTTCGATGAAGTTTTATATGAATTGGATAATCGGCCTTTTTCTTGTTTTAGGCCATTTGTTATATTTTTATTTCACATGTGTAGATAGTTGATTTGAGTAGCTTCTTATATTGTAGAAACGGCCTTAGATTCCCTGAAGCCTTTAATATTGTTAATATTGCTAGAAATGGTATTGGTATTAAATACTTTCTTGCAGGTTGTTGTGTTTGTCATAGATAGGTCTTTATAGTCTCTGACGAGTATATGTTCACTGCTTAATAGCCTTTGTGTTCCTGACTAGTGGATTTATATCCAAGTTGGGGCATGACCTCGTTACTTATTTTGATAGTAAGTGGTCAGCTTAAGTACTAGCCAACCCTTTGGTGGACTCCTTAGGGTACTCACTTTGTTTTAGAAAAATTGTGGGTCTTGGGTGCGGTGGTGTGTATCCGCATGTCTAGGTCTCTGTGATTTTAGGCTAGGGTTGTGTTGTGTCTTGGCCATGTTTTATTAATATTAACCGCTGAGCCAAGATACCGGTTCGATTACCTTCCCTATCTCGTGGTATAGACTCGAGTTACAGAGTGACTAT
The DNA here is from genome assembly GCF_048544455.1 of Silene latifolia. Taxonomy (NCBI): domain Eukaryota; kingdom Viridiplantae; phylum Streptophyta; class Magnoliopsida; order Caryophyllales; family Caryophyllaceae; genus Silene; species Silene latifolia. The sequence continues at coordinate 187,300,524 of NC_133534.1, forward strand.
TGACGGTGCTAAGAACTTATGCCTGTCTTTGATATATTGCCCTTTCTTGTATGGTGACTTTATGAACTGTAATAGGTGAGATGTAAGCGATTCTGATTGATAAAGTTTGGATTACTACTTGTTATATCTTTCACATGATAGTTTAAATTGGTCAGTTTAGTATTCATATGTTAGAATACTTGGAAATTAGATTAATTATCATGTTGTTTACATGTTACACTACATGTTACATTAAATATGACGTTTCGTGGCTGGGAGGACTCGAAGTTACTCCCCACTGAATTGTGGCTTTCGTGTTTGTATAAAATGCGATTGACAGGTACTTGATGCTTAGTTGGGGTTCACGGACGAGCTAGTGAGCAAGAGAACCTTGGACCTAGTTTGGCTATTTTTGTAGTAAACCTTTTAACTTTTGGTTTTGTATATATTTTGAAGGGACATATGTCTCCCTCTTTTTCTTTGGGTTGTATCATTATATTTTCTTATCGTTAGCTATGGCATGTAAATTAGTTCGTTAGCATTGCAGGTTTTGGCACCCTCCTCTTGGGAATGTTGGAAATGTTTGTGATTGGTTTAGGAAAGTTTTAAAAATTACAGGTTTTGTCTAGTTGAACCAATTACAAACATATCCTGTCAGTTTTTCTGTAGAATTTACGTGTTTGATTAACGCTATTTTTAAGGGTGTCACAACTCATATCCCTCTTCTCACCCTCAAAATCTCTCAAATTAAGACAGAAATCTCTCTATCTCTAGAGTTTCTCTCTTTGAGAGTTTTCCTCCCTTAGTGGGTTTTCTTAACCCTATCACCGTCTCTTTGTTTTACATCTGCCTAACCTTCCCCCACTACCTCATCTTTCCTGCCTAACTCCCCTCTTCACCTTTTGAGCTTGCCTAACATCCTCTCTAGCCTCTTTAGCTGACCGTTCTTGACCGTTTCCTGGTAATCTGATCACTTCCTTAAAAAAAATAAAAAAAATATATAATTATAACAATTTAAAATCATCACAAGCTAATATGGACTCTTCATCTTCTACCCTTATTCCATGTAGAGTTGGATTTGGTTTGCAACTCCCACCCTATTTATGTGTTGATTACACGGGGTTGATTTCTCCTCGACGTTATTGGGTAAGCTCCAAGATCAGCGCTTTCTAACTATTGATCGTATTTTGGTGATTATAAATGTTCACTGGAGGTTAAATGGCTCGCTGTCGGTCCGCCCTATAGCGCCGTTCTATCTCTTCACCTTTTCATCTTCGCAAGGTTATTCTTATTTTCATCAGCGGCAGACCGTTAATTTAGATAGAAGCCTGCTTGTTCTTCGACCACTTTCGTCTTCTTCTATTCCGGATAATATTTTTTTTCCACATAGTTCCGATTCGGGTTCGAGTGAAGCATCTACCGTTTCATTTGATGAACACATCCATTGCTGCTTTTCTTCTATCCTACGTTGGTGATATATGTGAGGTAGAATCATTTCCTTCTCTGATCCCTCCAAGTAATTTTATTCGGGTTAAAGTATGGATTGATCTTTCAAAGCACTTACTTCCGGGCTGTTTTATTATGCTTAATGATGGAGAACATCATTGGATTATCTTTTCTTATGAAGGAATTTTCCGGTTCTATAAAATTTGTGGCAAATTTGGTCATCGTGTTTCCTTCTGCCCATCCGAGAAAATTGCTGGTGCTCGTAATATTCGTGCTCGCTTGGATGAGCTTTCGGCTCGTGGGTTAATGGTGCTCCATGACCTACCTGGTTCTGCGTTATGTTCTCCTGAAATTATGGGTTTGCCTTCGCTCTACAACTATATTAATTCTAAGATTGATCTTACCGCCGCCTGTGACACTGTTTTTATGGACTCCGGTGGTGAATCTCTGGTTTCATCTTTTTCTTCCTCGCCTTCTGATAATGGGAACTCTAATGGGGCATCACTGACTGGTGGTCGTGCGCCGTCACCAGCGTTTCATATCAGTGCTCCTGAGGCAGACTTTGATGACTCTCTTGATTTGGGTCTTCGTGAAACTCCTGCGACACCGGCATCTGTTGATCTTGCCTGCGTTTTTAGTGACTCGGTTGCTTCTTCTTCTGGGGTTAATGCTGCTATGGACTCTAGTGGTAGGAAGGTAAACTTTTTGTACAAGAGAAAGGTAGGCACTTATTTCAGCTATTTCAACCGTACGAGGTTTAAGCGTACTAATCGTACCTCGTGTTTTGAGTTACATGTTGAGGAGCTGCTAGTATCACACTCTCATGAGTTGATATTAGCTCCGTCTTTTATTCCTCCTTTTAGTTATGTGCGACAAAAGGCTTCTGACATTTTGGATCGGGTTACGTGTGCCTCTGCTAAGAGACAACTTAGTTCACTTGAGTTGTCTCTTTTCGAGCGTGTTCCGTCCAAGCAGATTTGACAAGATGCTTTCTTGTTTCCACAGCTTCTTGTTCAACCTCGAACCGCTTCTTACCAGAGATGAAGACTACTTTGTTGAAGGTCTGGTGACGGACCATAATTCACCACCATGGTATCAATGATCACACTACGCCAAATCTGGCAATCAATAAGGAGCGTATCACAACGGTTTAACACGTCTAATAACGACACTTAGATTACCGTTTTCCAAATATTGGCGAAAACCTAGACCGCGCTAATAGGAATAACGGTTTCCCTCGAAAACCATTATTATTATAATTTGACAACGGTTGCTTAACAAACCGTTGTCAAAAACGTTTTAACGTTTTCCAAAAACTCGTTGTAGAATCACTCTTATCAACGGTTGTTAGAAAACCGTTACCAGTTTAAGAAATTGGCATTTCGAAAACCGTTACTAACTTAACACCAGCAACGGTTTTTGTTACCTGTTGTTATGTTATAGCTATGGAGTTTTTGTAACCGTTATTATTTTCTATTATGAAATAACGGTTTTTCAGTTCAACCGTTGTCATTATTTGATTAGATTTTTCAGTTTGACTACTGCATTCAAAACTTTATCAGAACTTTAATAAATATTCAATTTGAGCAATAATATTCAATTTGACCAAAACAATTCTATAAATATGTCTTCATAATGTTTTAGGTCAAATTCTAAATTATCAAACTTTTACTCTTTAATTTCTCTCTAAATTTCTCTCTAAAAAATATGGTTGGTGTATCGGAGCTACAATCACATTCTCTTTACGCACAGCCTTTTACTTGCATTCTCCATAGTCTCCCGGTTTATTATGATGTGAATGGAAATGATTTAAACCCTAATTTTGGGTGGTTGACGCAAATGCTTCATGACTCCGATTTCACCGCGGTTAAAAAAGTGCACCCTGTGTCTACAAACCAGCAAGGTTTTGTAGGCTTCGCTCTTATCGTGTTTGACAAAGCCAACTGCCATGATAGTTTTCGTCAGGCAAGAAAATTATGGGCTAGATTTGCGAGGGAAGATGTGGGGAAAGAGGACTTCTATTCGGATGATAAACAACAAGGCCCTTATCTATGGATTGTGACCCATCTTGATCATCATCTGCTGAAACATTGCAGGAAGCATCACATTCTTTCCACCGTGCCTATGTCATGGGAGAAAGAGGTCATTCCTTCTGCGCTTCCCGGTGATAATGAAGGGCCTATCTACGACTTGCTCTATACCAAAATTCATGATGAGAATCCTAATACTTCATCAGATTCTAATAATTAAGTCTTTAATTATTATCTGGCATTGTAAGTTGTATTTGGATTATGGTGGTGGTTTGAATTAAAGTTTAATTATTTATGTTTTTTGTTACGTTTTTTGTTACCCCATCCTCTGGAATTCAGAGATAATATCACCAGAAAATATCTAACTTTTATTACAATGACTTAGGTTTTTAGGAGTACATTAAAATATCAAGCTAAAGATATTTATCGCGTAATACAATCGTTGACAAACGTGAAAAAGCAAATGTGTAGTGTGGAGTTGAATGGAGGGAGTGTGTTTTTTATTACCCCATTCCTCTGGAGTTCAGAGACAATATCACCATATATATCTCTTTCACCTTCAGCCCAATCCACACAGTTGTTTTCCCATTCTAAGGGCACTGTCCCCTGCTCAGCAATGCGACCTTGGCGGTGCAGAATCGGAAGTAGTAGGAGACGGTCGGATTCATTCCCAAACCATAAATATGGGCCTACCCGCTGATCTTCGTGATCAAACCAGAGTCTCATAGAGTCATTGTTATAGAATGCCCGCTCAAGTTTGCGAGCCTGACGAAAGCATTCCCGCTCCTCACCCCCGCCAAACTCGATGAGGGCGCACCGCCCGAAGCCATCATGCGCATCATTGTCCGGGTAGATAGTTTGAACCAAATTCAATCCAGCTAACCGAATCAAACCTATTAACCAGTCAAGGCTATACGAGAGTATAGCCTTTCCATGCCCGTCCTCTGTATACGGGAGATTGTGAATGATGCACGTAAAGGGTTTAGCGTACATAATTCTACTTGGGGGTCCTGCAAAAGGTTCATATGATGCTTCATCATCAACATCATCAGCGGATGAATAATATGAACCACTATAAGTTGATGAACTTGACGACATAATCGATGTGGAAAATTAATGGAGGACTTAACAAGTTAAGAATTGGAAAGTGCAAACGGTACAAGTTAAGATTGTGAAAATTATAATTCTACTTATAATGAGTTTGGGTTGTATTGGAAACGGTATAATAAGATAGTAAGAATTGAAAATGGTATAATAATAAGATAAAAATTGGAAACTTAACAAGTTAAGAATTGGAATGTGGAAATGGTACAAGTTAAATAAGAATTGGTCAACTCTACCGTGTTAAACATATAAGCTTACAACGACTATCCAAAACACCGTTGTCCAATGAGTAAGAACACAACGGTTATCAAAAAACCATTGTCCAATTAGAAAAACAAAACGTTTATCAAATAACCGTTGTCCAATGACTAAAAACACAACGGTATTGAGTTGACAAATGCATGCCTTGTAATTTTTACTTTTTCTGATTCAAAGTTGCAGTATTGCGTGTTTGACCATATGTAAAACATAAAATGATAACGGTTCTTTGTTAAGCAGTTATCATATTACGTATATCAACAACGGTTGGACAGAACCCGTTTTAATATAAAATGTTTAATTATTTGTGATTTTCTAGTGTTTGTGATTTGACTAATGCATGCCCTGTAATTTTCACTTTTTCTGATTCAAAGTTGCAGTATTGATTGTTTGACCGTATGTATAACACAAAATGATAACGGTTCTTTGTTATGCCGTTATCATATTTCATATACCAACAACGGTTATTGCAAATCCGTTGTCATATTACATCAATAAACAACGTTTTTTCTTATAACCGTTGTAAATACAGATCCACTGTAAAAAGTGAAAAGTTAGTGGTTTTACCAATGCATGCCCTATTATTATTGATTGTTTGACCATTATTTACCTCATACATGCATACACAATTAATAGAAGTTTGAATCTAACGTATGGATGAAACTAATCTAATTAATTATAGCTTTATTATACTATAAATAACATCACATTTGCAGTAACAATAAGAATCACTTTATTATTACTATCCTTTATACTTCACTTTTTAAATAATATACATATACATACATATCATAATTAAAATGTCATCGTCTTCATCATCCGCAGTCGCACCTCCTCAGCAATCGGTAACCCGCTATATCAAACCAATTACGTGCATAATTCACAATCTCCCAGTCATACGTGATGCTGCTAGGAAGCCAGCTTTTAAGTCTCTTAATTCATTGAGGGACATCCTCATTGAGAATGGGTTTTAAAATGTTAGGGCAATCCACCCGGCTTGGATTTCTGGTCGTGGGTTTCTTGGATATGCTCTGATCGAGTTTCGAGGGGGATGGTCTTGACGATTTTCGCCAAGCAAAACAACTCGCTGCAAGGTATGCATCACGTGACCATCAAAGAGGCAAAAGTGAGTTTTATGCCGACGACCCTAAGGATCGTTATGTACACGCTGGGTCTTACTTATGGGTTGCCACCACTGAGGACGCTCATCTGATGAGAAGGTTCAGTTCGTACAGGTTTATTAATGTACCGAAATCATGGGAAGACGAAGAAGTGCCTCATTTTGATCACCTCTTGATGCCGATGTAGTAAGCTTGATTTATAATCAAGTTTATCCTCAGTACCCACCTCCTAGTCAAACTCCTGTTAGGGTGTTTAATTAATTTACTTAGTTAGCTGTTTGTTTTTGTGGTTTTTTATTTTTTTATTGTGTTTCCTTTTTTTCCCTTGTTGTACTTTTTTTTTTGCGCCATTGTATAATATGCTCGTTTTAATATATAGTTCTACTCTTTATTACATGCAAATACTTATTAACATAGATTTTAAATAACTTGCGAACAGACAAATGAATGAAACAATAACATATAATATAATGACAACGGTAGTGCATAAGAATCGTGTTAGAATATAAACACCTCTAAAAATAAATGGAAATTGGAAGATATTAATAAGATAATTACAACGGTTCTTGTAAGAACCGTGTTAGATTATGCAATTGATGAAGAAATATATTTTAAAAAACCTTCTTTCTTTCTTTCTTTCTTTCTTTCTTTGTTTCTTTCTTTCTTTGTTTCTTTATTTATTTCTTTCTTTCTTTGTTCCTCTCTCTCTCTCTCTCTCTCTCTCTTATTACTCAAATTATGTCAAGTGGTAGCTCTTCTTCTTCGTCTATTTCAACAGGGACATGTAATTGCTCAGTTCCGGCAGCATTGCGGACTTCTTGGACTTTGCAAAATCCGGGAAGAAAGTTTCTTACTTGCAAATTCTATAATCCCGAGACTAAAATGCGTGGATGCAATTACTTCAAGTCGGTTGATGAACCAATGACTGAGTGGCAGAGGAAGGTTATAAACAAGTTAGTGAATGAGAAAAAGAGCATGGATATCGAGATTACTCAAGTGAGAAGTATACTACATCAACTTGAAGAATCGAAGTGGGGAAATGACAGTGAAATATTGAAGGCAAAAGAAGAATGCAAGAAGTTAACTATGGATATCGTAGAACTCAAAAATAATGAGGCATGACTTAAGTTAGTTGTCAAATTTCTTCTTCTAATTGTTATTTACCTAGTTTATTATGTATGGTGGTTGTTTGTACTCTTTATGTGTAAACTTGTAATCCTTTAAATTAATGGAAATAAGCAAGATTTTCTGAGAAACATATTTTAATTAGCTGGCATATACCAAATGATGCTTTATTTCTTGGCGGTAAAATCAAACACAATGAAATATAAAATAAAACGGTTATACCTAAACCGTTGTTCGGGACGTATATAGTTATAACGGTTCAGGCCGTTGTTATGTATATAAAAATGATGCTTTATTTCTTGGCGGGAAAATCAAACAAAATGAAAATATTTAAGACAACGGTTATTTCTAACCCATTGTAGATAATACTAATCAATTACGATTTCAAACAAAATCGTTGTCTGTTTGGAAACAAAATATAATGGTTTTTCTTATACCGTGTTTATTACTTTCCAATAAATAAGGTCTTGCAAGTGTTGTATCACACATATATACTCTGAGCTTCCCCTCCCCCACATAATATCCTCAAAAACTTAGCTTCCCCTCAACCACCAGCCTACCCCATCGTCGTCGCAGTCATCATCATCATCGTCATTGCCTCCACCGGATCAATCCGGATTCTCCTTTTTAAAGAAGTAATAAACCCTCCTCTCTAGAGATTTGTTTGTTATTATAAGTATGCATTGTTATTATTTATTTATTAATTTCCGCTTTAGATATGGTCAAAAAGCGGAAAAGAAATGATGGAAATGCGTCAGGCGACGACTCAGGTGATGACAATAATTTGCAACACACTGCGGGTCGAATGCGCCACATGATATGTGTTTTAGCTGAAATTAAGTTACTACTTGATATGTGTATTAGCCGAAACACTTGTACCAACTATGCTCATCATATATGCAGTTAGCTTACGTTGTCCCCGAAAAGTATGATAAGTACCTAAAAAAAGACAGGGGAAGCCCTCAGTTCTTGGAAGTTAAAGATTACTGAGAAGCACTTGTTCAACAAGGAAACCGGGGAGATGAACAAGAAACCACCAACAAAGAAGTATCTGTATGTCACTCAAGACCATTGAGATAGCTATATCGCTTATAGGCAGTCTGACAAGTTTAAGGTAACTTAATAATAATAAGTAAAGAATTATACTTAGTTTAGTGTTTGGTCATGCTTACGTTTCTTGATACAATTTATTTGATGAAGGCTGTGAGTGAGAGGAACAAGGCGAACATTTCAAAAAAAAGACCGTCTTTTACGGCTCCCGAGGTGGTTAAAGATTGATTAAGACGAAACTTGTAAGTACATAATAGTATTAGACTATTAGGTGTTTTAGTCGGATGTTATATATGTTCATAGTAATCATACATATTTTGAGAGGATATCAATGTGATGAATGAATTGTAGGCAAAGCTTAGAAAATTCAGTCGTCACGACGCTTGGGTGGAAGGTCACACTCCTAAGAACGAAAAGACGGAAACTGAATATGATAAGGACATCAAAGAGAAAATTGTAAGTTTGACTTAATATGTCACTCCTACGGCAAACTTGTGGTCAGAGTTATATAATTGTGAGTTTAAATAAAATTTAGTTGCTTAATGGGTTTATGTGTATGTAGCGGATCTGTGAGAAGGAGGTGCAGGAAGGAAAATGGAAGCCTCAAGGACGTGATGACATTCTTTCTAGGGCAATCAGCAAAGCAGAGCATCCAGGTCGTGTGAGAGGGGTATCGACGCATGTTGGTATCACTAAGTATTTTGGAAAAACTACTCGAAGTGGTGATGATTCCAAGAAAGTAATCTATAAATACTATATTTGAACCAACGTAATTTATAACTATTGTTTTGTATGGATTTTGCGCAAAGCGAAATCAGGTCAGGGTAGGTCTAGCCAGGGTTAACTAGCTCAAACTTATCTATGAATATGTAGGGTACGAAACTAGAAAAGTAAAGTAAGATAAATAAACAATAATAAGACAAGGAATTTGTACATGGAAAACCCTTAAATGGGAAAAAACCACGGGCACCAAGCCAGGAGAGGATTTCACTATAATATTGAGTATTTAGCACACACGATTGTAATATAGCTTGAATATTGTATGAGAGTATTGTATGTTAGAGCGTGTATTGTGTTATGTGAATAATCTCTAAGTGCTCCTTATATAATCCATGCTGAACGGCTGCTGGATCTCCTTCATCAATGCTGAATATTCCGCCTTAATTGCTCGGTTTAATGCGCATTATTGCTCCCTTAATTGCTGTCCTTTATTACCAAATCTTTTCTATTAATGCTCTAATTATCATCCGTATATTGTCAATAATATAGTCATTGAATTGGTCAAATATTGTCCTTATATTTTGACCGTTGGCCTCTCCATGGCTGGCACCATTCTTCTTGTACCTTGGTGGCTTGATGCCCTGACACCCTGATGGGTCATGCCAGAAATAAGGAGATAACTTCAATCTTTAGAAAACTGCTTTCAACGGTTCAATTGTGACTGATTGGATCCTGTAACGGCTAATTGGCGGTTTATGACGCGTTGATGTGACCATAATTAGCGCATATTTAGCCCCCGAATTAGCCTTGTTCCCATGCTTTTTAGTGCATATTTGGGTCATTTATTGTCTTTAGTTCTTTGTTTTGCATATTCTTTGAGATTTTAATCCCTTGGTAGGAAAGGAGTAAGAATCTTGCATTTTCATGGCAAAACGAGACTAAATTGATTGAATTCAATGACCAAGCATCAAGGAGAGACAAGATTAGAAGGCCTTTGTACATATTATAGTAGTTGGGCAATGACAAGAAAGAATCCTTGCATCCCCGAGGAAATCCCCAAGGATTTTATGAAGAAAAGGGAAGAAAAGAAGAAGGAACAAAGCTGAGCAGCAATCCGTGCGGACTGCCCTGAATCCGCCCGTCCTCCACAGCACAATCAGTGCGTCTTCTGCCAAAGACGCCTGGGCAGCAAGCCCAGAAGACGCCCGGATTCCCTTGAAGACGCCCGTACCCAGACCGTGGAATCCGCCCGTCCCGTGCCTAAGACGCACGAATTCCATCCCAGCAAAAATTCGTTTCTTCAAGCTTCAAAGAAAGAAGCCCTTCCCTCGAAAAATACCGGCGTCTCCCTGCTCAATCTAAAAAGTGTAATTACTAGTTTAGCCCTTAGTTAACCCTAATGCATCCCCTAATTTCCACTATAAATACCCCATTAGTCTAATTAGAAGAGCATGTTCTTCTAATCAATTATTAGAGTAGTTAATATCAATCAAATCCCTCTTTAGTTTTGTAATCAACAATTAATCAAGCTTTAATACAAGTTTTATTTCCTTAATCTCTCTTTTGTTCATCCTTTGTTTTGGGTAATTGAAGATTATTTGGGTTATTATTGGGAGATTGACAACCTCTCAATCAAGCATCAAGTACTTCTTTTATTCTTTGCTTTATTATTGGAATCATTAGTAGGTATAATTCTCTTAATCCCTTTTTAATTATTGTTAATTACTTTCATTTATTCATCATGTTTCCTTTTGTTGGTATGATTGACAACCTTGCTAGCATGATCAACATGATAATGAGTGAGTAGTGACCAAGCTAGGGTTAATAGGTAATTAGGGGAAACCAACATGGGGATGATTCATGCTTAAATTAATATGCTTTCATGGTTTATTTGCTTGCTTGTTTTGATCTCAACTCATGCACATGTTATGTTTGATGAAATGCGAGCTTATGAATCCTTGCATTTTTTACCCATCACCTATCTTTTCAATGAGACTTGTAAGACATAAACCAACTCGAGTCTCATTAGACCATGCATGTTGATGAGTAGGGAAGATTAAGTCGACTTGTAGGTGTTGTACAATCTAATCGATTCGGCTCCGGGACCCAAACTTTCCTAGGATTGTAAGATATAACCCAACTCAATCCATCACAACAATAATTTCTTGCTTATAATTTGAGAACATGTTTGTATGATCAATTCCCATGATTCCCCTATGACCCCATGATACCCTAGTGCTTTTTATCAATTGTTTACAACCCTTTCATTTCATGTTGCTTATTTACTTACATTGCTATTTAGTTTAGTGACCTTCTACATCAACCCAAATTGTGACACCCCTAAGACACCACTAGTTTCAATAGAAATCACATCTCAATTCCCATCCCTTGGGATCCGACCTTTACTTGCCTCTTTACTAATTGTAGAGTTGTTTGTGAAGCTATAAATTGTGTTTGATTGGACGTGTGACGACCAACTCTTGTCCACATCAAAATGGCGCCGTTGCCGGAGACGGTGTTAACTTGATTTAGATTTTCTTATATTGTTATTAGTTGTGTCTTTCTTTGCCTTGGGGAAGGAAAACTCCTCAAGGTTTGTTCTAATTGTTTTCGAGTTGTTTGATATTTTGCATGTCTAGAAGGTCACAAGGTAATTTGTTACCTTTTGATCGTGAAATTGAAAGAACTTTGACAACCAATAGAAGACTTGCTAGGAGGAATTTGATAGGCATTAGTGAGGTTGTAGATATTCAACCAACTATTGAGTTCATCAACCCTTTTGCAAAAGAAGGTGAGGAGAACCCAACACAAAATACCACACAAAACCAACCCACAATGCCTAAGTTTTCATCACATTCCGTACCCACCGAGGAGAACCTACCCAATGGTACTCCCACACCACAACATTTGACCGGAAATTTTATTGCAAAATCCGCCTTTATCCAATTAGTCGAAAGGAGCCAATTTGGGGGGATGCCTAGTGACGACCCTCATTCTCATATGAAAACCTTTTGTGACTATTGTGATGCGATTTCTCAAACCGGTGTAACTCAAGACCAAATTCGATGGGTCTTATTTCCTTTTTCTCTAATTGGCACCGCGAAACAATGATTGAAGGGCCTTGATAAGGCCACTCTCGGAATTGATTCTTGGAAGAAATTGGCTCTAGCTTTCTACAAAAAATTCTACCCACCGGAAAAGACTAACATGCTAAGAGCTCAAATTACGGGTTTTAAGCAAAGGGATGAAGAATATTTGTATGAAGCTTGGGAGCGGTTCAAGGGAATTTGTCGCTCATGTCCTCATCATGGACTTAGCGAGTGGTTCTTGATACAACAATTTTGGAACGGTCTATATAAAGATTCAAGGAACATTCTCAACATGGGATCAAATGGAATGTTCACCGAAGTTGATGACAATCAAACTTGGAACAAGATTGAGGAAATGGCGGTCCATAACTCACAATATAGTAGACCTCGCAAGGCTACTAGAGGAGGAAAGCATGAAGTGGACTCCGTTACTCAATTGGGTGCTCAACTTAGTGCTCACATTGACACAATAAATTTGAAGTTTGAAAAAGCTATGGCTAGACTTGAAGAAGCCTCAAAATCACCAAAGCATCATGTTAATGCCATGACGGCATCTTCATCAATCCCAAGTGGGATATGTGAGAATTGTGGAACTTTGGGACATGACCAAAGTGAATGTAGGGGAACAAATGAACAAGTGAATGCTTTCCAAGCATACAAGAGTGGTACCTCTTATTCCAACTATTACAATGAAAACACCAAATTCCATCCAAATCTCTCATACAAAAGCCAAAATGTTCAAAACCCTCAAACAACATACACCCCACCTCCCATGAGAAACCAAAATTAAAGACCCTTTTACAACCAAAACCAAGGTTACCAAAATCAAAATCCATACAATCAACAAAATGACCAAGATTTTGATTTTCAAAAAGCGGTCCTCCAAATGCAAAAGAATCAACAAGAGTTTTTCACTCAAATGCAAAAAAATAGTCAAGCAAAGGAAACCACCATCAACAACATTCTAGCTCACACCAAAATGTTGGAAACCCAATTGACTCAACTAGCATCTTCAAGCTCACAAAGATAAAAGGGGCAATTACCACCTCAAAGTAATCCCCCAAGATATGAAACGGTTAGTGTCATTCACTTGAGAAGTGGTACAAGGTATGAAGCACCGAAGAAGCAAGTTGAGGATGAAGTTGTGGAAGCTAGTGATAAGGAAGAAATTGTGCAAAACTCCAAGGATGGGGAACCATCAAAAGAAGAAATTTCAAAGAAAAATGAAGACAAGGTCAAGGAGAAGGAGCCCATTGTGATTAGACTTCCTTTTCCAAGTCGTCAAGCCAAGCCCAAATTTGATGACCAACTTGGAAAGTTTATGGAAATTGTGAAGAATTTGGAAGTCTCAATTCCTTTCACGGAATTAATCAATCACGTGCCGGCCTATGCGAAATACATGAAGGACATCCTCACAAAGAAGTCGATCCGGAAGCTTGAGACTATCGCCTTCACTAAGGTGAGTAGTGCAATACTTCAAGGGAGTTCACCTCCAAAACTAAAAGATCCGGGAAGCTTCTCAATACCGTGTACCATTGGCGACACCACGATCAACAAAGCCTTGTGTGATCTAGGGGCTAGTGTGAGTGTTATGCCGTACTCGGTGAGTAAAAGGTTGGGGATGAGAGAGCTTAAATGCACCAATATCACACTCCAAATGGCCGATAGATCGACGAAGACACCATTAGAGATATGGGAAGATGTTCCCGTACGAATTGGGAAGTTTTCCATCCCGGTGGACTTTGTCATTGTTGATATGGAGGAAAACTCCAACATTCCAATCATTCTAGGAAGACCCTTCTTACACACCGCAGGTGCGGTGATTGATGTAAAACATGGAGAGCTCACTCTAGAAGTGGGAGATGAGAATATAACTTTTAATCTTGACAAGACTATGAGAGCTCCCCGTTTACATGAACCGTGTTTTATGATCGATCATTATAGTCGGAAGGATGAAAGGAAGAAGTCGGAACTCCAATGGAAGAAGAAAATTGAAGATGCTCCATTCAAAGAGCAAGTGAATTGTGACAAAGAGAGCTTGCAAAGCTCACCAAAGTCAAGCAATGAAGAAGATGGCCTTATTGGCCAAGAAAAGGAAATGGGAGAGTTGTCTCCACCAAATAAAGATATTTTCAATGATCAACTTAATGAAGTTTGTGGTCTTTGGGACGACGAATTTGAAGGGATTTTTAATCCCTACATTGGTAATGCCATCGATCAAGACCGACAACAAGGGCCAAGGTCTATTGAAGACTTTTATCATGACAATGAACAAGCTTTTGATTACTTTTTCAAGGTGTTGAGCAACATCAACAACACCTTGGACATGCCCCCTTGACATCTCATCAAGAATGAGAGTTTGGTGGAGTCCTCCCTAAACCACCATTTGTAAATATTTCTAACTCTCTAACTTGCATTTCAATTCTTGTATTGCATTTTTGTTATTTTGGATTTTTATACTTTGATCAAGATAATTATCATGTTTGAGAGAAGTGAAGGAGGGACTAATAATTTCAATTAACGTGTAGTGCTCTAGCTTAGTGTGGGGACGGCAATTGCCTAGGCTATCCATGCCTTAGTAGTGCCCCCACAATGAAGAGCACGAGATATGAAGAAGAATGGAAAAATGGCAAGGGATATGCAAAGTGCACGGATGGAACTGAATCCGGGTACAAAGGGGTCGAATCCGAGCGGATTCAGGAGAATCCGCCCGTCTTCAGGCAATCCGGGCATATTGGGTAGAAGACGAACGTCCCTCTAAGCTGAACTTTTGGAATATTTTTGACTGTAAGCAAATCCGGGCGTCCTGCATTCAAATCCGCCCGTCTTCAAAAATCCGCCCGTCCTGAAAGGAAGACGCCCGTCTTTTTGGCTGAGGAAAACAAGAAAAATCCCTGTATAGGAATCCGCCCGTCTTCTCTGAAAGACGCCCGTCCCGTGTTTGCAAATATGAGCGTCTTCACTGAAAGACGCCCGTCTTTAGGCGAGTTTTTCCCAACCCAGAACAAGCCAAATCCGGGCGTCCCGAGCAGAAACCGCCCGTCTTGCCCCTGCATTTCAAATCTTTCGGGTTTTATAAACCCCCTCCCACATTCATTTCTTCATTCCTTCATTCATAACACTACTCATAACTCCAAAACCCTCATCCTCTCCATCACAAAAACAAGATTCCTCAACAACATTCACCAAAATCAAATCAAAACATCCTTTTAACAACAAATCAATCACTCCTCTTTCAACAAAAATCAAAACCAAGCACGAAATCTTCAACCTTTGAGTCGATTTTTGAATTCATAAAGGCAAAGCCTTTCATCTTTAAATCGATTTGGGTACATTAGAAATTGAAGATTTTTCACTCTTTTCTTGGTTTATTCATCAATGGCAAGGACTAAGGGAGCAACAAAAGCAACAAAGGCAAAGGCACTCTCATCAAGACAAAAGAGTCTTCAAGCAAACAAAGCATTGTCTATGGTGGTAGCTAGCCCAAACTTGGAAATGCAACAACAACAACCTCCCATGGAAGCAACAACATCTTCTACTCCGGAAATTGCTCAACTTTCGAAATTTCCGGAGGTAATTTTCATTTCCAAATCCCATAGGGACACTTTTGCCAAGTTTGCTAGAAAATCATTTTTATCCACCAAGTTTATTTGTGAAGATACCTTAGATAAGTTGGGTGTCCTTGAGCAAACTAGAGCCTTCTTTAAAGCCATGGGGTTGGAGAAATTGTTTGAATCAAAAGAATTGACATACCCCTCCCTTACCTTAGAATTTTTGAGTTCTTTGAAAGTTAACAAGGTTGAGACTATGGACACCATCGAGTTTCGTCTAGCTAATGTTAGTAGGCGCATATCCTTTGAGGAAATGGGTAAAGCTTTGGGTCTTAGTGATTCACCGAATTATTTTAAGAATGTTGGCAAGTATGACCCCGACCCTCTTTGGGAGGCGATTTCCTGAAGGAAATTTGAGGACTTTCATGCTATTCGCGCTCTATTAGTCCGCCATCCGGGCATTAGAGTGTGGCACAAGGTCATAGGGAACACCATCATTGCAACAAAAGACACCAACCATTTCACCAAACTCGATTTTGTTCTTCTTGAGTCGGCTTTGAACATTGGAAGGGAACACACCAAGCCTTTCAACTCTCTAACTCTTTTGGTGGATAGATGGCTAAATATTGATTGTGGGAAGAAAGGCACTACCGTTATTGTGAATGGAGGCCTAGTCACTATCCTAGCTAAATACTTTGATCCAAACTTCAACAAGGATAGCAAGTATGAGGCGAAAGAGGGTGGTCATCTCATTGATATTAATACTATGATATACAAGTGCAAGTGGGTTACCCATAACCCTCTTGACACCAAGTATGGATGGCTCACTAGCGAGGCTAGATCTTTCACTTTGCCTTCAAAGATTTGTCGATTAAGTGTCCACCGGACCAACTATCTACTTCCCCTTTCAAAAGAGGCCGAGTACATTATCCGACAACAAAAGGGTGAAATTGAAATGCCCTCCTCTTCCATTGTCACACCACCCTACCCTTTCGAGTACCAAGAGTTCAAGCCGGAAGGTGCTGAAGCAAGAAATGATTATTTGACTCTTCTCATGCAAGAGATGCACAAGCAAGCTTTCGAGGATCGGAAAAATGCTTACTTAGCCCAATATCCACCCCTCCTACACTTATCTAGGCAAGGACTACTTGATCCTTCATGTACTTTGCCTAGTTGGGCGTATAGGGAAGTCTTCTTTCCGAGTGCATTTAGGGGTGAGCTTCCGGGTGATAATGAGGTTGTCGGTAATGAAGAGGTTGATGATAACATTGATGAAGAAGCTGGTGAAGAAGAGGAGGATGACCAAGGTGAACAAGAAAGTGAAGAAGAAAGTGGTGATGAATCCAATTTTAGTGAGGAAGATGATGATAGTGATGATATGATGGAAGATTAGCAAGCGTTAGAGGCTCCTACCCTCTTGAGGTTTGTCTATTTCTCTCTTTGTTTTATTTATTAATCTTGATCATTGTTGGAGTAGTCCTAGCACCATAGAGGACTCACACCTCGGCTCCATTGAGGTGTTCTCATTTTATTGTTCCCACCTTTCAAAATCCAAAATGACATAATTAGTTTCAAGCATTGCATAGTGTGTGCATGAACTACACCCATCCTAGGACATTAGCAATAATGTCTAGATCGGTTTGGGAAGTCAATGCATACACAACGGGAGGTAATCTAAATTATCCTCTCCGTCATAAACAAAAACCATGCATCATGTAGTGTAGATTAGTGTAGCTTGCATTTCGTGTAGAAATCATGCATCATGTTTGCATAATTTCCCATCATTTTGGCCATTGAGGACAATGCCCATATTAGTGTGGGGATGGAGAATTCTAACTTAACTTTTATTGAAAAATCCAAAAAAATTGAAAATTGAAAAACCCAAAAACATGTTTATTTCTTTTGTAGTGTAGTCGTGTATATATTATTGTATATATTGTGTTTGTTCTATCCTTGTTCACATTAATTGACTACGCCACATCTGAGACATGAGGATCATGAAGACCGCATGGTATGATCTTTCCAATCTCCTTTTTCCTCTTTATGTTAATGACTATGTGGCTTTATTTTGATTGATGCGGTATAACAATGTGAACTTAGGACTTGCATTTAGTTTATATGTCATATTAGTTGATAGAATCACTTGCATTAGGATGTATATAATAGTTGCATCATGGTAATTGAGAACTTTGACAAGAGCAACTAAGCCATTACAAATACTTTTTCAACTTAAGACTTTCCCTACTAGAATGGTTGTAAAACACCCTAGATTGTGTCATACTAGTTTCTTTTGACCCATGACCCAAAGCCTAGTCAAGGGTTTGCATGTGAGTCACCTATTCCAACCCCGTGATGCGATGTAGACTTGGTTAACTTGTCTAGGTGACCTTGATTGACCTTGTGGTAAGGCAACCCAAAAATACTTTCTATCAATAAGTTTGAAGTGCTCATTTAGAAGATTTTGTCATGTGGAAGTAATTTATTGCTAAGGAAACCTCAAATGTTATGAAATGTTGAAATGTTGAGAATTTTAGTTATTTTGATGGAGGCGTACCACTTCGATGTGCTTTGGAGAGGAATCCATTAAATTGGGCCCCCACACGGTTGTGAATTCAACCGCCCAGAGGCAGAGTGACTATCACCCCGAAAAGCTATTGTCTAGAGGTTAACCGGTTGCCTAATAAGCGATTGGCGAAAGCAAAGGACACTAGCCCGGAAGGGACAAACCCCATCTTAAATTTTTGAAATGTGAAAGTTGAATGAGGTCAATTTTTGAATACTAGTCATATCCACCCTTTGTTTATAATGATTTGAGCATTTCATTCCCAAAAAGCCTTTTTGTCAAGCCACTTTGTCGAGCTTGGGACGATCCATGACCTTTACTTTTGTAGAGAATTCGAGACTTGTCATGTCATATGCTACTACCATCATAGGGATCATCATTCCACCACCATCCGATCGCTCTTGACGAAAGCATTTGGAAATTGAGGACGAAAGTAGTCTAGTTTAACACCATTTGGAGGTGATTTAGTGCCATCCTCTTAGCCTTAGTAATTTGTTAAACTAGTATTTGTGAAGGATTATATGCTCTTAAATTTGTTCTCTTTTAGTGCCTCCGCCACTTGATGAGGGAGTGGCTATTCCTTTTGTAGATGCATCCATTATTTGATTTTGTGTGCTTAATGTTTGGATGTGTCGCCATTTTGGCAAGACCCACCTTGCCTTGCAAGAAGGCATCCTACCTCATGGTTGTCTTGTTGTGAGTTGAAGGGGCGGAGTGAGACCCGCTAATTGTCTCATATCGGCTATGTTATTAGGTTAGTTTAAATAATGGTCCTAGTCTTTGTCACCTCTTTACTCGGGATGAGCAAAGGTTCGGTTTGGGGATATTTGATGTGACCATAATTAGCGCATATTTAGCCCCCGAATTAGCCTTGTTCCCATGCTTTTTAGTGCATATTTGGGTCATTTATTGTCTTTAGTTCTTTGTTTTGCATATTATTTGAGATTTTGATCCCTTGGTAGGAAAGGAGTAAGAATCTTGCATTTTCATGGCAAAACGAGACTAAATTGATTGAATTCAATGACCAAGCATCAAGGAGAGACAAGATTAGAAGGCCTTTGTACATATTATAGTAGTTGGGCAATGACAAGAAAGAATCCTTGCATCCCCGAGGAAATCCCCAAGGATTTTATGAAGAAAAGGGAAGAAAAGAAGAAGGAACAAAGCTGAGCAGCAATCCGTGCGGACTGCCCTCAATCCGCCCGTCCTCCACAGCACAATCTGTGCGTCTTCTGCCAAAGACGCCCGGGCAGTAAGCCCAGAAGACGCCCGGATTCCCTTGAAGACGCCCGTACCCAGACCATGGAATCTGCCCGTCCCGTGCCTAAGACGCACGGATTCCAGCCCAGCACAAATTCGTTTCTTCAAGCTTCAAAGAAAGAAGCCCTTCCTTCGAAAAATACCGGCGTCTCACTTCTCATTCAAAAAAGTGTAATTACTAGTTTAGCCCTTAGTTAACCCTAATGCATCCACCTAATTTCCACTATAAATACCCCATTAGTCTAATTAGAAGAGCATGTTCTTCTTATCAATTATTAGAGTAGTTAATATCAATCAAATCCCTCTTTAGTTTTGTAATCAACAATTAATCAAGCTTTAATACAAGTTTTATTTCCTTAATCTCTCTTTTGTTCATCCTTTGTTTTGGGTAATTGAAGATTATTTGGGTTATTATTGGGAGATTGACAACCTCTCAATCAAGCATCAAGTACTTCTTTTATTCTTTGCTTTATTATTGGAATCATTAGTAGGTATAATTCTCTTAATCCCTTTTTAATTATTGTTAATTACTTTCATTTATTCATCATGTTTCCTTTTGTTGGTATGATTGACAACCTTGCTAGCATGATCAACATGATAATGAGTGAGTAGTGGCCTAGCTAGGTTTAATGGGTAATTAGGGGAAACCAACATGGGGATGATTCATGCTTAAATTAATATGCTTTCATGGTTTATTTGCTTGCTTGTTTTGATCTCAACTCATGCACATGTTATGTTTGATGAAATGCAAGCCTATGAATCCTTGCATTTTTTACCCATCACCTATCTTTCAATGACACTTGTAAGACATAAACCAACTCGAGTCTCATTAGACCATGCATGTTGATGAGTAGGGAAGATTAAGTCGACTTGTAGGTGTTGTACAATCTAATCGATTCGGCTCCGGGACCCAAACTTTCCTAGGATTATAAGATATAACCCAACTCAATCCATCACAACAATAATTGCTTGCTTATAATTTGAGAACATGTTTGTATGATCAATTCCCATGATTCCCCTATGACCCCATGATACCCTAGTGCTTTTTATCAATTGTTTACAACCCTTTCATTTCATCTTGCTTATTTGCTTACATTGCTATTTAGTTTAGTGACCTTCTACATCAACCCAAATTGTGACACCCCTAAGACACCACTAGTTTCAATAGAAATCTCATCTAATTTCCCGTCCCTTGGGATCCGACCTTTACTTGCCTCTTTACTAATTGTAGAGTTGTTTGTGAAGCTATAAATTGTGTTTGATTGGACGTGTGACGACCAACTCTTGTCCACATCACCCGTGTTGCAGTTAACGCAACTTCTTAAATAATTACTCTGCAAGTTGCGGTTGAAAATCCTAATTTTACGAGTATAAATAATTGATTAAACTCCACCAAAATCCGATCATTTTCTCCTAATAATCTTCATCTCCAAGTTCCCTTAATTCCCAGATTTTAATCTTCAACACATCTTCAACAAACCTTCAAAAAATGGTTGCAAAAAATAAATCTTCCAGGGGAGTGATGTCTCTTGGAACTCCATTCGTTTCCAGTCCTGAAGAAACTACCTCTGAAAATTTACCAGCATCCTCTGCTGCTCAACCTCTTGCGGTTGAAAAACCAATTGATCCCCCTCTTGAAATGATTTCAATCTTTCATAAAGAGTTTGAGTTTAAACCCACAAAAGCTCTAAATAATGATCAGTCTCTTCCAAACCGTTTGAAACCTGAATTAGAAAAAGTCTTGAAAGATAAGGGAATCATTACTGTTGATCCCGAAGTCTGGATCCCTGAAAATTCTCCTGTCAGGGTAGACTGGTCATGTCATGGCTGGTTCTGTATCCATGAATGGGCCTTCAGGGCTGGTTGCAAGCTCCCTTTCTCTCTACTTATGGTGGATGTTATTAAAGAAATCAGTGTACCTTCCTACCAACTGATGCCCATGGTGTGGAAGGTAGTCTGCTCCATTGAATATCTCTGCAAAAAAACATAATATTTCCTTCTCCTTGGAGGACTTGAAGGCTTGTTATGCTATCAAGACCAGCAGTCCTGGCCGTATCAGTTTTCAAGGTCAAGGCTTCAGCCGCTCCTCTTCTCAGGAATCTGGATAGCGGCCATGACAAGAATTGGGCTGCTGGGTATATGTTTATCAGGACCAATTATGTGGGTCCTGGCCTGGCGTACTTGAACTACGATGCCTGTGTTGGTGGTGAGTACCCTGAATTTTCCTTTTATCCTGCATATTTATTTGTTAGTTTTAAAGAAAGTAAATAAACTTGACTAACTTGTACCTTTTTTTGTTCGCAGTTGATGATTGGTCCAGTGAGATCGAGTATCCTACTGCAAGCATCTCCGCATTCCTTGCAATTCCTCAACTGGAGAGGACTTGGCCTCTTTGTTGTGGGGCTGGTCATCTTCCTCATTGCCTGAAAACTGAGGGTGCTGCTAGAGTGCCCAAGCCTTCAAAAGTTGCCAGTGCTTCTACTTCAGGCAGTAAGTCTATTTTGTTCTCTTTTTGGTTTCGCTTTTCTTTCTGTTTTGGCTTTTTCATGATAGCCTGTCTTTATTGCTAATATAGTGTCTCGTATTATAGCCACTAGATCATTCACTCGCCTTGCCAGGTTTGGTATGGCTGAAATTTTTGCCAAGCTGGCCAAAGTCAAAGAGGAGAGTTCCCAGGGAGGTGGTGATACTGGGCATTTCATTGATTTAATTGAGTTGCCTGCTACTCCCAAGGTTTCTCCTGCTCCGGTTGCTCCTACTGAAATAAGTTCAGTAGCCCAGAAGAGGAAAGTGGAGGAACTTGATTTGTCTGCCCCAGTCAGGGAAGTGCGAGCCAGGGTGGATAATTTGGAGGCTGCCAGGGTGAAAATTAGTGATTATGCCACTTCCAAATCAGATGTTATGCTTACCCTTGATCCTATTGAGACTGTTACTCATGCGGTTGCTTCATTAGATCATGTTGTCAGCCTTTTGGCAGGTGCCTTGGCTGCTATGAGAGAGGTATATTATTTTTTTGTAATATGTGTATATATTTTATTTAGAGGTTTTTATTATTATGATATAATATTTATACCATTTTTGTTTCTGTTTAGGGTGCTGCAGCTTATCTCCATAATGCTTATCAAGCTACCTCTTTGGTAGCCAGGTTTGATCTCATGAGATATGATTATGATAAGCTGAAGTCTGAACTGGATTTTTCTCGGGCTAATCTGGCTGGAGGGACTGCTAACTTGGCGAAGGTGCAGGCTGAGAGAGATGCTGCCAAGGCTGAGGCCAGCTCGAGTAAGCAGCTTCTGTAGGAGACACTGGACAGGAATGGGGAGCTTACCCTGGAGAGGGATGACTTAGAGTTCAAGCTTGATGATGCTTCCCTGTACTTCTATATCAAGGGGAAAGTGGCTGCTATGTCGGAGCCTGTGGAGGCCAGGGCAAACTGGAACCCTGAAGCTGAGATGGCCTTTGCTGCTTCTAAGTATCCTGATTTGCACAATATGGGCAATGAACAGGAAGTCGACTCTCCTGGGGAGCAAGATGTTGATGCTGATGGGGAGCAGGATGCTAAGGCTGATCAGGCCAAAAGTGGAAGTGTTGATGTTGTTTCCAAGGGGGAGTAGTAATTTTATATTTTTCTTTGATGGTATTGGCCCATCCAGGCGGGATGTCCCTAGAAAGACAATTTGTTGTCTCTGTGTTTGGTTGGTCAGGGAGGTTATCCCTGGCCTTAAGAATTATTTTGGTGCCTTTGCCCCATGGGTAAGGGCTTTATGAATATGATGGTGGTGGCCTTCCTTGGCTAACCTTACTTATTTCTTGATGCCTTGTTATTTGTTGTTTTTGTTCAAAAATTTCCTTAATTCTGCGAACTTCATTTCTTCATACCTGTTAACCTGTTAAGTTTCAGAACCTGTTAACCTGTTTTTTCAATTTTCTGTCCTTGTCTTGCGATTAAAGCCATCGTAAGCCATCCAACCATATATAGTTTTTACCATAGCGGTTGAAGGAGTGGGAAAATAGGCCTGTCAGGAGGGCTTATGTCCCCTGCTTGACTAGAGGGCTTGGTACTCGGCCTGTCGAGAGGGCATATAGACTGATGGTTGGGATAAAACACCCTTTCATCGTCTTGCTGCGTCCAACCGCTTGTAGATGTGTGAAGTCAATAGTCAGGTCAGGCAATTATTTCATGCCTAATTGGTCCTGCTATTTACCGTATCCGGTGATGGTTACCAACTTCGTCAGGCACAGCGGGGTGCAAAAATTAAAAAATTACATAAATAAGAAATCTAATGTGCAGTAGAGTAGCCCTCAATTCTGAATATTTATGCATATAATCATTTATCATGTATAATTGTTCAGGATTCAAGTAAAATGAGAAAAATTGGGTTAGTTGCATAGACATAGATTGCACATAGAACATGTGAGACACATAATTTTTCAGGTAGTATGTCAGAGTAAAACACTGATAACAAAGATGTGATTTTTACCTAATATGGCTAGAATAAGATTTATACATGGAACAATTTCAGATGAGCTACATTCCAGGATCTTGGGATCATTTTTCCTTCTAATGTTTGGAGCCTGTATGCTCCTTGTCCAACGATAGATTCAATTAAATAGGGGCCTTCCCACGTAGGGGGTAGCTTGCCTGCTGATTTTTCTTTCTTATTTGGGAAAACTTTTCGTAGGACAAGGTCTCCTTCTTTGAAGACTCTAATTCTGACATTTTTATTGTAAGTTCTGGCCATTGTTTGTTGATATGACGCCATCCTGATTTTGGCAGCGTCTCTTAGTTCTTCTGCCAGGACTAGGTTATCTTACATCAGGTTGCTGTTTGCTTCAACATTGTTCAGGCTATATCTTGATGTTGGCACCCGGACTTCTGCAGGGATGACAGCTTCACATCCATACACCAAAGAATAGGGTGTTTGGCCTGTTGATGTCTTTGGAGTTGTCATGTCAGCCCATAGCACTAATGGGAGTTCTTCAGCCTATCTGCCTCGTCTTCTCTTCAGTTTATTCTTTAAGCAGCTTATGACTACCTTGTTGCTAGATTCAGCCTGGCCATTACCTTTTGGATATCCAGGGGTTAATGTGACTAGGCTAATATTCCACTCTTGGCAAAATGCTTTAGTCTTTTTCCCCACAAATTGGGTCCCGTTGTCGCACACTATCTCCGATGGGACTCCATATCTGCAAATGATATTTGTCCTGATAAAAGATATTGCCTCCTTTTCGGTTACCTTCCTGAAAGAGTCAGCTTCGATCCATTTAAAGAAGTAGTCGGTCATAGCCAACATGAATACTTTATGTCCTGGAGCTACAGGCAGTTTCCCTACAATATCCATGCCCCACTTCATGAATGGCCAGGGTGCAGAAATCGAGTGAAGAAGTTTAGATGGCTGATGTATTATTAGTGCATGAATTTGACAGGCTTCACATTTTGAACAGTATTCCAAGCAATCAGCCTCGGTGTTGGCCAGTAGTAGCCTGTTCTGAGTACTTTACTTACCAGGCTTTTTCCTCCTTTATGGTTGCCACAATGTCCTTCGTGTATTTCTTGGAGTACTTGTTTAGCTTCATCAAGCTCTAAGCATCTCAAGTATGGTCCGGCCTGCGATCTCTTAAATAAAATGTTATTGATAATTGAGTAGGTTGAAGCCCTAATTTTAAAAGCCCTCGCTTCATGCCTGCCCTGAGGTAATATTCCTTGTAGGAACCAATCATAATAAGGTTTGGTCCAAGGATTATTATCTTGATTGACATGGTTGACTTGTTCAGTTTTACTGATAGCTGGCTCTAATAAGTGAACAATTGGTATATTATCAAAAATTGTAGGAGTAAAATTTGAGCCTAGGCTGGCTAGAGCATCGGCCTGGGTGTTAAGTCTCTTGGTATTTGGTCTATGTCAAATAAGGTACATTTAGTGGTAAGGTTTTTTGCATATTCTAAATATGAAATCATTTTTGCATCCTTAGCTGTATAAATTCCCTTTATTTGATTAGCAATTAAAAGTAAATCAGTTTTTACCTTTAAGTTTTGAACACCGAGGTCCAGACATACCTTTAGGCCTGCTATCAGGGCTTCATATTCTGCTTCGTTATTGGTAGCTTTGAACTCATAGCTTACGGCCTGAGCTATCATGTCTCCCTGTGGTGATTTTAATACTAACCCTAACCTTGTCCCCCTGGCATTCGATGCCCCATCTATGAACAAAGTCCACTCTTGGTCTGGGGTTTTATTTTCTAACTGGTTAACTTCTTTTTCCAGGTCAGGTTCTAGGTTAGGGCTGAAATCCGCCACAAAGTCTGCTAAGGCTTGTGACTTTATTGTTGTTCTGGGTTCAAAGGTGATGTCATACATACTAAGCTGGACTGACCACTTGGCCATCCTACCTGATAATTCAGGCTTGCGTAGGACGGATCTTATGAGTAAGTTAGTCCTGACTATGATAGGGTGACACTCAAAATAAGGACACAATTTAGCACATGACATAATTAAGGCTAAAACATATCTTTCAAGTAATCCATACCTCATTTCAGCATCTTATGGACTGCACTTACTATTGTGTTAGTGAAAGATAGGTATACTGACAGGGGTTCTCCTTTCTCTGGTTTAGCCAGTAAGGGTGGAGACGACATGTACGATTTCAAGTCCTGAAAGGCTGCTTCATGCTCAGGTGTCTAATGAAACTGTTTATTTTTTCTGAGCAGGTTGTAAAATGTTTTACACCTTTCAGAAGATCTTGATATAAACCGGTTTAGGGCAGCTACCTGGCCTGTCAATTTCTGAATATCCTTCACAGACTTGGGTGACTGAAGTTCCAGGATAGCTTTTATCTGTTCTGGCCTGGCCTATATACCTCTTTTTGTCACCATGTATCCAAGGAACTTTCCTGAAGAGACTCCGAAGTGACACTTTGCAGGGTTGAGTTTCATGTTATATTTTTCCAATATTTGAAATGCTATTTCCAAGTGCTTCACATAATCTTCCGCATTCTTAGATTTTACTACCATGTCGTCTATATCGACTTCCATGATATCACCTATTTGATCCTTGAACATCATGTTGACCAGGGGTTGGTACGTTGCCCCTGCATTCTTCAGGCCGAAAGGCATGGCTATCTAACAGTATATGCCTCGTTCTGTAATGAATGCAGTACTTTCCTGGTCAGCAGGGTGCATTTTTATTTGATTGAATCCACTGGAGGCATCCATGAAAGTCAGCATCTCATGCCCTGATGTGGCATCTACCATGGCATCAATATGTGGCAGGGAAAACGGATCCTTAGGGCAGGCTTTGTTCAGGTCAGTGTAATCTACACAAACTCTCGATTTACCATTCTTTTTCTGCACAACAACCACGTTAGCTAACCATTTAGAGTACATTACTTCCCTGATCATTCTCATATCTAGAAGTTTTTCCACTTCCACGTTAATTTATCACATTTCTTTCAGGCGTAAATTTTCGTCTTTTATGTTGCACAGGCTTAAAAGATTGATCAATGTTAAGTTTATGTGTAATTACATTAGCACTAATTCCAGTCATATCAAAATTAGACCAAGCAAACTAAGATGATTTATTCTTAAGAAATTTTACCAGTTCTGGCCTGACACAGTCTGGGCCATCAGACCCTACTAAAACATACCTGCCAGGATACTCAGGGTCTAGGATTACCTGATCTGTTTCCATCCTAGATGGTGCCACATAAGTGCTCCTGACAGGGTACGGTAATTGCTATGCAAGAGACTTACCTGCCTTGGAAGGCTTCAAGGCTGTTGTATAGCATTCTTGGACTGTTTTGTGTTCTCCTTTGATCGTGGCTATGCCCCAATCTGTTGGTACCTTGATACATTGATGATAGGTTGATGGTATGGCTTTAACATTATAGATCCAAGGCCTGCCCAGGATTGCATTGTAGGATGACAAGCAATCCAGGACTCCAAATTTCTCATAGGATGAGACTCCTTCAACATAATTTGGAAGATGAATTTCTCCCAATATGCTTCTGGTTTCTCCACTGAGCCCTACCAAAATGCTGGATGTCTTGGTGATTTGATCTTCACCAATATTCATGGCTTTCAGTACATCAAGCATGATCAGATTCACCGAGCTGCCTCCATCTACTAGGATCCTCCTCACTATAGCGGTTCCAATCTGCATAGAAATTACCAGGCCATCATGATGAACATCAGGAATTCCTACCAGGTCACAATCACTCAAAGTGATTGATGGGACATGATCCGGTTTGCAGGGCGATGTAGTCCTCGGCGTCCTGGCTTTCTTTTTTGCTGCTGAACTGGTCAGGCCACAGATTTCTAATCCACTAGATATGAATTTTACTTCATAGATTGGGGGTGGCGGAGGAAGGTTGCGGTCATGTTTTTGCTCCTGGTTCTCTTTAGCCTAGTCTGCATTTCTACCCTTTGTCCTGATCAGGTCCTTTAGATATCCGGATTTCAACAGGTAGGCCACTTCTTTTCTCAGGATAAAGCAATCATCCGTTGTATGTCCAATGTCCTTGTGGAATTCGCACCATTTTGTGTTGTGTCTCCTAGGGTTGGAATTTTCCACCTTCCTAGGCTATCTGACCACTGATCCCATGTTGTCAAGTCTCTGGATCAATCCTGCAATATTAACACTGAAGTTATACTCAGAAATAGGAAGGAAAACTTTAGCCTTACCTTGATACTCATACGCCAGGTTGACTTCTGAATGGTCTAGCCTGGAATATGGAGTAGGTCTGTAATTGTTTCCTTTGTTTCTCTTCCTATTGCTGTTTTCATAGTCCTTTAATCCACCGGATGATCCGACTTTGTAGCTTTTGTTTTCTTCCAGCCTGATATATGCAAGGGTCTTAGCCTTGACATCTTCGAAGGTATGGCAGGGATACTTAGTGAGTTCATTGTATAAGTTACTATGAGGTAGTAACCCCTGCCTGAATGCCTCCACTACTGTTCCAATGTCACACCTGGGAATAGATACTTTCTCCTTGTTGAACCTGGCGAGGAATACTCTGAGAGTCTCCTCTGGCTTTTGTGTAATCCTGTAAAGATCACTGGACCGCTTCTCCAACTCCCTGCTGCTTGCAAACTGTTGGTTGAAGTTGTTGATCAGGTTGGCAAAAGAATGGATGCTCCCAGTTGGCAGGTTGATGTACCATTGTAGAGCAGGTCCGGCCAGGGTTGTTCCAAATCCCTTACACATGCAGACTTACCTAAACTCACTTGGGATAGATGCAGCTAACATTTTCTTTTTATAGAGAGCTACATGATTCTGTGGATCTGTGGTCCCATCATAAATCTTCATAGATGGAATCACAAATTTTTTAGGCAGATCCACTTTTGTTATTTCGTCTATAAAGGGCGAATCAGCATAGCTATCAGGGGCAGCTTCCTCCAAGCTCGCAGGAACTCCAGGTATCTTTTCGAATTTTTCATTTAGCATCTTGATTTCCTAGACTACTGCCATCATGATGGCTGCTGCAGATTGATCGGGTTTTTCATTGTTATTGTTTGGCTCACCATCGCCATCAACATTGATAAACTTAGAGCCACTTGGGCTCCCAAAGCTGAAAAAATCAATGTTTTTGATAATTGATGCAAATGGTGTTCCCGGCTGGAATCCAGAGCCTGCTCCTTGGGTTTTTTCCAATTTTTGTTTCAGAACTGACTCAGATTCTCTTAATTGAAGGATTTCAGCCTCAGTTTGGGCTACCTTGTCTTTCAAACCTTCCAACTCAGCTAGTTGTTGGAGGGTTGCGTTCAATTGTTCTTCGATGGTAGGCTGGACCATTTTTGTAGGTTATTTGGATTTTTGTAAGATAAGGAAAAAAGATTTTAAAGAGCTAGATGCCCCATGGTGGGCGCCAATTGTTTTGATGGATTTTGCACAAAGCAAAATCAGGTCAGGGTAAGTCTATGCAAGATTAACTAGCTCGAACTTATCTATGAATATGCAGGGTACGAAACTAGAAAAGTAAAGTAAGATAAATAAACAATAATAAGACAAGGAATTTGTACGTGGAACACCCTTAAATGGGAAAAAACCACGAGAACCAAACCAGAAGAGGATTTCACTATAATATTGAGTATTTAACACACACGATTGTAATATAGCTTGAATATTATATGAGAGTATTGTATGCTAGAGCGTGTATTGTGTTCTGTGAATAATCTCTAAGTGCTCCTTAAATAATCCATGCTGAACGGCTGCTGGATCTCCTTCATCAATGCTGAATATTTCGCCTTAATTGCTCGGTTTAATGCGCATTATTGCTCCCTTAATTGTTGTCCTTTATTACCAAATCTTTTCCATTAATGCTCTAATTATCATCCGTATATTTTCAATAATATAGTCATTGAATTGGTCAAATATTGTCCTTATATTTTGACCGTTGTCCTCTCCATGGCTGGCACCATTCTTCTTGTACCTTGGTGGCTTGACGTCCTGACACCCTGATGGTCTGGCCAGGCTGGAATAGCATCCTGAAATATTTGCGGATTTCCAGGCTTAACAACTATATATGCTGACATTAATTTCTACTACACAGCTATAGAAAATAGCCAGGTTGATGGTGAGAATGTTGGAAACTAGGGAAAAGCCATCAGAAAAAGAGTTGGATATGGTTCAAGAAGTCATAAAGGAAGCAGAGGAGGAGGAGAAGGAAGCAGAGGAGGAGGAGGAGGAGAAGGAGGAAGAGGAGAGGAGGAAGAGGAAAAAGAGGTAATAATATTTATAACTTATATATACACAATGTGTTATATGATTTGGAAAATTAGTACGTGTTATATGGACAAATGTTAATGTACAGAAGGAAGCTGAGGAGGACAAGGCAATGGAGAAGGAATTGGCAAAGGAGACTGAGGTGGGAGCCGAGGATCGATATCAGGCAGTTGAAGAGGAAGAGGAAGCCAGGAAGGCCGTGACACAAGAATAGATTGAGGTAGTTGATGATCAGACGTTCTTCTCAACACTGAAAAAGGTAATAGCTGCTAGTTTATAATTATTCATCTCAGTACACGTTTTTTACTTATGAAATTTATTAAAGGTAGTGAATGTATGTGTACTAATTGATTAAAGCTGTCGTGAAGGGCGATTGCAAGGTGGCTTATCGTTTGTTCTATTTACAGGGGAAACAGAAATTTGATGTTGCCAGGGGATACGTGTTTGCTTACGACCGGCTTCAACAAGTTAAGGTTCATGGTATACCCCTTCGTGACAATTGTAGGAAAGTGGAAGTGTCCCAATTATATAAAGACGAGTATGGGGAAGTAAAAGTACCATTTCCTAATGAGGAGATCACTTATTTGAAAGAAGCCCTAAGCTCTTATGTGCAATGGCCTAACAGCCTCACCAATGTTGTCAACCCCGAGGTACCTATATGCAGACGTTAATTATTACTTGTTCTTTAAATATATTAAGGTACGAATATTAATATATTGTAAGTACTTTATGTAAGCGGTATGACTATAAGACGAACAATGAACAGATAAACTTACAGAATTTGAAGAGAAAGATGTCGTGGCGTGATAGAATCACTGCCCTAAAGTTGAATTTGCCCCGCTCGATACACACGGCCTCTTGGCAACCAACCCCCAGGGTTACACGACGTCCGAGTCTAAGGTGTACGACAAAGACTCATAATGAGGACTACTTCCAGAACGTTGCCAAAATCAGCTATGAATGAAATGTATTTAGGTATCAGCTATGAATGAAATGTATTTAGGTAGAAGTAAATTAAGAAGAATAGATGTAAGAATGTGTTGTATGTCGAGATGTTGCAAGTATTGTGGTATTTATAGGAGAAACAAGAAGGATCCAGAAGCACCATTAAAAGCACCTCGGAAATAGTTTTTTAGAAGACTGAAAAATTAGCGTTGGAAAAACCTTAATCATCTTTAGAAGTCCACACAATCAGTACGGTAAAATACGAAATCAGTAATAGAAGACTGAGCAATCAGTCTCGAAAATTGCGCAAAAGAGTATAGAGAATAAGTGATCCAAAAGGAGCCCTTTTACTACTACACATATTAGTAGTATAAACCAAGTGATCGCTTATAAACTATAATACTCTAACTTTTTTCTACCAATGTGGGATAAAAAGAGTTTCTTTTGAAGCAACACTTCCAACAATCCCCCACATGATTCAAATGAAGAAGAAGAGAAATAGCTGATTAAGGCAACGGAACGTAAGTCTTAAGATGACAATGTTCCTGAGGAATTGAATTGTCACCCAGTGCATACAATTACCTGCCTCTCCTTATCGAGTTGCTCTCGGCATTGGACTCTCCACGGTGGTTTGTAACGGATAACTGCGCA
Source organism: Silene latifolia (assembly GCF_048544455.1). Classification (NCBI taxonomy): domain Eukaryota; kingdom Viridiplantae; phylum Streptophyta; class Magnoliopsida; order Caryophyllales; family Caryophyllaceae; genus Silene; species Silene latifolia. The sequence goes on from NC_133534.1 coordinate 187,332,135, forward strand.
CAAACCTGCATTCGAATCTGTGTTCGTCCTCGCAAAATGTCATAAACGGTGCCCCTCACGTGCCTGGGATCTCGTGAACGCTCTAGAGGTCCTAAAGCCTAAGAACCTCATAGGGGGTAGGGCATTTCCCCCACATTCACATAGGTAAGCCCATCAGGTTTGACTGTCATAAACCATCCTTAAACAAGGACTATGGACTTATTAAGAGCATAGCTCAACCTTCCTCACATGACATAAATGCTCAATATAAGAAAGAATACTACATCACTTTTATTAAAACAGGAATGGTAGTAGTCATATAACATGAGATCCTCGTGACTTCGTTTGACCCATTGAACTTGGTAAACCCAAGTGGGAGAGCCCCGTCACGATTCACTCCCAATAGGCTTTAAACCCATTTCTCGTGGTGCCACCTACACCAACATCTACCATGGCCATTGGTAGGAAGATCTCAATATCCTCTTCACAATTTACGTACGTACTAGCATGATATCACATTGTGTAGGGGATCTCAATATCCACTTACAATTCACAACTTTTGTGAACACATTATCCGATCAGATTATCCATCACTCTTGATAATCTGCGAAAAAACCTGATGCTTCAGATGCATGCCAATTAATGGAGTCAAAATATTCTCACAAAGGAATACAACCACTTAGCCTTTCAGTTTTTTATCCTGCAAATTCTTCACAATATATTCATACTTCATTGCATATTAAACAAAGCAATTATGCATATATGACTTGCATGATATAGCATTATGAAAGACACCATTTCCCAAAGTCAAATAAATACCATAATTATTCGATGTTCAATTAAATTGTAAACTCATTCCAAAAGATACAAATGTTTTCATGGATTAGCTTACAAAAAACCATGGTCTCCATCTACCTATAACAACGATATAAGCTATATCATATCTCTCATAACGCATATAAACATCATATATATGAATGTAACAAACTTTCCACAATTTATTTTGTCATGTATAAACTCAATAATACATCTTAAATAAAAACTCATATCTTAGTTCCAATTATCACCAACTTTCAGTAAAGAAACATCGCAAAAACATAACCAAATTTAAACAGTTCATGCGTCTTTTACCTTTTTCTTGGTTTAATATAAGCATTTAAACCAAATATAAGTAATTACTCGAACACGTGTTTTACCAAACAACCATTCATAAATTTCTTAATCGGAGAAACAAGTTTATACAATCCTAATATCAGAGTATTCACAATCTATCACCCAATCCAATGTAATTGTCATTATAACCATTTCCAATACTGAAACTCAATATTTTTACGAAAATAAATAAATAAAGGAAGTCTTACCCTTGCTAGACACCCCCACAAAGCCTTGACTTGTCTTTTCTGAAAGTCTTAGTTAGACAAACATCCTCTAATCGGACCAAACAGTTTCATAAGAATTGACAAAGTAATCTTACATAAAGTTTATAAAACGCCCGACTCAATTCAACAACAAAACTTCATAGTAGTGAACATGGTCAATATTATATGGTCAAGGCTAACATTCAAGATGACATAAGATGATAAATAAAAATCACCCTTTCTGAAACATGTCACCAAAGATCAATATTGTCATATAAGAACTTATTAACACCACCATAAACTAAGATTCCAAAATATTCATGGTTATAACCAACTATACATAACAAAATACTTTAGATCCAATTTTGTATTTTACAAAGCCATATAATATTTTCCTCTAACACGTTCCATATCTTTCCAAGTGATTCACAAAAGAGATACATTTTTCACAACTTAGAGAGGATACACAAAATTTCAAAGTTTACTTCGAATAATACTACTTCCCCCACATGTTGTCATATTATACGTAAGTGACAACACATGTAAAATATTCAAAACGTCACGAATACATGTCATTTATATTGGCAACTCAATAAATCTCTAACGTTAATCGCCAAAAATTGCACATATTAATGCATAAGTACACTGAAACCGAACATGTTGTGATTTTATTAAAGAGCCTAACTCATAAGTTGAAGATAACCACAACAAAATAAACGAGCAAAATATACCCTTTTTTACGTTTATAACTACATGCATAGAACTCATGCACAAATGAAAAATAAGTCGCAAACTTGCGCTATTGGATAAAATAGTCACAGCTCGCAAGTTTCATAAAAAGGAAAGGCGAGCTCTACATCATGAGTTCGCAAATTAGTCAATCATACACTTTAACCTTTAAGCAACACTACCTTTAATCTAAACAACAAGAATAATATCGATTAATATCCAACTGTGTCACAATAACATGATTGGTTATGACCACATCCCGATTAAACCACTTTATGAATTCCTCTTTAATAAGTTTTAATTTCCAAAAGTTTGAAATCTCCTTTCTCAAAGAATATTTCAAACAACTTATACTATACTTTGGACAAAAAAAAAATACAGAAATCATTAAATTATTAATAAATATTTAAGAGTAACATCTTAGAACACCCGTGATATATTCAAAAATTACCTCCAAATTCTCATAATTTGCCATTAGTGACAAAAAGATGCTAGATTTACGGATAAAACCAAAAGATAATAATAATTTTTAGTATGCAAAATCATAGATACGAAAACATTTGACTTAACATCAAAGTTGGTGCATAATATTTTCATACTGTCAATGTTGTGTAAGGCACTTGATCAGTTGTTCACATTTATATATGCATACATACGTCTGTCACGAAATATTAAAGAGACAACGAAGGAAACATTATAAGTGATATAAGCCTACTACCAATAAACTTAAATTACCATATAAGCTGGAAAAAAAAACAAAAACAAAAAAACGGTTTTCTTACAATGGTGATGAGACGGAAATGGGCATAAGCAAGGACACCTTCCTATGCTTGTTCTTGAGCTGACTAACATGGGATGATCCTCCAAAACTCCATAGGTTCAATAATATGAACACCTCCTCTTAGTTGCACCAAGATTTCACCCAAAAATTACTAATTTCATTAACTAGATAAAATAAGTAATAACCCTTAATATTATTTGAATTACTACCTTAGTAATTAGATAATCTAATATGGTTGTAGTGAGAAATAATCAGAGGTTTGCATGTGAATTATAGAGGAAAAATGAAAACAACTTTTCTTCCCTCTCATGGAACCTCACGGCACACACACCCTTATGTGGGTGAATTTTACACTTAAAATAGTGTCATGCATAATGGGTAGTGTGTTAGTGGAATGCATAATGATTAAAGCTTGTAGGACTAATCACTTTCACTAGTAAAGTGTGATTTTAGAAAAGAACAAACATCATTATGTTTGTCTACTAAAACAAAACGGGTCACCTATGCAAAATAGGTCCGTTTTGATTTTTCGTATTTGTCCGACAAATGCGTTTAAATCATATGCTTAATTATCTTGTGTAATTAAGTATTAATGTGATCATATAACAATTATATGATACAAATTAATAAGTACTATACACTTAACTTTTTAAGTAATATTTTACCATTATATCAATATATAATGGGTCCTACAATGCCCAATTTAATTAATTTACAACTCTTTTGTAAATATATTAACCATTTTCCTCTACCTCAAAATATATACAAAACCTCAACTAATTTAATGCATTAACTCTTAATCATTAAATTAATTCGTATTTAATCACATTACAATAAGATATAAAATTTCATTAGTCAATCATCACATAATTGAATAATAAACTTGCGTTGACTCGAGTTCCAAACTCGGCCTCAACAAAACTCACACAACTATATATATATATATATATATATATATATATATATATATATATATATATATATAGAGTAAGGATCAAGTGAGTCCACTAAGAAGCATTGAGTCCCTAAGTCCTATTTGGAGCCATTAGAAAGATGGGATGGAGGGTTGAGATTGAAGGGGAAAAGGGAGGGATTAATGCTAAATGGAGGGGATTGAAGCTAATTAATCACTTTCCCTCACTACCTACACTAATCAACCACTAATTTTACTATATAACATTTATTTTCCACTCACTTCTCTCTCATCTCACACAATTATCATTCCTCTCATCTCTCTAAAAATCAAAAAAATTCCAATCCTCTCAAAAATCCAACAAAAATCAAAAACCAAATAATTCAAAAAAATTCAAAAAAAAATAATTTCCCCCTCATCAGTCATCACCCGCCACCACCACGACACACCACTCACCACTCACACACCCGCCACCACCACCATAACCCACCTCTCCTGCCGGCCACTCACACACCACCATCCACCCACACACCCGTCACCACCACTCCCCGCGACAACCACACACGACCCGACCAAAAACGCCAGATCTGCCTCACGCACCACAACAACCACCACCTTCCCCCGTCTTTTTCGAACACACCACCACCACCGCCTCCTTCAACCACCACCCTTACGCACCACACCGACACCACCTCCTCTGTTCCTCACTCTCCCTCAGACACCAACCCACCACCACGCACTTACCTCCCTTCCCTCCACCAAGCACATACCCTCCCACCACCACCGTCCCTCTCGGACCTCTCCACCGGCACAACGACCCACAAATCCCCACCACCACCCGACACAACCCTCACCACCACCTGCCCACCATTCTCACCACCACAACAAACACGAAAAACGACAGCCACCACTGCGCAACACCAACAATGATACCCCACCTCGACGGAACCACCGTCCTTGCAGTGCCCTCGACGACAACACCACGCACGCCACCCTCCTCTCTCTCCCTTGTTCCAGATCTGAGTTTTAAATGGTTTTTGTGTTTTTTTTTGTTTTTTTTTTTCGATCTGAAAATAAACCAATAAAAAATCGAGATTTGATGGCGTTTGGTGAGAACGAGGACGATGTTTTCAATGATTTTGTGTGGTCACTGGTAACATGCGTTTTCATGATTTTGTGTGGTCAATGGTAACATACGTTTTCAATGATTTTGTGTGGTCAATGGTAACATGCGTTTTCAATGGTTTTGTTAACATGCGTTTTCAATGGTTTTTGGTTTGGTCAGTTTTTGTTTTTGTTTGGTCAGTTAACACGTTTTCAATGGTCTTTTATTCTTAGATCTACATTTTCAATGGTTTATGTTTGGTCAGTTAAAAATTTTTAGATCTACTTTTATTCTTAGATCTATAAAATAGATACTCATATTTTTTTTTTAATGTTACACCCATATTTCTTTACATTTACACTCATATTTCTTTACATTTACACACGTATCACTTTACATTTACACTCGTATTTACTTACATTTGCACTTGTATTTATTTACATTTACACTCGGTTTTTCTTCACATTTACACTTTACATTTACACTCGTATTTGCAGTCGGTTTTTTCAGATTTAGTTTTAGTATTTACACTTTTAGATCTGATAAATATATAGTAGATTTTTTTACATTTACACTGGTTTTTCTTCACATTTACACTCATATTTCTGTACATTTACACTCGTATTTCTTTACATTTACACGCATTTTTCAGATTTACACTCATATTTCTTAACATTTACACTCATATTTCTTTATATTTACACTCATATTTCTTAACATTTACACTCATATTTCTTTACATTTACACTCATAAATCTTAACATTTACACTTGTATTTGTGTACATTTACACTCATATTTCTTAACATTTACACTCATATTTATTTACATTTACACTCGTATATCTGAACATTTACACTCGTTAAATTTATATATATTTGGACTCATATTTTCGTGGATATGAGTTGGTGGTGGAGGACGGCGTTGGTGGTGTTTGTTGGGAGTCGGACAAAAGTTTTAATCGTAAAAGGACCAAAGTTACACTTATAAAGGACCAAAGTCACACTCAAAGGACCAAATTTACACTCTTAAACCTTCAAATTTACACTTAAAATACTACATTTACACTCGAAAAACATCACATTTACACTTGTAAAATGTTAAAATTATATAAATTAAAAATTTCCGTCACAAAAAAATCAAATTTACACTCTTAAAATATTACATTTACACTCGGAAAATATCACATTTACACTTGTAATATGTTAAAATTATATAAATTCAAAATTTCCGTCACAAAAAATCAAATGTACACTCTTAAAATGTTACATTTACACTCGTAAAACATCACATTTACACTTGTAAAATGTTAAAATTATATAAATTCAAAATTTCCGTCACAAAAATTCAAATTTACACTCTTAAAATGTTACATTTACACTCGTAAAACTTCACATTTACACTTGTAAAGTGTTAAAATTATATAAATTCAAAATTTTCGTCACAAAAAATAAATTTTACACTCTAAAAATGTTACATTTACACTCGTAAAACTTCACATTTACACTTGTAAAGTGTTAAAATTATATAAATCCAAAATTTCCGTCACAAAAAATAAATTTTACACTCTTAAAATGTTACATTTACACTCGTAAAACTTCACATTTACACTTGTAAAGTGTTAAAATTATATAAATTCAAAATTTCCGTCACAAAAAATAAATTTTACACTCTTAAAATGTTACATTTACACTAGTAAAACATCACATTTACACTTGTAAAGTGTTAAAATTATATAAATTCAAAATTTCCGTCACATTTACACTTGTAAAACCCATACAACATTACATTTACACTTCTGAAAGCCAAAACTCAAAACTGATTAATTAGGGGCTAGAGAGAGAAAGAAAAATTAATTAGTGTATAGAAATTTGATTAGTGGTAATTTTTTTTGGTAATTTTTAATCTCAACCACCCATCTCAATCCAACCATCCACATTTTTTTCCTTTTCTTTTTAATGGCCTTTAATCAAATTTATCTCAACCATCCATTGAGGCCATCCAATGGCCCTTAAAGGGACTTATGGACTCAATTTGAGAGGAGGACTCATTAGATCTTACCTATATATATATATATATATATATATATATATATATATATATATATATACATACATATATATATATATATATATATATATATATATATATATATATATATATACATAGAGAGAGAGAGAGAGAGCAAAGTTCTCTTAAGTCCTTAATATCTTTTGAGTCCCTAAGTCTTTATTAGGGCCCTTGGATTAGGTAAATGTAGAGTGGAGATTTGCCTAATGTAAAGGCAACATAGGCGTCAAAAAAAAGGAAATAGGTTGAGGAGGAGAGAGGGTGTGTGTGTCAGTATGATTTCTATTACCCACTGTGCACACACAAACACATGCATAATTATTCAACCTACCTTTCTCAACACAATTCTAAACAAACTCCACAAGAAACACAATTTGAAAAAAACTCATCTTCCTTTATCATCTTCCTTTAAAATCTGCAAATAAAAATGGCGATAATTTTGAGCAAACAAAACTTCTGCAAATAAAAATCATACATCATTCCTTTATCATCTTCCTTTATCATCTTCCATTCTTATAGCCAAACAACAATACCATATTCCAACGTAAAAAAATGACGGATTTGCAAATGATTCCATTTGTCGATGGTAATTTTTGAATTTTTTATTTATTTGCTTCATTGAACGTTAGGTCATAATTTCATTTTTATAAATACATTAGGTTAAATATGAGAAGAAACTGTATTTTAGGTATTGTTTTTAAGCTTGTTTTTTATTGTGTGAAGTCTGTAAATCCACTCATTCAACATGAACTCCAGCATTATTGAGTTCAACATCAACTCTGTCAAGTTGAAGTTAAACTTGTCAAGTTGTTTCATAATTTAGTTTCTTATTTATAAGAGTCTATATAAGATTTGCAACGTGAAAGTTAAAAGACTGCGTAAACAGAATAAAGTGTAACTGTAACATGCAAAAGTGTAATACAGACGGACGAAAGAGTAATTTCAGGATTTACAAAACTGTAATTGTAATGGTCGTAAATATAATTGTAACCACCAATGGTGTGATTTTAACAACTAAAAGTGTTATAATAACAAACAAAAGCTGTAAGTTTTTAAACTGTAATTGTAATTGTAACAGAGAAAAGTACAATTTTAACAAGCAAAAGTGTATTTTAACAGACAAAAGCTTTCAGTTTCTAAACTGTAACTCTAATAGTAAAAAGTATAATTCTAGCAGACAGAAGTGTAATTTTAACAACCAAAAGTGTAATTCTATCAGGAAAGTTGTGAGTTTGTAATCTGACACTCTAATAGTAAAAAGTATAATTCTAGCAGACATAAGTGTAATTTTAATAACCAAAAGTGTAATTCTATGAGGAAAGTTGTGAGTTTGTAATCTGACACTCTAATAGTAAAAAGTATAATTCTAGCAGACAAAAGTGTAATTTTAACAACCAAAAGTGTAATTCTATCAGGAAAGTTGTGAGTTTGTAATCTGACACTCTAATACAAAAAAACTATAATTCTAGCAGACAGAAGTGTAATTTTAACAACCAAAAGTGTAATTCTATCAGGAAAGTTGTGAGTTTGTAATCTGACACTCTAATACTAAAAAGTATAATTGTAGCAGACAGAAGTGTAATTTTAACAACTAAAAGTATAATTCTAACAAATACATGGGGTACATGAAAATGTTATTAATATAATTGATAACAATTGTACTATTGACAGATAATATTGAGCACAATGGAAAACAAAAACCGAACGAGGAAAAATTTTGCAAGGACGTTGAAGATAATTTCACCCCGTATGTTGGTCAGGAATTTCTAGAAATAGAGGAGGCAATGAGATTTTATAGAATTTATGCTGTTGCTTGTGGTTTTGATGTGCGGAAGTACACGACTAAGAGATGGCGTGGCGGGGAAATAAAACTTAAACTGTTGGTTTGCAACCGAGAGGGGTTCAAACATAAGGGACAATTGGAGTGTAGTGGCCGTCAGGACTCAGGTAGGAGACACAAAGTCAGGCGCGTTGGGTGAAAAGCGAGGATTAGGCTGTTTATGAGGAACGGGCAATTATTAATTGACAGATTCCATAGTGGCCACAACCATGAACTCGTATCAGCCAGAGATAGAGAATTTTAAAAGTTGGCATGCAACATAACAGACTATCACAAAATAATAATCCTTTATAATTCAAGGGTGAGTATTCTAGGTTTGCTAAAGTTAGCCTTCGCCTTCCTAAACTTACAGTTTTCTTGGTTAGAATTACACTTTGTTTGAGTCATTAGAATTCTACTTTTGCTTATTACAATTACTATTTGAGCCATTAAAATTACACTTTAAATACATCTAAAAGATTGTCAATGATTAACAGCTGAAGATAGGAACAACGAAGACTTACAAAATTTTGAAGGAGCATGTTAATGGGTTTGAAAACATTGGAGTTAGTTTAAATGATTTTAAGAACTTTCACAGAGATGTGAAATGCTACATTCATAAACGGGACGGTCAGATGTTCGTGGACCACTTTAAGGAATTGGCTGTTAATAGGCCAGGGTTCTTCTTTGACTATGATGTTGATACTGACGGTAGCCTTAGTAAAGCTATATGGGCCGACGGAATCGCTAGAAGGAACTACTCAGTTTTTGGCGATGCAGTGTCGTTCGATCCGACGTATTCCACCAATAAGTATGACATGGCCTTCACACCTTTCACCGGGGTTGATCACCATAAACGATCAGTCACTTTCTGTGGAGCGCTTGTTGCTCATGAAGATGCAGACTCGTTTAAATGGGTTTTCACCCATTTTTTGGCTGCGATGGGTGGGAAAGAGCCTAATTATATTATCACCGATCAGGATCCTGGTATTCTTAAAGCGGTGCCATTGGTGTTCAAGACAGCGCGCCACCGATATTGTATGTGGCATATCATGAACAAGGTGCCAAGCAAGTATGGAGTGACGAGAGACGATTATTCGGTTTTTGTAAAGAAATTGAATGCCATAATATGGGATGAAGACATTGAAGCAGCAGAGTTCGATGCAAAATGGGAAGAAATTGGCAGAGAACACAATGTTAATAACATTGACTGGTTCCAAGAAATGTACGCTAAAAGGAAGCAGTGGGTTATGACTCATTGTAGGTACCTAGATATGGGGGGTGTTATGAGGACAACTCAAAGATCAGAGAGCGAAAATAGTTTTTTTAAGAGATTTGAGAGTAAGTCAGGAACATTAGTTGAGTTTTCGATGCGTTTTTTGACATGGACCAGCGATGGACCAAAGAAAGACACACACAGAAAAAGATTGACAACTGTAACAGACACACTTTCCCTATCATATCAACGCATCTAGCTATCGAAGTGCACGGGGCGCAAGTGTACAATCATAGAGTATTCGAGGAATTTCAAGAAGAGGTCAAGTACTCAATCGGTACTTGTAAAAGCAGAGGATTTACTGAGTGTGACTCTTTAGAGGTGACCACTATAAGAGATGCAAACAGGGACAGAAATTATGAGGTCACATACTGCCCAGGTATCATTCTGTAGCATTTGTTTGTTAAAATTATACTTTTATCCGTTAAAATTACACTTTTGTTGATTAAAATTACACTTTGGGTTGTTAAAATTAAACTGGTCTTAAAGTTACACTTTATGCAGCTAAAATTACACTTTTGCCTTTTAAAATTACATTTATATTTTATGTTATGTAAGGTCTATCTGTCACTGCTATGCCGGTTAGAATTACACTTATGCTGGTTAGAATTACACTTTTGTGTATTGCAGTCACACTTTGTTCTGACTGATTTAACTAACATATTACTCTATATTGTTGTCCTAGATACATTGAAAGCCACTTGTAGCTGCAGAATGCTTGAGAGGAAAGGCATTCTTTGCCACCATGTCATATGGATTTACTCATCAAACGGAGTGAAGATTATTCCAGAACAATGTGTTGTTAAAAGATGGTGTAAAGATGCAATGTTGTCTAAAATGTTCGATTGTAATGGTGACGCAACTGAGGACGTTAATATAATAGATGGAAAACAGATTGTGATGTCAGTAATGTGGTCAGAGATTCATCAGACAGTTGGTATGCTCATAGGCAAATTGAAGAATGATGTCGACAACTTTTCTAGTCTAATTAGACAGTTTAAGGAGAAACTTTCACCATTAGGATCACCATTGAATAAACAACAACAGTTGGAGAAAATTCTTGGTTGTTCTCCTAGTCAGGAGATAACCATTTTGCCGCCTAAGAAATCCAAAAACAAGGGAAGCGGAAAGAGAATGTTGTCGATGAAGGCAAAAGCAGTTGCTTTGGCAAGGAAGCCAAAACGTATGTGTAAAAATTGCAAGCGATTAGCTAACCATGAAAAAAGGAACTGCCCTAATCCTTTCGCATAGCACCTACCGTTGTCGCAATCGTCAGAGCCCTCGTCGGAAGAAGAAGAAGAAGAAGAAGAAGAAGAAGAAGAAGAAGAAGAAGAAGAAGAAGAAGAAGAAGAAGAAGAAGAAGAAGAAGAAGAAGAAGAAGAAGACATCTTAGAATAATCAATATAATACCTAATAAGCAGTACATTTTTTTGGGGATGTCTACGCAAAATACGAGGTACAACATGATGTTTCGTATTGTGTTTAGACATCAAACTGCCAGGAAGGCAACTGGTCGCCGTTGGTATTACAATGTATTTTGTTGAAGTATTTTCAATTGGACGAAACAGTTATAATGTGCAACATCAGAACGTTCAATTTTTCACTCTTGACTATTATTACAATTTATGTTCTTAGAATTACAGATATCTAGGAAATAAAATTACAATGGCCTCATATCTGCTTAGGGTAGGATTGTTATGATCAGAATTACACTTAAACTCATTATAATTACAGATTATGCGATTAAAGTTATACTTCATCTATAGTAAAGCCTTATAACATAGTTTGGGAAAACAACATAAATATTATTGCACCATCTATTAACAACATAAATATATTTTCATAAAACACCTTATCTTATAGAATGTCAAAAGCTAACAATAAGCATCTGCTAACATTGTTTACACAAAAACTAACTGTCTAGATTAAGGTTGCTAACATCTGATAATGATACCAAGTATGAAATAAATGTTTACATAGGCAAGGCAATATTTCCACAAAAACTTAACTACTAGATTAAGGTTGTTATTTTTTCACATTGGCACGGGGCAATCTACGCTTCTGTTGTAATCCCTTCCCCAATTTGTCCTTCGTGCTAACAAAAGCTTTGACCTTCTCGAGGACAGCTTCGCGCAAGACGTTCATCTCTGCTAGAACGAGGGTAGCTATAAGCTGGATCACCAAATAGCGCCTTGATTTCGTCTTCTCGAGGTCTTCATGCTGAAAAGGAAGACCCTCGTATAAGAGCATTGCCATCATGGTGAACAGACCCGATTCTGATTTGTTGAGAGTAGGTGAGTTCCCGCTGAAAGGTATCTGGCGTAACTCATAATTAGGAATTTCTCGTGCTCTAGTGTTCACCTTTTCCTTATCCCGTGATTCTAAATAATCACTCACTGCGCTAGCCTGCATATGTACATAATTACTTCAAAAAACTGATTGGAAAAAAATAGATAGCATTTGGAAGAAAGGGATGGACGATAACTTACAATTAAACACGCTACTTTTCCAAACTACGACTTTTGCAAATCAGAATGCCTTTGCCCGTCCAGCAGGTCGACTGAATTTGATTTGTGATTGATACATACGCATGCGAAATGGTCGTCAATGCAGAACGGGACAAATAGTAAGTCTGTTTTCAAGTTGACGGTTTGCTCACTGTCGCCGATGAAGGTGTCCCAGCTGGTATGACTTGTCATAGTTGATGTCTGATTGTGTGCCTGGTTGTTCAAACGTTCCAAGCAATCCCAACAGTATATCCTTTTAAAGGCAATAGTGAACATGATTAATGTGGTTACTTTGTCAGCTAAAATTACACTATTGTTCCTTAAAATTACACTTCAGACGGTTAAAATGACACTTTTGTTGATTAAAAGAACTAAAGTGAAACATTCACATAATATAACTGCAATTTAGCAAAGTGTCATTCTAACTAACAAAGGTGTAATAGAAGTGGATATAAATATTATGCAATGGTTAATGGAAGTACCATGTGACGTATACCAAAGAATGACATCCTTGCTTGGTCGCCATATTCCTCCTTTTCCAAATGGTTCATCAATATCGACCAGCACTCGATGACATTCAATGACATAAGGTTTTCAGGCACCAAGGACATAATGTCAGCTCTCCGAAGCGTTACGTGTCGGGTGTACCAGACCAGTTGTTCACTGCACTCCATAATATTAAAGAACTCGCTAATTAAAATAGTCTAAATGTGAAAATTAATGTGAGTATGAGCCATTATTAATTCAGATTAACCGACCGTTCATCAAAATTGTGGTCATCTAACAAGCAATAGTCGGCAACATGCTTTCTCTTTTGTTTAATATCCTTGATTAACGCTTGGTTGTTCCGGAGCATCTTCGAAACCACATTTACACTGAAACCACCTCTACCACAGTCGAGAGAGCAACCTAACCCGTCCCCTTTCCACGAGGCTGGCTCTTGACAGAGGAGAGGGCTTTACCAGACGGAATGCGCATGGTAACAGGTGTTGCCTTCATAACGGCCTCTTCAGATTCAGTTACGCGGGCACGTTTTGTGGGTTGTGGTCCTATGTCACCATCTGTTTTCCTCTTACCAACGTTCAACTTTCTTGTCAACGGATGTCCAGCAGTTTCTTTGAAATAACCAACCCGCATCAATATGTCTTCTCTGATACTGTTAATGTCACAGAGGACGAGTGTTGCAACAATCTCAGCACGGTATAAACTCATAGCATCCTCTTTCCCGAGGTCACATTGAAAAGGGTTTCCGCGGTAAAACATCATATGTAGCATCATGAAAACACCACAGTCATTTCTCGAATACCCTTGACCTTGCCAACTGAACTCAATGTTCACGATCTTAAACCCGCTGACCTTTGCCCCCTTAGGCAGCCCTTTAGACACCAAATACTTCCCCATTATATTTGCCTGAACATGAATACGCGTCAGTGTGTTAACGTAGTATGACCCATATAAATTGGTTGACTTTTGGATATCGGACACTTACCAAAATACGTGCTATCCCTCCGTAAGGGAGCGTTTCTAATGGGTCATCGTATTTGCGGTTGTCAAGGTAATCAATTTGCTCGGTGAGAAAGTTGATGCACACGCAGCTGTAATGATCACCGTCACCAGATAACACGGGCTAAAAGATCTGCATCGTGTGTCGCTGAGATCAGTAAAAGGAATCTTTAAAAATCATGATTTAGATTACATGTTTTGTTACATACCATGTCCGTGTCAAGCTGGAATGGTGCACGACAGGTTTCAGCCCAGGTATCCCAGCCACCAAAAATGTTTTCGTCTTTGTTCAATATTTTCCCAAGCTTTTGAGCCTTCCAAATATACCTTGCGGGGTCCTTTAATTTGAAAAGTGTAAAATGCGTGATCAGATAATTAAAAGAGTTATTTTATAAAAATAAAGTGTAACTTTAACCAAAAAAAGTGTAATTGTAACACGCAACAGTGTACTGTTAACACAGAAGTGTAATGTTAAAAGTATAATTTAAACAATAAAAAGTGTAATTCTAACGGCCAAAAGTATCATTTGAACGGACAAATGTGTAATTTTAACATACAAAAGTAACATTTTAACTTTAAAAAGTGTAATTTTAACGGACAAATGTGTAATTTTAACTTACAGTGTGACTTAGGCCAAAGAAACAACGGGATATGTCCGAAGGTTTCATGATGTGGTTGAGTAGCAAGCACCAACCATCAATAACACTTGTCATGATTTGTCGCTGTGGGTTCAAAGTTCCAATGTCTTCCCGGGTAATGAAATAAAACTCGCTAAATTGGACCAATCGTTCACTACAACAAAAACATTTACTTAGTCAACAAATATATATATAATTAGGAATGTTAAGGGCCCCTTGTAAAAAATAATACACTTACAACTGGGAAAACGCGTCTGACTGATTGAACGCATAGTCAATCAAGTATTTTCTGTCACTAAACATTGGCACTAGGAGCTCCTGACTGAATGCTAGGTTTTTCATCGCAAAGCACAATTCAGGAGTAGGTGCCCCACAATCAATAGAACACCCAAGGTTCTCAATGACGTGATTCATGCACGGTAAGGGCTCGCTCGAGTGAAGTAAAAAAGGATGGTAGCTCAGATCACTGTGAGGGACGTACGGTATCAGGATAGGAATGTCAGCGTTCTCTGCCTCTGGTACTACATCAGCTGTTACTTCTCCATGGTCGATAGTCCCTTCCAAAGACTTCACGGCATCATTCTCCACTGCCGCATCTGTAATAAAACTTGTGAAATTTCATCATCAGAAAGTAAGTGTAACTGTAGCAGCTTAAAGTGTAATTTTAGCAGACAAAAGTATAATTCTAACAAAATAAAGTGTTATTTTAACAGACAAAAGTGTAATTTTAACAAAAAAAAAGTGTAATTTTAGCAGACAAAAGTGTAATTCTAACAAAATAAAGTGTTATTTTAACACAAAAAGTGTAAATTTAGCAGACAAAAGTGTAATTCTAACAAAATAAAGTGTTATTTCAATAAAGTGTCACTTTAACTATAAAAAGTTTAATTTTAACGGTCAAAGTAGTAATTTTAGTGAAAAAAATAATAACTTTGATGCGTGTTCTAAATATGATGTTTACACCCTATTTTACAAGTATTTCAGAGCTCAATTATGTAGTTTATGCTACTATTTTCCCTATTTCCGTCTACTTTCGTGTTTTTGTGTAATATTGCAGAAATGTGAAGAATCCAGCGGAAATCGAGCCGAATCCGTCCCTAAGTGCTTGGCATAGGATTTGACATGAAGATTTGACTCGGGAAATGAACTTGGTGCGCGTAGCAAGGACTGAAAGATATATTTACAAGAGTTTCAGAAGCGGATTACCAGCTAACTTGGTCTATAGACTGGCCTACTTGGTCTATAGACTGCCAGAATGCTGAACAGTTGACTGCAGGAAGAAAAGTCAGTCGATAGACTGTGTCCCATGGTCGATCGACCACGTGAGCTGACGAACAAGTTTTATTTCCAAATCAAAAGCTTCTGATAATCTCGACCTTTGGTCGATCGACTGGCCTGTGTGGTCGATCGACCGCTTGTGCAACCTGATAGGAATTAAAAGATTTTTAACCCAAGCCCATTTGTAATTAGGTTTTAAGAAGAGTTTTACGTAATACTTCTATATAACGTAACTCTTCCTGCTGCTTTAGGTATTCATCATTCATTTATTAATTTTGTATTAGGGGTTCAGATTTATCATACCTAGTTTACAGTTTTCTTAAGTATTTCAATAAAGTTCTTCTTTGCATCCGGGTTTGTTCTTCCTGCTTTCCTTATTTGTGGTATTTCTTGCTCTGAATTTTGTTCTTTCTTTGTAGATTAGAATTGATTAGTTAGAATCCCTAAGCCCTAATTCCTTCTTTTATGCGGTTTTACTGTTTATTTAATTTAATTATGAATTCTGTTATTTGTATCTTTAATTTCGTTATCATTATTAATTCCAGTATGAGTAGCTAAATCTCTTGCGCTAAGATGTGAGGGGATCTGTAGTGTAGATGGCGTAAGATAGGTAGACTTGAGTCGGGGTATGGTCGATCGACTGACCTTGTTGGTCGATCGACTGTATCCGTTGGTCGATCGACTACCTCCATTGGTCGATCGACTGCATCGTGTTAGATTAGCATCGTTTCAATGTTTTAATTGCAATATTTGACAAAATCGAATGCATGCGACTAGTTAAATGCTTAGTATTTGACCGACCCACAAGATCGAGAGATAGGGGAGGGAAAATAGATTAATAAATTAAGACGACTAAATTGCTAAGATCGAAAGATAAGTAATTTAGGCTTTAGGAATCACTATTCAAGGCGAGAGCTAGTTTTAGTAAGACTTAGGGATTAGTAGCATAGGCCGAAAGGAGCTACTAGTTAACTCGGACCGAGAGGACCTGTTATTTGCCCATCTTACATGATTATTTCAGACTTACCTAGGTTTGCCGCCATCGTAGCTACAGTGAACCGATCGTCTTAGCCTTCTTTTAATTATTGTTTACATTTCTTTCGTTATTTGCATTCTTATTTTATATTATTAGATTTAATCCAATCCAAAACCCCCCAGAAATTCATAGACTGAAATAAAATAACTTAACTCCCTACCTCCCTGCGGATCGACCCTGTTACCACTAGCTTTTGTTAGTCTTAATAGGTTTTATAAATTTTATTTTTGGTGCACATAACGACAGCGCATCAAACTTCATCCATGGCACTTCTAAACTCTAAAAGTCAATGGATTACCTCCGTGATCCTTCAGTGCAGCCCCATCCACCACCTTCTGCACCACTGTCTGAGGACTTGCATCCAAATTTGGCTCACCATTCTTCCACCCTGTCTGTTTTTCACCATGCACAGATGTTGGGTCCTTCTGGAACAGCGCGTTTACGTCCGCACTAGAATAGACGGTACTTGTCCATTCTACGTCCATAAATTCCTTTCATATACATATTTCGGCAGCTCGTTACCCTTTAACGACCGCTCATCAGTCGTGGCGCATCCGCCGTTTCCGGGCCCCTCTTCATAATGTTGAATTTCTGCTGAGGCCTGTTCGGCTGCGCGCTCTGCTTCACATATCTCAAAGTGATCGAGAAAAGGAACCGAGTGACGGGGGCACATTCTTTGTTCCGAGCTTCCACCAACGCATTTTCCGCCTTCTCGGACTCCCCAAAGATCGTGCCCACTAAATTCCAAAGATTTAGTCTCCACTTGTACAGCATCGTCTAATGTTGCAGTACACACTATTGTACTTGCACATTGGAGACCAAACTCAGCATTACCCTTCCCAATCTGGTCATCATCCTTGTCCGTCTCCGCATTCACAACTTCACTCACATGCACAACCGTTCCCGTAGCATCAGGGGCCACTTTCGACAATTATGGTACCTCTCCAATTCCTTGGGCTTCTCTGGCCGGCATTTCATCAGCTCGGCGCTCTGCTTCAATAATCTTCGTAGTCGAAAATAGGAACTGAGTGACAGTTGCATCAGCGTCGGTGGGCTCATCCTCCTCATTTTTCTTATCAGCTATCTGAGGTTCCCCAGCAACAGGCACATCCATTTCCATCGTCTGCTCTTGTTCCTTTGCAGTAGCAGCCTTCGCATAGAACTTCTTCTCAGCATCATCAACATCTTCTTTTGTATAATACTCTTCAAGAATTTCCCGGTCAAATTTAGGTGGTTCGTCAATGACCACCTCCTTCTCCACTACCTTCCTCCTTCTGTAAATAACGGAAATTTCCCGAGTATTACCAATGTCCACGTTGAATTCGTTACTGTCATTCTCTCTATTAGCAACGTCCTTAAATTCAGCCGTGTTGTAAAATTGCACCGCCTCCATTATCTGTTTTGTAGACACCTCCAGTGCTTTGTCACTGGCTAGTTCATCACAGTCAATTGAGGCGGCTACCCCGCCTTCGAGGTCTCTACCAACATCTACAGTCACCTCTTTCTCATTATCGTATCAATCATCCTCCATATCATCACCATCCTCATCCTCCACATCATCACCATCCTCGTCATCTCCCTCATCCTCATCACCATTGTCCTCCTCTTCATCATCATCACCACCCTGATGCTCGTATCCCTCATCATCTACCTCCTCATTCTGATACTGAACACCTGGACTTTGCTGCAGCATAGGCGCTGATTTCACGGAATCATTTATTTGTTCAGCTATCTTCTGCATTTCCACAGCATAATCTTTCATCCTTTGGCTTTGAAAGAATGATTGCGTGCATTATGTAGCGACAAGGTCACTAGAATAGTTGAGACCTCCTGTTAACCTTTTGAGCGTCATGGCTGCATCTGCATACCATGAATAGAAGACAGTAGCATTCCTTTGCATCTTCAAGTAAAGCTCATGCACATCCTACACTAAAAAAAAAGATAATTTGACAAGTGTTCAGTCAAAAGTGTTCATTCAAAAGTATAATTTTAACTTTGACAAGTGTAATTCTAACGGCCAAAAGTATAATTTTAACGGACAAAAGTGTAATTGTAACATACAAAAGTATAATTTTAACTTTAAAAAGTATAATTTTAACGGACAAAAGTGTAATTTTAACAAACAAAAGTATAATTTTAACTGTCAAAATTGTAATTTTAACTTTAATAAGTGTACTTTTATTTGATAAAAGTGTAATTTTAACTGACAACCCTGTAATTTAAGCAACTACTGATTAATATCGCAATTACAGCTGTAGTGTAATTGTAGTGAAAGAAAGAGTAACTTTAAAACATGTAAATTAGCTTTAACAAATGAACAAATAACACTTACATCTACAGCCCGAGCTTTCAACTCCTCGTCATCATCAACACAAGATGGGAGTTCAATCTCGATGAACTTCTTCCTGTCTGAATTTGAAGTCACTTGTAATGCCGCATCACTAACCACATTGCCAATGGCCAACACTTTGTTATCATTAGGCATCCCGCCAATGCTTAACACTTCCTTTTGAAGGCACCGAGGATACTTGACCAAGGACCAAGTTTGCCGACCCAAACGGTTCTTGTCAAGCTCACCATGTAATCTTTTAGAAAGCGTCTGCCGGTCCTAGTGCTTAATGAGAGGGAGGCTGTGGCGACAACTCGTACCACGGAAATCGAAACGTTGAAAGTACATAATCATTAAGAAGGGGATACAACCGAGCAGGGTCTGTTTATTTTCACCAATAGCTGCCGCGACCTTCACCAAATTTTCCAGGACATAACTACACCAATCGTACTGCGTAATAGCGTTCACATCTTCAACGGCTCTCAAAATCTTGAAGTCAATCCCGCTGTTTGAAGTTGGAGTTAGGAATGATGACATGGTGAGCAGAACAAATAGCCTGCAGAATTGAGGACCTCCTTTTTTGTATTTTTTCTTAAGATATCTTGGAAGACAATTCCTAAATTAACGCCTTCGTTAACCCCTTTTATGTTGTAAACTTTCCGCCATTTATCTTTCAATTTCTTGTTCTCCGGCGCTTGAGAATCCTTTTGGCGGCCCGTAGGTACTAGATCAATTGTTTTAGGACCAAGTGGTAACATAAAACAGTCATACACATCATACTTGGTGACCATGAACTCCTTATCTTTAGCTGCCCGAAAAATATACGATTCGTCGCTGAATGCTTTGAGAAAATCTTTAACATGACCCATTGGATATGTTTTGAGATTAAGCTCCAAAATACCACTGAAACCGATCCTCCGTACCGCGTCTCGCTGGGCATCATTAAGCTTTTCAACGAGCTCAACAAGCCGCTTCGGCCGGCACTTGACAGACACCTTTGCTATTTTGGTCTTGGCTGGTTTAGCCTCAACGTGATCTGACATCTGCTGAAGAAACCAGAATTAATTAACAATGTGACATATAGACCTTACATAACACAAAATACAAAAAACTGTAATTTTAAGTTTTTTAACCTGCTCAACAAGATGCTTCTTCAACTTGGCAGACACCTTTGCGTTTTTGGTATTGCCTGATTTAGCCACATTTCCATCTGACATCTGTTAACATTACAAAAAATTAATTAACAATGTGACAGATAGACCTTACATAACACAATATATAAAGTGTAATTTTAACAGACAAAAGTAAAATTCTAACAAAAAAAAGTGTAATTGTAGCAGCATAAAGTGTAATTTTAGTAGACAAAAGTGTAATTCTAACAATATAAAGTGTAATTTTAACAGAAAAAAGTGTTATTTTAGCAGACAAAAGTGTAATTCTAACAATATAAAGTGTAATTTTAACAGACAAAAGTAAAATTTTAACAAAAAAGCGTAATTGTAGCAGCTTAAAGTGTAATTTTACCAGAAAAAAGTGTAATTCTAACAAAATAAAGTGTTATTTTAACAGGCAACAGTGTAATTTTAACAAAAAAAAAAGTGTAATTGTAGCAGCATAAAGTGTTATTTTAGCAGACAAAAGTGTAATTTTAACAATATAAAGTGTAATTTTAGCAGACAAAAGTATAATTCTAACAAAATAAAGTGTTATTTTAACAGACAAAAGTGTAATTTTAACAAAAAGAAATGTAATTTTAGCAGACAAAAGTGTAATTTTAACAAAAAAAGTGTAATTGTAGCAGCATAAAGTGTTATTTTAGCAGACAAAAGTGTAATTCTAACAAAAGGGTAATTTTAACGGTTAAAAGTGTAATTTTAACGGTTAAAAGTGTAATTTTAATCTTCAAAAGTGTTGTTTTGACAAAAATGAGATTTTGAGCGACAAAACTGTAATTTTAACAGAGAAAGAGTAATTGTAAGCAACAAAAGTGGGATTTTTCAAAAAACTCTGGGTAATCTGAATGAATATCAACATAACAATCAAAAGGAGCTAACATATCTGAATAATCTCAATTAACACGAAAGGTTAAAAATCTGAATGCATGTGCTTCAATGGAATAGTACAACATAACACACTGGGTAATCAAAATGTATGTGCTAAAATAGATAAGTAAATGTCCTAAATGTGCTAAAAATAACTGGGTAATCAAAATGAAGTAAGCAAATACAGTGATCAAATAGAACAGTACAACAACAATGGCGAATGGCAATTACATAATAATGCCCAATAAATTTAAAAAAAGTCTAAATAAATGAAGAGAAAAAATCATAAAACTCTAAAAACCAAAAAAAAAAATTACCTTGATAACCTACACAAAGTAATCTGAATGGACGAAAATGGCAGGTTGCAAGTGAGTGAAGAAAATGGAGAAGAAACCGATAATAAGGTAACAAAAAAAGCGATAAAATTGGGAGATTTTGAGAGCAGTTTCGTTCTTAGGCGGTTGAAATTATTGGGGTTTAATTTGGGGGAAATATTTTGGGGGAAATTTAATTTTGAATAATTTAGTGGAATGAGAAATGGAGGGAAGCCAGTGGAACGTGTGTGATGTTTGATTGACAACCTGCATGCATGCTCATAACCTATGAGAGGTAGGATGAGAGAGGTAATTGTTTTAGCCATTAGAATAATATTATTAGTTGCTTTTTACTTTTAATCTAAGCCATTCAAACACATGATCTAAGGGTAGACAATGGAACTCATGGACTCACATGTAAGACATGGACTTAGTTGATCTTATTACTATATATATATATATATATATATATATATATATATATATATATATATATATCAGGGACTGATCAACCCGTATCAAATACATTTGATCAGAAATATTTGGGTTCTATCCTTTAGGTGTGACCTCAAGGGATCAACTGATCACCACCGTCAAACGACAGTAACGTCAAACTCTAGTCAGCCAATCGTTACCGATAAATGTTGATCAGTTGACTATATAATATATTATCCCCTAATGTATTCTTATCATGAGATTTAAATACGTGATCGCACTATTGTTGAGGACACATACTCCAACAATCTCCCACTTGTCCGAGACACGTGTGCGTCACCAATTCTCTTGTCCTACTACATCATCTCCCACTCAATGAAAGGTGTCTTACAGGTCGTACTTTCATTTGATTATATCTTGAGTGGTTTCCTCGATCTGGAGAGTAACTGTCTGACCGGAATTATCTACCGTAGATACCTTCCGAGCGTGGCCACGCATTTCCAGTTCACTACTCCTCGAGTGGCCTTGAGATTTCAAATAACCCTGACACGGGGGTGGACAATTCCTATTGTAACTACTCGACCGAGTAGAGCCTACTCGGCCGAGTAGTGCTGTTGTCGTGGGTTGTTTTGGTTCTGCCGAGGAATACTCAGCCGAGTATAGTGGATACTCGACCGAGTAGAGGATACTCGGCCGAGTATAACTTTACTCGACCGAGTATCCGGTCTGGCGAGTGTTATTTTGACGGTTTGATTAGGGAGTGTTTAAGATTATGTTTATATCCCGCGTCAGTTTCTAAACATCATTTCAAACTTCATCATTTCTACGTTAACCCTAATCACTTCCTAATCATTCCATAGCATTGTTGTGTGTGTAATCTTCGGAGTTCTTGCGTATAATTCCTCATTCTACTATTGGTAAGTTCTATTTCTATGTTATTTGTATTCGTTGGGGTTACTGTGTACATTTACGGAATTGGGAATATGGGGGTTGTGCAATGTGTAATTGTGTTATGTGATTATTGTATAGGAGAAGACTTCGTAGAGGAGCCTTTCTGATTGTTCGAGTTCATTCTACTGTTGATTGCTAAGGTAGGGTTTCGAAACTTAGTTTACTGTTCATTATTAAGACATGTTTGTTGTGTGACTATTGTTATCTGTTGATCATCGGAGTATGGAGATTGTTGTGACGATGTTGGTGTGAGGGTGTTGTGACGGATGTGATGTCGTGTGATTGTGATTGTGGTGGAGTCACTTGCGGGAGTGGCTTCACACCCTAGTTCGCCCTCCGTGGAACCCGCCACGGGAGGGGATGTGCACATTAAGGGACATGGATTGTTTGTCGCTTGTTGAGGAGCTGGACTAGGTGGGATCGGCTGCGGTCACCCAGTGGCGGCGAGGATTACCTGTTGCGATGGGTTATCTAGCAGGGCTACACACTTCGGTGTGTAGTCGGTTACAGTGTGAGAACGAAAGATTGGGATTGGACGATGATCAGTTGATTACTTCGTTTGTTTGTCTTATATTGATTGAGTAATACTGACCCCGTTGTTGTTTGTGGAATCTGCGGTGATCCATTCGGGGATGGTGAGCAGGCTAGACAGGTATTTCTAGTGACGAGCTTGGGCACAGTCATGGGAGTATTGTCAACACCAGTCATAGTATCACCGTCTGAGTCTTAGTTTGATTTCTTTTATTGACAGACATTGGAGTTGTATTTAGTTGAATCAGTTTTTGGATTTGGTTGATGTAAACTTTATATTTTACAGTACTTTAATAAATGTGCTCAGTTCAGACGCTTTTGATATGTACTAACCTCGGGTAACCGAGATGGTAACACACTTTCATGGTAGGGTGGTCCTGGTAAGGCACCTTGGTATAAGGGGGTGTTACAAAGTGGTATCAAAGCCAAAGATTCCGGCACCTAAACAAATGAATTTAATGAACTTAGGGAGTCTAAATAAAATGAACCCGGGGAGAGTTGTTTGGAGCTACCGCAAAGACTCGGGAGACGTCCCGGAGTCGCAAATTGGCCCTCATTAACTCGAGCCGGTAACATAGGGGAAGTGTGATGAGAGTTGGGTTTTTGTATGTACATGTATGTGAAGATGCATGTTGGTAATAGTTGATAGTTGAAAGGGTATGTGTTGAAATTTGTAAGTGTGGTGATTGGAGAAATGGTGGAGGTGACGGGTTTGTGAATATTTGTTATGTTGGATTTAGAATATGCATGAATTGTATGTTGGTATGATTATAACGTGGTATTTAAGTTCTTGATGTTATGTGTTTGCTGCGGGAATAGTGAGCATGATAGAGAACTTTATACTGTATACCCGTCTATAGTGTGACTCGACCGAGCAGGGCAGGTACTCGACCGAGTAGGGAGTACTCGGCCGAGTAACCAAGCACTCGACCGAGTGTTGTTTGGCAGTGAGTAGCAGTGGCTACTGTATGTGATAACTCGACCGAGTAAGTACGTATACTCGACCGAGTAGTGACTACTCGGCCGAGTGTTGTTTTACTCGACCGAGTGTTGTTTCTGAGTTTTTGACGTTTGCTTCTGGAGTCGAATACTCGACCGAGTATCTAGGATACTCGACCGAGTATGGTTGTATACTCGGCCGAGTGTTCCTTTGGCGGAAGATTGTTACGTTTTGAGCCGTAGGCTTTTGTGCTTACGTTTCCTTATTTCTTGTCAGCTCAAAATGCCGCCCAAAAGAACTCCCGCGCAGATCCAAGCTTCTGAGATGACTCTTGATGAGGTTGCTCGCATGATTGAGCAACAAGAGGCTCTCCTTGAAGCTCTCAAAAATGTGGGAAAGGGGAATGAGAAGTCGATGGATGCTACTCGGCTCAGCATCATCATTGCTCGCTTCAACCCTCCCACATATGATGGGGTAGGTGAACCAAAGCTACTCGAGAAGTGGCACCGTGAGATCGAAGCTCTCATGGAAATGGTTAAGTGCCCCGAAGACATGATCGTCGAGCAGGTAGTGTACTACCTAAGAAGTGAAGCTGCAGTTTGGTGGCAAAACGTCAAGGAAGATGCTAGAGCTTTTACCAGTGAAGGAGCTATTCCTTGGTGGTCAGGTTGAAGAGTTTTATGAGGGAGCGATTTGTGCGGAGCATATCCGACACAAGATGAGATCCGACTTTGATTCCTTTACCATGATGAAGAGATGAGTCAGTCCGACTACTATCATCGGTTCTCGGAGCTATCTCGTTATGTTGAGGACATGCGGCTAGGACGAGAGAGAGGTTTGGCTCTCCGTTTTGAGAGGGGTTTATCTACTAAGATCGTGAGTCGTATACCAGTAGGGGTTGCTACGACCTCAAGGAAGTGTATCCGAGAGCGGGTTAAGGCGAGAGAATGGTAGATCTCTCAAGAGAGATCGATGAGAGGACCGATGCGGAAAGAGGAAGGCCGACGGTGGAAGCAACGGTCAGTCGGCCAACAAGAAAGGGAACTTCAATCATGCTAAGGCTTTTTCTCGGTGGAGAGTGGTTTCTCGGGAGGATCTCGTGGCTAGGGAAAGAATGGAGGTCGGAGTGTGAGTGAAAACTCCAACCTTACATGCTTCAACTGTGGTGGGATAGGCCACAAAAGACGGGAATGCACGAGCTACAAGCCCCAGACCGGTTCGGGAGCTCGACCAGGGAATTTTTCTCGGGGCCAACTCGAGTTTTGCTAGTAACCGACCGGGAGGTTCATAGGGCAACAGAGGTGGACAGGGCAACCAGGGCGGTTACAACCGCGGTGGTAGTGGATCATATCAGCGCCAGAACAACAGCACCACCCAGGATTCGGCAGCCAAGCCAAGTACCTCCAATGCTTTGATTCGGGGTGGAGGACAGAAAAACAAAGTGGAAAGCTTTTCATGATGGACAAGCAGGAAGCACAGGATGATGCTCATGTAGTTACCGGTACCTTTCTTGTTCATAACGTACCGTCCTTTGTTTTGTTTGATTCAGGGGCTACACACTCTTTTGTGTCTAAGAGTCATGCTGTGTCTATGGGTTTGGGAAAGTTTGAGGTTGTTAAAGATGACGTGTTCATACCTTCGGGAGAGTCTGTGTCATGTCTCAAGTTGTATAAGGGAGTATATATGGTAGTTGGAGGGGTAGATTTACCAGTAGACCTGTTAGAGTTTCCTATGAATGGGTTCGAGGTGATTGTCGGGATGGATTGGTTGGGTAAGTATGATGCCAGGATAGATTATCGGCAAAAGAGAGTGTCCTTAAAGGGTCCCAAGGGTTTTAGGGTGTCCTATAGAGGGTTTGTGGTAAAGCCTAAGTGTAGGTTCATAGCTATGATGACTTTAAAGTTATGTTTGAGGAAGAAGTGTCCCTTGATTCTCTGTCATGTGAGAGACCACCGAGTAGAGCCGCCGACAGCTTCTGAGATATCTGTGGTGCGAGAGTTCGAAGACGTTTTTCCTGAGGAGATACCGAGTTTGCCTCCCAAGAGGGATGTTGATTTCAGCGTGGAGCTTAAACCAGGAACAGGTCCTATATCTAAAGCACCTTACCGTATGGCACCTAAAGAGTTGGCAGAGTTGAAAAAGCAGATACATGAGTTGCTAGGCAAGGGTTATATCAGGCCTAGTGTGTCACCGTGGGGAGCCCCAGTTCTTTTTGTAAAGAAGAAAGATGGGCGTATGAGATTGTGCATTGATTACAGAGAACTCAATTGTGTCACAGTGAAGAACAAGTATCCGTTGCCTAGGATTGATGACCTGTTTGATCAGCTAAGTGGAGCAGGTGTGTTTTCCAAGATTGATTTGAGGTCAAGATATCACCAGTTGAGGATAACAGATGAGGATATTCCTAAGACAACGTTCCGATCTCGATATGGCCATTACGAGTACGTGGTGATGCCTTTTGGGTTGACCAATGCACCAGCAGCTTTTATGGATTTGATGAATCGGATCTTTACACCGTTCTTGGATAGGTTTGTGGTTGTTTTCATCGACGATATCTTAGTCTATTCTAAGACTAAGGAAGAGCATGAGGAGCACTTGAGGATAGTCTTGCAGACTTTGAGAGAGAATCAACTGTATGCCAAGCTATCTAAGTGCGAGTTCTGGTTAGAGGAGGTGGCTTTTCTAGGCCATGTGATATCTAAGAAGGGGCTCTCTGTGGATCCTAGTAAGATTGAGGTCGTAACCAAGTGGGAATCGCCGAAGAATATTGCTAAGATTCGGAGTTTCTTAGGCCTTGCTGGCTAATACAGGAGATTCGTGAAAGATTTCTCTACCATAGCGCGACCTATGACATCTTTGATGAGGAAGGAAGTCAGATTTGTTTGGGATGAGAGTTGTGAGACGGCGTTTCAGACCTTAAAGGAACGCTTGACCACAGCCCCTATCCTAGCCTTGCCAGAGGGATGTGAGAACTTTGAGGTATATATCGATGCTTCAAAGAATGGTCTTGGTTGTGTTTTGATGCAGGAAGGGAAAGTCATAGCTTCGCTTCGAGTAATTTGAAGCAATATGAGGAGAACTACCCTACTCATGACCCGGAGTGGGTGCGATTGTTTTCGCTCTTAAGATTTGGAGGCACTACCTTTATGGAGCAACTTTTAAGGTGTTCTCTGATCATAAGAGTCTAAAATATATCTACACTCAGAAGGAGCTTAACATGCGACAGAAAAGGTGGATGGAGCTGATCGGAGATTACGATATGGAGATCATCTATCACGAGGGTAAGGCTAATGTTGTTGCAGATGCACTGAGTAGGAAGAGCGTTCATTCGCTATGTACAGCCATGTCTTTACTGAAGTTGAGGGATGAGATGTCTAGGATGGGGATCTTTATGATACGAAAGGGAGATACCATCGGGGATTTGACGATCGAGCCAGAGTTGTATGAGAACATCAAGAGTAAGCAAGAGCTTGATCCTAAGATTCAGGAGTGGAAGTCAAGGGTAGAGAGTGGAACGGGTTCCAGGTTTTCTATCCATACAGATGGGAGTGTTCGTTTTGATGGGAGATGGTGTGTTCCTGAGGATGCAGAGTTGCGGAGAGTGATCTTGACGGAGGCTCATTGCACTCCTTATTCAGTTCACCCGGGTGGTGACAAGCTTTACAAAGACCTCAAGAAGACTTTTTGGTGGCCAAACATGAAGAGAGATGTAGCTGAGTTTTGTAGCCAGATGTTTGACCTGTCAAAGGGTCAAGGGTGAACAAAGGAGACCACAAGGTAAGATACAGTTTTTGGAAGTACCCGAGTGGAAGTGGGAGTCGATCTCCATGGACTTCATTGTGGGGTTGCCTAGGTTACAGCAAGGTAACAACATAATTTGGGTGATTGTTGATCGGTTAACCAAGTCAGCCCATTTCGTTCCCACGAAAGATACTTGGTCTAAGATGCAGCTGGCATTGGGTTACAGGAGGCATGTGGTTCGGTTACATGGTATACCTAAAGATATCGTTTCTGATCGTGATGCGAGGTTCATATCCAAGTTTTGGCAAGAATTGCAAGAGTTGATGGGTACAACTTTGAAGATGAGTACAGCCTTTCATCCGGCAACCGATGGTCAGACAGAACGGACCATCAAGACCTTAGAGGATATGTTGAGAGCATGTGTTATGGAGTTTGGGGGTAGTTGGGAAGACAGGCTTGATCTGATCGAGTTTTCATATAATAACAGTTATCATACGAGCATCGGGATGGCACCTTTTGAAGCTTTGTATGGCCGGAAGTGCCAAAGTCCAGTTTGTTGGGATGATAGTTCTGAGACAGTGTTTTTAGGGCCACAGCTGGTACAAGATATGGTTGAGCAAGTCCAGTTAATTCGGCAAAAGATGAGAGCAGCTCAAGATCGTCAGAAAAGGTATGCCGATTTACACCGCAGGGACATTGAGTTTGCGGTAGGTGACAAGGTCCTTTTGAAAGTGTCACCTATGCGAGGTGTTATGAGGTTTGGGAAGAAAGGTAAGCTAAGCCAAAAGTTTATAGGTCCTTATGAGATTTTGGACCGTGTAGGCGAGGTAGCTTACAGGTTAGCGTTGCCACCAGCTTTGGATAGGATACACAATGTTTTTCATGTATCTGAACTTCGGAAGTATGTGAGCGATCCGTCACATATCCTTGAGATGGAGAACATCGAGCTTGATGAATCCTTGTCCTACGCCGAGATTCCTAAGGAGATTCTTGATCGCAAGGTTCGTAAGACCCGGAATGGTGAGACGGTCTTACTCAAGGTCCTTTGGTCTAATCATAATGTGGAGGAAGCCACATGGGAACCCGAGGAAGCTATGCGAGAACGTTTTCCTACCCTTTTTGATCAGGTATGTTTGGTTACGGGGACATAACCGTTGTCTTTTTGGGGGGGTAGGAGATGGTCGCGGTCGTGTTTTGTCTTGTTTTGTTGTTTTGTTTTGAGTCGGGGTAGTGAATTTTGTGGTGACTTGTGTAGTTCTTTGGCGTTGTTACATGTGGTTAGTATAGTCTTGTTGCGTTGTGTTGTGCCTTGTTTTAGAGTGGAGTGTGAACTTCGGGACGAAGTTCTTTTTAAGGGGGGAAGACTGTAATACTACGGATTTTCTTTGGTGACTACTCGACCGAGTAGAGCCTACTCGGCCGAGTAGTGCTGTTGTCGTGGGTTGTTTTTGTTCTGCCGAGGAATACTCGGCCGAGTATAGTGGATACTCGACCGAGTAGAGGATACTCGGCCGAGTATAACTTTACTCGACCGAGTATCCGGTCTGGCGAGTGTTATTTTGACGGTTTGATTAGGGAGTGTTTAAGATTATTTTTATATCCCGCGTCAGTTTCTAAACATCATTTCAAACTTCATCATTTCTACGTTAACCCTAATCTCTCCCTAATCACTTCCTAATCATTCCATAGCATTGTTGTGTGTGTAATCTTCGGAGTTCTTGCGTATAATTCCTCATTCTACTGTTGGTAAGTTCTATTTCTATGTTATTTGTATTCGTTGGGGTTACTGTGTACATTTACGGAATTGGGAATATGGGGGTTGTGCAATGTGTAATTGTGTTATGCGATTATTGAATAGGAGAAGACTTCGTAGAGGAGCCTTTCTGATTGTTCGAGTTCATTCTACTGTTGATTGCTAAGGTAGGGTTTCCCTACTTAGTTTACTGTTCATTGTTAAGACATGTTTGTTGTGTGACTATTGTTATCTGTTGATCATCGGAGTATGGAGATTGTTGTGACGATGTTGGTGTGAGGGTTTTGTGACGGTTGTGATGTCGTGTGATTGTGATTGTGGTGGAGTCACTTGCGGGAGTGGCTTCACACCCTAGTTCGCCCTCCGTGGAACCCGCCACGGGAGGGGATGTGCACATTAAGGGATAGGGATTGTTTGTCGCTCGTTGAGAAGCTGGACTAGGTGGGATTGGCTGCAGTCACCCACTGGCGGCGAGGATTACCTATTGCGATGGGTAATCTCTGGCAGGGCTACACACTTCGGTGTGTAGTCGGTTACAGTGTGAGAATGAAAGATTGGGATTGGACGATGATCAGTTGATTACTTCGTTTGTTTGTCTTATATTGATTGAGTAATACTGACCCCGTTGTTGTTTGTGGAATCTGCGGTGATCCATTCGGGGATGGTGAGCAGGCTTGACAGGTATTGCTAGTGACGAGCTTGGGGACAGTCATGGGAGTATTGTCATCACCAGTCATAGTATCATCGTTTGAGTCTTAGTTTGATTTCTTTTATTGTCAGACATTGGAGTTGTATTTAGTTGAATCAGTTTTTGGATTTGGTTGATGTAAACTTTATATTTTACAGTCCTTTAATAAATGTGCTCAGTTCAGACGCTTTTGGTATGTACTAACCTCGAGTAACCGAGATGGTAACACACTTTCATGGTAGGGTGGTCCTGGTAAGGCACCTTGGTATGAGGGGGTGTTACACCTATCGCACTATTCCCTTTGTCTAGCCACAGCTCATCATGACCCAAAAGATGCCCATTTGACCTCATTTACGAAAGTCGTAGAGCATAATATAAAGTCACTCAGAAACTGTGCCAACTTGGGTGAACCGTCTCAAGTCAAAGAATTGACTCAAAAGAATACTATAGTAGCTCTCGCCACGACCAGGCTATATGAATTACCAGAACTCTATAAGCGGGAACTGCCCGACCAAGTGTCTCATACAGTCTGCCTATGTGATTGACTAGTCATCTCTTATTACCCTATGGCACTTGAACTTGCCATCAATCGACTCACACTCTAGTCACTTGGAGACGTCACCTCATATAAGTGACTAGGGGCCAATACTATGTTAATCCAGTTCACTTTAATAGGGTTCAATATTGTCTCAACAACCTATTTGGATATAACAAAGTAATAAAAGAGTTTGTAATTAAACTCTAACGACGAATGTATTATCACATATGTAAAATTAATACAATATAAATTACTACATAATCTATAATCCATTTTAAATTTTGTATATGGTTGTAAATTTTAACTGAATTAAAATGACATGACTTATCATGTTAAGCCCTTGAGAAGGCTTTGGTTAGTAAGTCTCAGCAACACTTTGCACTTAACTAACTATACTATATACGTTTTCCCTCTTTTATGTATAATCTTTATTATAAAACTTTTGAGTACGTGTCTAGATCCAATCTAGACATAGGCTCTTTTGCATTAGGATAGCTCCCACTGTCCTCACAGTGAGTAGGGATAGGACCTTCGGTTATTGGAACGAACTACCATAGTTCCTCCAATTCACAAAACCGAATCCTAATATCATCCCTTCCTTCTTGCATATCTCATTATTGCAAGTGTATTCAATTTCCGTTGTATATATCTCATTGTTCAACTGCCTAGGACATTTCTAGCATATATCCTCCTTAAAAAAATATAGCCAAGATGGTTCTCCAATCATCCTTATGTATTTAGAATATGGTTTTTGTGTAACTCCTTGCTCATAAAACCATCTCATTTCTAAATGCTTTGCTTCATATCCTTAGTACTTCCTAAGTACTAACTAATGAACTATGTGGCTATATAGAGACTTCTCTCAAGGATTCGATTTGTAACATCTCGTTATACTCCAAGTATACGAGGTTTAATAATGGTAATACATCTTAGCTTAATGAATTAATCCCGCAGCGGAAGCAAGTGGATTCAATTTCTACATGTTCAATACATTTGAACTTGTCTAGACTCTTATCAATATAAGAATATTCATTTAACGCTAATATCCTCTTAGAACTATCTTTATAGGTCTGGAAACCTTAGAGATGTATTATTCCTCTCCTAAGTCTTTCATCATTCACAGTGATCAATATGTCATTCAGATATAAGATTAATAATACCATCGTACTCCCACTAAACTCCATGTATAAACAGAACTAATCGACACTTCGAGAAAAGTTTCACATGATCAAAACATACAATTCAACTCCTTAACTTCCACTTAAAATTTCTTCTTAAGTTTGTATCCTACCTTAGGATAGTTGCGATTTACAAAACTCATGCAAGATGATTTTAAAATCCAACTATATCAAATCATATCCAAATATAATGAAGCGTTGTTGTTGCATGCAAAACCCTTTGCCACCAACCAACTAATCAAGCTTAATAGACATTTTCATGTTTATGCTCATTTCGGACTCTTATGGAGTTGAGACTAGATAAAGCATCTTAATAAGTTACAGGTTCATTACTTTCAAAAGGTAACATGACTCCCGTCTACTTTAGGTTTCTAAGAAATAATAACTAATTTGACCAAGAAGGAACATCTTCCTACGTCTTATTCTCAGTTTGTGGCTCTTGAACATTTTCTCCCACTCTGTCTTTAAGAAATAATCCTCTTTTCTTTAATAGATAGCATCACGAGCCACAAACCTGTTGTTCTCGTGATAGTTGGGTTATAAAGTCACATGCTTTCTTCCGAAAACAAGCTACAACTTAGGTACCATGCCTAATCATATCATATATGAATTGTATTTGATTGCTTTAATTATGTTTTGTTTTAGTGGAATAATTAAATACTAGACAAATTGTGATAGAAACTACTTCCAACTTTATTATAAAGATTCAATCATATCATATAGGATTCTTTGTATCCTTATCACACATCTTATCTTTATAGGGTGCGATTATGAAAGTGATCTCGTGATACCATATCACACTCTATTTGGTGTATATAAAAGTCTTCACTTTATTGTTCCATATTTTAACAAAGTACTAATACTTTGGTTTTTATACTTCATAAGAAGAATTCATTGAACTTATTCAAAGAATTTCTCTTCTTACCTCATTAAGCGGATACCAAGTATCTATCTAGTTCGTCGGTAAAAGAGAAGAAGTAATAATGACCTTCTCAGATTGAAAATATAATCGACCGTACACATTGAAGTGTAATTAGGTGAATAACTAATTCTATTCGCTATACTTTTCAAGAAAAGTCACGAACCATCTTACTTTGAATACAAGATTCGCACACACGCCAAGAGATTCATGATCAAATGGTTTGGGACACTAGTCAAAACTAGTTTCTAAATGCGATTTTCAATCGAGAATTGAGAAATGATTGGGGTCACCAACTTGAGTCTTGTATATATGACATTTATTTTTAGTTTGAATATAATTTCCATGATGTGTATGGTCTCACCATAAACTTAATCGTGGTATGTTAGGGCACAACGCTTGTTTTAATTGCATAATTGAGAAACCCTTTGCGTTTTATACAAAAACTTGAATTATACTCTTATTTAGACATATTGTACATCATAACGATTATTGAGGTACATTTCTAAATACAAAACTAAAATGAGTATGCTACAACATTCATATGGATGAAATGGCAACTACCCTAGTTCCATTCATGGAAATTTCTGAACTTATTCTTACTTGTGGTCATACGATTATTCAATGTTAGGATTCTAAGGATTTACAAAACCCTCGGATTGTGTTATGAACGCATCCTCCTCTAAATACCCATTTAGAAAGGTGGTTTTGACATCCTTTTGCCATATTTCATAATCATGAAATGTGGCAATTTCTAACATGATTCACAAATTTGTATCAAATACTCATGATGTGGTAACTGGCAAGAATGCAATGTCAATGTCATAGATATTCAGGAAGGAATATGTTGGAGTCACACGACCAACTTCCTTGATCTTTACTTATTGGAGTTTGTATCTATTTTAGTGTCTAACATCTTCTCTTTCGATCCTAGTTCTATCCTTAACGATTATGATAGGTACTTACTTCTTATTGCTCCCACTCACTTTAAGAATTTCTACTAGATGAAGACTTATCTTCATATAAATTCCTAGTTAATCCTTCGCAAGGATGAACTTTATTGTGGTATTTGGTCAATCAAAATTTCTAACAAATCAATTTACCAATTTAACATTGTCATATTCTTAACAACTTAAGTGCTTGATGACAAGTGTTTAGGTTGAGCAATAAGACTTTTGAACCGTGGATGCATAGAAGATATTATCAAAACATATTTTGACTAATCATTACCTCTAGTCATATTTCTTCACAAGAAATCATACATAGGTATGTTAGGAATTTTAAGATGCTAATATTATATGACATAGGACAACTCCTATGGAGTTCTATGGAATAGAACGATTCCTATGGAACTAGTTCATGCCCTATTTAAACGGTTCATTTGAGGATTTAGAAAGAGATTCTATTTGTCGTTAGTAATAGTGGTTTAGCGGAGACTCGTATTGCAATCGAATGATATCGTATATGAGTAGGAGCGATGATAAAGAACAATATAAAACAATGAAATAGTGGGAAAAGAAACATTCATCTTTAATATATAAAAACATTTTAGCATGTTTTAGCATTTATATAATGACCTCCACCCAATTATATAAATGATTCCGAGATCCAAATCCATATTAACTCGGGCACGGGGAAACCGATACATCCCTCACTAATATAACTCGGTGGGTTAACTCTTTAACCGATTCTACAATTAGAACTCTCGATCGATGAGATTACGTTAAGTTCATCTCTAGCTCCGGAACATAAGACTAGTCTTTATATCCCGTTGAGTCCAACCAAATTTCGCGTGTAATAACTTTTTATTACCCCACTTACCCAATGAAAGATGAAAGTACCCCGGAAAACTGAATCTACCCCAAATGTCAAAGGGATGCATAGGTCCTACTATTGGAAAAGCTAATCTCAATTTTAAATATGTGAGAGGTCTTGTCGATTTATTATCTATCACTTTTATGTGAACTATATTAGTGAACTAACAATAATTATAATCGACACGGTCGAAAAGACGATATAAATATATAAAAATGTATGTCATGTTAATGGCGATTTGGCAATGCATGTAACATATAAATAAAAATGCAAAGCAATAAATAAATTTCCTAGTATGGCCTTTCCTAAAATAGAAAATCTAATAATCTATTACAAATTCGGAAACCAACTCCATTGGTCCCTTGAATTTCAAGTGGCACGCCTCTCAAGAACAATGTCTTCATCGGAACGCCTTTTCGAATGGCACCGTCTTGAAGAAACTTCGGAATTACAAATAATAATAAAATACATAGATATTCCTATTATACATTTGTAATATGAAAAACTAGTAAAAATAAAAGTGATACGAGATCACATTAAATTACAACCGAATCAATATCCCCTTACATTACGGGAAATATTGATTAAAACTAAGGCCATACTAAGATAAAACTACATAATTCAAAATTACATAAATAAAATATGACATTCATCAATGAAATATAAAACATTATAATATGTATCTAACATGCCAAGTTAATGTGCCAAATCGCCCTACTTAAATCTTA
Organism: Silene latifolia; assembly: GCF_048544455.1. NCBI lineage: Eukaryota > Viridiplantae > Streptophyta > Magnoliopsida > Caryophyllales > Caryophyllaceae > Silene > Silene latifolia. Next base: position 187,368,028 of record NC_133534.1, read on the forward strand.
TATCGTATATAATCCGGTTTTATGGAAATGCATGATAATAACTTATTAAAATCACAACTCAATACTTAAATCAAATTTAAACCCAAGTTAATTATCCTAACCTTTTTAGGACTCAAAAATTAGTCTTCACTTAACATTTGACAATAATTCAACTTGGTTTTGTATTATTGCTTATTTAAACTTCTCTTAATCATAACAATTATGAAATGATTCCCAATAAATCATATTTTGAAAAATTCGAAATCACATTTTTGTAAATACTGGAATATTATCAAGATTTCAAAAAACTCAATAAAATTTGCCATCTAAATATTTATAATTTACTTCATTAATAAATCGTATAAAACATAACTTTTACCATTTAATTCCAAATTAAACATAAAAATTATGGAAAAATCAAAATCAAAATTTTGAACATTTTTAAGAAATTTCCAGAACCTGGAAATGGCAAAATTTCAACCAAAAATTTCGAATTAATTTTATGACTAATAAACTTGCCCTTTTATTGATTTTATCACATAAAAATCAATAAACATACCAAATCAATCAAAATTAATCATGAAACTTTAGATCTGATGTTCATATCATATATACAACATTAGGGAAAAAATTTCATGCCATAAAATTCATTTTAGCTATTTTTGTTAAAAATAGTCACTATTTATATCATTTTAACCATTAAAATTATATATCATGCATAATAAATCACATTTATCTCAAATTTTACATACAATTTGTAAAATATGCATGTGACAACATATTAAATTTCGTGGCCTGTTATGATGTTTAACTATTTTTAGTCATTTAACCTCTATTTATAACATTTTTATCACATAAAAATCATAAATCATGCAATATTAATCACATTAATACGAAATTTTACATACAATAAATAAAATATACGTGTAAGGTCATACTAAAATTTCATGGTCAGAATCGAAGTTTAACTATTTTTAGTTAAAAAATGTCATTTTATTCATAAAAATGCAACTATTTCACTAAAAATCATTAAAATAAGCAATAATAATCCATAAATCATCAAAATGACCTAAATATATTTTAGGACCAGAATGCATAACATGCAAAATAATTTTGTGGCTTTATCACATAAATCACAAAATTTCTAGTTTTAATTAAGTTACATTTAACTCGGAAAAACCAAACCGATTATGCATGCACGACCAAATGCTCTGATACCACTTGAAAGGTTTCAAAAACCACTATTAAATTTATTTAATAGATTTTATAAATTACTCCTAATTTATACTCATATGAATCTAGTGCATGCATAACTAAAACAAGAATGGGGAAAAAACGGTTTTCTTACAATGGTGATGAGACGGAAATGGGCACAAGCAAGTACACCTTCCTATGCTTCTTATTGAGCTCACTAATATGGGATGATCGTCCAAAAATCCATAGGTTCAATAATATGAACACCTCTTCTTAGTTGCACCAAGATTTCACCCAAAAATTATTAATTTCATTAACTAGATAAAATAAGTAATAACCCTTAATATTATTTGAATTACTACCTTAGTAATTAGATAATCTAATATGGTTGTAGTGAGATAATAGTGAGAGGTTTGCATGTGAATTATAGAAGAAAAATGAAAACAACTTTTCTTCCCTCTCATGGAACCTCACGGCACACACACTGTGGAGTCTATTGATCGAATACGAAAGAGGGGGTGAATTGAGTATGAAAATCTAGCCCTATTTTTCGAAATAAATAATAAATAATTAATTACTTTATTTTATGAATTAAAATCAACTAATTGATTATTTCAAGCAATATATAAAAATAACGAAAACAATAAAATAAAGAGAGACACGGGATTTTTGAAGTGGTTCAGTTTCACAAGTCGAAACCTACGTCCACTATTCTCGATTAATAATTTTTAGTACCTCTCCACGGATTACAAAAACTATCAACCCACTCGTATAATCAACACTATGATTATAACTCAGATTGAGTATCGCTAAATACCCTAATTTTGCTTCTTACGTTAATAAGAAAAGTACAACGATAAATACTAATCTCACGTTAATGAGTGAGTATAATATCCTTGGGTACTTAGTATCCTATAACGATTTTTCTTCGAGTGATTGACAAACTTGATGCGCAACTTTTGTTTAAGCAAAATATAAAATGAAAATGAAAGTACAAAGAATTTTTGCTTAATAAATAATTTTCTCAAAAAAGTTCATTTAATGTTGAATGAGGAAGAGTATTTATAGGCTAGAGATTTAGGGTTTCTAGGTGTAAAAACCCTAGACGACTTGTGCAACAAGTCGACGGCATTCTAGATCCTTCTTAGTTCTGATAGGATGGACACGGTTCTCTAGAACCTTCCGTGTGCTTTGGTCGATTCTCACGGTAGCTATGGCCGAACCCTAGGGTTTCCTTTGGTCCATTCGGCCTCCATAGCCCACAACAAAACGAGATAGAATTTAAACGAAACCCTAGGTTGCATGACGACATACATATCGTTTTACAAACCAATAGTTCATTCAATTTAAATTCTGATTAAATAATTCCAATTATATAAATACTCTTTCATCACTATAAAGCATTTAAAATATATTTTCCAAAAATTAACGCATCATTTTTGTCTAGCAGTAAAGTTATAGCTGTGAGGTCATAACTTTACTAACCTTTAAATCAAACAAAGTAAAACCATTACCGGATGACGACCTATACTATCTAATCTTCGGAAGATCTTCAGTACATGAATCGTCTCTTCACAAGTCTCTCATCTTGAGTCTCGTGATAGGTTTCTAATCTTGATCTTGCTTGAATACAACGATCAAGTGTCTTTGAAGTTGTACCTCCTTGGTCCAAACTTCAAGCTTGCGTCTTTGTAATTGTTCATTTCTATATTAAGACTTGAGCACACAATTACACGCATATGTTTATAATATTAAGTTCACATACAAATCATTACTGTCATTATCAAAACAATTAATTAGGACTAAAGGTCCAACAAATTCCCCCTTTTTTGATGATGACAAGTCTCCTATGATTTGTGTCTAAGTCTAGTTCCCCCTCAACACAATACTTCCAAAATTATAGAACAGTTGAGCGCAGAAACTAATAATCTTTTCAAAGTTATAACTATTGAACGCCTTGAGAGAATCAACTTGAGACAGTCGCAAATCATAAGAACAATTCCCCCTCTTGGCATCATTGAAAAGACGAGAACAGACATAAAACAACTAGAATAATATATCATGAGACAAGAAATAATCATGAAAAACATATTATATTAAACGCAATCTAGTTCTTAATTAGCATAACAATATCCAAAACCTGCAATCACACAAGTAATAAAATGCGGAATTGAAAAAGCTAATGTCCATAAGTGTGGACTTTTATTATGAGCAAAGGAAATAGAAAACTAAGGCTAGATTGGATATTGTGGCGGGTTTGGGGCGAGGTGATCACGGGCTACGTGGTCTTGGTGGTCGAGAAACCGGACGGGTCCGATACTCTAGGTCTTCAAGTCGAGCGTGACAGTGGTCAAGAACCGCGGCTTGAGCGGCTAAGCGAGCATCAAAATTAATAATCTTTAAAGTCATAGATTTGACCGCTTCATATATTATATGCATCTCAGACCTCATTTCCTTTCCCGATTGCAAAAGTTCACCTCCATACTTAACCAAACTATCCATTCCTTCCCTCATTCGAGTAGATTCGGAGTGAGTGCGCACGGCCGCCTTTTGGGCGTGTTCGACTTGCGTGTCTAACCGCGACAACATGGTGTATAATCGTGCCGGGCTAACATCACTCGGTCCACTAGTATCAACTCTCCTTTCCTTTGTAACAAGATCAAACAACTCACATAATTTCTTATCTTGCTCATTAAGTCTTCCAAGAACACTAGTAACGTTTGATTCCATCTTAGAATCCAAGATTGCGAAATTCACACTAGTAGTACTTCCTTTTTCTCCTTCTTTAGAGTCAAAACACAATTCCGAGCCATGAATAGCAAGCTTCATATATTTTAAATAAAGATTATTCATCTCATCACTTCCAATAACTCCATAACTATGCTTCCCAATAACTCATTTTTTCTCTAAAATATGAGAAATCCAATTTCCATAAGGCAAACTCAAAGTAGAAGCTAGATCGTCCATCTTAGCCGTTACACTAGCTTGTATAATTTTATAAAATACAAGCATAGGTAGGCTAACCTTTTCTCCTTCAAGCCAAGCCTTCATAATAAGCATCTCATGAACACCAAATTTATCTCGACCTTCTTTGCGTGGAACAATAGTAGTCCAAATGAAGGTCAAAAAGAATTTTAAAGAAGGCGACAATTTATTTGTTAAAATAGTTTCAGACGAACTCGCATCTTGTTTGAAATACCGTTTCACTACTAATCTCTCATCAGGCGACATATTTCCCCATTATATGCTCGGGTTAATTTCGATTCCCTCTCTAGCAACTCGACCCAAGTCGCAAAAATCACCAATTGAGACATCTATAGACGTCTCATTAACCACAGCAAGTAAATTTCCTTCCTTAAATTGAACAGTAGCATAAAATTGATATACCTCAATAGGAAAGACTGGACCAGTTACAGCAACAATATTCTCCCAACCTTTATCTTTGAGAAAATTCCTAAAAAACCCAAGTGCTTTATATTGCTTTAACCAATCAACCGAATATACTCGTCCTGCGTGAATGCGGTATTGAGCAACCTGATTGATATTCCTTCGTTCTTCTTGAGTTAATCGAAGATTATTCAGTTCAGTGTTAGTGTAATCATCCATATGATGTGCGTAAAGAACACGTGAAGAACCATCTTGAAGCATATAGCTATCAGTTTTCGAGCTTACCTCTATTTCCGAAACCAATTTTCCCTTACCTTTCATCAACCTTCTCTTCTTGCTAATTATAGGTAAAGTGGAGGTGTCGGTGGTTGTGTCTCGCGTTGGTGACCTCGGCGTCAGCCTAGGTGGTGTAACGGAGCGAGCGGCTCGCCTTGGTGATCGGGTTATTTTCTTTCCAATGTCAACGGGTTTCTTAGAATGAACACGGGTTGTAGGGCGATGTGCCATGGTTGATGGTTAGGGTTTGTGAAGGTTTCTTGAGAGAGATGAATAAAGTGATGGAAAATATGAAGGAGGGAATAGGGTATAAATAGGGTTAAGAGTTTGTGTTTTGGGAAAAGTAGAGAATTTGTGTTTTGGTAAATATTGGACTCTTTTTTTTTCTTGGAACCTGCCGTTTTTTTTTCCGGCATTTTTTTTCGCAAGTTTCCCTTTTTTTTCGCATGTTTCCTTTTTTTTTTCGGTACTTTCCTTCTTTTTTTTTCTTTTTTTTTGTTATCCTATTTGTTGTAAAATAAGGAAAGAATCTTCTGTGTTGGTCTTAAGGTAGGATTGTGAATGGTTTGTTACAAGAAAATGGCAAGGATAGATATTTGTGAAAGAATATAAAAAGATAAAGAATATCTTTATTATATTTAGGCCATATATTGTAGATTTTGTCGATTTTGTTTTGGGAATATGTGATTATACAAGATATAAAATATTATCATACACATAAGCAAGATATAACACGTAAAATAAATATTATTTAACATAATTAAACTTACAACAGAATATACGGACACAATCGTACAATCTCATCTTTCCTAGCCAGTCATTCAGGTTCTCAGATATAATTATGACGGATTTAATTATTGCCAATTAAACCAATCTCCAATCTCAATAACTCAAAGCATTTTCTAGCTAACGGCTTACTCAAGATGTCAGCCCATTGCCTTTAGGTACTACAAAATTCAAGTGAAATGTTGCCTTTCTCTACATGATCTCGTAGAAAATGGTGTCGAATATCTATGTGTTTGGTCCTCGAATGCTGAGCAGGGTTTTTAGAAATTACTATAGCACTCGTATTATCACACATAATAGGCATACGGCCAACATTTACACCATAATCACGTAGTTGTTGCTTTAACCAAATTAACTGAGAACATACCAGTCCAGCAGATACATATTCAGCTTCAGCGGTAGACATTGCAACTTTGAACCCCAAGTAATAATGCATGGTCCAACAAACGTAGCAAATCCTGAAGTACTCTTTCTATCTAACGAGCATCCTGCATAATCTGCATCTGAATATCCTACTAGATCGAAATTACACTCAAGTGGATACCATAAATATAAATTCGATGTACCAATTAAATATCTCAAGATACGTTTAACTGCAATCATATGTGACTCTTTAGGACATAATTGAAATCGCGCACAGACACATACACTAAACATTATATCTGGACGACTTGCAGTTAAATATAAAAGTGAACCAATCATACCTCGATATGTAGTCTCATCAACACACTTACCATGTTCATCTATAGTTAACTTCTTATCAAGTACCATAGGTGTATCGTAAAATTTTGCATTTTCCATACCGAATTTTCGAATCAGTTCCTTGATATATTTCTGTTGGTGAACCTTTATACCTTCCTTTGTTTGTTGAATCTGCAACCCTAGGAAGAATTTCAATTCTCCCATCATGCTCATTTCAAATTCAGAAGTCATTAGATCTGAAAAATACTTGCACAATTTTTCATTAGTAGAGCCGAATATTATATCGTCTACATAAATTTGCACAACAAGTAAATTAGAACCTTCGGATTTTAGGAACAAGGTCTTATCAACAGATCCTCTTTTAAAATCATTTTGTAATAAAAACTTGGATAACCTGTCATACCATGCCCTGGGAGCTTGTTTCAAACCATATAAGGCTTTGTCTAATTTATAAACAAAGTTTTGAAACTTGCTATTTAAAAATCCGGGAGGTTGTTCAACAAAAACTTCTTCTTCCAAATAGCCATTAAGAAACGCGGTCTTAACATCCATTTGGAACAATTTCATCCCTTTATGAGCGGCAAAGGCGATAATGAGACAAATAGCCTCAAGTCTTGCTACGGGTGCAAAGGTTTCGTCGTAGTCGATCCCTTCTTATTGATTGTATCCTTGAACAACTAGTCGTGCCTTGTTTCTTGTAATAATTCTTCCGTCGTCCAGTTTATTTCTGAACACCCATCTCGTACCAATAACGGTTCGATCACTAGGTCGTGGCACTAATACCTTATTGCGTTCGAATTGTTAAAGCTCATCTTGCATAGCTAATATCCAATCGGGTTTAGCAAGAGCTTTTTTTATATTAGTAGGTTCAATGGTTGACAGAAAACAAAAGAATGAGCATAAGTTATTCAAGGACCTTCTAGTTTTAACACCTTGTTTTAGATTTCCTAGGATTTTGTCCAAAGGATGGGAATTTTGATGTTTCCACTTCTTGAGAACTCTAGGTTCATTATTATTTGATGAACTCGCACCTTCTACAAATGAAGAATTATGATTTTTTCCCCCTGAGTTGGACTCGGAGTCTTCTTCAAAAGTATTATTAACTTCATCAGAATTATCATGATTTGGATCGGAAGTTATAACATCATTAGGTATAACTTCAAGATCTTTTTCCTTATTTGGAGAAGGGTCGATAGTATCATTAACTACAGACTTATCACTTCTCTTAGGATCGTTTGCAAAGTTATCTAGTTCATCATTAATGCCTTCTATATTCTCATCGTCATTTAATGGTTCATCTCTGACTAAAAAGAAATCGGGCTCATCTGGATCCTCTTCTTCCTGTTCAACATTATCAAACACATTATCTTCATCAAAATGAACATGAACACTTTCTTCTATGCGCAAGGTTCTCTTATTGAATACTTTGTAAGCTTTACTATGATCCGAATATCCCAGAAAAACAGCTTCGTCACTTCGGGGGTCAAATTTTCCTAAATTGTCTTTTCCATTATTGTGAACAAAGCATTTGCTCCCGAAACAACGGAGATGTGATATATTGGGTTTTCTCCCTCTTAAAAGTTCATAGGGAGTCTTTTTCAAAATTGGACGGATCATAGCTCTATTGTGCACATAGCATGCGGTACTAACAACTTCTGCCCAAAAACTTCTAGGAAGGCCACTACACAAAAACATAGTACGAACCATATCCTCTAGGGTTCGATTCATATGTTCCACGACACCATTTTGTTGTGGGGTACGTGGTGCGGAGAAGTTATGCCCCACACCATTTTCCCTACAAAATTCTATAAACGATTGATTATCAAATTCCGTGTCGTGATCCGTCCGAATCGAAATAAGCTTTTTATCATATTTATATTGGACAAACTTCATTAATACCACAAATTCATTGAAAGTTTCATCTTTAGAGGAAAGAAAGATTGCCCAGACATACCTTGAGTAATCATCGACTAGAACAAATATGTACTTTAATCCACCACGGCTTCTAACTTTCATAGGTCCACATAAATCCATGTGTACTAACTCAAGTGGTCGTTTAGTACTAACTACTCTCTTAGGTTTGAATGAGGATCTAACATGTTTGCAACGGGCACATGAGTCACACATTTTCTCTTGCTCGAATTTAATTGAGGGCAAGCCTTCAACTAAATCCATAGATTTAAGTTTCTTTAAAATAATTGGACAAATGTGTGCAAACCTCTTGTGCCACAAGCAAGACTCATCAAGGGTTACTTTCATACATGAGAAGAAATTTGTATTGACAGCATTTAAGTTAATCACATACACATTCCTCCTACGATGACCCTCAAGTAGAACATTACTAGTACCTTCAATTATGATACGACAACCATTGGCATGAAAAACAACTTTGTTACCTTTGTCACATAATTGAGAAATACTAAGTAAGTTATGTTTAAGACCACTTACCAGATACACATTCTCGATTGAATGAGAGGTTGAAATTCCAATTTTTCCTACTCCAATAATCTTGCCCTTCTTGTTATCTCCAAAAGTGACCTTGCCACCAAAAAAGGGCTCTAGTGAAAGAAAACGATTTCTATCTCCTGTCATGTGTCTCGAACATCCACTGTCGAGATACCATAGATTATTTTCTTTCACCACTTCCTGCATATGAATCAAATAAGGCTTTTAGGTACCCAAGCTAAGTTGGGTCCTTTATGGTTAGTGACTGTAAATTTGATCCTTTCTAACCCATACTTGTCTTATTATTCTTTTGGCTTTAACATAGAGTTGTCTTGGTCTTTGTCTAGGAAATAGAACATGAGATACTCTAGGCTTTGTCCTAGTGTTAAGAACTTTAGACTTAAATGTATGATTTTGATTCTCATTCATTTTGTTTGATTTTGGAGAAAGAGATTAGTAATCAAAAGCCATATCATAAGTCCACCTAAACTTATTATTACGTTCTTTATTGTTGTCAGATTCATCTATAGTCGAGACATCGTCTTCAACTATGAAATCACAAGATTCAACAGATTCGACATTCTTTTCCTTATCCAAAGCAAGTTTGACACAATTGACTTGAATATGTCCAGTAGAACCACAGTAATTGCAATTCAAATATTCCGGAAGATTGACATATTTTCTTTTTTCTGAAATCACGATCAGAAGGATTGGATTTGCATTTATCATGGTCTCTACGGCTATAGAATTCATGACCAAGTCCCATATTCATGTTATTATCAGATTATTCGGTAAGGAAGTTTAAAACTTTTGTGCTTCCTTCCCACTTATCATGAACTTTTCGTGCATGTAAGAGTAATTCTTTCAAGGACTCGATTTCTTTTTTAACATTTCGAATGATCTACACTCGAATCCTTGGAAGAGTTACATTTCTTAATATCTTCACGATATTTATCAAAACGTTCATTCAAGATACGTTTCTCATTATCATGTTGCTCTCTAAGTTTAGACATACTGTCTTTGGCTTCTTCTAATTGTTTAGAAAGAAATGTAATTTATTTCTTGTGTTCGGAAACCACACTATCTTTGCCATCAAATTCAGATTTTAAAATCTCATTGACTTTCTTCAGCTCAAAAGTTCTAGCATCACTAGCTATAACTTTAGCTTGAAGATGCTTAATGTTGAGTTTTAGCTCCGAAGTTATAGCATCACTAGCCTTAACTTTAGATTCGAGAGCATTTTTCTCAGCATTTGTCATGTCCGAAGTTATAGCTGAAGCATCTGTAACTTTAGATTTGAGCTTTTTGGCTTTAGCTTTCAGAAGTTGGTTTTCCTCAGCCAATGTCTAGGATTTGTTCCTTAAGGTCACTTAACTCTAGACTTTGTTCATGACAATGATCAAGGGATTGTTCAAAATACTTAATTAAAGCACTCTTAGAAAGTTTCTTAACTTGCTTTTTGAGTTCAAGAAAACTTACCTCTTCATCATCATCTGAGTCTGAATCTCCAACAAGACACATCTCAGCATTAGAACTGTCACTTTCATTGTCGCTGTCGGAGATTAGGTCAAGACTGACGTTGCTTAGGCAAAGATTGGCAACTTCTTCTTCTTCGGACTCGTCATCTTCAGCATCCAAGTCTCCCCAACAATAAGCCATTATGACTTGCTTGAACTCCTTGTTTGTTTTGTCACGATGATTTTTGTCTTTAATTTTCTTCCATGTAGGGCAATCTTTGATCATGTGATCATTATCACCACACTTGAAGCATCCACGATTTGAGAAAGACCCTTTTGACTCAGAAGTTTTCTTGGAGGTTTGCTTAGTTTTGTTATTTGACTTATTTTGTTTTTGATTAAAGAAATTTTTCCTAAAACGTTTGGCAAACAACGCAGTTTCATCTTCAATATCTGAAGAATCATTCTTTTTGCTAGACTCAGCTTGTAAGGCCATCTTCTTGCTTGTAACAGCATCCTCATCATCCTGATTTAGAGTACTCTCGTGAGCCATTAGGGTTCCGAGTAGCTCTTGATAGGATAATGTAGTTAGGTCCTTACATTCCTCTATAACAGACACTTTATGTCTCCATCTGCGAGACATACTTCTAAGAATTTTCCTAGCAATTTCCTCGGAGTCAAATGTTTTCCCTAAATTCTTTAACTCATTAACGATACTAGAAAAGCGAGAGGACATGCTGTCAACTGACTCGTTTTACTCCATGGCAAACAGCTCGTATTTTCGCATTAGTAATGTCATACGTTGCTTTTTGACAACAGCGGTTCCCTCATAGGCTAATTCTAGACCATCCCATATTTCCTTGGCAGATGAACTGGTTGAGAAACGATCGAATTTAGTTGGAATCATACCATTTTGTAACAAATTTATTGCTTTTGAATTCTTCTCAGCCTTTTTATAATCTGCCTCAATATAAACCTCTTCCTTCTTTTCGACGGTAGTGCCACTAGTAGTTGCAAGTAAGATCTTATTAGGACCATTCTTGATAATCAACCAGCACTCCCAATCGTTATCCTTAATGAAATGGGTCATCATATTCTTCCATAAACCATAGTTCGTCCCATAGAAATGATAAATGGACTTAAAAAAAAATATCAAACTCTAGCGGTTAGGCTATCAAGAGCACGAGGCTCTGATACCAATTGTGCAGTTTATTGATCGAATACGAAAGGGGGGGTGAATTGAGTATTGAAAATCTAGCCCTATTTTTTGAAATAAATAATAATTAATTAATTACTTGATTTTATGAATTAAAATCAACTAATTGATTATTTCAAGCAATATATAAAAATAACGAAAACAATAAAATAGAGAGAGACACGGGATTTTTGAAGTGGTTCAGTTTCACAAGTCGAAACCTACGTCCACTATTCTCGATTAATAATTTTTAGTACCTCTCCACGGACTATAAAAACTATCAACCCACTCGTATAATCAACAGTATGATTATAACTCAGATTGAGTATCGCTAAATACTCTAATTTTGCTTCTTACGTTAATAAGAAAAGTACAACGATAAATACTAATCTCACGTTAATGAGTGAGTATAATATCCTTGTGTACTTAGTATCCTATAACGATTTTTCTTCGAGTGATTGGCAAACTTGATGCACAACTTTTGTTTAAGCAAAATATAAAATGAAAATGAAAGCACAAAGAATTTTTGCTTAATAAATAATTTTCTCAAAAAATTTCATTTAATGTTGAATGAGGAAGAGTATTTATAGGCTAGAGATTTAGGGTTTCTAGGTGTGAAAACCCTAGACGACTTGTGCAATAAGTCGACGGCATTCTAGATCCTTCTTGGTTGTGATAGGATGGACACGGTTCTCTAGAACCTTCCGTGTGCTTTGGCCGATTCTCACGGTAGCTATGGCCGAACCCTAGGGTTTCCTTGGGTCCATTCGGCCTCCATAGCCCACAACAAAACGAGATAGAATTTAAACGAAACCCTAGGTTGCATGATGACATACATATCGTTTTACAAACCAATAGTTCATTCAATTTAAATTCTGATTAAATAATTCCAATTATATAAATACTCTTTCATCACTATAAAGCATTTAAAATATATTTTCCAAAAATTAACGCATCATTTTTGTCTAGCAGTAAAGTTATAGCTGTGAGGTCATAACTTTACTAACCTTTAAATCAAACAAAGTAAAACCATTACCGGATGACGATCTATACTATCTAATCTTCGAAAGATCTTCAGTACACGAATCGTCTCTTCACAAGTCTCTCATCTTGAGTCTCGTGATAGGCTTCTGATCTTGATCTTGCTTGAATACAACGATCAAGTGTCTTTGAAGTTGTACCTCCTTGGTCCAAACTTCAAGCTTGCGTCTTTGTAATTGTTCCTTTCTATATTAAGACTTGAGCACACAATTACACGCATATGTTTATAATATTAAGTTCACATACAAATCATTACTGTCATTATCAAAACAATTAATTAGGACTAAAGGTCCAACACACACCCTTATGTGGGTGAATTTTACACTTAAAATAGTGTCATGCATAATGGGGTATGTTAGTGGAATGCATAATGATTAAAGCTTGTAGGATTAGTCACTTTCATTAGTAAAGTGTGATTTTAGAAAAGAACAAACATCATTATGTTTGTCTACTAAAAAAAATGGGTCACCTATGCAAAATAGGTCCGTTTTGATTTTCCGTATTTGTCCGACAAATGCGTTTACATCGTATGCTTAATTATCTTGTGTAATTAAGTATTAATGTGATCATATAACAATTATATGATACAAATTAATAAGTACTATACACTTAACTTTTTAAGTAATATTTTACCATTATATCAATATATAATGGGTCCTACAATGCCCAATTTAATTAATTTACAACTCCTTTGTAAATATATTAACCAATTTCCACTACCTCAAAATATATACAAAACCAACCAGTAAGCGAAATATCAAAAAATATAAGGAGAGTCTAGGGTTCCTAGGGTTCGTCTAAAATTCTTAGGGTTTCTCCTCTTGTTCGGGGCTCTTTCTCACGATTTTTTGATCGTGAGAGAGGTCTTTTTGCGTGTTTTTCTCTGTAGGTTTTTGTTCTTCTATGCAGGTAAAAAGGATGAGTTCTTTACGCGAGCCAAATCGAAAGGATAAGGGGCCAATGATTAATTCTGAGGCGATGGACAATACGGTTTTCGAATGGGAAGAAGATAGTGGTGCGAGTAATCACAGTAAGATATTAGTCGGGAAATTGTGGGCATCTAGGGCTTTAAATGTAAGGGCGGCTATTGACACCATGATACGACTCTGGAATCCGTCTAAATCGATTACTGGCAACGTTGTAGATGCAAAGGATAAGACGTTCGTTTTTCGATTTGAAGGGGAACGGGACAAAGCTCGGGTTCTCGAAGGACAACCATGGCATTTTGAGAGGTTCGTCTGGTGTTTCAATGAACCCAATCGCTCAGGTAAAGTCACGGATGTCCCTCTATACCATTTTCCTATTTGGGCTAGGGTTTACGATCTTCCTATCTCGGGAAGGTCGAGTCAAGCGAATATACGCAGGATAGGTGCGAGTTTGGGAACGTTCATTGAGGCGGATGCTAGCCAAAATGTCGAGCTTGATAGGGCAGTTAGAATTAGGGTAATCCATGATGTGCAGAAGCCTCTCAAAGCTTCAATCCCTATTAAAATGAAGGAAGGAAAAGTACTGCATTTTAACGTAAAATATGAACGATTACCTATTTTCTGTTATGGGTGTGGGGTTATGGGTCATGGCGAGAAGGACTGCGAAGATGGCCCGTGTGAGGAGGGTGAACTCCCGTTTGGGGAATGGCTTCGAGCTTCCCCTTGGAAGGTTACGAAGACGAAGGCTGAGGGTAGTGGTAAGGCGAGGAGGGACTTAAATGGGGTGTTTGATGCTGAGAAAAAACGGGAAGCAGAGCAGGACATCTCGTTGATGATTGAGCGGCTCCAATCTATTGCCATTGATTTTAGAACTAGGAAGCAAAGGGACGATAACGTGGGGAGGGAGCAGGCTATGGAGCAGGAGTCTCGTGATAAGCAACCTATAGTACCATCTGTGATGATCGTGGAAGAGGAGTGCGTTGATGATGCTGGGATGTGGAATGGCTCAATGGGGCAAGGGATGAATGTTGAGGGAATAAGCAGAGTGCAACAGGGAATGGAGGGGGGGTCAAAGGCTGTTGTGTCTATGGAGGAGGGGAATGAGGAGGGGAATATGGTTAGGGGCCATGATGTAGGGATAGAGGGCAAGACGGGTGGTGGAGGAAAGAAGAGGGAGTGGAAGAAACAAGCGAGGGTGGGGGGCAGAGACACGGATGTGGAGATGGGAGTGTTGAGTGGCGGTAAAAGGAATCGGGGTGAGGAGGTGGAGAGTGGAGGCGAGAAACGTTCTAAAACTTCTTTTGACGGGGGCGTCATAATACCTGAGGCGGAGGTTGAGGGTGCTCAACCCCGCCAGGCGTAATGAATCTTTTAAGTCTGTCGGGGATTGGGCAACCCCGACACGGTGAGTGCCCTCCGTACTCTCGTACGAAGGGAAGCCCCGGCCATGATGTTTTTATGCGAGATGAAACGTTGTGGTCGTGACATGAGGCGGGTTAGGGAGAGACTAGATGGCTATAATAGGATTGAGGTGGATAGTGTAGGAAGATCGTGGGGTCTTCCGTTCTTATGGAAGAAAGAAGTAGATTGTAATTTTGTTTCGGCTTCAGTTCATCATATGGATTTCCATGTACGGGATGGGGAAAAGGAGTGGAGGGTTACTGGGTTTTATGGTTGGCCAGCTGTTTCAGATCGTCACCGTTCTTGTGATCTTCTGCGGCTCCTTCGTGGGCAGTCCTCGCTACCATGGGTTTGTGTGGGAGATTTTAACGAGGTTTTGTTTTCAACGGAGATGAAAGGGGGTAGTCATGCCCAGTGGCAAATGAACAATTTTCAGGCTGCGATTAATGATTGTGAGCTGAAGAATGTTCCTTGGGAGGGTTATGCCTTCACTTTTGACAACGGACAAGTAGGTACGGCAAATAGACAATGTAGACTAGACCGTGCTCTATGCTCTGAGGCTTGGTTAGATTTGTTCCCTTATGCGAAATTGCTTAATCTTGATCATGAATGGTCTGATCATGCCCCGGTCAAGTTAGCTTTTGATAGGAGGGAAATTGGAGGTAAAACGAGAAGTCGGTTTCGATTTGAGCAGATTTAGGTAGGGGAGGAGGGGTGCGAAGAAGCGGTGTTGAAAGGGGTGGAACGAGGGAATGACGATCTTGCTTCCTCTTTACGCGGGTGTGCTAAGGAGCTTCAGGCTTGGAAAAAGATTAATATAGGAAAAATTAATAGGTCGCTGGAGGTGAAAAGAAGACATTTGGCGAGACTAAATGAGGGAGATCGATCCGAGGAAGCGGTGACTCGACAGCGCAAATTAATTGCTGAGATAGCTAGCCTTTATAAACAGGAAGAACAATATTGGCGACAGAGATCGCGAGCTTTATGTCTAAGGGAAGGAGACCGAAATACCAAGTTTTTCCATTCAAGAGCTGGGGAAAGAAGGAGGAAAAATCACATAGGAGGTTTGATCGATGATGATGGCCGTGAACATACGGGTGAGGATGCGGTTTCACAGGTTGCCAATAGCTATTTCCAGGAATTGTTTACATCGTCTAACCCCACTGATTTCGACGAGGTATTAATTGGACTTGAGGGGCGAGTCACAGATCGCATGAACCGCCTGTTGCGAATGGAATAAAGTGAAGCTGAGATTGTTGAAGCTCTAAATCAGATGCACCCACTGAAAGCTCCGGGCCCGGATGGTATGAACGGTCTTTTCTTTCAGTCTTATTGGCAGATTATTGGTCCAAATGTTGTGAGTACGGTTCTTGGAATTTTGCGGGGAGAAATTTCTCCGAGCGAGCTGAATAAAACGAATATTGTATTAATTCCAAAAAAGAAGGCACCGGACAAAATTAGAGATTTCAGACCGATCAGCTTATGCAATGTGGCTTATAAATTGGTCTCGAAAGTATTAGCTAATCGTCTGAAGCTTTTCCTTGGGGAAATTATTTCGGAAAACCAAAGTGCTTTTACTCCTGGACGCTTAATATCTGATAATATTCTTATTGCTTTTGAACTGTTCCATTATATGAAGAATAGTAGACTGACTGAGGGACATATGGCGATAAAGTTAGATATGGCAAAGGCATACGATCGGGTGGAGTGGAGTTTTCTGCGTCGTGTGTTAAGGATAATGGGTTTTGACCGTGCTTGGATACAACGGGTGATGGACTGCGTTTCTACTATCACCTTTTCTGTCCTCATTAATGGAACCCCATCTAAAGAGTTTCGGCCGTCTAGAGGGTTGCTTCAAGGAGACCCGTTGTCCCCTTATCTTTTCCTATTATGTGCTGAGGCATTGTCTAATTTAAAAAGGCGAGCAGTGGAGCGGAATGCTTTACACGGGATACGTGTGGCCAATTCGGCCCCGATGGTCTCACATCTTCTTTTTCAAGACGATAGCATATTTTTCACCCGAGCTACTATTGAGGATGCTGAGGTTGTGAATAATATTTTGCGAAGGTATGAGAGGGCTTCGGGGCAACTTGTGAGTCTAGATAAGACAACAGTTTCGTTTAGTAAGGGAGTTGATAGGCGAAGACGGGATGAAGTGGCAGCTGTGTTGGGCGTGGTTCAGGTGGAGGAACAAGCTCGTTATTTAGGCTTGCCCATGGTGATTGGTCGATCTAAAAAAGTAATTACAGACATTATTCGGGACAAGCTCTGCAAAAGACTTCAAGGATGGCGCGGGAAAATTTTTTCTAGGGCGGGTAAGGAGATTCTTATAAAGGTTGTTGCCAATTCGCTCCCTACCTACGTGATGAGTGTTTTTAAAATTCCTGCGAATTTTTGCGATGAGCTGAGATCGATAGTGGCTCGTTTTTGGTGGGACATGAGGAGGATAAACGTGGTATCCATTGGGTTGCTTGGAGGAAACTGACTCGGCCTAAGGGAGTGGGTGGGATGAGCTTTCGTGACTTTCGGCTCTTCAATCTTGCCTTACTTGGCAAACAGGCTTGGCGACTAATCACTAACCCGGATAGGTTATGGACTCGAATTATGAAAGCGAAGTACTTTCCGGATGGTGAATATATAACGACGGTTTTGGGTCATAATCCTAGCTATACTTGGCGAAGTATTCTTGAAGCTCGGTCAGTTATGGAGCAGGGGCTTAGGCGGCGGATTGGGGACGGGATGGACACGAAAGTTTGGGGTCATGCATGGGTTCCTAATTCGCAGACGGGGCGAATTATTTCACCGTGTGGTCCGGGGCATGAAGGATTGCGGGTTGGGGAGTTGTTGAGGCCGAATGGTTTTGATTGGGACGAAGACAAGCTCAGTTTCTTCTTTCTTCCCTTCGAAAGGGAGCGAATCAGAAACATTCGGATTAGCCCAAATAGGCCACGTGATATATGGTTCTGGGGGTTGGAAAAGGATGGTGTGCATTCTGTCCGGAGTGCGTATAAGAGGATGGCTGGGGATGATGGCGATATTGCTACTAGCTCGAATGGGGATCGTGGTGTGCGTCTGTGGACTAGGCTCTGGAAATTTTCAGTTTGGCCTCGCGTAAAGTTCTTCTTTTGGCAGCTGTGTAGTGAGGCACTAGCTACAAGGGCGAACATCGCAGCGCGGATAGGAGGTGAGTACTCTTATTGTCCTTTATGTCATTCCTTTATTGAGTCGAGTCTTCATTTATTCCGGGACTGTGGGGTTGCACAATGGGTATGAGAGGGTCTTGGAGTTGAGGGAGTGATGTGAAGGAATGGGTGGAGGCATGTTGGAAGGATCTGTGTGAGACGGAATGTGTGAAGCTGATGGTGGGATGTTGGGCGATTTGGGAACATCGGAATAAAGTTATTTTCGATAACTTTTTGGTGGAGCCCGAGCTCATCATCATGCGGGCCAAGGACGTCATATATGAGGGGGTGGGGGAATGTGGAGACGGGGTGGCTGGTGGGGGAAGTGCACGGGGTTCGAGGGAAAGAGGAGAGGCCGAGGAGGGTTGGAAAGCACCACGGGCTGGGTACGTGAAGATTAACGTGGATGCCGGGGTTAAGGAAGGAGAGGGGGTCACTACAGGTGTTGTTTGCTGTGATGGGAGGGGGGAGGTGCTTTGGGGGTTGGCGGTTGGTGGTTGGTCGAGTGCAACAATGGGAAGTTCATGTTGCGGAAGCATGTGCGGTGTTAGATGGTCTGGAAGAGGCGGTTCGACATGGAGTTCAATTGGTTGAAGTGGAGAGTGATTGTCTACAAGTCATTGAAGCCATTACAGGAAAGAAGACGGGGAGAAGCATGTTCTTGTTGCTGATTGAAGACATTCTTGCTTGTAGTGATCGATTTCAGTCGGCCATTTGGCTACATGTGTCTCGTTCTAATAATTGTGTTGCTCACGCTTTAGCTCATTGTATTCCACATGTCTCGGGTAGAGTTGTATGGGATGATGGTTTACCATTGTCAACAAACGCTGTTGTAAGATTTGATCGTTTATCTATTAAGTAATGCATTCGGGCAGTTGCATTCAAATATATATATATATACACACACACAAAATCTCAACTAATTTAATGCATTAACTCTTAATCATTAAATTAATTCTTATTTAATCACATTACAATAAGATATAAAATTTCATTAGTCAATCATCACATAATTGAATAATAAACTTGCGTTGACTCGAGTTCCAAACTCGACCTCACAACTATATATATATATATATATATATATATATATATATATATATATATATATATATATATATATATATATATATATATATATATATAATGGAATGAGATCATGTGAGTATTAGTTATATATTTGAGGATTGAGGATTAATACTATGATAGGTATTTAGGGTGGAAACAAGGAAGGGCAAATTAGTAATTTAACAGTTGCCTATATAAACTACGTTTTACAGGAATCCCGTTATTTCCTCCTTTTTCTTCTTCTCCCTTCAACTTCTCTCTCTACTGTAGCTTCTTCCTCCATTGTTGAGCTAGAAAACCCTAGAATTTAGGCGTCATCTCCGTTTTTCGTCTTCATTCTTCACAATTATCATATTATTCCAATTAGTTCGTTTGTTCAGGTACGTAATTGGCGTTTTTCGTCCCTAAATTTCGAATTCGTCCTAACATTACTCTGTTTGTTCTTCTTTCGTTCCTATAATTTGAATTTCATCTTGATTTTGTTTGTTATTTTGAATTTAATTTGGTGTTTCCTAAAATTCGGTACGTTTTTGTTTTATTTACAGGTTTTGCTGCTCATTCTTCACAATTATCATATTATTCCAATTATTTCTTTCGTTCAGGTACGTAATTGCCGTTTTTCGTCCTTATGTTTCGCCTTCGTTCTTATCTTACTCTGTTTGTTCTTATTTATTTGTTAATTTCAATTTAATTTTGTGCTTCCTTAAAATTCGGTACGTTTTGTTTGATTTCCAGGTTTTCCTGCTCAAATCTCTGCGTCTTCAATCTTCATTGCGATGTCTGGTATGTTATTCTTCTTAATTTTGTACTTTCAGCGTATTCTGAAATTTCTGCGTATTTTCTCTTTATTTTGTATTTTCAGCTTTCAATCACATGTTCGTCATACTTTTGGTACATATTTTTTGTTCATTGACGTTCTTATTTTTCTCAATATGTGATATTGTTTTGTACACCTGGTGATATTGTTTATGTTGATATGTACCATTGTATATTCACGTTTGTGATATTGTTTTCAACTTCATGTGTGATATTTGTTCCAGAGTACGTGATATTGTTTTCCTAGATATGTGATATTGTTCAGGCACCTGTGTGATATTGTTCCTGCAACATTCTTTGTGATATCGTTTTCCATCTTCATGTGTGATATTTTCCCCAAACAACGTGATATTGTTTTCCTCGATATGTGATATTGTTCAGCCACTTGTGTGATTTTGTTTTCGTCCATATCTTTTAGACTTTTTCTTGTTATTTTACATTTTACTTTTCTTGCCAGATCCTACAAGTAATGTAACTTCTTCTTCCTGTAATGATCTTCATGTCTCTGCCATTACCTCTAAAGATAGTAACGATATTGTTGAGTCTTCACTTACTTCTACATTCGATTGAACCACCCGATGCATCTAGTTCTACTCCACATGTTGAACAACATTCTGTTCCTTCTCGTGTGCATCAACTACTTTTGGACTCCACACCTGGTGGTAGTGAATTGTGGACAAGGAATGTTGCACCTGAGTTTAAACCTTATATTGGCCAGTTGTTTGGCACGTTGGAAGAAGCTATTAGTTTTTATGATGTGTATGCAGAAGCATGTGGTTTTGAACCTACGAAGTCTTCTAAAAAAAGGTCTGTTTCTGGTGATGTGAAGTATAAATTTGTTGTTTCCAACCGTGAAGGTTTTAGAGATCGTAAGAGGAAGGCTACTGTGTTAGATAGTGGAAAGGAGCAGGCAACTCCCAGGCCTTTTGATATCAGGAACACTAAATTAACTAGGATTGGTTGTACTGCTATGATTGAGTTTCGCTATAATGGGGATGGTTATGTTGTTTTTCAGTTTCGTGAGTGGCATAATCACCGTCTTTGTTCACTTAGAAATCAACAGTTTCAAAAAAAACACAGGCACCTCTATCTTTACCATAAAAAGACAATTATTGATCATTCAAGGGTTAATCAAGGGCCAACAAGGGCATTTAGAAATGTCAAGGAATATGTAGATGGCTATGAGAATGTTGGAGCTCAACTGGTTGATTTTAAGAATTTTGGAAGGGATATCAAATGTTTCATAGGAGACCGGGATGCTAGTTGTTTGTCAACTATTTTGAGGATAAACGTGATACCACCGAAGGTTTTTACTTTGCTTATGAGGTGGATTCGGTAAATGCTTGGTTCGTGCGTTTTGGTGTGATGCGAGTCTCGTAGAAACTATGCTTTGTTTGGTGATTACATCACTTATGATCCAACTTACAAGTCACGAATAAGTATTGTATGCTTTTCACTCCTTTTCTTGGCGTAGACCACCACAAAAGGTCAATTACTTTTGCTTCTGCGTTCTTTATTTCATGAGAATGAAGATTCGTTCACATGGGTCTTTCAAAAGTTCCTTGATGCTATGGGACAACGAGAGCCACACTCGTATTATAACCGATCGGTGTCTTTGGAATAAAGCTGGGTTTGCGTCTTTGTCTTCAAACATGCTAAGCGCAGATAATGCATGTGGCATATCATGCAAAAGCTTGCGATAAGGTTGGGCTGTAATTTCGAGAGAGACCGATTTTGTCACCGTTTGAATGTTATTGTTTGGGATCTTTGAGTTAGAACCTCTTGAATTTGAAGAAAAGTGGTGTCAGTTGGTCAATGAGCATAATCTTGACGGTAATTCCTGGTTGTCAACCATGTTTAGAAAAAGGAGGAAATGGATCCCAACTTATTTTCGTGATGTTCCTATGGGTTGTCTATTACGAACAACTCAACGTTCTGAGAGTCAGAATAATTTTTTCAAGCGTTTTGAAAATGCACATGGTACACTTTTTGAATTCTTGATGCGGTTTCAAAGTGCCATTGATGTACAGCGCCATACTCAAAAACAACTTGATAGAGACGATGATTGTACTCTTCCACAATTAGCGACTTCTCTTAAGTTGGAAGCTCATGCTTCCAAGGTTTATACAAATCTTTGCTTTCTCAGATTTTCAAGTAGAAGCTTCGCTTCTATTTGTTCCCTTAGTGTTGGTGGCTTCACACCACCTGCAAACGGTGTAGAATTAATTGGTATTCTTTGATGCCGTAACGCGAGAAGACCTACCATCGTCTACAATTCTCTAACGAATGACGCTGAATGTTCTTGCAAGTTGTTCAACGGGAAGGGTATTATTTCTAGACACATTATCCCGGGTTTATTCGGAAAACAAGTCCACACTTTGCCCGATAAATACATTCTTATGCGGTGGACCAAGAATGCACATAAGATCCCTCTTTATGGTCCACATGGTGAGTTAATTGAGGATTTTGATGCCACTGATTTACGAAAGATGGAAATGTGCAAGTTATGGTCGGAGTTCTACGCGACCATCAGTGTGCTCAAGAATGTGCCTACGAAGGACATCATCGATCTTGTTGACACCCTTAAACAATTCAGGGTGAAACTCAATCCGCAATCAGAGTCAATGACCAAAGAGCGGGAGTTGGAGATGCTTCTTGGGTGCGGTTCCTCAACCGAGGTGAGGATTTTACCACCTCGTCGGGCAAAGAACAAGGGTAGCGGGAAGAGAATGATCTCCAAAAAGCAACAATGCATAGCTAAAGCGGAGAAGCCTAAAAGGCTTTGTCGTAATTGCAAACAAATGGCTCACCATGATAAACGAATCGTCCTAATGCTTTTGTACCGATGCCGACAATAAGGTATGTTCACCATGAACAGTCTATGTATGAAACTTTTTATCTATGTTGTATGGTCACGAGTCAGAAACAATACCGCATGTTATTTAAAATAATATCACATCTTATACTAAAAAAAGTATCACTATTTGACGATACGAGAATGTGATATTATTTGAGGATAACGAGAATGTGTCAACACATCTGTCTCAACTTTCTTTTATATTTTCCTGGTAATTTTAGAAACAATACCACATCTTGTTAGAAATATTATCACACTTTTGTAGTACAAGTATCACCGCTTGAGGATAATGAGAATGTGATATTGTTTGTAATTGTTCGAGATAGAAACAATATCACACTTCATTTGAAATAATATCACTCCTTATATAAAATAATATCACTGTTTCACCTTTTTGTATTTTCAGGGTAGTTCAGATGAGGATGATGCTGATGATGGTTGATCGGTCGATGGAGTTTTTGTTGATGGCGCTCATTAATTATAGCAGCAGCAAATAGAGGACATTCTTTATGACTAGTATATTAATATAGACCACAACATTCATTAAAGTATAAATTATACTTTATTTTATATAGAAAGTACTCGTACTCGGAGAATATTTGATTATTTTATTTGTCTCAGTTGTCTTGTTTTTGTATTTTTTGATACTGAGAAACAATATCACACCTTACATTTATATATTTCACATCTTACTCTAAACAGTATCATCAGGATTACCATATATGCCTTTTGCTTTAAGTTTTCACATATTGTGTTTTGTGTGTTGTCAAAATATGGTAGTTCATAATATGCTTCTGCAGTTTTCTAACACAATATCAACTTGTGTACACAACAATATCACAACATAGTGAAAACAATATCAACGTAAGACTTAAACTAACATATTCATTTTGTGATATTGTTTAGACATCCGTGTAATATTGTTTAACATACTGTGCGATACTTAGAAGCAATATCAACCTGTGTACACAACAATATCACAACATTCTAAAAACAATATCAACGTCAGATTTAACAATCCATATCCATAGTGATATTTAAAAGTAAACAGTGTGGTATTGTTTTAGCCCTGTGTGATATTGAGAAGCAATATCACAAAGAACTATTACACAATATCACACCAAACGTGAAATAATATCACACTTTAGCAACAGTTAGATGACATCCAAAATAGCCATCACTACTTTACCATTATAAAAAGTTACCATTAAATTCGTTTTTGTACTACCATTACATACCCTTTAGTTTAATTACAACTTCGTTCTAACAAATATAGTAGTCCTAATTTCTTCCTCTTCCTCTACCGCGGTTCTTCGGATTTGCAACGGTCTTAATCCTACCACGGTTGTATGTTACTGCGGGCTCGTTCCTACGATCTTTACCATCTTTTCCGGAATCAGCTCCTCTGTAAAGCATATCCATACCAACAGTCATTTATTATTTCTGGACACCTTTGTCCTAATTACTATCTATCTTTTTTCTATATACAATTGTAAATTGTTTTTACCTTTTCCTAGGAGATTGCCGAAGAATCGGCATTACGTGTTAATAATCGGTTTCTTAGTACAATCCTCCTTTTTGTTTTAGGAACATCTTCCTTATTTGTCTCCTCCACAACAACATCGCATTCTCTTTTGTTTGAACTTCGCCATTGGTACTTCCTCTTTCGCTTACCTTTCGCCTTTTCGTTGTTCTTCCTCTGTTGTTTCAATGTCTTCCATATTTCATCCTTCCCATCTGAAAATTCTTTCACTTTTTCGATCAAAGGTGTTATGTTCTCATTTATTTTAGCTAAAAGCAATGCTGCTGCCATTTCTAGCCAGTAGTATCGCCTATACACTTTTTGGTTCAGGTCGGCTTCAAACATTACACCCTCATATCGAATCATGTGCATCATTAAGAAGTTCCCAGACTCAGTATTGTTCATCTCTGTCTTTTGCCAAGGGAAGTTGATGTTGACAACATCAAACGTTATTATATCATCTGCTCTTTCCACTTTTTTCTTTGCTAAGTAGTCACTCATGTGCTCCGCCTACAATATTACGGTTCACCATTAGTAATAATTTCACAAACACAGAAAATCCATTATTTCAATGTTACTATACAACAATACTTTAAAGAACTATCAATTAATCATACCACCAAATCTGCAACTTTGTATATTTGTGTTTGCTCCCGATCGGGGTACTCTGTGTTGTCCAAAGACTTCCACTTGTCTCGGTTTTGAAATTTATACAAACACGAAATAATGCTCTTTCCATACCATTGGAATAAAAACCAGATCGCTTGCGGTTACGAGGAAGCGTGTTTCTTCTAATGAATTCGTCCCATTCTTCGAACATCTTTTCTTTAATCAATTTCTGTCTCCAGCTCCTTCGGTTTTAATTTCTGTTTTGAATATATATGTTACAAGTCCTATTTTTGTTTTAAAGAGTGATTATATTTAATCAAACTAAATGGACAACTTACCATGTGTCGAATCCCAAAAAACATCACACTTGTTTCACATTTTTTCGTGTGCTCAATATGGTTCAAAATGAGGGACCAACATTCAATCACATTGCTCACGACATGCTCATTTGGAAGCAACGACAATATATCGTTTCGACAAGATATTGATCATTCTTGAATTTGGCAACCACCTCATTGCTCCAAACATTAACACAAACCAAATTAAAATAGTGCACACAATATCACACTTCTCTAAAAACAATATCACATCGCTTAAGAAACAGTATCACAAAAAATAGCAGTTATGATAAAATAAAAGTACCCTCAAATTTAAATAGTGCAAACAATATCACACTACTCTGAAAACAATATCACACTCTTCAAGAAATAGTATCACAGAAACATACTCTAATGGGAAAGCGTGGTCGTCCAATAGGCGATAGTCAAGCACTTGTTTCCTCATGGTCAACATCTTTGCACACAATGATTTGTTAGCCTTCATAAACCTTGAGACGACCTCCACGCTAGAATCGCCACACCACGGTTGTATGTGCTCCCATGGCCATCTCGATTTCCCCCTCCTACCGCTTCCCACCACATGGCGAGAACCATCTTCTACCACACCTACAAAAATATTTATTTTTGTTATTTGAATATATAATGCTTATATATAATTAAAATAAGTCAGTGTTGAAGAAAATAACCTATTTTTTTTTTGTACAGGAGTTTGAACATTCTTTTTCCCACCTTTTCCTCTCTTTCTTTTGCTTGTCTTTGCTTTCCTCTTTGCTACTAATTTAGGCAACAAAGTGTCCCTTTGATTGCATTAAGGTTTGTAACCTTCCTCGGGACCTGACTCCTACATTTATTTAAATCGCTCAACACAAGCGTTGCCGCAATCTCCCCCGTACAACCGCCTCTTCTTTTCATCGTTCAGTTCACATTTAAAATCTTCACCCACAAAAAACATCATGTGGAACATCATGAATAATCCATCATCCAGGTTCAACTCTTTTGTTTGCCAATCAAAGGTGACATTTGTCAAACACATAGTCCTGTACTTTCGCCCCACTTGCATAACCTTTTCTTGTTGAGGTAGTGCCCGTAAATGACTCCTGTTTATGTTTATAAAAAATACCTATCAAATTTCAATCTTTAGCTAACAAAAGCATTATATCCTTAGTTCTTATTTTTAAATATAGTACTTACAGTTAAATGAGCAAGGTGTACATGCTCCTCGTCTTCAAAATGATCATAATCTCGGTTGTCCAAGTAGAACATTTTTTCCCTCTTGGTGTCAATACAGACGCAAATGTAGTGGTCTTCATATAGCAAAGGTATGAACACCTATAGAAATATTTTAATGAAAATAACACTGTCATTCACAGACCATAGCATACAATATCACAAGTACTGAGTAACAATATCATAGAATATATAATACAATATCACAACTAAAATAGCTACCTGATTTAAGAAACAATTTCAATACTTACTTCGACAATATCGGATAATTAACTTAACGAAGATCGGATAATTAACTTAATAAAGATCGAACTAAAAGTACTTTTAAATTCTTACCATATCTGAATTTAAATTCAGTGGTTGTTTATATTGATTTGACCACGTATCCCATGTCCTCCATACGTCTTCCTTCAGTCTTGTCGGTTCATCAACATTTTCTTCATCTACCAATAAGATTTTCTCCATACCACCCTGTTTGTTTATAACAGAATTGATTAGTCGTGTTGACAGATTTTTCCACGTAATTTAAAACACAAGGAACACATGAGGTTTATGTTTCCCATACCGAGTGGGCAAGGCCATAGAAAATCCTTGTTGGTCTGTTCTTTGTCTTTTGGCGCCATTTCATACGATTGAGCAATATTGCCCATGCCTCAATAACCCTTTGCTTCTATTTTAGTGTCGGCAACAAAGACTCAATATCGCTCTTTGGTATGTTATGGTAAATACCAAAGTCACAGACAATCTCTCTGTACCATTTTCCAAAAAAAATAGCATATTAGTTTTTAAATTTTTTTTATGTAGTAGATTAATTAATGTCTTACATTCAAAAAATAAACTTACGTCTTCTTAATCGCATGATCTGTAAGGAAGCAATAATCCATGACTTCCTTCCGACGCTTCAAGACAGTCTCAAATAAATGGTCTGTCTCGACCATGAAATCGAGACAAGTGCAAAGATCCCCATGTCTGCAAACACAGTCCATAGTACACCCCAAATTATGAGGTACCATATCTCGCGATTCAGGTATTTTGTTCATCTTTGTCTGCATGCAACAAATAGTCATTGATGCTCCACGTTCTCTCTGTTTCCAATCGAACATTTGGAAGAACCTCCTTCATATGAGACCCCACACTTTTATCATCATTTTTCTCCCCACCTCTTTTCGGACTCCACGTTCTTATTATTCAGTCCTCAACATCTTTTCCAATTCCCTCCTTAACATTTGTTACGTCCTCAACATTTCTTTGTCTTCCCATCCCTTTTACTGACCTCCTCATTCGTTTCTGAACCTTCTCAACAGTCTTGGTCCCTCCTAAACCAACATTGATTACACCTTCATCAAGCTGTGTCAACACATCTGTCTCCTCATTTATTTTTCCACACTGTTTTTCACCGTCTTCTTCATTTAGTGTATCACGATTCAACTCTTCAACGGGACTTCCTACTCCTACACCAATACTGGATATAACATCATTCAATTTTGAATTCATGTCACTATCCAGTCCATCATCTTGGTCTTCATCATCACCTTTGTCCAAGTTAGTAACATCATTAATATCATCATCCGTTGTTTGTCATCACATTCCAAGTCATCATCACATTCTGTAGATCTTTATCTCGTACATCCACCGTATTTTTGTTCAATTCCTTGTCCGCACTTTCAACATTTCAGTCCAAACATCAAATGTCGGCATCCCTTCTTTTGCTTTCTTCATTTCATATGACCTCGCTATCAACATGTCCATCAAGTTATGATACCCAACATCTTTCATGAAAGGCAGCGTTTGAGTCTCTGTTGATCTTGTTTTCAGGATTCTCAACCTCTTCTTCAGCAAAGATGTTCTTTAGGATCAACATCTTCCGCACCATCTACCTTCGCACCAGATTGTGTAGATGTAGTTGCTTCACCCATTGAACTCTTTGCTTTCATAGTGATCAGTTTTCTCATGTTACGTACATACCTACCTATGAACAATTCATTGTCCCTCTTCATACGTAGATAAATTTCATGAGCACTCTGCCAAATTACAAAATAAATATATTAAACCTTAAAATAGACTCTTTGATAATAAGAAGATATGACACAATAATAAGGTTTTAATATCAACTTTCATAACAATATCACAGCGTACTACAAATAATATCACACTAGTGTAAAAACAATATCATAACATTTTTAAAATCAATATCACAATAATCTGTTATTCAATATCATTTGCTTTTCTAAACTATATCACAATTATCAATTAACAATATCACAATATCATACAATATATCAAACAATATCATATCTAAAATAATTATCAGATAGCAAATGCTTTTATTCAATATCAATATCATAATAATACCACAGCAGACTCAAAACAATATCACACTAATTCAAAAACAATATCACAATAATATTTTAATATCATAGCTAAAATAATTATCAGTTAGAAATTTATTTCATTAGTGCTTACATCCATTGCCCTTGCTCTGATTTGTTCATCAGTTTCAACACCACTAGGCAACTTCACCATCATATACCCCTCTTTTGTTTCCACTTCAGCTTCATGATCAGACGTCTGAGTCAGTAATATCTCTGGAGCTGCTGAAGAATATGGTGTTTAGGACTTCTTGGTGCTGACAGATGGGGTACTGAATCTTTGATATTGGAGCATTCCCCAAAGATCCTGTTTTTTTTCTCATCATCCACTCTCTTTGACAATTTGTTATCGTCCCAATGTTGGATGAGTGGTAAAGTGTGCTCCAAAACATCACCCTTGAAATCGAACCTACGCATATATGCTAGCATAATAACTATTACGCATCCACTGACAGTTGACTTTCCCCCTTCTTTGAACACCCTAACACTTCTAACCATTTCCTCAAATACGTATTCACACCAATCAAATTGGCTTATCCTTGTCACATGCTCAACAGCCTTTACCAGTTTCACATCCAGAGATTTATTTGAAGACGGTGCTAAGAAAATAGACATGCTGTAAATTACAAACATTCTTTTAAATTCATCCCCAGCATCATTACATTCCATCAGTCTTTCATGTACATCTTTGACCATAATTGGAGCTGAAGTACTCTCCAATCCAAACTTTGCCCTCCATGCATTTTTCAGCTTTGTGTCTGTCACAGCAGTGGTGTTTCCCATGTGAGCGACGTCCACTTTTCGACCTTGTCGAGGAAGTTGAAATATGTCATGCACATCGTCTTTCGTCAACAGGAAATCAAATTTTTTTGTTTTGAACATGTTGCTTGTGTGATCAAATGCCTTCAAAGAACATTTTCAGAATTCTATGTGGAATTTTTGTTAGTTTCAACTCTAACAATCCACCAAAGCCAACATCGTAAACTTGACCTTCCTTTGTTCTTCATTTAAGTTGGCAATCAACTCAACCAATTTCAGTGGCCTACATTTAGTTTGAAACGGTTACACCTTCTTCTTTTTGATCTCAGTCGCTCTACCTCTCGCATCTGTACCACCAATTCGGCATCTTTGTTTCTATCAGTCTTTGATTTCTTTTTTGATGGTTGGCCCTTTTTTTTTGTTGACGGCAGGATGCTCTTCAACTTCATCCTGTAACACCATTTCGTCGACTTTACTTTTATTTTCATTACCATTTTTTGACCTCTTGCTTGGTTGTTCAACCTCATCATTTTTTGATCTCTTCTTTCTCATGTATGTTTTTCGGGTTGTTTTGAAGTCATCAAGTCCATTCTATTTGAATCAATATCACACTTCATTAGACATAATTTCACACCTTATTCAAAACAACATCACTATTGTATGTCACTGGTAATAAGTATTTTTAAAGGAGTATACGAGTTTTGTATTTAGTAAACACTATCAATAATAGAACTACACAAAATTCATGAAGATTCAGTACCACTAATATTCAGATTCAATATCAGACCATACAAGTAACAGTATTACAAGTTTGTCTTCCTCATTGCCAACACATATATCAACGTTATTCATTGTACTAAACAGAAACTCTCAATTCATGGACCTCATTGTCAAACAAATTCAATTCAGTGTTATGAAATTGTACTCGTTCACATTTAACCAAACGTTTAACCCTCATTTTCGCGATTCAAACAATTTGCAACCGTTATTTTGACAAATACACAATTTTGAACTTTCAATTTCACAATCGAACAGTGTTCAAACGAATAATTAAACGGTTTATTATATTAAACAGTTTTTTAACCAGTTTTAACCCTAATTTTTCACAATTAAACAATGTCGAACTTTGAATATCACAAATAAACAATGGAACAGTGTTTAAACATAAATTTCTTCATTGAATATGTTAAAACCTATTCTTAATTGCTAAAAATAATACGAAATACTTATTTTGCACTTCGAACAATGTCGAACCCTAATTTTTCGTAGTCGCACAATATTCAACGCTAATTTAGCAGATTTAAAGAGGAAAATATGCAATTTCAACTGTAACAGAAAAACATTCAAGTAACAACTACGAAGTTGTACAATTATATGAAAATTATTGGAAATTAACGAAGTTTATCAATAATTTTGATACTTAAACTAACTAATACTCGATTTTAACAATGATTTCACTAAAATTGAAGTCCTCGAGAGAATTAAGACAGAAATTGTACCTGATTTTCAGACAAAATGCAATTGAATTGAACAATGATTAGTTTTGTTTCGTAAATTGTTGTTGATTCGCGTTAATAATCGGGAATTTTAGTGGTTTTTTGAGTTTTTAGAGAGAGAAAGTGAGAAGTCGAAAAAATTGTTGCGGTTATTTATGAATTTCAAAAGGCGTGCGTGTCTTTTTGTTACCTTTTTTTTAAGTGATATTGTTTAGTTTATTGCGCGATATTGTATCCGTTACTCAATCCTCAAATATTTAGGGGTTCTCACCGGATCCCGACTATATATATATATATATATATATATATATATATATATATATATATATATATATATATATATATATATATATATATATATATATATATATATATATATATATATATATATATATATATATATATATATATATATATATATATCGGGGATGATCAACCCGTATCAAATACATTTGATCAGAAATATTTGGGTTCCATCCTTTAGGTGTGGCCTCAAGGGATCAACTGATCACCACCGTCAAACGACAGTAACGTCAAACTCTAGTCAGCCAATCGTTACCGATAAATGTTGATCAGTTGACTATATAATGTATTATCCCTTATGTATTCTTATCATGAGATTTAAATACGTGATCGCACTATTGTTGAGGATACATACTCCAACAAAGCCATTTTCGGGAGATGGCCTTCACACCTAAGTTCGCCCCTTGTTGCTCCCGTCACAAGGGGATGTGTACATTAATGATTGATGAGCGGGGTTTAGGTGGTACGGCTGCGGTCCCTCTGGTGGCGAGGGTTACCACCTGGTAGGGCTACACACTTTGGTATGTAGTCGGTTACTGGTTACTATTAGAGTTTGGAGGATGGCAGGTTACAACAATTTGGATTGGTTTGTATATTGGTTGTATCTCTGTGTTTCTCTTATCTTGGTATGCATTTGACTGACTGTAATACCCCGTATTTTATATAATCGATTAAACGGATATTATTATATATTAGTATTATACATTTTATATTTGTTGTATCGTAATATCGTGAATGTTATTAAGTCGGGTTTATATCATATATGTTGAGTCGGGCTACATTACATTTTGTCTTTTGGGTCAAGAATTACCCATCTACGTGTACCCAACGACCATACCCGTTTAACCCATTTGCCCTACCCGGAACATGTAACCACCATTTACCCTAAACCTAATCTAAGAGCCGCTCTCCCTCTCCCCTCTTTTCATTTTATCATTCATAAAACCATTTCTAAACCTAGAGAAAGGGAGAGGAAGAAGAATTGTCGAGCCTTTCATTTGATTGAAGATTTCTCATCGATTCCAACCTAATTCGATTTCCATGTTTGTAAGTCGATTTCATTCTATTGTTTATACTGTTTTAAAGTGTTCGTCTTCAAAAAGTTTGAAAAGAGAGTCATGTTTATTTGATGTCTAGTTTATGCATATAAAATCTCGTAGTCAAATTCTTTATAGTTTTTCCTAGGTGATTTATTTATGAACATGTCGCTGAAAAGTCCGCGAATCTGATTTGGTTGTGGAAAATGATTTGAAACTCTAATTTTTATGTCGATTCAGTTATGAGGATTCTTCATACATCATCTTTGTATAGTCTAGATGATAATAGGATTTGGAATTACTTCAAAATAATGTTTTAAACTCGTTTTATGAATCAATACTTTTTATGCGACGGTTTCTGTCAGTTTTTGGAAATCAGTCTGAAAACTCTTGATAAGTTTGGAATTTGAGAAAAACACGTTAGATATAATTTGTAGCTAAGACTCATGGGGTTCCAATACAATTAGCGTTGTATCAATTTGATTTTTCTGGAATTAGTTATGTATTTTATTCCGAGTCTGTCATGTGCTGGAAAATCAGGAAAAATCGTGTTTGTTCTTTAAGTTGATATTCCTATTAAGTTATGATGAGTCTAGGTTATGTGCATGATTATTTGATTGAGTAGGTGGTAATTATACATAATTATGTTATGTAGGTGATGGATATGTGAAGGATCATAATTGATTGCTTGTGTGCTTGGATTGCGAAAAGGTAGGGAAATACAGTTGACTTATTATCGTTGTTGTTGAATTGTGTTGACTTGTTTGTGTTTCATATGACCAAATTGTGAACGTTGACGTGATTCATGGTTGTTGATTCATGTTATGATTCATATCCTGGAATGTGCTTGACTGAATTGATCGTATTGAGTATATTATCACAACATTCGGTAACCGGCATGATTCTATGATTTACCAGTTCAATGATATACATATTGTGTTGCATTAATTTCTTGAGCATTCATATGCATTGGAGATGGAGGATGTTGTGGTGACGTGGTGTGGTGATGATGATGTTGTGATAAGGCCCAGGCGGGTTTGCGGGACTTGCCCTGGTGTCCTCAACAAGGTGGCGGATCGGCTACGGTCGATATATAGTCTACCGAGGGGATCGGTATGGTGGGTTGTACGGGTTATGAGATATGAGTTGAGATGGAGGTGGAGGTGACGGAGGAGCATGCATATCATATTTTGTTGTTTCATTGTATTCCCTACTCAACCTCGTGGTTGACCCTGTGTATTCGTGAACACCTGTGATGACCCAAATATTGGCGAGCAGACTTAACAGGTTTAAGAGATAGGACGGGAGCTTGATGGGTGTGAGACACTGGATCAGAAGACTTAGTAGCTAGATCATCATTTAGAAGACTTTCACTTTTATTTATGTTAGTTCTTTGCAATTTGATGTAAAAGAGGTTTTGTAAAAATTAAGTTAAAGAAATTATATAATTCGCCTTGGAGTTTAATTTGTTATTCACTACCTCGGGAAACCGAGATGGTAACAGTTCGGTTTATTAGGGAATGTCTTGCTAAAGGCTCCTTCATAAATCGGGGTGTTACAAAGTGGTATCAGAGCGAACGATCCTCAGGCCTAAACCAATGAACCCAATGAACGTAGGATGTGTCTAAATAAAATGAATCCCTGGAAATAAACGGTTAGGAGCTCACAGTGCGGTTAAGAAGGCGCCCTTAATGCGTGCTCTTTTGCCCTCTCAGTTTTGAACCAGGTAACCCGAGAGAAATTGAGTGAATGGGGTAGTTAGAAGGAAAACCTTGGATATAATCGAGTGGATGTACACCTTGAGACCCATATATTCTAACCATGCTACAGGATAACGTTGCGGTAAGTATTTTGTATGAATGATGACGTGATCATATGATGTTGTGGAGATGAGAAATAAATTTTCGTGTTCAG
Source organism: Silene latifolia (assembly GCF_048544455.1). Classification (NCBI taxonomy): domain Eukaryota; kingdom Viridiplantae; phylum Streptophyta; class Magnoliopsida; order Caryophyllales; family Caryophyllaceae; genus Silene; species Silene latifolia. Next base: position 187,402,314 of record NC_133534.1, read on the forward strand.
ATTGATAATCAATGAAGTGTTGGATTGTGATAATCGTGAGCGTGAAAATAATTGCGAATTGATGATATTTATCTGGATGGATGTTGAATGACGTGTTGATAGTGCCATTATGTCTAGTGATATGCGGTTATGTGATCCCGAAGCCATGCTAGTATAGTATTGTGATAGTAATCAGAAACACTATTGAATTGCATGTTTCTAGTCATAACAATCGTGATTTAGATGTAAGGAGTAGATCGAGATGCGAAGGGATTCTATGGGATAGATGTTTACGTAAGTACAAAGTGTGAGATTTAAGTTGGGATGGGCTAGTATACATAGTATGTTCATAAGAGCTGGTAACATAGTAAAGAATGACCTAGTGCTGAAACTCGTTTTGTTTTATTTTACTCTTTAATTGACCTTACTGCCATTTCTTTTCTGTTTATTGCCTATGGATGAAAATTTTATGAGAGATAGCCTCGTGAGTTAGTGTTCATTTGGCGTTAGTTTTATGCTTATAGGATATACGGATTAGGAGTAATGAATATTTTAGTAGGCTGTGGTCAGGAAGTTCCTCTGCAGTGATGTTTTGACCAACGATTTTGTAAAAAATCCTCATTTAAATTGTATTGATAATTTTTGCATAATTCCAACTCCATCGATCAGAAGATTCGCACATGTTTTCAAATTGATAAGCCACGAAAATTCTTGATGTCTCTATATTAAATGGTAAGTTTTGCAAACTGGCCCAAGTTTCGGACCAATCGCTGTCACCTACTTGTTTGGACCAACTGAGTTGTAAAATTTTTTTTTAAAATGGAATTCTTGTGCTTTAGACCTAATTATTTTTCCCCTGTGGTTTTAACTCTCCGTATGTTATAAAAAGTAATATAACTCAAGTTTTCGTTGAACGGTTATTTATTCGTGATTTTTGGAAGTTACAACGTGAATCATAACTTTTAAAATGTGAATTCTATGTTGAGTTTTCATACAGTTGTTCGATTATTTCATGAGCCTTATTAATGTGAAATTATAGTGTCCTTATATGATGATAGTAGCACACATATTCATTGGTTATGTATCTTAACAAGTGATAAAAAAATTAAAGTTTAGTTTATAACATTGTTGGCATGATAGTATGTGTGAAATTGAATAGCTTAATCTGATCCTTAATCGAGGGTGAAATATTTTATACGAGTCCAGTTGTAGCATATTTTATATATGTTTGGCATGTTGTAATATCTCTGGTGTGTTCATCATATTTGTATAGTGGTCGGATATATATAACTATAAAACTATATTGTCATATCTTGGTAAAGTTGGTGGCGTTAAATGTTAACTTGATTGTTCTAATATACTCGCGTGAATATTTATAATAATTATGTTTAAATGTTTACACATGGATGGTAGTAATGAGTATGTCTAAATGTTCACACATGTAGGATGTCATCTGAGTTCTCATGTCTTTTATGTGAGTCTGTGTGCCTATAGTTATACTTATTACTTTCATTGCATTAATTTATTTCAGTTGAACCTAAACTTATGATATGATAATAAAATAGTGTTGTTGTTCCTTATTGGATATGTTCATAGTTGTATTGTCATGAAATGCTAAGGTGATTGTTGCAATTGTCACGATATTTGAAATATAGTTGATATAGTTACGATATTTGGAATATATTCTCGAACCGTCGAATTATAATGAGATAACCCTTTGATGATTCACATGTCATGCGTATGTTTAAATGATAGTCGTTATAGTTACGTTTAATTGAGCCGCGAGTTGCCTATTTGTTCAAACCGTGCAAACCAGAGAACTTGTTCACCTTACTAATCTTTTGTCATAGATAATGTTTTACAAGTTATATGATGGTATATGTACATGTTTAAGTTGTTTATGCGATATCTTTTATTCTTGCTGAAAATGAATTATACTGAGTTGATGGATACAATTGAATGGTATGGTTTCTAAAATGTTAAACATATGTGTGATATGGAAGTAATTTTGTTGTTATTGTGAATCATATAACTATTAATATTAAATTGTAATTTCAGTTGTTTGACTTCTACATTATTAAGTTAATTACTCATGACGCACAGTCGATGGTTCCGTAAGGAGTTTAACTGGGAATTTTATAGTGTGCCTCCGATCTAAACTAATAATCTTCTTATATTGACTATATGGTTAGACTCTTGTCTAGTTCTTATGACGTGATAAATCGTTTTAAAATTTAACATGTAATTGCGTTGGTACTTATACTTTGTGTGACCATGCAACCTGTGATAAATAGATCTATAATAAAGAGGTAAAAATTTGATTGAACACAATTAATTTGTAGTTACTTGCTTTACTTTATGGTACGAATCATATGCTTTGATGAGACGTCACCAGGGAATGTGTACTATCTAAAAGGTCTCTGATTAAATGTTGTAGTCGTGTTAGCCGTGTATATAACTGAGTAAAGAAGTGTGACTAGAACCCTGATGTTGAGGTAATAGTCGTTCATTAGTAAAGATAGGACTGAAATGAATAAGATGAACCTGTAAATTATGAAATATGAGTCGACACCTAAGCTTGTATTGTTTGAAGGAATTGAATTAAGTTTATCTGATTTTGAGTTTCGTAGTAAGCTGTAAATGGATTCTATGGACGGCTCTGTTATAAGATTTATGTTAAGAAAGTTATTCACCGTCCAATATGAAAGTAAAAGTTTTGAAAATGAAGTTAAATTTTGTCGTGTGAGTATAAATTGAATGAGATTTCAGCTAGTGTCCTGGTTGTATGGTTTCATGATAGTTGCTAGTCTGGAGGAATGAAGCTAGAACGGAGTCACAAATTAGTGGGTCAATTTGGTCATGTTGTTCGTTCATGTAGTGAATTGGTGGGTTGTGGTTAGTTACGAATGTCAAAACGGGAAATGTAATGTGGTGATTTAAGTGAGTTATGTGTTAACATGGTATGCTGATATTAGCATAATATGTAATGAATATTTGTAAAATTGGTGTAGTTAAATACATTTAATCTTTTATGTCATTGTGTTGGGTGCAGTTTAAATATATTTAACACCAAGAACGAAATTTTATTTATGATAGTCTTGTATGTTAACTTTCCAATATCGCTGTTTACTCGCTTGATTGACTCGACCAATAAGTTTGTAAAATTTGCCAATCAATGTGCGTTCGTCATTCGTGAATAAATCCCAAACCCTTTGTTATGAGGATTAAAAATATTTCTAGGATGATAAGTACTGCGAAACTGGTTGTCTTCATTTTATTGGTGATTCTGTGTCTTGACCTAAATCTGTACAGTTATGTAAAGGAAAGTCAGGCTGGACCTATTAGGTTACAAATTTTCATAAATCGATTTATTAAGTTTTGACCCTAATTCTTTTCTTATGTTGATTGATTCCCTATGTTCCTAAGGTATGAGATTACAATGATTAGTGAAATGAATAATTACTAATGATTTTTACTGGTAACCTTGTAAAGCATTGTTCCATTCATAATTTGATTATTCACATGAATAAATGTTACCAATATTTCTTGGAAAATATGCTGCCACGAGAATACGCCGGATAGGATTATCGTGGTATGTTACGTTAGTGATCTTGCTTAGTAACCTTGATGAAACGATGTTATTTGACATGAACCATATGTGAGCACCTAGGCATCTTGAGAGAGCTTGTATATTGATTGTCTTTAGTAGGGATTAGTAACTTGAGCGTGAGTTGTGAATCTTTTATCCTCTTTCAGTTGTTAGCAGTAGTTTGAGAACTTTTGTTATAATAATGAAGGTTACGGGGACGTAACCATGTTTAAGGAGGGTAGGATTGTAAAATCTTTATACTTTCATGTGTGATTTCTTAGTTTGGCTATATTGGTTATGCGTTGTGTGGGTTATGTTGGAGTGTTACATGATGTGTTTCTGTTATGGTTAAACTTCGGGGACGAAGTTTATTTTAAGGAGGGTGAAATGTAATACTGCGTTTAATATTCAATTTGGTGGGTGCCTTACATACTTTTGTATATGCGTTTCATAATTCGTTTGCGTTGGTTGGTAGAGAGGGTAAACTTTGGGACGAAGTTTCTTTTAAGGAGGGTAGACTGTAATATCCCGTATTTTATATAATCGATTAAACGGATATTATTATATATTAGTATTATACATTTTATATTGGTTGCATCGTAATATCATGAATGTTATTAAGTCGGGTTTATATCGTATATGTTGAGTCGGGCTACATCACATTTTGTATTTTGGGTCAAGAATTACCCATCTACATTTACCCAACGACCATACCCGTTTAACCCATTTGCCCTACCCGGAACATGTAACCACCATTTACCCTAAACCTAATCTAAGAGCCGCTCTCCCTCTCCCCTCTTTTCATTTTATCATTCATAAAACCATTTCTAAACCTAGAGAAAGGGAGAGGAAGAAGAATTGTCGAGCCTTTCATTTGATTGAAGATTTCTCATCGATTCCAACCTAATTCGATTTCCATGTTTGTAAGTCGATTTCATTCTATTGTTTATACTGTTTTAAAGTGTTCGTCTTCAAAAAGTTTGAAAAGAGAGTCATGTTTATTTGATTTCTAGTTTCTGCATATAAAATCTCGTAGTCAAATTCTTTATAGTTTGTCCTAGGTGATTTATTTATGAACATGTCGCTGAAAAGTCCGCGAATCTGATTTGGTTGTGGAAAATGATTTGAAACTCTAATTTTTATGTCGATTCAGTTATGAGGATTCTTCATACATTATATTTGTATAGTCTAGATGATAATAGGATTTGGAATTACTGCAAAATAATGTTTTAAACTCGTTTTATGAATCAATACTTTTTATGCGACGGTTTCTGTCAGTTTTTGGAAATCAGTCTGAAAACTCTTGATAAGTTTGGAATTTGAGAAAAACACGTTAGATATAATTTGTAGCTAAGACTCATGGGGTTCCAATCCAATTGTCCTTGTATCAATTTGATTTTTCTGGAATTAGTTATGTATTTTATTCCGAGTCTGTCATGTGCTGGAAAATCAGGAAAAATCGTGTTTGTTCTTTAAGTTGATAATCCTATTAAGTTATGATGAGTCTAGGTTATGTGCATGATTATTTGATTGAGTAGGTGGTAATTATACATAATTATGTTATGTAGGTGATGGATATGTGAAGGATCATAATTGATTGCTTGTGTGCGTGGATTGCGAAAAGGTAGGGAAATACACTTGACTTATTATCGTTGTTGTTGAATTGTGTTGACTTGTTTGTGTTTCATATGACCAAACTGTGAACGTTGACGTGATTCGTGGTTGTTGATTCATGTTATGATTCATATCCTGGAATGTGCTTGACTGAATTGATCGTATTGAGTATATTATCACAACATTCGATGAACAAGGCATGATTCTATGATTTACCAGTTCAATGATATACATATTGTGTTGCATTAATTTCTTGAGCATTCATATGCATTGGAGATGGAGGATGTTGTGGTGACGTGGTGTGGTGATGATGATGTTGTGATAAGGCTCAGGCGGGTTCTGCAGGACTTGCCCTGGTGTCCTCAACAAGGAAAGTGCGAGATCGGCTACGGTCGATATATAGTCTAAGGGGATCGGTATGGCATTTGGGTTGTACGGGTTATGAGATATGAGTTGAGATGGAGGTGGAGGTGACGGAGGAGCATGCATATCATATTTTGTTGTTTCATTGTATTCCCTACTCAACCTCGTGGTTGACCCTGTGTATTCGTGAACACCTGTGATGACCCAAATATTGGCGAGCAGACTTAACAGGTTTAAGAGATAGGACGGGAGCTTGATGGGCGTGAGACACTGGATCAGAAGACTTAGTAGCTAGATCATCATTTAGAAGACTTTCACTTTTATTAATGTTAGTTCTTTGCAATTTGATGTAAAAGAGGTTTTGTAAAAATTAAGTTAAAGAAATTATATAATTCGCCTTGGAGTTTAATTTGTTATTCACTACCTCGGGAAACCGAGATGGTAACAGTTCGGTTTATTAGGGAATGTCTTGCTAAAGGCTCCTTCATAAATCGGGGTGTTACACTGACCCCGTTTATTATTTTCAAAACTGTGGTGATCCATTCGGGGATGGTGGGAAGTTGGTTTAGCAGGTATTGGGTGTTGATGTTGCTTGCGGGATATGGAAGGGATCAAGTCATCACGCCATTTTAGCTAGTTGTCGTTGTCACTTTATACTTTAGCTGTTCTTTCTTTTCTTTTCGAAGTTGTTTTCTTCTTTGGTTATGTCTTGTGTAAATAGTAAGGATACATTTATAAATGTTCTTTTATGGTCTTTTTGATATACTTACCTCGGGCAGTTGAGATGGTAACGCCCCTACTTAGTAAGGAAGGTCTTGTTAAGGCTCCTTGGTAAATGGGGGTGTTATACCCACGTCGCGCGCATCCGCGCGTTGGTGTATTTAAGGCGGCGGCACTTCTCCCACGGAACTTTGGTGAACCAAAGCACGTCATGGGCCGTTACCAATTTGAATGGCATTGAAACCGGTGAAAGGTTTGAACAAGCCTGCATTTGTGGAGTCGCCACCAATTTTTATAGAAAATTGGAACCGTTTGAATACTTCGTGCCATGTCAAGACATGAATGCATGTGACCATAATTATTCCAACTTACTAGTCATCCTTTTCCAAATTTCATGTTATAATGCAATTTAAATGATAAGATGAGACCATACTATTTCCCTATTATCATGGTAGAATGAATTCCCAACAATAATGAGAAATTAAAAACAACTTACCAACTAATCATGTTCTAAAGTAATTATGACATTTACTATGAAATTCATGGAAACCAACACATATGTAAACAATTATATTACTAAGACCGAGTGGGGAAACCCTACGTTTTGCAAATATTCAACAAAAACAAGCACACACTAGAAGGTCTCCTCTATGAAGTCTCATCCTACAATTAATTAAGGAAATCTTATCACAAATATGTTCTATAATTATAACAATACTTATGAATCTCTTAATATAATTATATAATTACTCACTTACCCAAATAAATAGTTACAAGACAAAACCTCCCAAATTCTAGGGTCACTACCAAAAATAAGAGAAAAAGGATAAACAACAACTTGCAAAAGCAAGGAAATAAGAAAGTGCGGAGCTTGTTGCAAAAATCTCTCAAGATAAGGTAGATCTCCAAGGATAAGGTTTTAAGAGAGGTTTTAGAGAGGTTTTGGGTGGTTGAGAGGGCGTTGGGAGTCTTTAGGGTTTATAAAATGAAAAGGGAAGCTGAACAAGGCAAATATATTGCAAGGCCCAAAACAGGGAGCCCAACTCGCAAATCCTGGATCTGGGCCCGTACACTCGGTCGAGTGCACCAGCCACTTGGCCGAGTGACACCTAAATAGAATATGGGTTTAAGCCCAAAAGACAGTCGGTCATATAACTTGGTCAAGTGAGTGCCAGTCGGTCGAGTACACTGCTGTACTCGGCCGAGTGCACTATTAGAAAATCACGGGTATTACAGCAATAGAGATGACACGCTACAATGATTTTTTTTTTTAGTTTGATACAGTTCGGTGTGGGAAAAAAGGTGGAGTCTTTTAGAATTGTTGAGGAAACATAGGAGAGTTTATTCTTTCACGAAGAAATTCAGGTGAAAGGTCACTCTTCCTTAAATCTTGATTTACCTCCCGTATTTGATGATTATGGCGATGAGGGAACGTGTGATATTGTAGATTATGAAGTTACATGATCTCTGATTTTTGATAAGGTTAATTTTCAAGAGAATGAGCAATATCAGACTTTGCTTGATAAGATTATAGGTGACACAAGTTATGGTTATTCAAGGAAGCTAACAAATGATTTCAATAATTTCGTGCTGGGAGGGTGGGGGAGGGGGGTGGAGGACACGAGCGGATATGGCACAAGAGGGATAAGCTTGTAATCTACAATGAAGATGAAGAATTGAAGAATTAATAAGAACTCAATTAAAACGATTAAGGTTTGATTAAATTTTAGATTTGAGAAGGTACTTCAAATCTTTGTTTTAAGTTAAATAGGTCTTTAATTTAACGTAATTACTCTTTCACGAACGCGTTTTACTTTTTCATGGATATTTTTCCATATTTTTTCCACAACATGCCCTTTTCTAAGAAAACAAAAAATAAATTCTCTCATTTGCTCTTTTCCATCTTCTTCTTAAAAATTAATGAAATTCTTACCTAATTCATTGATTATGCCGCTTAATTGTCATACTAAAATAACACTAATTTCACAAATTATGCATCAATTTTTCGTATTAATTAGATACAAGTCCAATTACGGCCAATATCTACAATTAGTGTTTCATGTGTAGAGTAAGAAATTTGAAGGAGAAATAGAGTTCAATTGAATTAAAGTGAAATAAATAATTGATTTAAGTTTGCGTACGAGATGGATCCATTGAAATGAAAAGCTATGTAGTTTTCAATCAAGCAAAGGCCAAAGGTCACAAACTAAAGTGCTAATCATGGATGACATGGGATCTGCTCTCAAGCTAATTAAGGCAGGGATGAGAAGGGAGGTGGTGGCGATAGAGGTTGAGTGAATGTTGCAAGATGACGGGTGGTGGCGGCAGGAGTGGTTGACTGGTGGATGTCATGTAGTAGAAGGTAGTTGAATCGCTTGAATGGAACATATTAACAGAGGAAATTGATTTACCTTAGAAGATTTGAAAATGGGTAATTATGTACATGATTGAGTAAATCATGTACATGAATGAGCAAGATCTCGGTGGATCTTTGACCCAAATATCTCATTGACTCTAAGTCTCGGCGGAATTTTATTTAATCAAATATCCTTTAGGAGTTAAAGTTGTCCCTCGCCTCACGAGTCACAAGTTTGATCCCTAGCACAATAATCGTTCATTATTTTTACTCACTTCCACATTCGTATCACATGGTATCAGAGTTTCGACTCTTGATTTCCTTAAACCAAGACTGTCCTATGGGGGTAAAGGAGATGGAACGCTACTAGGAGAGTTCGTGCTTTTCTAAAGCAACTCAGTTCGAAAATAATTCAGCTTCAAACTTTGATTTGCTACCTATATTCGATGAATATAGCGATGGGATATTCAAGTTGATTCTTTCGTCAAATCGGTTTATAGCAGAAGGAATTTTCAAGCATCATCCTTATTTGAGGACAACTGTAATTCCCAGTCGAGTCTTATGTAAATGATCAGGAGTTAGATGGCGGATTTCGTTTGAATAATTGTTCCTTATGGGATGTGAAACTTCCACGCTTTATGCATAGATAGCGGCGTGATGAAAGGTACGAGCATGTATGGCAGGAGAAGGTTTTCAATTACAATAATCGCTACAACTATGCAGCGAGATTGATAAGCTTGAAGTCTACATCGAGGATGGTGAACTAAAGGAGTATCCTGATGTCTAGTCTAATTTAACTATCTTCCCGTTTGCTACATCATTTTTGTATTTGATCCGAGAGGTCGTAGGTCCAAGAATTGGGTCGATTCTTTTTGAAGAAGGGACTATGATACAACATAAAACTAGTCATAAGATTAGATTTAATTAGTTGTTAGGGATTAAGTTAGAATTAATAATTGTTTTCTATTTCGATTAGGAGTCTCGTTTGTTAAGGAGACGATGACTAATTAAGAATTGTTTTTTACGTTATTTTCTTTAAGAAGGTTAATAAAAGTTACAAATTTACGAACGGGTTGTTTGTATCATAATTTCGAGTAATTCGAAATTCCCGAGTTAGATTGAATAGTTCTTCAATCCAATTCACTAAGCCATACGAAATAGGTCTTTCGTAGGGTTATATCCCTTTGTTTCCGTTGTTTCTTTGTTTTTTGCTGTTTCGTTTTAATCACAAAAACACCAAAAAAAACGTTTGTTCCGCTTCCGCATATACATTCATGGATTATATGTGGTAGCAGTTATCAAAACCCTAATATATATTAAAGTGCTTATGTGTTAATAGGAGAAGTGATGGGACAGAGGATCTGCATTGGAAAAGTAGATAAGTTATATTGTTTTGCTATCAGTGTTGAAAGTTGAGTGTTATAATTTAAAGGGTTATTTCATAATAATAATCCATCATATTGGTGATATGCAATAATCACTCCATCCTATCAATAATCTCAATTAAATCCAACCTAAGCACCATACCTTCTAATAACGAACCAGCTGATATTTTTTTATGTTTATGTGTATCAAATAAACCAAGTACTTTATTCATCACTTGAAAATATTACACATAAACATCACATATACCAGCTAGGTTGTCCAAAAACTATCAAATATTCCAACATAAACTTAAAAAAATATCAGTTGGTTCGTTATTATAAGTTATGGTGCTTAGGTTGGATTTAATTGGGATTATTGATAGGATGGAGTGATTATTGCAGACCACAAATAGGATGGATTATTGTTATGTAATAACCCTAATTTAAATTGTTAATCAAGATTCAATGTATCTTATTAAAAACTCTGAGTGGCAGTGAAAATAAGTAACATACACTGGCAGAATCTCATTTTTTTGCTCAAATTATAAAATAAGAGGTGTTATTTTTATAAAAAAAAATATTCATTTAATTTACGCAATTAGTTTTTCACATACGGACTTTACTCTTTCACATACATTTTTTCATTAATTTTCCATATCATACCCTTTTTTATAAACCTAAACAAATTAACTCTCAAAGGTATCTTTTTCCTTAAAATTGAATCTAATTGCTCCAAAAACTTGGACAATTCATAACTTCTCCCATTAGTGAATTAATTTAGTTATTTATCAATTACGAATAAGTTTTATTGAATTTATTAGGGTTTATCAATTAATGAAATTAAGTGTTTAGTTGTTTATCAATTATAATCAATTTGGATTTATAATTGGCGGGTGTGTTGGTGGAATGCTGACATTTGGTGATAAATATTAAATTGGTGTATAAACATTAAAACAGTACTGCAAGTCTGCAAGTGTACTATGAATTCTTGATGCATTTTGATGATGCATTATGATGGCAACTGCAGGTCTATTCATTAAATCATCATGATTCATTTTGATCCGAAATATTGCAAGTCTGCAACATTTGAACATAGGCCAACTGCTACAAATGATGTCGGAGCGGAGTAAGGTCGGATAAAACGCCGTTTGACGGAGTAACGTAGGACAGAGCACTGGTTGGCGGACTAACGTCGGGCGGAGGAAGGTGAAGGAATGGGAAATGAAAAAAAATCAATTTCGACTTTTCGTGGGAGGAAAAAAATGAAAAGGGTAAAATTGTAAGAGGTGTATGTGAAATAATAAAATCCGTATGTGAAAAAACACAACCTTTAATTTATTGCTAATAAATAAGTTGTCTTTTTACACAATGGTAGCATCTCACACAATAATATATATTTCTTTTTGGGTGCTGATTTTTGCAGTACGCATTTTACTCATCACAATACACTTTTGACAATTATACCCCTCTTATTTTCCCATATTATTTCTCTCAAATATTGTTCTCCCCTTAATCCTCATATGCTTCTATTTCATCTTTCAACCACCACCCCATCAACCATCACTGCCAACAACCGCTGTTAATCACAACCGTCAAACCTAATACATGCGGAATAGGAGGTTAGGTCGTTGCCGGCTACGTGAATACGTGATTAAAATAACAAAAAAAAAGGAAAATAGAAACATAAATGGGAAAACATAAACAAAAAATTAACGTGAAATCCACCCTTCCCCTACCAGCACCGATGTCGGTCCATGTATGTACCATCACGATCACCTCAGGCCGCCGGCCACAACCACGTATGTTGGTTCCCTCTCCCGCCCCTACTCGTTGCCGACACATCTCCTTCTTGTCTTCCTCTCTCTCACTCCCTGTCCCGCCCATATCTGGCCACCGGAAACATGAGCTCCTCTCGTCGGCGACGCGCACCACCTCTCTGCCTTCCTCCAACCGCAGGCAGCCACCACCGTCTGTAACACCCCCACATACCAAGGTGCCTTACCAAAGACCACCCTATAATGAGAAGTTGTTACCATTTCGGTTGCCCGAGGCTAGTATATTAAAAGTAACCATTCTAAAATATTTATTAAAGTATAAAGTTTAAACGATTACATTGTCTCAAAACAAAACCAAAAGAAATGTATATGAAATCTCTAAACAACTAAAATCCAAAACATCTACTCGTAACAGCGGAAGCTAGACTCGAAGTGATAACATCCCATCTCGTCCCCGTAGCTAAAGACAATCATCACCTGTCATAATCTGCTCACCATCCCCGAATGGATCACCACATATTTACAAAACAACAACGGGGTCAGTTCACTGCATAATTAAGATAAGCAAAATACAACAATATCGATAACAACTATTCCACAACCATTCTCCATTCCCAATCATGTCTCATAACTGACTACACACTTAAGTGTGTAGTCCTGCCAGATTACTATCGCGACAGATAATCCACACCGCCAGTGGGGGACCGCAGCCTTGCCCACCTACGCCCCGCTCATTGCAACGAGCAATAACCCATGTTCCTTAATGTGCACATCCCCTCTTATGGCAGGTTCCACAAGCTAGAGGCGAATCAAGGGCGTGAAGTCACTCCTGCAAGTGACTCCACTCAGCCGAGGACGCACCTCACCATCATAGTTAATCCACCATAACTCCAATACTCCAGAATACAATTAACAACAATACTTATCATATCAATTAAATCACAGCATCACATCTTAAATCAATTATGCAATCAACTGAGTAGGAAAACCCTACCTTAGCACAGATCGATTACGAGTCAACAAATGGAAGTTAGAATTGCTCTTCTACAAATTCTCCACCTAACAACAATCACAATAATCCAATCACAACATGCAAAATATCCCTTTTTCCCCAATTTCCAATACTATGGTAAAACCCTAAAAGACAAAACTGACAAAAGGTATAAGACTAGTGACTTACCGACGCAACCAACGCAAGAGAGAAATGAACAAGGACTCACGAACAATCAAAGATCTTGGGAGAGATTAGAGATGATTAGAGTACGTAGAAATATTTTAGGTTTTGAAAAGTGAAAAGTGAAACTGTTAATCGTAATTTATAACTCTAATCATCTTTAATCAAACCGCGGAAATAATACCCGTCAGACCGGATACTCGGTCGAGTACTGAGAATACTCGGCCGAGTATTACCATACTCGGTCAAGTATTCCTGGATAGTAGCATGACCAGAAACACACGACGCATTACTCGACCGAGTTAGCCCTATTCGGCTGAGTAACAGGACTTAGAAAAACGTGATATTACACCGTTCACCCCTAATTATACAAATCCTAGACTAATTGTTACACAAACCCTAAATTAATCAAACCAACCATAAAAAAAAGAAGATAAAAACATTACTTTGATTCATTATAATGCAATTAACAAATTAATACATGTTTTATACTTAATTACTCCGTATCATCCATAACTTAAAAAAAAATTGTTTATTTCAAGAACAAAAAGGTTAACAATAGAGAGAATTAAGTTGATACTCCCTCCAATCCGCTATTTTCTTCCCCTTTGATGTGGGCAAAAGGATTAAGGGTGAGAGTATTATATTTATAAAAGACATATGTGGGGTTTGGTGATAGGAGAGAAGGATGAATAATTAAGAGTTAAATAATGAATTGTGTGCCACAAACATTAAAGTAAGGAATAAAATAGGACTAAAAGAGTTGGGTGAGGTTTGGTGATAGGAGAGAGGGATGAATAAAATAAGAATAAAAGTAACCAAAAATAGAAAGGGGAAGAAAACCTGAATAATCCGTTTTAGGAAATAGGGAATAATATAGAGAATTGGAGGGAGTATTTTTTTTGGGGGATAAGGATAGGCAAAAGAAAATTTTGAGACAAAAGATATTAAAATGAGTAAAAAGGATATTGCTAAAATAAATATCATAAATAATTGTATAAGACAGTCTCTTACATGAGACTAGTCTATTAACCTAAAAGCCCAAAATATTAAATAATTTACAAGAATCGAAAACAAAAACCAAACCGCTTTGACCCCTCTCTCATCTCCACTTGTCTTTCCTCTCTCTATTGCTATGAACGAGTGAACGACGACGCTGACAAGGCACCTCCAAGTTCTCCACCTCAAAGCCACCAAGTCTTAGTCATGAATGACGACCTTCCCATAATTCGTCTCACTAATCCGCCACAACATGGTCTTATTACACGCATTTCGCCCAATAGATATTCATCTCAATCTCAAAGTTGTGAGTATTTAACTTAAAACACTAAATTATAAAACTAATTTCCATTAAATTAAAAATCCTAACTTGCAAAAACAAAGCAAAACTCTCAAAGCATTTAGTTATCAAATTAAATTTATGAGTTATTAAACTAAAAGTCTTGTTTTAAAAAAAATTATTAACTGTTAGGAAAATCTTACGGTGTATAAAATTATCAAACTAAATTTGTCCGCTTTGAAGTTAAAACCATCACTTATAAAACTAAACATCCTTTTGGTACAAAACTACTAGCAGATGGGAGAAAGAGACAAGCTTAATTTTCAATTTATAATTCAAATTTATCAACTTAAAAACATAGAAATTCAAGTTAAAATAATTAGTCTTCAAAAGTTTAATTTCTAAATTTTTATCTTAAAGTCTGACGTTTCAAAGATAAAATCAAACCTGCTTGTTTGCGACCGTCGACGTCATCGTGGCTGTCGATAGACGAATGAAGGAGATAAAAATGGGTAAATACAAAACTAAATAATCAGGGCGTAGTGCTGCAGAGGTTGATGATCGGCTAGCCGCTGAGGTGGTTGGGATGGCCGGATGGGGATAGTGACGAACGTCGATGGACGAGACAGAGTTTAACAATGGTGTTATGGACTTGTGGTTGGGTCTTGAGGAGAATTATGAGCTTTCTATTTATGTTTTGTTTAACTAGTTGTTGTATGGCGCGCTTCGCGCGCCATACCCCAAGATATTTAAACAAACGTGTTGTTATTTGTCTAGATTTACCTTAACGTGTTCAAATTCAGTAACGTTGTCGTTTGAATTTTGTAATCATTTGGTAACATCTTAAATTGTTTGAAAATGGTAGAACGTTGAAGCTTAATTGATAGGGAAAAACGTTGGTCGATGACGTGTAAACACATATTCCTACCAATCCACACCAAACTCTCCATTTATTTTTTGGAGAAGTTTGACCGTTAATTTACTCAAAAATATAAATTTTTGAAAAATAAATCTTACATATTTTGTGATTAAGTTTTGTTATGAAAATATCTTTCACAAAATTATATTCCCTCCAATTCACCATTTTTATCCCTTTTACTTTTTGCACAAGAAATAAGAAATTGTATTTGGAGTACATAAAACATATTATCTCATATGCTATTGAATTTGGATCACACAAATCAACCTAAAAAGGAAAATAGGGAAGAAAAACTGAATAATCCGTTTAAGGAAATAAGGGAGAAAATGGTGAATAAGAGGGAGTATTTTTTGTGAAAATTTTCTACGTTTAAAAGAAGAAAATTACAGTCAAAGTGTCGCCTCGAAAACCACCCAAAAGCAAATGAGGAGTTTGGTGTAGATCAGAGGGAGTAATAAACAAACAGTGTTAGTCGAAAGACAAACCTAATTGTTATTCACAAATTCTCATTTAAAACGGTATTAAATTATCCATCTTAAGCTTAAGATCGGTCAAGTATTATACCACTTGTGTATATAAGAAAAATATATTGTTTTCCCTATGCATTATTATATGTATAAGTTGTATGTACTTTTTCTGTCTTAAGTTTAAGACGAATAGTGCTGTCTTAAAGAAAACTTGACTAACCCCTTAATCTCATGGGACAACAAAAGGTGTTACAACAAAATCAATCCAACAGATCATACTATATTTACATCCAACCGAGAACATTTTTAATTTATTGTCTCAAAACATGTAATAGAAGTGTCTTGCATTTTCAAAGTATAAGACTTCTAAAACCATTGAGCATTATATAAGGGGATCCAAATATGCGAGCACGATTGCTATACATATGAAAGATACACGATAGAGAATTACTTTGTGCAACAAAATATATTAATCAAGCTTTTAAAATCTGTCAAAACCATTATAAACAAATATGCAACAAACATTCTCACTACAATTAGTAATGTTACTGAACAAACAAAGTTAATCCTCATTCTTCGCTCTAAGAAACATAATGTTAACCTCATTTGGTAAACATCTCTGAAACGTTTTATTCAATCTTGTAATCAAACTCATCTAACTTCACATCAATAATCTATTGAGTGAGAGATTGCGTCCAAACATTTGATCCCTTTTAAGACGGATTGCCTAAAAAATTATGTGATAGATACAATGGACTTTTTATAATAAGCTATTATGAACCTGGCTTACACTTATTGTACTATTGGTAACCTTTTTAAGCTTTATGGCTTTCCCAAGTTACCAAATTGGTGTACTTCAACTAATGCTTACAAGTTACAATGTTCGAGGGCACAGAATGCTAGCTAGAATGCTCTTATTAAACTGCAGAGTTAAATCCTAGATAAGTAAAGTATGAACGGGCTCAAAACATCGGATTATCACCATGAGCTTCAAGATTTGGTTCAACGTAGATTTCAAGCACCTCCATAACTCTGAGATGTCTTCTGCACTTAAGTCAACATGATGAGCTAGAACTTGTATCTGCTAATGTTGCTTCCCTATTTAAAGCACTACATAAATAAACGGGAATCAGACAATCGAGACAAGTGGCACCCAAAAATAAGATTTTTTTATAAAAGTTCAAGGTTTCGATTTAAGGGCTGAAAAGCCAAGTACATGCATCAATACACCCTAATTTATTCTTTAAAAAAAAACTGATTCTAATTAGTCGCAAGACTATGAGTTGCTCACACAAGCAATTTGGATATGGGTGACAAGAACACTACCTACAATCCAATTTTGCACCAATTCGACATTCATGATCAAGAGATGAGCAAGGTATATTTCCCCAAAAGTTTGTAGAAGTCAAATAGGAATAAGTCGGCATAAATTAAATTACTTACAAACTGCAGGTGGTCAGTGGTTGATGCTTGTAGGTCAGCCGAATTGACAATAAAATTTCAAAGGAACAAACGTTACAACAACATGGCTTTATAATTCCATCAGTTCAGTTCTTTTTTGTTTCGGCTGCTGCTAATTTTTTCTCTACCGATAATGAAAAGAAAATGGCACGTTCATAAATCTTAGAATTAGAAGCTGTATAGCAGGAATATACAGTGCATTACAGCTATTAGTTTCCTGATATTACGTTCATTTTTCACAATTTCAGCCCCGAGGTCAGTAACAACTAACAATAGAGTATCAGCAACCCTGAACACACGGCAGACTATTGGGACAAAAGAAAAGTGATATAAGTAACATGGTAGAGGTTGATGACAAGGAACTGTTTGAGGTGCTTAAAAGGCCAAGGCACAATGGCTCGCATCTAAATAGTGGTAGAGCCAAATTTTGTTCTAACTCCTAAAGACCAAACTCCAGTAGTAAAGTGGAGTAACAAGCACAAAAAGATTCGAGGGGAATAGAGAGACCCAAAATTGGTAATGCAAGGAACTATCAGCAATAACAGCAAGTTTTGCAAGAAAGCATGTCAAGGGAGTGAGAATTGGATGCCTCTGTAATTAGTATACAACTGCATTCAAACAAACAAAGTGACTCTTACCTCTCATAGTCTCGCATCTAATTAGTCTTGTTTGTTCGATCCCTCCATATGCCATGTTACTACCCATAAATGAGCTTTTAATATCCAAGCACTTTAAAGTCTCATATGAAACCACCTCTGCAGTTTTGTATAACAAGATTGCCTTTTGCTTTTGCTCTTTACTGCATTTGAGCTTGAAGGATCACTGTGCCAATTTCTCTACCTTTGATTGATGAACGAAATGTTAATTTGCTTTAGGTCGCAACCCTCTTTCATGCACCAATCTTGCCTTGTCTTCCTCCTACATTAAGAACCAACATAAGACGCTAGTCATACGATTTTACTCTTGAAATATAGTAAAAGTTATTATAAGACGGTTCTATACTTTAGTATTGAAAAACTGCATTTTACTTGGCCTAACATACATATAAAATAACCATTTTAGAAACATCAATACCTCTATAAGAACTGTGCATCCAGCAGTGAAGCATACAGTTACTATAAGTCTATAAAGGCTGACACAACCATTTAAAGGGACCTCCCCTGCTTTTTGGAGATGACTCACTCTTTCTTCTTGTCCTTTTACCTTGGTTGTAATCTCTTGTCTATTGTTGCTTGCCTCTTCTCTTTCGACAGGCTGTTTTCTTTCATCTCCATTGCTTGACCGCCTTCCCCATGGGAGTGTCTTGCTTAGTTTCGTAGATTGAGTCTAAAAATATAGCAGATAAGAGTAAATTAATTATAGGACCGTCAGCTTTTATAATCATTCATGCTAAATTGCTAATACTCCGTACATTTTATGCTGGACATCCCCAAACTAACCCAAAATAAAATAGAATAATGTTAGTTTGGGTTAATCTAAATATCCCATGAGATATGTTGCTTCACTTTATGCTAATACTCCCTCTGTCCCAGTCATTTGTTGTCCTAATTCATTTTGGGGTGTCTAAGTCAATTGTTGTCCTTTCTATGCTAAGAATAAACTTGATGAGCAATTTGATCATTCACACTCAATTTAGTTCACTTGTCATTTAGTAATTGGCTACCTCCTCTTTCCTTGGTCTTTGGGCCAAAACCAAAGGACAATAATTGACCAGGACGGAGGGAGTACTAAACTTTAAGTCACTTTATGCCAATACATTTATGTTGGATTCCTACTCTATGTCTATGGCTCTACTGCTCTACACTCAACTTTTAATATTCATAATTTTCTCCTGTTGTTTAAAGGTAGAAATGCACAAGTAGAAATAACAATGCAGGAAGTAACAGTGACAAAAATAAAAAAAAAGTTAATAATGCCTACTTGGAAAATTACCATGTTATTTAAATTATCTCCATGCCCATTCAAAAGAGACATTGTAGTAGAGATGTACCGAGTCACAAAATTAGTATTTGGTCTAGAACCGCGTTCACGCCCAGATAATCCTTGTAGTCTCCTACGACTTTATTTTTCCTAGTTCTTGACGACAAGTCGACAACCATCCATCTTGGCTGGTATTCCCCTCATATCCTTCACCTTTTCATCACCCACTCCTTGATAAGTTCAATAAAATAAGCAAAGTTGTAGACCCTATAAAAATAAGCTTGGTCCGGCATCACAGTTGAGTTTTACACTAACATTAGATTGATGAAAATCACAAATATAAAAAGACGCATATTCTAGGCAGTCTTTATAGGGAATTAACAAGTCCAGTTAACATTTTACAGTAGTAGGTGCCAAAATTATCCTTCAACTGTTAACAACCTTACAAGAAAACACTACCTTGAAAGGAAACATAAAGTGAATGACATGCCAACTATAAACTTCAAGAATCAGGTAATGTAACCTCAACGAAATGTTTCATGTAGAATGCAAACAACACTTTTTGTTCATACTTGACAGAGTAGTCACTATAAATTATATTAGAAGTCAGACAAGTTTCCAGGAAAAGAAATACAAAGCACAAATTCATAAACTTGTGATGCATAAAATGAGATGATTATTAGCAGCCTGAACATAAAACAAAACAAAAACAAAATCAACCAAAAATAAAAACACGAGAACCCTAATTTTTCAACATACCACATAAATTGATCATTGTCGTTGCTGTATGGTCCTCTGCCCGTCATACTGACTTCTTCCGAATCACTATAAGGTACCTACTCAGACTGAAATCAAATAAAAATAGTCACAAACCTCGAACTTGGTGTCGGTCGTGTTAGTGTGAGAGCGTTAGTATTTCCAACCTTAAATTTATCTCAGCGTATTGTCTCTTATCTCTCCTATCATCTTAAACCAATTTAGTTTCTTTTTTTCCCCAAAACCCTCCAAAAGCTCATATAAACTCAACTCATAACCCAGATTATAAGAGCAAATGAAACCACAAAATAAGAGCAAATAAGATAAGAGTAAAAAAAACTCAGATAAATAAGCTTTAAAAAATTACTTGCTCCATAATCATCATCTTCATTGATGTAATCGAATTTGAATTCTACAGGCCAAATCCTACCTCAAATGATAAGTAAAAGGTGTGAGTTTAGTTATTGGGTGAGATGAGAGAAGATAGATGAGATAGTTTGAGAGCACAAAAAAATAGAGGTGAGAAGCAGATAGTGGGAAACCACATGGGTTGGTTATTGTATATCAAAACGCTGAGTTTAGGGGGTAAAATGGACGATGGTGTGACTTGTGAGGAGGAAAGCATATGCTAGCGTGGATATACAAAAATATGATATGGAGCCATAATTAAGTCAATAAACACATAAATCAAATTTGAATAAAGTAACTAATTAGCAAAGTGTTGTTTGGGTGCCTTAAATCCAATAGAGCTAGTGCGCATGTCTAACTCAATTTAAGATATGCAATGACTATCAGTTTGCATTCCAAAGCCAAATATAGCCAAATATAACCTTTAGATGGTAGGAATAAAATGTGCTCCTGAACATCAACGTCATAGCGTTCAAGTTAAGAGTACAAGATTCAAATATGTCAATATCTCAAATAAACTGCCAATTCGGTGTTCAGAGTAAGAGACAGAGGTTAGCTTACCCCTCTAGAATCACGATAGAATAAATGATAACGATGCTGCAAGAATATAAGATCAACCACAGCCACGATGGAACATAATTATCTTGTTACAATGGATTTGCACATTGATCAATCTTGTCTCTTTTTTTCATTGTCATTTCATATTGTTTACCTGATTCAATACATGAGTAGTTGGGTGGAAGCGTGGTTGTGAAGAATAATGAATTAGTATTAGCACTCAGTATCATATTGACCACGAACACCACATGCAAAATTAGGGTAATGGCGAGGACAATTACCTGGTATTTAAGACTGTAGCCATTGTCGGAAGCTCCTCCTTGCATTCTCGATCAATCAACCTTCAGCACTGCCTTGATGATTCCTTTTGAAGAAAATAAAAGTAAAAGGTGTTTATGAAAGGTAGAAGATGTAACCCTAAACCCCCAATTATAACAGCAAACCAATTAAAAATTAATGAAAAAGGATGTAACCTTGTGATATCTTGTGTTGATTTCCTTGATGACGCTAACTCTTTTGTCTATCAATCATCGATTCTGAGTAAGGCAAAACATGGAGAAGGGGAGTAATTTTAAAAGTTAAGGTGTTCGCCATTATCATCAATCGGAATTAAGAGGAGAAGGGAGATAGAGAATCATGTTTTGGGAGACAATAATTTAGGAGAGAGGCAAATGAGAGGGGGCAAGTAGAAATAATGAAGAGTTGTTCAAAGTGTTGCGTTTTGGATGGAAAAATAGCAAAGTGTTGCTCCTAACCACTGTTCATTATGAACAGTAAATATCCTTACCCACATTTTAGTAAGGGATATAGATTAAGAGGGTGTTTGGTAAACGAGGATTGAGAAATTTTCGGCATATTCAAGGCTTTTAGCATGTTTGACTCACCAATCTACTATTTTGAGTGTTTGGTAAATGGCATATTGAAAGAGTAGATTGGAGCTCAATCTACTATTTTCCAATATGCTGCTCTACCCAGCATATTCACATTAGTAGATTGTGAGATATGAATCCGTCAACAATCTACACATAGATACAACAATCTATTAACCAAAATCTGCTAATTACCAAACACTTCTACCAAATCTGCTAATTGAAATATACTAGTCAAACTTGTTAATCCAATCTGTCATTTATAATCTACTTGACCAATCTGCTTATGCTAATATCAATCTGCTGATTACCAAACAGAGCCTAACTCTATTTGTTGGGCTAACTTTTTCTATTTGGTAGCATAGGACGATTTTATAGGAGAGTTACTGAATAAATATACGTTCTTTTTAATACTCCGTAATTAAATTGTTGGAAGAAGAATGAAGGCTATGTTCTTTTGGACTTAAAGTCACTTAATTTAAGTTCACTTCATATCCTATAAGTTCAGTTCAGTTCAGTTCAGATCCTATAAGTTCAGTTCAGTTCAGTTCAAATCCTATAAGTTTAGTTCAGATCTCATAAAGTTCAGTTCAGATCCTATAAGTTCAGTCCAGATCTCCTATAAGTTCAGATCCTATAAATTCAGTTCAGAAAAGTTAGATACGGAGTATTATTTTTAAAAACCGATGCAAAAACATTTGTCATTAATTATTCGATACATATATGCATTATTATTTTTAAAACAAAATTATCACTCCTCTCATTATTTTTTATCGTAATGTATCGTAGTATAATGTATAAACAAACCAATGTATATAAAGCGGAATATCTTACCTTGTATTTTAGACTATATTTTCTTATCAATGTTCTTTCTTGGCTACCCACTAATATCTTGTAAAGATTTTGGTTAATCCCAATAAAAGTTTGCGTTTTATAATAATAATAATAATAATAATAATAATAATAATAATAATAATAATAATAATAATAATAATAATAATAATAATTAATTTAAATTAATTTAAATTCGGATTCTGTAAGTTCAGTTCAGATCCAATAAGTTCAGTTCAGTTCAGATCCTATAAGTTCAGTTCAGTTCAGATCTTATAAGTTCAGTTCAGATCCAATAAGTTTAATTTAGTTCAAATCCTATAAGTTCAGAAAAGTTCAGATCTTATAAGTACAGTTCAGTTCAGATACTATAAGTTCAGTTCAGTTCAAATCAGATCCGTTTCAATCCAAAAGATCATGACTTTAGAGTAAGATTATTGGTAGTCTTGGGACAAGACTTTGGTAAGTCTTAAAACAAGACTCACTCAAGATTACCAATAATCTATCAAAGTCTTAAGCTGAATCTTGAAAATCCAAGACTCAACTTAAGACTTTAGGTGAGTCTTGACCCGCATTCAAAGGAAAGTATCCAATGAATGGATCATATGTGTCAGTTCTTTTTGTTCTTTTTTTTTTTTAAGTTTGTAAAAAAAAAAAGTGAATTGGAAAAGTTGAGTCTGAGGTGAGTCTAACTGATAATATATGGAGTTTAACTTGAGTCTAAAATGAGTCTAAATAATATAAAAATAATAAAAATTAGTAAAAATCTAATGTGTCAAAGCTTTAAAACTTTGGTGAGTTTGACTTAAGCTTACCTTAATCTAAGATCCAAGTTCGGTGGTGAAAGCCAAATGACAGATAGTGTTTTGTCAACACTCTCGAGTCTTGACTTAATAGTGTAAATAAATCCTGTTTTACCATCGTCATTCCAAGTTCCAACCAATAACCAACAACTCCATATTTTTGTGTGCTTGCTTCCTTGGTTACTTAGTCACTCACTCACTTCATCAACTCAGGTAAAAACATTTATGTCTGCCTTTCTTCTTCCATTGCATTTCTTTCCTTTTTTTTGCTGCCCAAACCCTAATTACTACAATTTATTGATTGCGGAAGGCAGAATTAGAATTGTTTGTTTGTTTGTTTGTTTCCTGGAAATTTAGATTATTCAGGATTTATTCATTCTTGTATCAAATGCACAGCTCGGATCTGCTAACTATATTCAACTTACAACTAAATGGAACAAGTATGATTTTGATCCA
This sequence comes from Silene latifolia, assembly GCF_048544455.1. NCBI lineage: Eukaryota > Viridiplantae > Streptophyta > Magnoliopsida > Caryophyllales > Caryophyllaceae > Silene > Silene latifolia. Next base: position 187,425,975 of record NC_133534.1, read on the forward strand.
TAATTTCATTTTTTGTTTTCTTCAGAAATATGATTGAGCAGTTCATCAATTTTGTGATTAGACCACCCAGGTATCATTCTTTTTACTGTTACTAGTATCTACCTTCTGATTCCACTAAATGCAACACTAATTTAATACTCCCACCATTCCACTTCTATTGTCCACTTTCTATTTTAGGATGATTTAAGGAAAAAATGGTAAATTACCAACTACGTCCTCGGTCCTTAATAAAAGAGAACATGGACAATGTTACAGGAATGGAAAGCTGCATACATGAGACCCCCCACAGGCCCACCCCATGACATGGCTAAGGCCTTTGAGCAACGGGGTAAATGGATAATGTTATTGTAAATGTCAAATGAAATCACCGCGAAAAAAATTTAACAGGGTTTATCTAAGATATATAATTCCATGACCGTACAAGATCTCTCAACACAATACATTTAGGGTGTGTTTGGATAGCAAAAGTGGAGGGAAAGGGAGGGAAGGGGGAAGGAGGGAAGAGAAAGGGAGGTAAGGGAAGGGGAGGGCAAATGGGGAGTGGGTGTTTGGATACAATTTCCTTCCAAATCTTGCCTATTGTGGAGAGATTTTGATATGCCTTGGAGGAGGGAAAATGTATCCCTCCAAATCTCTCCCCCTCCATTTCCCTCCACCCTTATTTGCTATCCAAACAAGGGAGTTTAAATCCCATACTCTCCCTCCCTTTCTTTTCCCTCCAAATCACTCAATCCAAACACACCCTTAAAGAAAACCTTTCATTATTTCCCACAAGTTACCATATCTGTGGCCTGGCTGGAGGTGATTTATTTGCTATTTCTCCTTCATTGGATCTACAGGGCGTCATATGATCCAGATAAGTATTTATGGGAGAAAGAATTTACACTTGCTGGCAAAGCGTATAAAAGAGAGGACTTGGAGGCAAGTATGGACATCAACACTTACCCTTTTACTTATTCTTTCTTATCTATGGCAGAAACAATTTGTCATCTTCTCAGCTTTGTGCCCTTACTTCCAGCTCTGTAATTGTAAATTTGCAGCTTAGAAATAAAAGAGGCCAGACCTTGAAGTGCAGTCACTATGTGCCATCTATATACCCAACAGATTCCGCCTTTCCATGCGTTATATACTGTCATGGCAACAGGTCAGTAAAGCAACTTGTTATTTGCATTCCATGGCTCAATCATTTTTTTTTTTTTTAACAAAAATTATTTGCCTTATTATAGTGGATGTCGGGCGGATGCAAATGAGGCTGCTGTGGTGCTTCTTCCCGCAAATATTACAGTCTTCACACTAGACTTCTCTGGTTCGGGATTATCTGATGGTAGCTATGTCAGTCTTGGATGGCACGAGGTTTGTTTTTCTCCAAGATGTGTATCATTCTCAGCTGTTGGTTAATTGTATGGGTTGCGTTACCTGTCAGTTCACTTGTCTTATTTGATAAGTCAGAAAAATGATCTTGGAGCTGTGGTGTCTTATCTACGGAATACCAAGCATGTATCACGCATAGGTCTGTGGGGAAGATCTATGGGCGCTGTTACATGGTATGAAGTCTATTCCATGAAGCAAGAAGTACTAATATCCATATTGCTTGATTTTTGATTTGCATATTCTCTATTTACTCTAATGAGACTGGGGTGGACTGGTGGAGTGCTGAGAAATTGAGTTATATGACTGCATGATATACCGTCTCATGGTTTTAAAATATCCTATAATGCTCTTTCTGCAACTTGTAGTGCTACTGATGTTTGCTTTGTCTTGTGCAGCCTTCTTTATGGATCGGAGGACCCTTCGATCACCGGGATGGCATTAGATAGTGCCTTTTCAGACTTGTTTAATCTCATGATGGAACTTGTGGACGTGTACAAAATCCGCCTTCCAAAATTCACAGTATGTTTATTTCTCAGTCTCTATTTGTTACTCTCAATCTCTATTTATTAGTGCGAACTTGCCTGTCGTTTGAGCTAGCAGTGCAATCGTGGTAACTTCCAACATTTTTACAAAAAAAAATAGCATCTGGTAGTCTTCATCTAAGTGTGCCTTGTTTTAGTATTATAAAGGAAGAGAAGTATGGGCTATTAGAGAGGTGTACCTTGATCTCTATTTATTATTCTCACGCTATATTTATTAGTGCGAACTGTTTCAGCTAACATTATAGTTGTGGGTAACTTCCAACAATTTTACAATATGGCATTTGATATTATATTATATTGTTGTCTTATTTATTGTATGCTGTCTTAGTTCAGTCCTGGCTAGTCTTTCCTAGATTGAGTCTTCATCTAAGTGTGTTAGTATTACAATGAAAGAAAAGTATGAGCTACTAGAGGTGTGTACCTTAAAAGTGAGTGTGGTCATTCCCTTGGATGCCGCCTCATGGAGACCCTTTGGCAATGTGAGAACAAGGTGACAAGCCCAGACGGGCTTTCAAAATTAAGCTTAAAAACGAGGTGATTGCATGAACCCTTCTACAGGATATGGTATCATGCCATTGTATGAGTCCTGCTGAAAAGCATCCTTCTATAGTGCACTCTCCCTAAGGGCCTGAGGGTGCATTGGATTTAAATCACAATTTCAGAAGAGGAAGTTTGAATGATAATAAGGAACTTGAGTAAAATAACATGTGCCTGAGTTTCTAGATTAAATAAGGTTGGGTTGATGTGGGCTCTTTTGTGATTTTCATGGATGTGGGGCATTTGAGAAGAGACTGGGTATTAATGATTAGATGCTGAGAACAACCAATATTTCAAATGTCTTAACTTGTGACTATCAATGTGCAGTTCGTTCTGACTTAATTTGCAATATGAGCTTCTACTTTCGAATCCGAAAATGCCAGGACTTCTGCTGGTCCATATGGAGCCTCTTCGTCCATTATTCTCTTATTTTATTCACATTTTCAAAAATCCTTTTCATCATTTTTACTGTCTTAGAACAATTCAACTCATATTCCATGTGGTTAGGAGTGATTCATGGTGCCCTAAAGATTGGTTAGTTCCACTTTGATGACCTGAGATTTGATCTATTGCTCACTTTGGGGACTGAGGTTTGAAATTTTTTTCACTTTCATGGCCTAATTTACAATAAAGTCAAATTTCGTCAAAGTTAATGACCTTTTTCAACATAATGAAGTGCGAAAACAGAGATTTAGGTAAATGTTGGTGAATTTTCACATAATGTTACAAATAAATAAAAAACCTACCTAGTCGTGCTTAACAGTATATATTTTTTGGATGAACTTAGGTGGTATTACACCATTGGTCACCAAAGTGAGAAATACTAAAAACCGCATGTCACCAAAGTAAAGTTAGTGAAATCTCGGGGCATCAAAGTGATTTTCCATATTTTTAAGTTACTGCATCATGTCATCATCCCTTACCATGCTAAACAGGAGCGCATGTGAGCTGTTTTGTTAATGTTGAATTTGCATGTTATTATTTCTACTCCCTCCCATCCCACACCAAAGGTAACATTCACTTTTTTGTGGTCAACTTTCAAAAACATTCACCATGAATATCGTTCAAAATAAATATGAATCTTTGGAAGGCGAAACTTGTATATATATAGTTTTGTTATGATAAAATATTTCAAAATTAATTTTTTTGTAAAAAAAAAAACCGCGTATAAATGAAGAAAATACAGTCAAAGTATCGCCTTGAAGACCACCCAAAAGCAAGTGTTACCTTTGGTGTGGATGAGAGGGAGTATAATTTTTCGATTTATATTGTTAATGCTGACCAACTTTTCGTTACAGAGTCAGTTATAGAGCCCCTTAAGTGACCGATTTCTGAAATTTGTTTCTATGATTAGAAGAATGTGTGTTTGTGATGATCGAAGTCACAGTTGCACTGCTTTCAATTCGTCGGAAAAATCTGAAACTTCTTTTTGTGGTATCAGGTGAAAATGGGAGTGCAATATATGCGGCGGGTGATTCAAAAAAGGGCTAACTTTGATATTAAGGACCTCAATTGCACGCAGGTTTCCATTTGAGACAACTTGCTTTGTTATTAAGTTCCAGTTACTAAATGGTTGCAAAGATATTAATCTAGCATGATATTTCTTGATTTTTTATTTGCAAAATTTACTTTACTCCGATTCAATTTGCTTTGGAAGGCTCTGATCTTTGGGGGCTTTATTGTAATGTATGGTTATAGAGATCTTAAATCTTTTAGAGTTGTACTGTGTCTTTGATTTTGCATTTGGTAATTACTGTTTTTTGGGGGGTCATACCACTTACCTTGGGGGTAAATTGAATGTCCTTACTTGGCCAAGTTATGTGTTCAGAAAAGTTTTACACAAGTTACCCACAACGTTTCCTTGAAGTTCTTGGAACAATGAGTGGCGTTATTTTATTCATCAATTGATCTGTTCTTCGCCCATTACTGAATTTGGTAGCAGAAGTGCACACAGCTCTTCTACTTTCAAGTTCAAGGCTCCAATACACATTTGGATCATCTTTGGACTTTGGTGTATTCATGTACATTGCCTCTTTTGATTTATTAGTTGACTATATGAGAGTTTCTTCAATACCAGTTTGGCCTTGGCCTTCGGTAATATCCAGTAATATGTTTAATTCCAAGAGCATTGCAGGTTGCAAGCAAGACTTTTGTTCCTGCATTATTTGCACATGCTAATGGAGATAGATTTATTCAACCACACCACTCGGACATCATCTTCAAACTTTTCGCGGTACATCATCCACTTTCCTTGTAAAATGTTATTGTCTGCATATAGCTGCTTCATGAATATCCTTTGTTGGTGATGGTCTGTTGTAGGGTGAGAAGAATATCATAAAATTTGATGGTGACCATAATTCACCTAGGCCACAGTTTTACTATGATTCGGTTTCCATATTTTTCTACAATACACTAAAACCACCGCAAGTCTCATCGGTGTGGTCCAATAAGATTGGTGTTTCAGACATGGGTGAGGTAAATATTTTTTTGATATATTAACTCTGTGTTTTCAATTGTTTTCTTCCGGGTTAATCCAAATAGTGTTCTAGAATTTGTTTGCTTTTCTTGTAGATGATCCTAAATCATATGCGTTCCCTTTTCTGCTGAGCATTTTTTTTTCTTGTTTTCCACTACAATAACTGGGCATGAAAACACATTTCTTTTGTATTAGGGACTATTATATGAGATAATCAGTAATCTTCGTGTAGCAAGTATTGATGCTGCAAGCTCGTCATCGGCTCTGCGCGACGTTTCAAATACAAAATATGGTGAAGAATTTATCTCCGAAATTCCACCAGCCTTAGGTGTAAGTCTTTCTACTCCTTGCATTCTGATGCGATTTTAAATATGCCCTCTCTCAAACAATGGAACTTTACATTAAACTATGCAGATAATTGTTTTCAAAATTCAACATAATGAATTTTACATTGTAATATTGGATCTCTCTACCTATATTTGGAGAAATTAATAATCAAAGCTAACATGTGTCGACCAGTACGACCACCAAAGTCCAATGGGAAAATTTACATCCACTGTCTATATTAATTTATTTAATACATTTCAAAACTAGTTTGATTACCATGATTCTCGATTATTCCTCGAGGTATTTCAGCAGAGGTAACTGAAGCTACGATATACACACATTTCATTCAAATCTGTGGCTAACTGAAAACAGGATAAAGTGGAGGAAACAGTTGAAGAATGTTGTTCAACAAGTTCTGCCAGGGAGAGTTGGGGAAGGTGCTCGTCTTTAGAGGGCAGTGAATCGGCTGAAAACACAACGGAAACAAGTGGACAGCAGGTGGGCATTCTACTCTTTTCTCGTTCTCGTGAGCCAAGGTCTATAAGCTCTCTCAAAAAGTGCTCGTACACAAGTTCTCGTTTACTATTCTTGAATATCAAAGTTTATAAGCCTAAGGAGCTTTTTCTCTTCAGTTCACTTGGTCTAGGCACGTTCTCGGAATCCTCCTGTTAATGACCCCCCGGCCCCCCCTGATTCCATTTTGTTCATCTTTCCGGGGCCACATACCTATATGTTACCATATTAAATAAAGGGAAAGTTGAATAAACAAATATAATACAGAGTTACTATGATTATGTCTTGCATAATTTTAGTACAAGATCATCTTATATATAAGTATTTGTGTATTTTACTTCTGTATAATATCGTGTGTTTTCTTCATGCAGATAACCCCTGCACAAGTGACAGAGATTACACCACTTCCTACTGAAAACTCAGCTGTTAATAGAGCCGACATGTGTACAAAAAAGGGGATTTCAACTGGTTTAAAGAAGCCCCAACATGAAAAATTGGAAAGGCTTGGGGCCTTCGGGAGACGACTGCGTCTTTCCATTCTGAACCAAGTTAAAAATAGGAAGTAGTTGTCTTAGCTAGAAGTCAAGGATTACGGCATGTTGTAGTAAATTTATTGTTAACAAAGTAGATTAAACTTCCATGTATCCCATTCTTTAACAATCTTTTCTGTTTTCTTTCATCCAGACCCATATTGAGTAGATATTTTCATCCTTTGTAATTTAACTTTCTGTGCATTATAATTATAATAATAATAATAATTATTATTATTCCGTACTATTTTATGTAGACTGAACTTTCTTAGCGCCTCGTTTTTAGTGGGAAACGGCTATCATGTAGTACAAGTCTAACCTTAAAAGAGACCAACATATAGTTATTACCTAAGACTGTCTCGGTAAAGAGAGGCCTAAACTAATCACGTTGCATCCATTCCAGATTTCCGGTTGTCCACTATTTATGCTTAAACTGCGAAGCCAAATGAGCTTTACGATTGGGTGAAAATAATTTCAGTTCATGCATTGCTTTTTTGGCAAGTCATATTTTTGCTTCACTGTGTCCTTTTTCGAGAAATCGCATCAATTTTCATGACAGAATAAAGAAACAAGTATATATCAATCAACAAATTTTCTTGGCAAGCATGAACAAATTAAGCATCATCCAGAACGCAACACTGAAATTTGAATGCTACAAATCCCCTGCAAATGAAGAACTCGAACTCAGGGGAAAGAGTGTTGTTCCTGATCACATTCAGTCTCAAACTCTAAAAAAAAGTGCTAATTATTCTCTACCAATGTTAAACAGCAAACAGGGTTAATACACCAACACTTAATAAATTTTCTACATTCATGACATGCTTAATTCTCGCATCTGAACAAGGCTCTACTACTGGGACCGTGACACTCGAATCTCTTGAACATCAAGACAAGTAACTTGAGAAATGTTAAAATGGGCAGATTAAGCCCCTTTCCTCTTCTTAGTGGGTGGTTCCTCCTCTTCATCTTCTTCCTCTTCCTCTTCCTCATCTTCTCCACCATCATCATCGTCGTCATCATCATCATCATCATCGTCGTCATCATCATCATCACCGTCATCATCCTCATCTTCATCTTCTTCCCCTTCTACACCCTCTCCATTGGCGTTGGGCTCATCCTCAGGATCCCCTTCCTCATCATTCACTTCCTCACCTTCATCATCCTCGCCACCAGCTTCTCCACCAGCTTCCTCATCATCTTCATCATCATCATCATTATCTTCGTCTCCATCAGCATCTTTGCACTGTGACTCAGGTTCTTCCATCTTCTTGGAGTTGGCTATAGAAAGCCTGCAGTGTCAGAAATAATTAATTTTATTTACCCAAATCACTATATTCGTTTCATAACTAAGTGTAGGGCTTGCATGACTGAATTCTGAGAGACTCTAGTCCTAGAATGAGAATGCGAGTACCATACAGGGACATGTCGTCAGAGCAAAAAAATAGACATTTACAATTTGTAAAGTGAAATTAAGAAATTTTAAAGGCACAGGGCTTAATACGATCTTATAGTTTTAGTAAAAGAAATTACCAAAGGGTATCACTTACCAATTGAAGGAGCTAGGCTCCTGTGGGAGCATGATGGCAGCACTTGGCAGAGATCCCAGCTGAAGCAAGCCAATTGCAAAAAAAAAAAAAAGAATTACACAAGGCAAATCATAAACTTACTCCACAAAAGATAGTCATACAAAATAAAACTCCTAATCACTCTTCACAATAAACTTCTCTTATTATCAAAAGAATTAGCTAAATTCTTGTCCTCTAAACACATTTGAAAGAACAAATGTCCAACAAAAGATTGGATCACACAGATCACATATATTCAGGCCATTGTGGATTTGTGGTCAATTAAGAGGATACACTTATACATCTATTTACCCAGCGAAACATGAACCTAGGTGTTTTTATCACCACCTTTAAGTAATGTCTACGTAAGCAATAATAACTAAGGCCTTGTTTGGATAGGGGGGCTTTGGAAGGAAAGGGAGGGAAAATTGATCCTTCCATTTCCCTCCTACAAGGCAAAGTGTTTCCCCTCCAACAAAGGAAAGATTTGGAGGGTAATCTCTCACTAACCATTCTCCCTCCCTTTTCCTTCATTTTTGGTATCCAAACAAGGCCTAAAAGCTCTTTCACATAAAGCTTTCTAAATTCGAAAGTATTCCTCATAGATAAAAAGAACTGTGCTCAAATGACACCACAGTTAGCCAAAAATATTGTTTGTAAACTGCTTCTTGGAAATTATCATACGCCTAAGATTCTAGTTCGTCTAAAGAATAAACAGATCCAAATGAGAAATTATCTGGTCACTATATCTCTTGCTATAACCTAGTTCTCAAATAGAGCAACAAGATGGAGTTATCTTTCAGTGTGTGTTCACTAAAGAAGATTCAATGAAAGAGGCAGATGTCATTACTCGTAAAAAAAAAATCACTACGCCATTTGTCCCTTGACATTCCAAGAAACTCCTCCTTCGACAAAATCACGCCACTAGATATCCTTCAACATGTCACAGTAAGAAAAAGACTCACAAAATACTGACTAGTCCCTACACCACCTTTTTTTCTTCTTATGAGAAGAGTTAACAAACTCGAACAAACAAATCTCGTTATAATTTCTAAAACATAGACGAAAGAATTGTGTAATCCTCCTACTAATCCACTCAGCCAACAGAATGAGAAGCCACCATACCAAGAAATCAGTAATTTTGGTAAAATGGGTAGTTAAATTCACGGTACCTCCTCGTAAATACGGAACAAAACATACAGATCTGGAAACACATTACAAGGAGACCAAAACAATTGTTCAATTAAGTGCGAATTACAGGTATACTCAGCGGAATTATTACTTAGTATACACTAAATTACACATCAAATTCATAAAATCACATAAAATTTCAAAATTAAACTGCCAACGAACTGAAGAATCAACGAAATTATGCTAAACAGGCAACAATAACGACATTTATCACAACAAAATCAAAATTAACGACAAAACGAAGAATTAAATACGCAAATTAAGCTGAAAAAAAGCAGATTAAAAAACAAATAATTATTATACCACAGAAATGATGAAAGTGAGAGACTGAACAGTAGCGGAAGCAACAGTTTCAAGCAGAAAACTCCGCAAAACGACGGCGTCGGAACTCAAGCTTGTCATCTCCATTGGATACCTGAAAAAAGCACGAAAACAAAGCAAACAAAAGAAAAGGAAAACAAGAACGAGGAATCAAAATTGAAAATCGAACGTTAGAAAGAGGAGAGAGAGTGTGTGTGAGGGGGAGAGAGAAGAGAGAAGAGGATTGATTCTTCGATAAAACCCTGAAAAATAGGGAATTCCAAGGAAATTAGGGTTTTCTCATTTTCCTTTTTTCCTCACTCTTTTTTTTTAATCTTTATTTTACAATTTTTTTTTTTTAATGTAGCTTGACTTTGACCTTTTACTCTCACCTGAATCGTATTCAGTAGTTAGCTAATCACTAGCAAGTAGCAAATCACTAAAAGTTTTTTTTTTCTCTTTTTTTCACAAATTCTTATTTAAGACTTACACTACTCGTCTTAAACTTAACACGGGTCAAATATACTCATCAATACTATATATTAATTCCAGAAACCAAGGGACTTCAATGTAATTAAAGAAAGTTATACAAATTAATTATACTATATAGTTTTAAATCACTAGCACCGTGTGATGAACCTGATTAAGGGATCTCAATGCAAATATTACATAGTTTGGGTTAAAATTAAATTTGATAGAAGTTTGGTAATTTTCCTAAACATTTGTCAGAGACTAAAACATGGTCAATTTACTTAAAATAAAATAATTAATTAGGATGGTCAATTTCCTTAAAATAATTAATTAAGATGGTCAATTTTAAGGAAACTAAAAGAAAGAAGATGCTTGGTAATTTTCCTAAATATTTATAGAAATATTTATAGAAGACTAAAAGATGGTCAATTTCCTTAAAATAAAATAATAAATTAGTATAAACATGCACATTTATGGTATTAATTATTATCATCATAAAATTATATATTAAATTTAAAATCTATGCAATTTTATTAAACTTTATAGTTTATTAGATGTATAGAGATGTTAATTATTTAACATATAAAAATATAATATAAGTAGGGTTACAAATAATTCAAGTTAGATTCCATAATATATAATATTGCATATTCTTTCGATTTGATTTAATGCATATATGTAATATATTTATATAAATATATAATCCTCTTAAAATTGCATGTCTAAGTGGTAAAAGTAATTTCGCCGGTAAAGAAAAGAATTGTGGTAACATTGGATATAGTTATATGATAGTAATCACTCATTTGAATAGGAAAAGTAACAATATTATCAGCAAGATTAGTGAAAGTGGTAGAAACAACAACTGGAGTAGTGAAATAATCAATATTAATGCGGTAATAGTGAAAGTAACAATAATTACGACGGGAGTAGTGAAATTATCAATATTAATGCGGCAGTAGTGACAGTAACAATAGTTACGGTGGGAGTAGTGAAAGTAACAATGGTTACGGGCAAATAGTGAAATTATCAATATTAATGCGGCAGTAATGATAGTAACAATAATTACGGCGGAAGTAGTGAAAGTAACAATGATTACGGGCAAGTAGTGAAATGTTATTACTATTGTTTCATTAATAAGAGTACAATATTAATAGCGGGAGTAGTGAATTTGTCTCAAAATTTATTTCATCGTAATTTTAGTAAATATCATAGAAAAATATATTAATGATAAATTTTTGAGTTATGCAACTTTAAGTAATTTTATTTAATGAAAAAAAAAATTAATGGTAAGTAGAGGTAGCCCGAGCGAAGCCGAGCACCAATACTAGTATAAGATCAATAGAACAAAAGCAGAATCCACTGAAAGAGGTAAAAAGTTTATTCTATGTACCCATATGAATTGATATTTGAGTTGTCTTAAACTTAAGACGGATACCACCGTCTTCAACAAGAGTAGTTGTTTTTTTTCTTTTTCTTTTATTAATTTTCACTAATCATTAATCAAGTAGTCAGCTAAGTGAAGTATTATCAATTGTTAGTGAACGGGCCTTAATTTGATGGGTGAGACCGTAAAACGATTGATAAGGTGTTGTCTTTTTACCTTCTCTTACATGAAAAGAAAGCTACTTGTGGCATATTTCGATTTTAGTTTTTTACCCTATGTGGACCAACGCCACCTGTGCACGCACCCGCGAAGTAGCGACACTCGCTCACTGAGCTTATTAAAGAGGAAGAAAGCATGTCATGGGTTTGTAACCAGTTCATATGGCTTAGAAACCAGTGAAAGGTTTGAACAAGCCTGCAACTAAGATGTCGCCGCCAAATTATTATGGAAAATTTGGAAACTGTTCGAATCAACTTTATGCTATGTCAAATTAAGCACAAAGCATAATTGACATGAATATTAAAGATAGCGATCCGTTCCCCTTTAGCTCTATGCATGTCTAGAATGACTCCCGAAATGGTCAGGAACACGAATGTTTATAGAGATCGAGTGAGGGGTGAAGGGTGAGGGTACGTATTGGAAGTTCTTTAATCGAACACTCAATTTCGCCCGCTCTCTAGCGGCCTTTACTAATTAATTGAGATTTGTTATTTGCTTTGATTATATCGATTGTATGCATGCAATGCAACAAACAGTGTTTTGAACCTAACATGTGAGATTAGACTATGTCGGTGAATTAGACAAGCAAGTTAAAAGATCGAAGTGGGAGATTTACATTAATTATATGTGAAGAAAGAAACAAATGAATGAAATACTGATGCCAAAACAATTGATTTGAAAGAATGATTTGAAAAGAATTAGAAAAGTGCGCCAAATATTAATAAGAGTAAATTATCAATTACTCCCTTTTATAATACACTTTTTAAAATTCCTCCCTTTTAAAAAAAGTTTAAAAATTACACCCAGAAAATTGCTGAAATTTTGAAATTGCTCCCAAACCATATTTTTGTACTTTTATGATGAAAATGCCCTTGATATATTTAATTTTCATATTTATTCTTCTTCTTATTGTCTCCCTATTTTCCATTCTCCTTTGTCTTAATCCATTACAATTATCCACCATTCAACCACCAACAATCACCGTCTTCCACAGCCAACCACTACAATCACTCACCCTCCCGTCACCACTAAACTCACCGCATTCCGCTGCCCCATCCCTTAGACACCTACACCCTTATATTTCATCATTCTTAAACACCCAACCCATCTCCCCCAATACTACTGTAACACACCCATTTATTAGGAAGTCTTTAGCAAGGCCTTCCTGACAAATGGGAGGGTCACCATCTCGGTTTCCCGAGGTAGTGAGTACAAATCAACTATTGGGAACGACATTTATTAATAATTAAGTTTATGCGATAAGTGAAATATAGGTAAAAGTCCAAAAACGTCAAAACTACAATACCAAAATCATACAATCCCAAAAAAGTATCAAAATGTATCAAAACTACTATGAGACTAGGCGAAGACTCTTTAGGTGTAAACCGCTCCAAGCCTCCAACCCATCATCAAGAAAGCAACTCAACATGTCATATAAACTGCTCCCCATATGACCGAAAATATCATATGGTTCACCACAAATTTTGAAAATATTTAAAGGTTAGTCTCAATTAGGGATGACAATGGACCCTGGATCCGGTCCAGATCCGCTAGACCCTATATGCCCTGATGGATAGGATATGGATCCTATTATTTCGGACCCTGTGGATCTGTATCCACTGATTTAAAAACGGTTCTGGATCTGGATCTGATCGACTAGACCCACATCCGACCTTAAGACCCGTTTTTAATATTAATAAAAAAAATCAGAAAATGAGGGCCTGACTTATGCGTACAACACAAACACACCCATTTTAATTAGATCCTTTATCCTCCCCATCCCTCAACTTCTCAAACCAACCCTCACTTATACAAACAAACCCTATAACCGGCTGCCTAAACGCCATCAAGAAGTCTGACTGCCTAAATGCCATCAAGAAGTATGGTCGCCTGCACACCTTTCCCCGACGGTCGACATAGCCAACAACTATCCTCTATTGCTGTTGTTTTTTCTGCGAGGTTTTTGGCGGTTTTTAATGCTTCTAAGTTCTAACTTCTAACCATTGTTGATGAATTTGGGGATTTAATTAATTAAGGGTGTTTGCTGGTTTGATTACTAGTTATAATTGTCGTTGTAATTTAATTATTGTTGTTAATTAAGGGTGTTTGCTGGATTTAATTAATTAAGAAATAACCATTGTTTTATGCTTGTGGGCAAACTATGGGCATCGAGGGCAGTTAACGTCAAGGCCGCGGTCGATACAATGATAAATCTGTGGAATCGTAGATGCCGATGATGGGGAATGTAGTCGCTGCGAAGGAGAAGATCTTCATTTTTCGCTTTGGCTCAGAACGAGACAAAGTTAGGGTTTTGGAAGGGCAACCATGGTATTTCGATAAATTCTTATGGTGCTTTAACGAACCCAATCAGTCCGGTAAGATCTCTGATGTACGACTTTCTCTCTTTCCGATATGGGTCTGAGTTTATGATCTCCCTCTTGTGGGACGTACAAACATGACGAATGCGAAGAGGATGAGGGATTGTTTGGGCATGTTCATTGACGCTGAATTCGGTCCAAACATTGAGCTTGATAGGGCCATTCGGTTAAGTATTCTCTATGACATAAATAAACCTCTAAAGGCTGTTGTACCCGTTCAAATAAGAGAGCATACGATTGAATTTAACGTCAAGTATGAGCATCTTCCTACGTATTGCCATGGGTGTGGTATGATTGGCCATGGCGAAAATGATTATGATGATGGGCCATATGAGGAAGATGAATTAAAATTTGGGGACTGGCTTCGGACTCTGCCTTGGAAGGTTGTTAAAACTGCCAAGGAGACCCCGGGGAGGGCAGCTAGAAGTCTAAGGGAGAGCTTTGATGCAACTACAGTTGAGAAACCCAAGAGTGTCTTCTCAAATATGATTGAGAAACTGAAGACTATTGCAATTGAACTTCGCTCCAAAAAACATGGTGCAGCTGAGTTGAGAGGTCAAGGGGGAAAGGGAAGAGGGGCTGATGGTCGTCGTGAGGAGGAGGGAGAGGGTTCTCACTCTTTTGGGTTACACAGGGAAGATAGGGAAGCGCGGGAGAGTGGAGAAGGGAGGCATAAAAAAGGACCAAGGCGGTAAGAGGGAGTAAGGGGAGATAGAAAGGGTGTTGAACGTGGAGGGAAGGACGGGAGTTGATATGGGCAGGTAGGGGGATGCTAGTGAGGTGGCGGCTGGGAGGGGGACGAGTGCTAGTGGGTCTTGGAAGCGGCTGGTGAGGGCTGATGATGTTGGGAGTACGGTGCAAGGAGAGCGGGTGAAGAAGGAAAATGCTGGTGGGAAGAGGAGTAAAGAGGAGGCTGGGGTGGTGGGATCGCAAAAGAAGTCAAATATAGATGGGGGCGTCTTAATACCTGAGGCGGTGGTTGACGAAGTTCAATCCCGCCGGGCAATATGAATATCTTAAGTATAAACTGTCGGGGCTTGGGCAACCTTGACACGGTTAGTGCACTTCATGCTCTTGTACGAAGGGAAGCCCCGGCCATTTTGTTCTTATGTGAAACCAAATTAAGTGGTCGTGAAATGAGGAGGGTGAGGGAGAAGATGGATGGGTTTTATGGGATGGAGGTGGATAGTGTGGGAATATCGGGTGGGTTAACATTTTTATGGAAGAAGGAAATTGATTGTGTCTGTATGTCGGCATCCATTCATAACATGGACTTCATTGTACATAGAGAGGGAGGGGAGTGGAGATTAACGAGTTTGTATGGTTAGCCGGCTGATTCAGATCGTCATTTATCGTGGGATTTTCTGAGGATTCTTAGTAGGCAATCTTCGTTGCCTTGGGTTTGTATCGGCGATTTTAACGAAATTTTTTTCAACTGATGAAAGGGGGTAGCAGGCCTCAATGGCAGATGAATAATTTTAGAGCAGATGTCGACGAGTGTGAACTTTCCGATGTCCCGTGGGAGGGCTATAATTTCTCTTATGATAATGGCCAAGCTGGCGATGCTAATAGACAAAGTATGATTGATCAAGCTCTGTGTACGGCCTTCTAGTTGGATTTCTTTCCATATGCTAATATTTTCTACCTTGACAGAGAATGGTTCGATCATGCTCTGCTAAAACTTGTACTAAATGCTAAAGAAATAGGGGGACCAAAGAAGCGTCAGTTCAGGTTTGAGCAGATTTGGGTCGGAGAAGAGGGGTGTGGAGAGGCGGTGGAGTGAGGGATGTCGCGTGGCAGAGGAAGTTTGGTGACGGCATTGGAAGAGTGCTCGCGGGAATTGAGAGCGTAGAAGAAAACGAGTATTAGCAAGATTAGTCGGGATATGGAGCGAAAAAGGAAACAGTTAGCGAGACTAAATGAAGGGGATAGGTCGGAGGGAAATATTAGTAGACGAAGAAAGTTGGTCGTGGAAATTTCAGATCTGACACGACAGGAGGAGCAATATTGGCGTCAAAGGTCGAGGGCTCTATAGTTGAAGGATGGTGATCGTAATACGAAGTTTTTCCATACACGTGCTGGTGAAAGAAGAAGGAGAAATTTTATTGCTAAACTTATTGATGATGCTGGGGTTACGAGAGTGGGGGATGAGGCCGTGTCTATTGTGGCGAATAATTATTTTTCAGCAGCTCTTTACCACATCTAATTTGTCCTCATTTGATTATGTTGTGGAGGGCTTAGGAAGATGGGTCACGGAACCTATGAATGCGATATTCTGGCAGGAGTACTGTGAAGAAGAAATTGTTGACGCTTTGAATCAAATGCATTCGCTAAAGGCACCAGGTCCAGATGGTATGAATGGTTTATTTTATCAGACTTATTGGAGCACTGTGGGTTCAGAGGTGGTACGTACTGTTCTTGCTATTCTTCGGGGTGAACAATCATCAAGGGAGATAAATAAACCAATATTGTCTTAATTCTTGAGAATAAATCTCCGAATAAGCGAATAGAGTTCGTGATTTTCGGTCTATTAGCCTGTGTAATGTAGTGTATAAGCTGGTATCGAAAGTTCTTGCTAATCGTCTGAAGCAGTTTCTTAGTGATATTGTTTCGTAAAATCAAGGAACTTTTACGCCGGGGAGGATAATTTCTGATAATGTGTTGATTGCCTTTGAAATTTTCCATCTTATGAACCATTCAAGACTATCAGACGGTTTCATGGCTATCAAACTGGACATGGAAAAAGCTTATGATAGAGTGGAAGGGATTTTTTTGGAGAGGGTTCTTGATATTATGGGCTTTGATAGGAGATGGACTGATAGGGTAATGACTTGTGTTTCGACTGTGGCTTTTTCAGTTCTTATTAATGGGAGTCCGACGTAGGATTTTAGGTCGTCTAGGGGACTATGTCAAGGTGATCCACTATCTCCTTATCTTTTTATTCTTTGCGCTGAAGTTTTATCTAATTTGATGCGATAGGCGGTCGAACTAAACTCCCTCCATGGTATTCGAATCTTAACTGGAGCACCACCCATCTCGCATTTGTTCTTTACTGACGACAGCATATTCTTTTCCAAGGCCACGATGGAGGAAGCAGATGTTATTAAAAATATCTTGCGACGTTATGAATGCGCTTCAGGGCAACTAGTTAATTTGGAGAAGATCACTATGTCGTTTAGTAAGGGGATCCCTTTGGAACGCATGGACAATTTTGCGCGTCGGGTGGGTATTGTTGTGGTAGAAAAGCAAGCTCGCTATTTGGGTTTGCCCACTGTGATAGGAGGGTCTAAGAAAGTGCTGACGGACATTATGTCGCAATAAGCTCAGCAAAAGGATTGATGGTTGGCGCGGGAAAATCTTGTCTAGGGCTGGTAAGGAGGTTCTTTTAAAGGCTGTAGCCAATTAACTCCGTACCTATGTTATGAGTATTTTTAAAATTCCCGTAATCTTTTGTGATGAACTTTGTTCGCTTATTTCGCGGTTTTGATGGGGCCATGAGGAAGGTAAGCACGATATTCATTGGGTTTTTTTGGCGGAAGTTGTGTCAGCCGAAAGGGATGGGTGGGATGGGTTTGTGTGATTTTCATTTGTTTAATATGGCCCTCCTTGGAAAGCAGGTGTGGAGGCTATTGACGGAACCTGAGAGCCTTTGGGCTCGTGTTATGCGTGCTAAATATTTTCCTAGTGGTGATTCCATGCCTGCTACATTGGGCTATAACCCGAGCTATACATGGAGGGGCATTATTGAGGTTAGGAGTGCTATGAAGGGTGGCTTGAGGCGGATAATCGGTAATGGCTTGTTGACTCGGGTTTGGCGGGATGCATGATTACCAGGCACTCAAATAGGTCGTATTATTTCGCCGCAGGTGTAGGGATACGAAGACTTGAGGGTGGCGGATCTGCTGGAGGGCGAGGGAGGGAGTTGGAATGAGGGTATGCTTAATACTCTGTTCCTGCCTTTTGAGCGTGAGAGAATACAGAGTATACGAGTTAGCGCGAATAGGCCCAGTGATGCGTGGTCGTGGAGTGCGGAGAAGGATGGCGTGGCCACGGTTAAATCGGCGTATCGACTCTTGTCTACTAGCAAGGAGGTGTTGGAATTGGGTGGGGCTTTAGATTGGGGTAGGGAGAGATGGCAGTGGAATAGGCTTTGGAACATTTTGGTTTGGCCCTAGGTGAAGCTCTTCTTCTGGCAACTGTGCAGTGAAGCTTTGGCAACGAGAGCGAACATTGCTGCTCGAGTATGAGGTGAGAATTCTTTTTGTTCTTTATGTAATTCATTTTTTTGAGTTGAGTCTTCATCTGTTTAGATATTGTCGGGTTGCACATCGGGTCTGGGAGTGGCTTAGGTTGGATGTTGCTGATGCCGAGGATGGTGGAGGGGTGAGGGACTGAATTAAGGCGAGTTGAAGAGTCCTTGGAGTGCGTGAGGATACTGCTTTTATGGTGGGTTGTTGGGCGTTGTGGGAACACCGCAACAAGGTCATCTTCGATGCTAAGAGCGTAGATCATGAATATGTTATTCGTCGGGCTAAGAATGTTGTGGATGAGATAGAGGGAGGGGGCTATGTGCGTACTAGGGCGAGAGACAGTGTGGTACGGGTGTCGAGAGGGGTGGCGTGAAGGGCTGGGTTCCTCCTCCGATTTATTATGTGAAGATTAATGGAGATGCGGGGGTGAAGGATGGAGAGGGTGTGGGCTTGGGGATGGTCTGCCTCGATGTAAAGGGAAAGGTGTTGTAGGGAGCTTCGATTATGCAGGAGCAGAGCTGGGAACCCCAAGTTGCTGAGGCGGTCGCTGTGCTGGAAGGTGTTAAAGAAGCGTTAGGTTTTGGGCATACTAAAGTAATTGTGGAGGGTGATTGTTCATTTGTCATTTATGCGCTGAAGACCTCTGAGAGGAGTATCTTTTCGCTTGTTGTTGATGATATTTTAGTTTTATATTGTTCTTTTAATTTTGTTATTTGGTCGTATATTAGTCGAGCAAACAATTGTGTGGCTCATGAGTTAGCTCATCCTTTCCCTAAAATGTCCGGTAGATTTGTTGGATCAGAGAGCTTGCCTCCGTCTGTGAACAATGCTGTACGTTTTGATTTATCGTTAATGCAGTAGAACCTTTGAGTTTTCTCTTCAAAAATAAAAAAAATAACCATTGTTGACTTGTAGTTGTTAATCAGATTGTTGCTGTAATTAGTGCTTTAAACGATCCGAACTGAGCTCGAGCTCGGGTGGGCTCGGACTCGGCTCAAAGTTTTTCGCTCAAGCTCGGGCTCGGCTTGAAGCTCGTCGAGCCTAAAAAGGTAAAGCTCGAAATCAGCTCGGAAAAAGCTCAAGCTCGGCTCGTGTAATACCCGGATAATTTGGGACCCACAAAGGACCTAGGGACACGTGAGGGAACCCCCATGTACTCGTAAGTAAAGGATGACCCCTCCTACGAGACTAAGTAAGACCTAAGCTAGACCTAGTAGACTCCCAGTGGACCGAGTAGAACCCTAAGTGGACCAAGTGAGTTGGCACTCTGTCGAGTAAGGGTATACTCGACTGAGTGAGTGCCACTCGGTCGAGTGAACCGGTCACTCAGTCAAGTGGTGCTCAGCTGTACCCGAAAAAGGATATTTCGGGATTTCATCATATCCAAACCCCATCCCCTTCATTCTTCTTCTTCTTCTTCTTCTTCTTCTTCTTCTTCTTCTTCTTCTTCTTCTTCTTCTTCTTCTTCTTCTTCTTCTTCTTCTTCTTCTTCTTCTTCTTCTTCTTCTTCTTCTTCTTCTTCTTCTTCTTCTTCTTCTTCTTCTTCTTCTTCTTCTTCTTCTTTCTTACTCTAAAACACTCTCCCCTCTCTCTAAAATGCTCCCTATGCCTTTCCCTTGGCCCTCAAGCTTGGATTAATAGTGAAACACCTCTCTTAATTCCCGATCTACCTTTGTAAGTCGAAATCTCACCTTTTCCTCTATGTCTTATGAGTAATCTCGAGTTAGGATTTTCTAAGAGAGATTAATTAGTATTTAGTTATGTGAAATGAGTAATTAGTGACTAATAATAAGGGATTTTATGTTGTATTATAGTATAGAGTGTTTTGTGATAGTTATTGATATGTGCATATTGTATAGTCTTTTTAGCCTATTTTAGCACGTAATTCCATGCATTCTTGTACTGTTTATATAGTATTTTGCCCCCGAATTGGCTACTTTGGTTCGTTTTGTAAAAATGAACGCGAAAGTAGTGGAATCGTACCATTTTTCGTCCTTTTTGCATGCATTTTGAGGAGACGGGATTTTCTGGAGTGAGTTTCTGCATTGGGATGCGTGAAGGCACGGTTTACGAGGCAGTCGGGCACGAGTTTGAGCTGATTTGAAGAAAGAAGGCTCAATCGAGTGGTTTAATTACTCGGTCGAGTGGTTTCTACATCCTTGGTTGATCGATCGAGCAGTTATTTACTCGATCAAGAAGTGCTGAAAAGAGAGGTTACTCGATCGAGTAACTATTCTACTCGATCGAGTAGATTTTCTGGAGTTTTGCTCGATCAAGTGGATTTAGTCTACTCGATCGAGTGATTTGTTCTGGCGTGGGCTTTAATTAGCGCGTAAGCTTGTTTTAGCTTTTGGACTTAGTTTATTTTCTATTTAAACCTACGTTAACTAGGTCATTAGCATCAGATTTTAAGCTATCATTTTTATTCATCTTCACAAATAAAAAGACTGCGTTACTTTCTCCTTCACTGTAACTTTATTTCGGGATTATTTCGCTCGGATTTACGAGTTCTTTACGCCGGATTTGCACGATTGTAATCTCTTTCTCCCTTCTTAATAATAATCTTTATTTCATTTGCTTTAATTGTTTGTTTTGCTTCATTTAATTTCTGCCCTAATTCTCTTTTATGCAATTTAATTATCGTTTTAATATGTTGAATGCTGGTTATTTATCTGCTGTTAGTTTTGATAGTATTAATAACAATATGAGTAGCTAAATCTAATTCATGTTGAGATTAGGGGATCTACGGTAGAAATGTGACGATGTAGTGAATAGTTTAGATGAATTAATTGTGAGATTCTGTCACCATAGCAATTTAACTGTATTTTACCGACTTAGTTGAGTGCACGCTTCTGAGTCACCCTTTTAATCTGGCTAAATTTAATCCTGGCCTGGATCGAAAGATTGGACTAAATAGGCCTGCTATGAACAGTAGACTACCCTGACGAGGACGGAAGTTAAGTTAGTGGAAGTTTAGGATAGAAAGTGGACCGGAAGGACCTTTCCATATCCATCTCGCAGTAATTTGTCTAAGTTGTTTACAGTTGAGTCACTGGACTACCGTAGTGAACCGAAATCCTGACATGACCCTTCTCTATTTGATAGTTTAATTCTATTTTCTCTGCCTTTACTGCTCTTTTCTCTGCTTCTCTTTCCTTTAAGCTTTTAGTTTAGATAACCAATTTAAACAACCCCCCATTTGTGACCAAATAGACAGACTTCTACAGATATCTTGCCTCCCTGAGGAGATCGACCTGACTTCCCTAGCTATATAGTTAGTTTATTTTTGATAGGTACACGACAGCCCTGTCAAATTTTGGCGCCGTTGCCGGGGAGGCAATTGCCCTATCTGTCTTTGTTTCGTTTATTTTTATCCGTCTCAGGGAATTTTTATTCCTTGAGGCAGTTCTTATTTATTTTATTTCAGTGTTGTTTATGCCCAGGTCAGACAGGTTTGAGTTAGTTGCAGCTGATTTAGAGCCAGAGAGACTATTTAGGCATAGACTCCGTCTGCAAAGAGAATCACGAAAGGAAGCCTTGAGTACTTTCGAACCAGAGCTTCAGCATTTTCTTTTCGCAGAAGACCAGTCTTTAGTAGAAGACATTCCTATTTCTGCCGATCAACCAGTAAAGATGCCAAACATTGCTAGTCACTCGGAGCCTAAAGCAGCCTCAATTCCAAAGGGTTTCAATCTCCAGACTGAGGATGAGAATACATTTGACATCCGTCCTTCCTACATCAATCTGGTGGAGAGAAATCTCTATAGAGGTGTGGCAGGTGAAGACCCGAGGAAGCACATAGAGGTCTTTACGGACTACTGTTCTACTATCCCCGCCACAAAGGGGGTAACTCAAGACAATATTAAGGAGGTTCTGTTCCCTTTTTCTTTGACTGACTCAGCCAGGGAGTGGCTGACTGATTTGGACCGCACGGCTGTAGGGGTTACCAACTGGGAGACCCTTGCTCTTGCTTTTTACAAGAGATATTTCCCTCCACAGCGCACCAATCAGCTGAGGGCAAAGATCACAAGTTTCAAGCAAGCACCTGATGAAACCTTATATGAGGCGTGGTCCCGTTTCAAGAAGTTAGTGAGGTATATTCCTCACCATGGTTTCGATCCGTGGTTTCTGTCTAACCAGTTCTACAATGGGCTATATGATGATCACATAGCCATACTTGATGCGTCATCTAATGGGAGATTCCAAGAGAACACTGACGATGATAAGGGATTGGCCCTTATTGAAGAGATGGCAAATCACAGTGCTGAGTATGGAAATTCGAGGGATGGTATTAGAACAGTTCATGCAGTCGATAACCAAGTTGTGGCTCAGCTGAAAGTCATGAATGCTAGGTTTGATAAGTTGGAGTTGCATTCTATTGGGGAGCCTCAGATGGTCCATATGCTTACTAGAGGGGAGACCGTCACATGTGAGAGGTGTGGTAGCAACGACGGCCATACTGCTGTTGGCTGTCTTACAGAAAAGGAACAGGTCCTTGCCTTTCAATAATATAGGCAAGGAGGGGGTTCCTATTACAACAACCAAGGGGCAGTCCATCCCAATTTGAGGCGGACAAGTCAAAATGTGCTCAATCCTACCCCTCCTCCGCACCAGCAGCAGCCGTATGTTCCTCCACATAAGAATCAACAAGGCTTTCAGAAGCCTCCTTCCTTCCCTCCTCCCAATCACGGTGCATCATCTTCTGGAGGGGTGAGTGAGATAGGTGAGCTAAAGACTATGTTGCAATCTTTTACAAAGCAGTGGCAGCTGAGTGATCAACAGAAAGATGCATCAATCAAGGAACTTGAAACTCAAGTTGCCCAGTTAGCCGCGAACCAGTCTACACGGAAACCGGGTCATTTACCGTCACAAACTGAGAAACATCCACATGAAACGGTAAATTTAATCAATTTGAGAAGCGGTCGTTCATATGAGGGACCGGAAGTGTTGAAATCAGACCCGAGGAAGGTTAAAACTGCTGATGAACAGTGTTTTGGAGAAGAAAAGGAGCTGACGGCTAAGAAAGTACTCGATCGACTAGTTTCTGGGGGTCGATCGAGTCGATTTGCTGAAGAAAGTACTCGATCGAGTGGAATTTCTACTTGATCGAGTGAACAGGAAAAAGGAGCTGCTCGATCGAGTGATTTTTCTACTCGATCGAGTGATTTTATTGAAGAAACAGTTCGATCGAGTGGAAATTCTGGTCGATCGAGTAATGCAGATAATGGACAGCTTGGTCGAGAGCCTGCTTGTGCTCGATCGAGTGAGAAATCACCTGAAAGACCTCGTTCGAGAGGAAAGAAGCGTCCGAAGGATATGGAGCTTGATCCGGCTGAAACATTGGAAGAGAGAAACAAGGGACTTGAGATACCCATCACGGTTCCCTTCCCGAGGCGTCTGCAGAGTACTAAAGCTAATCAACAATTCGGCAAATTCGCCGAACTACTGAAGAGCTTGCAGGTCACTGTGCCATTCGCCGAACTGCTGACACAGGTACCCTCTTACCTTAAATTTATGAAAGAAATTTTATCGCGTAAGAGGCATTAATGATCATGAGACGGTAGCTTTGACCGAAGTAGGGACGACCCTAGTTCAGAATAAGTTACCTCCTAAACAGTCAGACCCGGGTAGTTTCTCAATTCCGTGTCATATTGGTACCCATTTGATTGACAACGCGTTATGCTATCTTGGCGCTAGCGTGAGTGTCTTACCACTGTCTTTGGCTAAGAGACTTGGTTTGACAAAATTTAATTGCACAAATATGACTGTTCAGATGGCCGACCGTAGCATATCACGACCACTAGGTGTAATAGAAGACATACCTGTTAAGATCGGGATGTTCTTTATTCCCGTTGACTTTGTTGTACTTGACATCCCCAAAGATGCACATACCCCTATTATCTTAGGGAGACCATTTTTATTACTGCCCGAGCAGAAATAGATGTCGGGGGCAAGACATTGACCTTTCAGGTAGGGGACGAGGATTTGATATTCCATCAGTCTAAGTTCCGGAGGGCTCCCATGCAAGCTCAGCCTTGTAATTCCCTCTCCTCTATTGACCCTATTATTGACACTCCAAATGAAATTTTGGAGCATTGTGCTGCTATTGTGACCCCTCCGCCTCAGGTTGAGAGCAAAAAGGAGGAAAGTTCGTCTGTTTTCCTTGCTGCAGGTACAGATGAAAATAAAGCATGAGCTGTCAAAGGTCAAAGTGCAATTAATGTCAGTCAAAGTGGGAGTGACGACGTTAAAGCCGGTGAGAAAGGAGTAAGGATGAGAAAAGTTCGCGCGTATGTGGACGTCAACTATTCTCCTCCTAATGAATCAAGTTCAAGTTCATGGAAGCTGAAGAGGACGATCAATGTTACTGAGATGACGTCCTCCAGTCAGGAGCCCTCCGAGGGGCTACTGAATTGCCTTGGGAAGTGAGCGGGGAAATGCCCCGTGTACCAACTTGTAAAAACAATTTTTAAATTTTCCGTTGAACTTTTTTGCTTTTAATTAGGACAATTAGAATTTAGACAATTTTTAGCGTAGATTAGAGACTATAGACTGTTACTTTGCGTATTTGGTATTTTGGGATATTTTTGCAAGTGTTTTTATGCAGGTTTGGGGAATTTTTACGCAAATTCAAAGGAAGAATGACGAATTCAAGAGCTTACACGAGGAAAAGAGCTCGATCGAGTACTTTTTGTACTTGATCGAGTGAAATGTGGTCGATCGAGTGACTCCATTTTAGTCGATCGAGTAAAGCAGAAATGGGGAGTTCTCGATCGAGTAAAATTCTACTCGATCGAGTAGTTGAATCTAAAAAGTCCTCGATCGAGCAGTTCTAAACCACTCGATCGAGTGAAATTGCAAGAGACACGCAGGGAGTTTTTCTTTAACTTCCTTATTTTTGTTTCTTATTTCATTTTCCCCTAATATTTTCGACACTCTTCCCTTTTGCGATCCAAAACCCCAAATTCCTCCATTTCTCTTGCCCTTTTACCAAATCCGTCACCTACATTTTGCTCTTTGTTAATTAATCATTCAGAGCCCTCTGTTTTCCCCTTGATTTGTGCTGTTTTACACGGTTTATTAGTGGGATTAGGGTTTGCGGTTTTTCGATTAAAAAAATCGCCATTTTTGCTTGTTGTTTGAAGATTAATTGCAATTTGTAGGTTCATTCTCATCAAGTAAGTGATCCCTACACCTTTTTGTATTTTAATTTCATTTATTTTGCTTATTATGAGGTGAATTAGGATTAGGGTTTCGAAATTGCTTATTTAGTCGAGTTTTCCGACTATAGTTGTCATTGCTTGTCCTTTTTTGTCTTGCTTGATGATCATTTCCCATACCTCAATGGTTTTACATGTTTTAATTTCGAATTTTGCGAGAAATATGCGATACGGGTTCAGTACAGTCGAATTTTTGACAGTAAGCTTGGTCTTTGCTGTTGTCACATGCTTAATTGCTTCGATTGTTGCTTAATTTCATGCCTTTGATGCCTGCTACCCCGCCCCTATCACTGCTTACCCGCTGTAATTCGAATTTTTGAGGAAATTTTGGGAATTTTCGGGCTGTAGTCGAATTTTTCGACTGTTTGGGAATTGTCATGCTGTTACCATGCTGATTTTCATGCTGTTTAGCTGTTATTCTTATCAAATTCCCCTGCCCTATTTATTCAGGATGGATTCGAGCTCGATGCCTTCGTCGAGCTCTTCTGTCAGTCCGTCTTTGTCTCTGTCTGAGACGGTAGTCTCTCTTTGTTACTCTTGTCTCCGCACCGGCAAAGCACTTCGTGTTCTTAGTTTCACCACGGATCTTGTTTTTACGCCAGCTAGCACTGATGCTAGCTCTGTTTCAGCTGCTGCCCTAGTTACAACAACCACCACTACTACCACTGCTGCTAGCCTTTCTTCTTCAGTGGTGGTCACAGCAGCCACAGCCTCTACTTCCACCACGACGGACTCACCTATAGCTGCAGCTGCCTTTAGAGCAGCTCTAGTTCCTCACACCGTGACTGCACGGGCTTCTACTTTGGGTTCTAGAGGTCGGGGCCGAGGTCGTGGACGTTCCCGTTCTACGCCAGCTCCTAGTACTTCTACTTCTGCTGCTCCTTCTGGCACGGTCACTGTCCGAGGGGATAACTCCCTCGACTCTCACCCCGACTACCCGCAGGTAATTTTCGTTAACGGTGTACATCGTAAGAGGTTTTATAACCTCCTTAGCTGTGAGTTTGTACCTTCCCGGTTTTTAGATAAACCGGCACTTGAGAGACTCGGCATCTACGAGTCTGTTTGTGAGATTTTACGGGGCACGGGGATGGCCGGACTCATTACTATGAGTGGCCGTACTTTTCTGGAGCTGAGTCTTGAGTTCCTCAGCTCCTTCACCTTCTCCTCTGGGGCACACGATGCTGCCCCCACTAGTTCTTCTGTGTCTTTCCGGTTGTTCAACCGGACTTTTTCGATGACTTTGGGGAAGTTTGGTAGCAGACTAGGGCTTTCCTCTACGGGCGACACTACCGCCCCTAGGAGGGTCATTCGTCAGCTCTGGCGGACCTTGGCCAAGACCACCTTTCCCGAGCGAAAGCTCGCACAGGTCCACCTTCCCCCTGCCCGTTACTTTCTTAGACTAATAGGGAGCACCATTTTTGGCCGAAAGGAGCCAAACAACATCAACAACAACGAGCTCTCCATCTTAGGCGGTTACCTGAACAATGACTGTGAGGGTCCTTTTACCCTCAACATCGCCTATATGACCGCCCAGTACTTCCAGACCCAGGGGGTGAAGGTCACGGGATCTATTGCCTGCGGTGGCATGGCCACCATTCTTGCCCGTTCCCTTTTCTCCGTCTGGCCTCGTGACTTACCGTACCTCCCGGGAGAGAGGTACTTGAGCCTGGATGCCATGCACTCTCAACATTGGCTGACCACAGACTACCAGACATGGAAGATAGACGGTTCCTTGTCTGTGGACTTACCTTATGACACTCTCCCCCGTCTAGCCCCTTTGCCTACTGTTGCACGGGGCGCCAGACTTCCACCACTGCCTGGCTACCACCTCGAGGTCCGACCACCCACTACTTTACCCGCCGCTAAGAAGCGGCGTAGACTTGAGACTGGAGAGGGATCCACACCTTCTGGGAGCGGCCAGCCTTCCACGGCCACTCCTACACCTACCCAGATCCCTATCTCCACTCCTACTCCCGCACCCGCCGACCAGACTCAGACACAGCCGGTCTTACCGGCTAATTTTGTACCTCCACCGCCCTTTGAGGCATCCTCGGTCATGGACCAAGGACGCCGTGACGGTTTGTTAGTTAAGATTGCAGAGAGACAGGCTCCTATGGAGCGGGACTTAGCTTTGACCTTGTTCCCTCTATACGAGTATCACATGAGTCGACACCGTCCGATCCCAGAGGGTTTGCCACACCCTTCCTTTTACCGGTACCCAGCTGAGGGGTACCCGGAGTCTGTTGAGGAGGAGGAGGAGGACGAGGACCCGGCGGTGGCAGCGGAGAGAGCTCAAGCTGAGCAGAAAAGGAGGAGAGAGTGGGAGGTGGACCCGGACTACTCCGTGAGGGTAGAGGACGTGCACGACAGCGACGAGGAGGTTGACGAGTAGCTACTGGTCTACTCACTTCCCCAGTTTTCTGGCTGGTTTGGGGAAGTTCGTGTTTTGTATGTATATCTCACTCTTTTATTTTTGTCTCCTTTTTACTTTATTTTTCATTCTTTATTGGTTGTATATTCCCGTTCCCCTGTATATATCTCTTGGTGTATCTTTGGAGGACAACGAGGGCGTTGTCCATTTTGGTTTGGGGAGGGTATTGCATCCTTTTGAGTCTGCATTTGCATTTGTTTTGCATTCACGTTTATTTATTTCAGCTTGCATTGTTTATTTATTTCAAAAAAATAAAAAACAATCAGAAAAAACTAGAAAACTTCAAAAATTCAAAAAATTTTCACGTTTACTTTTGCATATAGGTTGAGTCGGAACGGTAGATTTCCGTGATGAAACTGCACTATAACTTGTCATTTTTACTTGAGCCTTGCACTTCTGTTGATAGTCATTAGCTTTGCCATACGCATAATCTACGAGTTTCTGTTCAAATATAGCTGACTGTTTAGACTTGACCTGATAAATTGGCAAACTATTCCATAAATTCTGAGGTTTAGAGCCCATAACTGGTGACATTCATGACCAGTTCATTAGGAATTGAGAGTAGTACTCCTTGCATAGCATGTTCATCATTTTTGCACTTTTATGACATTCAATTTCTTGTCAAATGCACATATTCGGGTTTGTGGTCGGTGTCACATGCAGGGAGGTGTTTGCAAATTTTCCCCTTTTCTTATATTTTTCACCCATTTAGCTCCACTTAAGCCAAAATTTGCCTTTTTGACCCATTAGCTACATCCAAAACTGAGCCTGCCTAGTCAAGCTAGTTTAGTATGTCTTTTGTGGTATGATTTTTCGTCTGCAGTTTGGCCCGTATCTTTTTGTATGGAGTTGGTGTAAATAGAGGAAAAAGAAAAAAAAAAAAAAAAAAAAGAAAGAATTGAAGAAAAAAAAGAGAAGAAAACGTGAAAAAAGAAAAGAAAAAAAAGAAAAAAAGAAAAAAAAAGGAAGTTTGAAAAAGTTTGATTTATATCATTTGATTCATTTAGACGGTGTTAAAAAAGGAAAGTTTGTGACCGTCTAACTCCTCCATTCTTATTCCATATTTTTGAGGAGATTGTGTATGAGTTTAGTGAGATGTGTGCCAAATGAAGGGCACTTGAGCTTTATTTTTCAGTCAGTTGAGATTCGGATGTTGTTAGGTGAGTGACTGTCTTTCCTTCTCTCTTTTACATATAACATTCACCCTTTGCTTCATGAGAAAAGAGTGACCACGAGAGAGTCCGATTTTGCTGGTCTTGCAAGGTCGATAGGTTGGCTTTATTTCTGAACAGCTTATAACTCGTTTGCGTTTTGACTGCTTAGCTATGACTGTTAATTTTTGTTGCATTAAATTGGTTCAAGTAGAAAAGTTAAGCTAGCTCTGAGTTTTCATTTCCGTTCCATTAGTTGCATTTTAGTTTACTCGAGGACGAGTAAAGATTCGGTTTGGGGAGATTTGATACGTGCATATTGTATAGTCTTTTTAGCCTATTTTAGCACGTATTTCCATGCATTCTTGTACTGTTTATATAGTATTTTGCCCCCGAATTGGCTACTTTGGTTCATTTTGTCCGTTTTGTAGAAAAGAACGCGAAAGTAGTGGAATCGTACCATTTTTCGTCCTTTTTGCATGCATTTTGAGGAGACGGGATTTTCTGGAGTGAGTTTCTGCATTGGTATGCGTGAAGGCACGATTTACGAGGCAGTCGGGCACGAGTTTGAGCTGATTTGAAGGAAGAAGGCTCGATCGAGTGGTTTAATTACTCGGTCGAGTGGTTTCTACATCCTTGGTTGATCGATCGAGCAGTTATTTACTCGATCAAGAAGTGCTGAAAAGAGAGGTTACTCGATCGAGTAACTATTCTACTCGATCGAGTAGATTTTCTGGAGTTTTGCTCGATCGAGTGGATTTAGTCTACTCGATCGAGTGATTTGTTCTGGCGTGGGCTTTAATTAGCCCGTAAGCTTGTTTTAGCTTTTGGACTTAGTTTATTTTCTATTTAAACCTACGTTAACTAGGTTATTAGCATCAGATTTTAAGCTATCATTTTTATTCATCTTCACAAATAAAAAGACTGCGTTACTTTCTCCTTCACTGTAACTTTATTTCGGGATTATTTCGCTCGGATTTACGTGTTCTTTACGCCGGATTCGCACGATTGTAATCTCTTTCTCCCTTCTTAATAATAATCTTTATTTCATTTGCTTTAATTGTTTGTTTTGCTTCATTTAATTTCTGCCCTAATTCTCTTTTATGCAATTTAATTATCGTTTTAATATGTTGAATTCTGGTTATTTATCTGCTGTTAGTTTTGATAGTATTAATAGTAATATGAGTAGCTAAATCTAATTCATGTTGAGATTAGCGGATCTACGGTAGAAATGTGACGATGTAGTGAATAGTTTAGATGAATTATTTGTGAGATTCTGTCACCATAGCAATTTAACTGTATTTTACCGACTTAGTTGAGTGCACGCTTCTGAGTCACCCTTTTAATCTGGCTAAATTTAATCCTGGCCTGGATCGAAAGATTGGACTAAATAGGCCTGCTATGAACAGTAGACTACCCTGACGAGGACGGAAGTTAATTTAGTGGAAGTTTAGGATAGAAAGTGGACCGGAAGGACCTTTCCATATCCATCTCGCAGTAATTTGTCTAAGTTGTTTACAGTTGAGTCAGTGGACTACCGTAGTGAACCGAAATCCTGACATGACCCTTCTCTATTTGATAGTTTAATTCTATTTTCTCTGCCTTTACTGCTCTTTTCTCTGCTTCTCTTTCCTTTAAGCTTTTAGTTTAGATAACCAATTTAAACAACCCCCCATTTGTGACCAAATAGACAGACTTCTACAGATATCTTGCCTCCCTGAGGAGATCGACCTGACTTCCCTAGCTATATAGTTAGTTTAGTTAGTTTATTTTTGATAGGTACACGACAGCCCTCTCAGTTATTATATGGTTTATGTAGGATGAGATGGTTTTATGAGATGGATACTTAGTGATTTCGATTAGCTTATGGATTATGCGAAAAGGTAGGCTATCCTACTCGGTTTCAATATTGTGTATGTATATTTGGGTGTCTTTTCTTGTTAGTATGTTCATGAGTTGGTTGGTATGTCATGTGAATAGTCGAAGGGTTGTTAGTCATACCATGTGGGATTGGATTCATGAAAGAGTCATGTGTTTAATGTTGTTTCTTCCATTTATCATGTATGGTTGTGAATGTGTTGTGTTGGGAGTCTTTGGTGGTGGTACTTGATTGTTGAGGAGATGTAAGACGGTTGGGAAACCCTCTTGCGCTTGGGTCGCCCCTTGGAGCTTCCCACTCTAAGGGGGATGTGCACATTAATGGCTTGAGTCACGGAGGGACACGTGTGGTTGAGGCACGATGTCTGGCAGGGGATCCGGTTGGCTTCCGGACCCGGTACGCCTGGGCGTGTCCTTGTACCTTTGTGTGAGGTGTGGTGTCGTGGGCATGTCCCTGGCACCGGTGGTTGTGGGTACGTCTGGGCGTGTCCCGGTACCGGTATGGTGATTGCATAATCGAGTCTCATTCACATAATTATGTCGCGTCTGCGCTTATCGAGTCATGTCTTATGTTTGTGTATTGAAACTGACGTTTGTTTTGTCCGTGTAAATGTCACCTATTTCCAGGGTGGCCTGTGTCGATCCATATGATATTTCCAATCATATGGGGAGCAGTTATTTACAGGTTAGCCTTGGTAGCATGTGGGAGAAGGGACGAGCCGTGATGACATTCTAGTCGAGCATAGTTAATTAGACTAGTCTAGTAGTTATGAGTTGTGAAACCCTTGAAAAAAGAGGATGAATCGGTATTCATTTCAAGTTATTCACTTATGTTATGTAATCCACTAAATATTTCATTTATGTTAATTTTTTCGCAATTGCAACTCCGATTTCACTACCTCGGGAAACCGGGAAGGTAAGATCTCCCAATTACCTTGGCCGGGTAAGAAGGGGGTATTACAGCTCGAGTTCGAATCGAGCTCGTTTTTTCTTTATATTATTTACACTTTTTCGCTTTTTGAATCTAACTAAATATAAATTGTTTTTAAAAACAAATAAGATTATAAAATACTAAAAAATATTATGTTAAAATATACATATAAATGGCTAAATAACATACTCCCTCCTATTTCATTATTCGGTTATTCGGGTTTTCTTCCCTATTTTCTTTTTTTAGATTGATTTGTGTGGTCCAAATTGAATGACATGTGAGGTAGTGTGTTTTGTGTGGTCTAAATTCACTTTCTTACTTTTTGTGCAAAAAGGGAAGGGGAAGAATATATAGAATAAGAGGGAGTATAATTTAAAATAACATTAATATTAAATTACATAAATTATACAAAAAACAAATTATAAATGAGCCTAAATGAGCTTCCAAGTCGAGTCTTGCTGAGCTCGGGCTCGACTCGTAGTTAGCCAAGCTCAGCTCGAGCTCGAGATCGAGCTTTCTTTGACCGAGCATGAGCAGAGCTTTGACTGAGCCGATTCAGAAGGCATGTCGTGCCGGCTCGGATCATTTACACCCCTAGTTGTAATGTTGCTTTATTTCAATGGACGCGAGAATACACTGGACTTCAAGCTACTAATCAATTTTTTTTTTAATATTTTGTACATGGGACCCGCGGATAATCCGGATCCTACCCGAATTCGTAGGGTTCGAATCTGGATCTAGCCAATTTGGACCCGTCGGTTCTGAGTCGGATCTGGATCCGGGATTCGTGTCGCGGATCTGGATCTGGCTCCTATTGGACCCTGTCCAGATCCGGCTCCTATTGGACCCTGTCCATATCCGGCCCTTTGGCATCTCTAGTCTCAATAATAAAAGTGCTCACAAATCGATACATGTATATATGCAATGCAATGAATGAGACACACATATCACAACACCTCCTCCAAATCCGACTCCAACTCCACCTCAACCGGGTGACGACATTGCAATACTGCCACCAACAGTACTGCAGCCCAAAAGGTATCCGCATCGCAACACGATATACCGAGCCCTGATTGCGACCCGGACCCATGCCAGATTCGCGTTGCATCACACATCGCTTGATACGTGCATAATATATAGTCTTTTTAGCTTATTTCAGCACGTATTTCTATGAATTTTTATACTGTTTTTATAGTATTTTGCCCCGAATTGGCTACTTTGGTTCGTTTTGTCTGTTTTGTAGAAATGAACGCGAAAGTAGTGGAATCGTACCCTTTTTTGTCCTTTTTGCATGCATTTAGAGGAGACGGGATCTTCCTGAGTGAGATACTGCGTTGGGAAGCGTGATGGCACGGATTACGAGGCAGTCGGGCACGAACTTGAGCTGATCTGAAGACAAAGGACTCGATCGAGCAGTTTCACCACTCGATCGAGTTGTTTTTACGTCCCCTGTTGGTCGATCGAGTAGTTTTCTACTCGATCCAGAAGTTGCTGAAAAGGGAGTTACTCGATCGAGTAACTATCTACTCGATCGAGTAGATTATGCTGAGGTTTTGCTCGATCGAGTGGTTTTATTCCACTCGATCGAGTGGTTTTCGCTGTTATGGGCTTTAATTAGCCCGTGAGTTGTTTTATTTCGTAAAACTTATCTATTTTCCTATTTAAACTTACGTTAACTAGGTTATTAGGCATCTTTTCATTATCTAATTTTCATCTATCAAACTTTACTGCGTTCCTTTGCTTTCACTGTAACTTTACTTTGGGAATTGTTTTGCTTGGATTCAATTGTTCTTTACGCCGGATTCGCACGATTGTAGTTCTTTTCTCTTCTCTTAATAATAATCAATCTTTTGTTTGCTTTAATTCTTCGTTTCGTCACATTTAATTTCTGCCCTAATTTCTCTTTTATGCATTTTGCTTGTTATTTCATTATGTTTATTGTTATTTCTTCTTTTGTTATTAGTTTTGATATTAATAGCGATATGATTAGCTAAACCTCTTGCATGTTGGGATTAGGGGATCTGCGGTAGGAATGTTACGATGTACTAAATGAAATAGATGAATTGATTGTGAGACTCTGTCACTATAGCAATATAATTGTATTTATCGACTTAGTTGAGTGCACGCTTCTGAGTTATTTCTATAATCTGGCTAAAATTAATCCTAAATCGAAAGATTAGACTAAATAGGCCTGCTATGAACAGTAGACTACCCTGACGAGAATAAAAGTTAAGTTGGTGGTATTTTAGGGTAGAAAGTGGACCGAAAGGACCTTTCAACATCCGTCTTGCATTAATTCGTCTGAGTTGTTTACAGCTGAGTCATTGTACTACCGTAGTGAACCGAATTCCCGACATGTCCCTTCTCTATTGATAGTTTAATCCGTTTTCTCTGCCTTTACTGCTCTTGTCTCTACTTCTCTTCCTTTATACTTCGTAGTTTAGAAAACAATTCAAACAACCCCCCCCCCCCCAATTTGTGACCAAATAGACGGACTTCTACAGATATCTTGCCTCCCTGAGGAGATCGACCTGACTTCCCTAGCTATATAGTTAGTTTAGTTAGTTTATTTTTGACAGGTACACGACAGACGTGTCAAATTTTGCCGCCGTTGCCGGGGAGGCAATTGCCCTACCTGTTTTTGTTTCGTTTATTTTATCCGTCTCAGGGAATTTTTATTCCTTGAGGCAGTTCTTACTTATTTTCTTTCAGTGTTGTTTATGCCCAGGTCAGACAGGTTTGAGTTAGTTTCAGCTGATTCAGAACCAGTGAGATTATTCAGGCATAGACTCCGTCTGCAGAGAAAATCACGAAAGGAAGACTTGAGTACTTTCGAGCCAGAGCTACATCACTCTCTTTTCGAAGAAGACAGTCCGATTTCTACAGTAAAGATGCCAAAACTTTCTAGTCATTCAGTGCCTAAAGCAACCTCGATTCCAAAGGGTTTCAATCTCCAGACTGAGGGTGGGAATATATTCGACATCCGTCCTTCTTACATCAATCTGGTGGAGAGAAATCTTTATAGAGGTGTGGCAGGTGAAGACCCGAGGAAGCACATGGAGGTCTTTACAGATTATTGTTCTACTATCCCAGCCACTAAGGGGTAACTCAAGACAAGATTAAGGAGGTTCTATTTCCTTTCTCTTTGACCGATTCAGCCAGGGAGTGGCTGACTGACTTGGACCGCACAGCTGCAGGAGTTACAGATTGGGAGTCTCTTGCTCTTGCCTTTTACAAGAGATACTTCCCTCCACAGCGCACCAATCTGCCGAGGGCCAAGATTACCAGTTTCAGGCAGGCTCCCGATGAGACTTTATATGAAGCATGGTCACGATTCAAGAAGTTGGTGAGGTCTATTCCTCACCATGGTTTTGACCCATGGTTCATAGTTAATCAGTTCTACAATGGGCTGTATGACGACCACAGAGCCATACTTGATGCAGCATCTAATGGGAGATTCCAGGAAAACACCGACGATGATAAGGGATGGGCCCTTATTGAAGAGATGGCGAACCATAGTGCTGAGTATGGTAACCCGAGGGATAGTATAAGAACAGTTCATGCAGTCGATAAGCAGGTTGTGGCTCAGCTGGAAGCCATGAATGCTAGATTCGACAAGTTGGAATTATAAGCTGCTGGGGAGCCTCAGACGGTCCATGTTCTTACTAGAGGAGAGACCGTTTCATGTAAGAGATGTGGGAGTAATGATGGCCACACTGCTGTTGGCTGTCTTGTGGAGAAGGAACAAGTCCTTGCCTTTTAACAATATAGGCAAGGAGGGGGTTCCTATTACAACAACCAAGGGGCAGTCCATCCCAATTTGAGGTGGACTAGTCAAAATGTGCTCAATCCTACCCCTCCTCCGCACCAGCAGCAGCCATATATTCCTCCACATAAGAATCAACAAGGCTTTCAGAAGCCTCCTTCCTTCGCTCCTCCAAATCACGGTGCATCATCTTTCGGTGGGGTGAGTGAAATAGGTGAGCTTAAGTCTATGTTGCAGTCCTTTACAAAGCAGTGGCAGCTGAGTGATCAACAGAAAGATGCGTCCATTAAGGCACTTGAAACTCAAGTTGCCCAACTAGCCACAAATCAATCCATAAGAAAACAGGGTCAATTACCGACTCAAAATGAGAAGAATCCACATGAGACAGTAAATTTGATAAATTTGAGAAGCGGTCGTTCATATGAGGGATCGGAAATGCAAAAATCAGACCCAAGGAAGGCTATAACTGATGATGAACAGTGTTCTGTCGAAGAAAATGAGCTCACGGCTAAGAAAGTGCTCGATCGACTGGTTTCTGGAGGTTGATTGAGCGGTTTTGATGATCAAAGTACTTGATCGAGTGGTTTTTCTACTCGATCGAGTGAACAGGAAAAGGCTACTGCTCGATTGAGTCAAAATTCCACTCGATCGAGTGATATGGTTGAAGATTCTACTCGATCGAATGAGCATTTTGGTCGATCGAGTAGTTTAGATGACGGGAAGCTTGTTCGAGAGCCTGCTAGTGCTCGATTAAGCAAGAAATCACCTGAAAGACCTCGTTCGAGAGGTAAGAAGCGTCCAAAGGATACAGAGCTTGCTCCGGGTGATACATTGGAAGAGAGAAACAAGGGACTCGAGATACCCATCACGGTTCCCTTCCCGAGGCGTATGCATAATACTAAAGCCAATCAATAATTCGGCAAATTTGTCGAACTTTTGAGAATCTTCGAAGTCACTGTGCCATTCACCGAGTTGCTGACAAAGGTACCCTCTTACCTTAAATTTATGAAAGAAATTTTATCGCGTAAGAGGAATATTAGTGATAATGAGACAGTAGCTTTGACTGAGGTGGGGTCAGCCCTATTTCAAAATAAGTTACCTCCCAAACAATGAGATCCAGGTAGTTTTTCAATTCCATGTCATATCGGTACCCATTTGATTGATAACGCGCTATGCGATCTAGGCGCTAGCGTGAGTGTCTTACCGCTGTCTCTGGTTAAGAGACTTGGTTGACGAAGCTGAGTTGCACCAACATGACTGTCCAGATGGCCGACCGTAGTATATCACGGCTACTAGGTATAATAGAAGACATACCTGTTCAGATCGGGAGGTTCTTTATTCCCGTCGATTTCGTTGTCTTAGACATCCCCGAATATGCACACACCCCTATTATTTTAGGGAGACCATTTTTGTCTCTTTTGCTGTGCGATTATAGACGTCAGGGGGAAGACTTTGACCTTTCAGGTAGGGGACGAGGAGCTGATTTTTCATCTGTCTCAGTTCCGGAGGGCTCCCATGCAAGCTCAGCCTTGCAATGCCCTCTCTTCTATTGACCCTATTATTGACACTCCAGATGAAAATTTGGAGTATTGTGCTGCTATTGTTACCCCTCCTCCTCAGATTGAGAGCAAAAAGGGGGAAAGTTCGTCTGTTTTCCTTGCTGCAGGTACAGATGAAAGCAATGAAGGAGCTGTCAATGGGTGTTGTGCAATTACTGTCAATCAAATTGGAAGTGAGGATGCTCAAGACGGTGATAAAGGAGCAAGGATGAGGAAAGTTCGAGCTTATGTGGATGTGAACTATTCCCCTCCTACTGTTTTAAATGATTCAAATTCAAGCTCATGGAAGTTGAAGAGGACAATCAATGTTGCTGAGATGGCGTCCTCCAGTCAGGAGCCCTCCGAGGGACTACTGAATTGCATTGGAAAGTGAGCGGGGAAAATGCCCCGTGTAACACCTTGTAAAAACAATTTTTAAAATTTCCGTTGAATTTCTTTTATTGCTTTTAATTGGGACAATTAGCTTTTAGACAATTTTTAACGTAGATTTAAGACTATAGACTGTCTTTATGCGTATTTGGTATTTTGGGATATTTTTGCACGTGTTTTTATGCAGGTTTGGGGAATTTTTACGCAATCCAAAGGAAGAAATGACGAATTGAAGAGCTTACGCGAGAAAAGAGCTCGATCGAGTACTTTTTGTACTCGATCGAGTGATAAATGGTTGATCGAGTACTTCTCTTGCAGTCGATCGAGTAAAGCATAAAAGGGGAATTCTCGACCGAGTAGAATTCTACTCGATCGAGTAGATGAAGTATCAAAGTTCTCGATCGAGTAGTTTAAAACCACTCGATCGAGTGAATTGGAAAAGACGCAGGGATTTCCTTCCTTAAACTCTTATGTTTTGTTTCTAATTTCATTTTCCCCCAAAATTTCGTCTAACCCTTCCCTAATTGCGATAAAAACTCCCCCAAAATCCCCATTTCAATTCCTCTAAATACCAAATCCATCACCTACATTGATTTAATTGTTAATTAATCGACATAAACCCTCTACTTTCCTCTTGATTCGTGTTGGTTTACTCGGTCTATTTAAGGATTTAAGGTTCCGCGATTTTCGATCAAAAATCGCCTATTTTGCTTAATTTTTGTCGATTAATTATTCCTTGTAGGACCTCTAGCATCAAGTAAGTAATTCCTTCATCCTCTATGCATTTTAATTTCGTCTTTTCGAATTTTTATGAGGTAATGTGAATTAGGGTTCGAAATTTTAGGTTTAGTCGAATTTTTCGACTTTAATTGCCTTTGTTTGCCCTTACTTGTCTTACTTGATGATGAATCCCCATTCCTCACTGTTGTTGCATGTTTAATTCGAATTTTACGCAAAATTTGCGATATGGGTTCCGGACAGTCGAAATTTTCGACTGTCATCTTGGTTATTATTGCCGTAATTTGCCTAGTTAACTTCATTGTTGTGTAATTGCTGCTGATTGTTGACTGCCATCACACCCTTATCACCGTTTGCATGCTTTAATTCGAATTGTTCAAGGAATGTTGGGAATTTTTGGGCTGAAGTCGATTTTTTCGACTGTTTGGGGACTGTAATGCTGTCACATGTTGGTTTCTTGCTGTTTTAGCCACCGTTAACTACTGTTTTCTTATCATATCCCCTGCCCTATGCTTACAGGATGGAGTCTAGCTCACTACCTTCCACCAGTTCGTCTTCTAGCTCATCCCTGTCTGAGACGGTGGCCCCTGCTGTTGCCACTGTCTCCACTTTAGTTAGTACCGCAGCACCCGTGTTCTTGGTTTCAGCTGTAGGTACGGTTTTTACCCCAGCGAGCTCTGCTGCTAGCTCAGTTTCGGCTTCCGCTTCAGTTACGGCCACCACCACTGCTAGCACTGCTGCTAGTCTCTCTTCAGTGGTGGCCACAGCAGCCACTACTTCTACTCCAGCCGCTGTCTTTACACCTGTGGCGGACTCGCCTGCAGATGCAGCTGCCTTTAGAGCAGCCCTGGTTCCTCACACGGTCACTGCACGGGCTTCTAATTTGGGTTCCAGAGGCCAGGGCCGAGGTCGTGGACGTTACCGTTCTACGTCAGCTCCCGCTACCTCTACCTCCGATGCCCCTTTTACCTCAGCTGCCGCTCCTTCTACTTCTGGCACGGTCACAGTTCGAGGGGACACCTCCCTCGACCCTCACCCAGACTACCCACAGGTACTTTTTGTTAACGCTTTACAACGCAAGAAGTTTTATCACCTGCTAGACTGCGAGTTTGTACCTTCCCGATTTTTAGAGAAATCGGCGCTTGAGAGACTCGGTATCTACGAGTCGGTTTGTGATTTACTACGGGGCACGGGGATGGCCGGACTCATAACTATGAGCGGCCGTACATTTCCGGAGCTGAGCCTCGAGTTTCTCAGCTCCTTCACCTTCTCCTCCGGGGCACACGATGCTGACCCCACTAGTTCTTCAGTGTCTTTCCGGTTGTTTAACCGGACTTTTCAGATGACTTTAGAGGAGTTTGGTAGGAGACTTGGCCTCTCCTCTACGGAAGAGACTACACCCCCTAGGAGGGTCTTTCGTCAGCTTTGGCGGACCCTGGCCCAGACCACTTTCACGGAGCGAAAGCTCCTGCAGGTCCACCTTCCCCCTGTCCGTTGTTTTCTTAGATTAATGGGGAGCACTATCTTCGGCCGAAAGGAGCCGAACAACATCACAAACACCAAGCTCTCCATCCTGGGTAGTTACCTGAACGTTTACTGTGAGGGTCCTTTTACCCTCAACATAGCTTACTTGACCGCCCAGTACCTTCAGACCCAGGGGCTGAAGGAGACGGGATCTATTGCCTGCGGTGGCATAGCCACCATTCTTGCCCGTTCCTTCTTCCTCGTTTGGCCTCGTGACCTGCAGTACCTCGAGGGAGAGAGGTATCTGAGTCTGGATGCCATGCTTTCTCAGCATTGGCTGACCCCAGACTACCAGACATGGAAGATAGACGACTTCATGTCTGTAGACTTACCCTGTGACACTCTCCCGTCTAGCCCCTCTGCCTACTGTTGCTAGGGGTGCCTGACTTCCACCACTTCCTGACCTTCTCCTTCCACGCCGACCACCTCCCACTGCACCCGCCGCCAAGAAGCGGCGTCGAGTTGAGACTGGAGAGGGGTCCACACCTTCAGGGAGTACCTAACCTTCCACGGCTACTCCCATCCCGACCCCTACTTCCACTACTACTACCACTCCTACTTCCGCTCCCACTGACCAGACACAGGCTCAGCCGACCCTACCGGCTACTTTTGTACCACCTTCTCCTTTTGTGGCGTCCGCGGTCATGGACCAAGGGCGCCGTTACGGTTTGTTGCTTGAGATTGCAGAGCGTCAGGCTCGTATGGAGAGGGACATCGCCCTGGCCTTGCACCCTCTGTACGAGTACCACTTGAGGCGACACCGTCCGATCCCAGAGGGTTTGCCAGACCCTTCCTTCTACCGGTACCCAGCTGAGGGGTACCCGGAGTCTGCTGAGGAGGAGGACGAGGACCCGGAGGTGGCAGTGGAGAGAGCTCGAGCTGAGGAGCGGAGGAGGAGAGAGGAGGAGCGAGATCCTGAGTTCAGGGTGGAGGACGTCCGCGATAGCGACGACGACGCTGATGAGTAGCTACTGGTCTACTCACTTCTCCAGTTTTCTGGCTGGTTTGGGGAAGTTCGCATTTTATATGTATTTCTTACTCTTTTATTTTGTCTCCTTTTTATTTATTTATTGGTTGTATATTTCCGTTCCCCTGTATATATCTGCTGGTGTATGCTGGAGGACAACGAGGGCGTTGTCCTCGTTGTCCATTTTGGTTTGGGGAGGGTATTGCATCCTTTTGAGTCTGCATTTGCATTTGTTTTGCATTCACGTTTATTTTTCAGCTTGCATTGTCTGTTTATTTCATTAAAAATTCAAAAATCACAAAAAAATTAAAAAAATTTCAAAATCAAAAAATTTCACGTTTATTTTTGCATATAGGTTGAGTCGGAACGGTAGATTTCCATGATGATAATGCACTATAACTTGTCATTTTACTTGAGCCTTGCACTTCTGTTGATAGTTATTAGCTTTGTCATACGCATAGTCTACGAGTTTCTGTTCAAATATAGATGACTGTTTAGATTTGATCTGATAAATTGGCAAACTACTTGATAAATTCTGAGTTTTAGAGCCAGAACTGGTGACATTCATGACCAGTTCATTAGGAATTGAGAGTAGTACTCCTTGCATAGCATGTTCATCTTTTTTGCACTTTTATGACATTCAATTTCTTGTCAAATGCACATATTCGGGTTTGTGGTTGGTGTCACTTGCAGGGAGGTGCTTGCAAATTTTCCCTTTTCCTTATATTTTTCACCCATTTAGCTCCACATAAGCCAAAACTTGCCTTTTGACCCATTAGCTATATCACAAATTAAGCCTGCCTACTCAAGCTAGTTTAGTATGTTCTTTTGTGGTATGTTTTTTCCGTCTGCAGTTTGGTTCGTATCTCATTGTATGGAGTTGGTGGAAATTAAGGAAGGAGAAAAGAAAAAAAAAAGAGAATTGAAAAAGAAAAAAAAAGAGGAAAAACGTGAAAGTGGAAGGAAAAGAAAGAAAAAAAAGAATGAAAAAAAAAGAATGCTGATCACGTGGAAAAGGAAAAAAGAGAAAGTTTGAAAAAGTTTGATTTGTATGATTTGGTTCATTCAGACGGTGTTTAAAAAAGGAAAGTTTGTGACCGTCTGACTCCTCCATTCTTATTCTATATTTTTGAGGAGATTGTGTTTGAGTTTAGTGAGTTGTGTGCCAAATGAAGGGCACTTGTACTTAATTTTTCAGGCAGTTGAGATTCGGATGGTCTTATATGGTCCTGTTAGGAACTAGCCTGACGCTTTTACCTCCACATTACCATAACTTGTTTTGCCTTTTCTCACCTGAACCTCACTATTCCCATATTATTTGTAAGCCCTCGGTTGTGACGGACATTATTGGTTGGAGTGTGTGCATTAGTACTTGAATTGTCTTTCATTTTTGTTGCATGCATGCTATGTAGGTCGCAGTTAGGTGAGTGACTGTCTTTTCTTCTCTCTTTTACATATAACATTCACCCTTTGCTTCATGAGAGAAGAGTGACCACGAGAGAGTCCGATTTTGTTGGTCTTGCAAGGTCGATAGGTTGGCTATATTTCTGAACAGCTTATAACTCGTTTGCGTATTGACTGCTTAGCTATAACTGTTAGTTTTTGTTACATTAAATTGGTTCAAGTAGACAAGTTAAGCTAGCTCTGAGTTTTCATTTCCGTTCCATTAGTTGCATTTTAGTTTACTCGAGGACGAGTAAAGGTTCGGTTTGGGAGATTTGATACGTGCATAATATATAGTCTTTTTAGCTTATTTCAGCACGTATTTCTATGCATTTTTATACTCTTTTTATAGTATTTTGCCCCGAATTGGCTACTTTGGTTCGTTTTGTCCGTTTTGTAGAAATGAACGCGAAAGTAGTGGAATCGTACCTTTTTTCGTCCTTTTTGCATTCATTTAGAGGAGACGGGATTTTCCTGAGTGAGATACTGCGTTGGGAAGCGTGATGGCACGGATTACGAGGCAGTCGGGCACGGACTTGAGCTGATTTGAAGACAAAGGACTCGATCGAGCAGTTTCACCACTCGATCGAGTGGTTTTTACGTCCCATGTTGGTCGATCGAGTAGTTTTCTACTCGATCCAGAAGTTGCTGAAAAGGGAGTTACTCGATCGAGTAACTATCTACTCGATCAAGTAGATTATGCTGAGTTTTTGCTCGATCGAGTGGTTTTATTCCACTCGATCGAGTGGTTTTCGCTGTTATGGGCTTTACTTAGCCCGTGAGTTATTTTATTTCGTAAAACTTATCTATTTTCCTATTTAAACCTACGTTAACTAGGTTATTAGGCATCTTTTCATTATCTAATTTTCATCTATCAAACTTTACTGCGTTGATTTGCTTTCACTGTAACTTTACTTTGGGAATTGTTTTGCTTAGATTCAATTGTTCTTTACACCGGATTCGCACGATTGTAATTCCTTTCTCATCTCTTAATAATAATCAATCTTTTGTTTGCTTTAATTCTTCGTTTCGTCACATTTAATTTCTGCCCTAATTTCTCTTTTATGCATTTTACTTGTTATTTCATTATGTTTATTGTTAATTCTTCTTTTGTTATTAGTTTTGATATTAATAGCGATATGAGTAGCTAAACCTCTTGCATGTTGGGATTAGGGGATCTGCGGTAGGAATGTGACGATGTAGTAAATGAAATAGATGAATTGATTGTGAGACTCTGTCACTATAGCAATATAATTGTATTTATCGACTTAGTTGAGTGCACGCTTCTGAGTTATTTCTTTAATCTGGCTAAAATTAATCCTAGATCGAAAGATTGGACTAAATAGGCCTGCTATGAACAGTAGACTACCCTGACGAGAATGAAAGTTAAGTTAGTGGTATTTTAGGATAGAAAGTAGACCGAAAAGACCTTTCAACATCCGTCTTGCATTAATTCTTCTGAGTTGTTTACAGTTGAGTCACTGTACTACCGTAGTGAACCTAATTTCCGACATGTCCCTTCTCTATTGATAGTTTAATCCGTTTTCTCTGCCTTTACTGCTCTTGTCTCTACTTCTCTTCCTTTATACTTCGTAGTTTAGAAAACGATTCAAACAACCCCCTCCATTTGTGACCAAATAGACGGACTTCTACAGATATCTTGCCTCCCTGAGGAGATCGACCTGACTTCCCAAGCTATATAGTTAGTTTAGTTAGTTTATTTTTGACAGGTACGCGACAGACGTGTCATCGCTCCTTCTCAGATCATTAACGTGCACGTCCTCCTTGAAGTGGAAACTTAAAGGAGCAACCCGGACGTGAGACGGTCTCCCGAACTGCCTCACTCTCTTCACCACCATAACATAACCACAACTCCACCAACATCCACATGTAACACAATATGCATGTAACACATTATGCAATGTATACCATTTTTACATTTATCATGAATCTCAAGTATGTCATGACTTTATGTACTAGTAATTACCACAATTATTAAGACACAATTACCAATGCTCCATGAAATGATGTGTAACACCCCCTACTTACCCAGCCAAGGTAATCGGGAGATGTTACCGTCTCGGTTTCCCGAGGTAGTAAAATTGGAACTACAATTAAAAAACGTGTATATAAATAACATATTTAGTGAATTACAAATGAGTAATGAATACAAGTGTGAACTATACATTATACAACTCGACTAAATCTATGTCATCTACTAACTAGGCAAATTGACTCCGAGGTCCGTGTCTCGCCCCGTCTCCCGCGTGACACCAAAGCCAAACCTGTACTCAAACTACTCCCCATATGATCGGAAATATCATTTGGATCAGCACAGGCTACCCCGGAAATAGGACGCAACATGATAAATGAATGCATAAGACACAACGCACCACAACTCCGCAACCACCTCATCGGTACCAGGGACATAC
Source organism: Silene latifolia (assembly GCF_048544455.1). Classification (NCBI taxonomy): domain Eukaryota; kingdom Viridiplantae; phylum Streptophyta; class Magnoliopsida; order Caryophyllales; family Caryophyllaceae; genus Silene; species Silene latifolia. The sequence goes on from NC_133534.1 coordinate 187,470,438, forward strand.
CCACGGTACCCACAACCCGGTGACGGCACCACAACACTGCCCACCAAACAGTCGGACCGCAGTCCGTAACAAGGTACTCGGGACATTTATGTGGTACCTGTAACACCCCCATACACCAATGTGCTTTACCAAGACCACCTAATACATGAGAGTGCAACCATCTCGGTTGCCCAAGGCAATGTATATCAAATAGACCATAAAAGAACGTACTTTAAGTAAATAGTTTAAGTTTACATCAAAACCCAAAACTGCAAAGTATGATACAACTGTTCCAAAACCAAAATCCAACTAAAGTAAATAAATGCTCGACACAACAGCGGAAGACTCCTAGTGACTCGTGGTAACTCATCCCCAGCTAATCCCTCGCGCATTCAAATCATACCTGCTCAATAACTGCTCACCATCCCCGAATAGATCACCACGGTTGTTAAAACAATTAAACAGGGTCAGTTACTGCATACACAATATACTATATACAACAAAAATACACAGACATAATTCTCCAACACCGTCACATCACCAATCACCTGGCTAGCCTGAAGGTCTAGCCTTGCCAGATTACCAATCGCAACCAGTAATCCACTCCGCCAGTGGGGGACCGCAGCCGTTCCCACCTAAGCCCTGCTCATCTTTACCGAGCGAAAACCCATGTTCCTCAAATGCTCCTCGTGCTCGTACTTAGTCTTGGAATATACCTCGATCGAAAAGCTGTCTTTGGTATGTCTTCATCCCAAATCCTCACCTGGTGGTACCCTGATCTCAGATCAATCTTTGAAAAGACTCTGGCCCCACTCAGTTGGTCAAACAGATCATCTATCCTTGGCAAAGGATACTTGTTCTTCACTGTAACACTGTTCAGCTCCCTATAGTCAATACACAACCTCAAGCTCCCATCTTTCTTCTTCACAAACAAAACTGGTGCACCCCACGGCGATACACTAGGTCTAATTTATCCCTTCTCTATCAAATCATCCAACTGTTTCTTAAACTCCCCTAACTCCTTAGGACCCATGCGGTACGGGGCCTTAGAGATCGGTCCCGTCCTTGGTTTTAACTCCACAATGAATTCTATCTCTCTCTTTGGTGGTAAACCCGGTATCTCCCCTGGGAGAACATCTGAAAATTCTCCCACCACTGGTATCTCATGTGTTGTCGGCTCTACCATACTATGATCTTTCACATGGCACAGAATCAAAGGACATCCCTTCCTCAAGTAAGACTTCAAGGTCACCGCTGCAATCACTTTGACTTTGGGTTTGATAACAAACCCACGATAAGACACACTAACTCCCTTAGGACCTCTCAAAGAAACTTTCTTTTGGTGACAGTCTATTTTAGCCTTGTACTTACCCAACCAATACATACCAACTATCATCTCAAAACCATCCATAAGAAATTCTAACAAAGCCACTGGAAGATCAACCTGCCCAACTATCATGGATACCCCCTTATACAACCTCCCACAAGACACTGTCTCACCTGGCGGTATAAAAACTTCATCTTTTACATACTCAAACTCTCTCAAACCCATAGACTTAGCATGACCCGACGATACAAAAGAGTGTGACGCCCCCGAAACAAACAAAACAAAAGTAGGAACATTATTAATAAGAAAGGTACCGGTGATCACGTGCGCATCATTCTCAGCAGCTTTCTTGTCCATCATAAACAGCTTGCCACTAGTCTTTTGTCCACCCCCTTGTACCGTACTAGTTAAAGTAGAAGACTTGGCAGCTGACCCCTGATAGTTGTTAGCCACCGGTTTCTGATAAGAATTACCGCCATTGCGGTTGAACCCAGCGTTGTTGTTACCTTGCCCTCCTTGATTATTCCATAACCCAGCTGGTCGGTTGCTAGCATAGCTCTGTGTCGGACCCTGCGAAAAGCTTCCCTGTGATGGCCTTTGAAAACCTCTTCCCCCGGCACTAATACACTCATGCCTCTTGTGGCCCATACCGCCACAGTTAAAACACGAGATACTCCAACTGCTACTACTACATCGACCACGACCATAAGAAGATCCACCACTGAAACCCGATCCCGATGAATAATCCCTTGCCTGGTTGTGATCCTCTCTTGTAGCTAGACTGACCACCACCATCACTCTCAACCTTTCTCTTTTATGGACCCCTCTTTTTGTTTTCCTTGGCCATTTCGACCAACCTCTCAGCTTGGCCTGCTCTCTCATAAACTTCCTTAACATCTGTAAGGACCCTAACCGGTAGCTTCTCCATGATCTGGTAAGTCAACCCCTTCTCGAACAGAAGTGCTAAGTTCTCCTAACTCAGCCCCATATCCTCAGCATACCTCAATTTCTCATTAAACTTGTGATAATACTCCGCCACTGTCATATCCGAGGTCATCTTGAAAGAATCGAACTCCTCCCTCAACTTACTACGAACATGCTCCAGAACGAACTCCCTTCTCATCGCTCTCTTGAACTCAACCCATGGAATAGCAGACTTATCCTGCTTCAGATAAAGATCTAGGGCACTCTCTCCCACCTTGTCCCACCACTCCCCCGCTGCATCTCTCAGATAAAACGCAGCTTGTTCCACCTTAAAATCTTCGGGACAATGAACCACTCCCAATATATTATCCATCTCTCGGTGCCAATTGTCGAGCGAAATCGGCACACCTGTACCCATATATTCCTTTGAGTTGAAGCGAGATATCGTAGTGCTCATCTTGGCAAAGTCTACCCCGATATCCTTATCTTTCCCAAACCTCTTAAGGGCTTCGGTAAGCGCATTCTGATGCTCAAGCATCTTGGCAATCTCGTCCACACTCATCTCCTGAGCCCTAGCATACATAGCAGACCTCTTTGACGGCATATCTTTGAGCTATAAGAGGAGAGATAAACGTAAGCACATAGCCTTCAGCTCAAAACAAATATGACCCGCACAGCGCTTACTCGATCGAGTAACCACATCCACTCAATCGAGTAGAGGTCACTCGATCGAGTTACCTACTTACTCGATCGAGTACCCCAACTCCAGAACCTAACTAGAATTGACGTAAAAACACACTCGATTGAGTCACATACGTACTCGATTGAGCACTCCCCTTACTCGATTGAGTTGCACAAAACATCAACTACTGCCCAACGTTGTCATATACTCACTCGATCGAGGTCAGCCCACTCGATCGAGTCCACCGTACTCGATCGAGTTACCCCCACTCGATCGGGTCATGCTGACTATTCTAACTACCCGCATGCCTTTAACTTTATAACTTTTCATCAAAATAAACATACATATACAACACAACATCTCCTATTCACATGTTACTAATATTGCCACATTATAAATTATTTCATCATACAATATGCTTAACCACGATCGTATTACCATATACAATTACCTCCATATTTTCCACCACATCATCCATTCAACCACATATTCATCCATCCAACATATTCATATGAACATTAGTAAACACATAGCGACCCCATGACAGCCCATAGTGACCGGTTCAAAGTTATAGCGCGTGTTTGCGATTTAGGACGTCTCCCAAGTCTTTGCATTAGCTCCTAACAACTCCTACCCGGGTTCATTTTAGTTTGACTCTCTAAGTTCATTAAATTCATTAGTTACAGGTTCCAAAATCGTCGCTCTGATACCACTTTGTAACACCCTCATACACCAAGGTGCTTTACCAAGACCACCTAATTCATGAGAGTGCTACCCTTGGTTGCCCGAGGCAATGCATATCAAATAGACCATAAAAGAACGTACTTTAAGTAAATAGTTTAAGTGATTACATCAAAACCCAAAACTCCAAAGTATGATACAACTGTTCCAAAACCAAAATCCAACTAAAGTAAATAAATGTTCGACACAATAGCGGAAGACTCCTAGTAACTCGTGGTGACTCATGCCCAGCTAATCCCTCGCGCATCCAAATCATACCTGCTCAATAACTCCTCACCCTCCCTGAATGGATCACCACAGTTTTTAATACAATTAAACAGGGTCAGTTACTGCATACACAATATAAGATATACAACAACAATACACAGACACAATTCTTCAACATCGTCACATCACCAATCACCTGGCTAGCCTGAAGGTCTAACCCTGCCAGATTACCAGTCGCAACCAGTAATCCACTCCGCCTGTAGGGACTGCAGCCGTTACCACGTAAGCCCTGCTCATCTTTACCAAGCGAAAACCCTGTTCCATAATGTGCACATCCCCTGTTGTGGCGGGTTCCACAAGGGGCGAATCAAGGGCATGAAGCCACTCCCGCAAGTGACTCCACTCAGCCGAGGGCGCACCTCGCGAACAACAGATAAACAACAACCAATTACAATATCAACAATACCAAATCAAATACGATATAATCAAATGCCAACAACCAACAACTATCTCATAATCATGTATACAATAACTGAGTAGGAAACCCTACCTAGAATGCAATAACCACAAATTGACACAACAGCAGATCAAAAGCGCTCCTCTACGAAATCACCTCCTATCAACATACAATCATACAATCACAATCCATAACCACAATACTCCCAAAAATCCTCAAATTACCCAATTAGGATTTAACCAAAACTAACGAAACAGTATAAAAACTGTACTAGGATCTTACCCACAATACGACGGTCTCAAAGGTGTAAAGAACTCTGCAATCCGACGATTCTATCCCTTTAGATTTGATAGAAATGCGAGTGAGGATTCAACGTAGTTTGTTTTCTCTTTGTAAAATGTTTAGAATAAAAATAAAGGTAAAAGAAACTGATGAATGTACTTATATATCATTCTCGCGTTGCTATCAAAACTCGGCCAAAAACCCGTAAGAACCAACGTACTCGATCGAGTAACTGAGGCACTCGATCGAGTAGCCCCTACTCGATCGAGTTTCCCCTACTCGATCGAGTACCCATCAGACAGAACACTGTCCAGAATGAAAAACTCACTTACTCAACAGAGTAAGCCTTACTCAATTGAGTACCCAACAACTCATAAAACCGTAGTATTACAGTACCGGATTCGGGTGCTAACCGGATCTTTGCCAGATATCATGCCTCAATCACACACGTCCCTCCATAACTCAAGTTATTAATGTGCACATCACTCTTGGAGTGAGAAGCTCCAAGAGGAGACCCAAGTGTAAGACTGTCTCCCAACCGCGTTACATCTCCCAACAACAACTGCATTCCCAAACGTATACGACAATCACAAGGACGTAATATGCAACACAATATGTCAAAATACAACTCATTATGAGAACTTCCCAAACATGTTATGAACATCACTTCCTCAAATATCCCGACTCTTTGAGTCGTCACAACTCACTACCATGTTATAATGCATTTCCGACAATTACATGAGGTCCAAAATAATCCCAAAATATCACAATATGATGCAACACGACTTATACCATGAAAATAATGACAAATGACACACCGACAAGTATTTACATTATCAAAACCAAGTAGGATAACCTACTTTTTAGCATACTCCAATAGCTATTCAAACCAACGTGATTCCGTCTTATGAAACCGTCTCATCCTACACAAATCACATAATAACTATCACAATACATCCTATATACCTATATAATACCAAACCTCTTATTAATACCCCTTTACTTACCCATTTTAATATTAATAATCACTAATTAAAAACTCCCATAAAACTCCCCAAAATCTAGGGTTTGAGTCTTAAATGAAAGTGTCAAAATTAAAAGGGTAAAGGTAGTATGTCACTCAAAAGATGATACAGAACAAGGAAAAGTAGTTGAATCTTGGTAATTCTTCACCAATAGTTGTAAATCTTGAATTTTGGAAGGAGGGATTATAGAGAGAGGTGGGGAGAGGTTTAGAGAGAATTTTTTAGGGTTATGAAATGAGAAAAACTGAAAAAGGAAGTATATATACCAAAGCCCAACAACACAAAGCCCACAAGCAAAAACAAGGCTGGGTTCGTGCACTCGATCGAATGCACCAGCACTCGGCCGAGCGGCACACAACAGGAGCTGGGGTAACTGCCCAGAGGGCACTCGGTCGAGTACTATGCTACTCGGTCGAGTACTCACCGTACTCGGTCGAGTGCACAGTAACAAAATCTAGGGTATTGCAGTCTCCCCCCCTTAAAACGAACTTCGTCCCCGGCGTTCACACCCGACTCTCATAAGACACCTCCGACCTTACTCTTCTCTCACAAAGCTAAAGCAGAACTAACACGAAAGAGGTCTCGATGACTCATAGCACTAAATCAACGAACAAGGTCAACCTCACATGTGACTCACACCACTGCAACACTCTACCTATCAAGTTGTGACTCACACCACTGCAACACTCTACCTATCAAGCTTCACGACACTACACAACTCCCAAGCATCACGATTAAATCACGTTCGACCTGTCCTCTTCACTATGCGTTCCAAATACTAACACTCCAATACTAATGACATTCACCAAGCAAGGACATCTACCAAAATGAAATGTTACATTCTCCCCTCCTTAAAATGAACTTTGTCACAGAAGTTCGCTCATACTCAACACATCAAAATCCACTCCCACTCAACACCCTCAATACTATCATAATTATACACAACTACAACCTTAAGTAATACCACAAGTACCCTAAAATGTCCATTCCGTACTATATCCTTAGCTATTTCCATGCATTAACACCATTCCATCCCACCGATAACCGGTTGTTGCTTTAATATCACACCTCTAAATACTCTCACATATAGTATTTCTATAACAATTGTCATACTTCTAACTATTCCTCTCCCCACCTAAGGTTTACGGCGAAATCCTCGTCATAATCCACTCAACTAACTTTGCAACATTACCACTCAATTCCATCCCCCCGCGCTTTATGCACCTACCCTGATTACATAACACAAGATCAAATGTTCTTGTACGTGAAAGAGATCCTCGGAGGTTTCTTTTTGTCACTACCGAACTCGTCCCGTACACCAACATGACACACATTCTCATTCTACTCTTACTATCCCAACAAGAGTTATGGACCACATGTAACTTCTAGCTCAAAACAACACATATTCCGCTAACTACTTGTCATTAGAAGTCTATGAAGGATTCATCCAAGTCAAGCTCGTAAGCACCACAACAACTGTGCCTTATTAACAAAACATATATGAAATATATCAACTCAACGACCATATTTAAAACTTTTACTTCATCGTACATATACTATACTCTTATATCCATAACCAGGAAATCACAGAGACACACAACATTACTGAAAACATAATACCAATTCATATGACAATGATATAATAAACATGACATTTCAAAATTCTTTTCAAAACTATTCCGTCTCCTCCGCCACAATCAGTGGCGGTATCACAATACCGTCACCAACAACCTCACCGTAGTGCAAAACACAACAGCCACATCGGCCACCATCACACTCTATCAAGTCCCGTGAACACGGTCTCAACACACATTATTCATAAAGAATAACGACAATATCACAATTCAAACAAGCAATTGACAACTGGAGCACGATGCATAACATAGATACGTCACAAAGTAATTGAAAGACAACTTTACAAAAAACATCCATACTACTACTCCTAAGGTTGGAGTCCCACACAACTACTTTCACGTTTTGTAAATACGTACTCAAATTAGACGTTCGTACTATATAACACAGGTGATCAAACATGTGAATAACATAATTGGACTTATATGCATTACATATCATGTTTGCAATCTCACAAGCGCGAAGACCAACTTGGTAGTACTAAATCCACAACTATATACCCCAATTATGAAAAAACAAAGCCCGTACAAATTACGTCACAGTCGTCAACCTAATCTTTTTACAAGAGTTCATCCTAGACTTACAACAACTCTCTTTTAAATCTCAAATTCTCAATTACACAACCAACTTCTAATGGACAACCTCGTCTTTCTATCTCACAAAATAACACTCCCCAAAAATCCGACGGTGGTATAATAATATGGCCACCGTTCATCATATTACACGTATACCATCACTCTTTAGTAGTTTCATCTCCAAACTTTACAAGAACTTTACTAGGTACCTTCCACCGCCTATTACTTAGAATCGTCTCTACTCTATGTAATTGTTCATCTCAACTTCATCATATCAACCCCCGAAATTCCTTATTAAATGTCGTATCACAAATCTTGAATAATCTCCAACTCACCCCAAAAATTTCTTATTAATTGTTCTAGTACTTTTCCCTATTCCGGTTTCATAAAGCTTTATTATAATACTCGTCTTTTTAGGGACCCGTTGACTGACCCTTGACGTTGTGGGATCCTTAGTGGGAGATGTAGGGGGAGTTATATCGCATTTGAGACTACGTACTCGACCTAGTAAGGGTCACTTGGTCGAGTGTCTGTGACACTCGAATGAGTGCAGCATACTCGACTGAGTGGTCTAGTGACATCGTGTTATAATGTTACACAGAGATTGCGACTCAAATCATTTTCAAAAATCATTTCTACCTTTCTCTAAACCTAATAAAACTCTCTCCATATCCCTTCATCTCTCACTACCCCTTTGACCCTCACCATGAATCTTGTTTCGGTTTGGACGTAGCTTGGGCGCGGATTCATTGGGTCGGATCTTTCTCACCGTTGGAGTCTAGATGTCCTTCATGGTAAGTTTGTGAATACTTGTTTATCGGCGAAGTTAATCCTATTAGTGTAGTAATAGGACATAATTGATGATTGTAGGTGACGATGTTAATACTTGCTAAGCATTGACGTGATTGTTGCGATTGCTATGGAGGTTGCAAAAGGTAGAGTTTCCCTACTCAGTACAGTTTATGATTGTGTGCATTATTGTGATTATTGTCATTTTAATTATCTCTTATGATGGTGATGATTGTGGATGTTGGTAGTGATGAGACGGTTATCGTGAGCCATGTCGGGAGATGGTTTCACCTCTATGTTTTGCCCCTTGTGTCTCCCGTCACAAGGGGATGTGCATATTAATGAGATGGGTTTGCTCGTTGTGATGAGTGGAGATTTTGATGTACAGCGCTGCGGGCTGGCATCGGCTAGGTTGGGTTATCTATTATGATAGGAACCCGGCTGCTCGTTGCGATGAGAGTCACTAGTTACGATGGAGATTGGAGTTGGTGGAGGATGGTATTATTGTATGTGTCTTTGTCGTCTTATTGTGCTTGTTGCTTCTATTTTTACTGTATTCTGGTATTGACTTTGTGTGGTGTGTTTGTTGTGTTTCTCTTATTGCCTGTGTCTGCGGTGATCCATTTGATACTGCCGGCAAATGGTGAGCAGTGAGACTTTTCAGATGGTTTATGGTTGCTGGTTTGGCTGGTGGGTTTTGGAGAGGCCTTGTTAAGGCTCCTTGGTAAATGGCGGTGTTACATTTATCATCATCTATTCGGTTCATTCAAATTCTTAAATTCAATTTTACACCCTCCAATCACTTTTAACAACTCATGTTATTACTCCTCGTTAAATCTTTGGTACCCTAACTATTTCCTTATTATTCCACAACCCAAACCCAACCATTTACCAACCAACAATCCCCGAGTCATACTCAAGAATGATCACCCTCACATGTTCTCCAAACTTCATTCACTAACAATGAGTCCAAACAACCGTTATGTACCTAACCTTAGTTACACACCACTCATCATCCATAAGTTGCTTCGTAGAATCGACTCACTCAAATCAACACTTAGTATAAGCTAGGTCTCTTCCTAATATCTCCAATTCCAAACTCAACGACTATATACAATTCCACACACCTTGTCGGGGCCATAGGTTTAAGGGCTAGAGCGAGAAAGGCGTTCTTTTAGGGCTCACACTCAAACTCGATGCCCGGATACCTCGAAACTTCGACCACAGAAGGTGCTACCGGTTCTTGGCGAGGATGCCTTTCACAGTTGCTTTGGGAGTTCTTGATGGCCTTGACATGCCACCAAGCCGATTCGCACAACAAGGTTTCGAATAGAAAAGATGAGAATTTAAGACGACTTTGAGACGAGTTTTGGAAGTCTCTCAACATGCTCAGTTTACTAACAACAATTTGAGTAGAAAATTTTGACATAGTTCCTTTGAATTAATCAAGCCAAAAGCTTATTTAAGACACAAATTTTCCGAAAAAAAATGGAATTTTGGTATTTCACAATATTTTCATCTCAATTCAAAGTAAAGTATAACATTTCTAGTAGATATCAAACCTTTGGCATACTCAAATCAAGAATGGAGTATAAAAATCGAAATTCTTGGTACACTTAGCATACATATTGAAAATTTGGGCGAATTTAAGACAAACTTTCCAAGTTCATTACAACACAATGCAATATCAACAAAGATTAATGCACTAAAAAACAATTAAACCATGTTTTAAGTACAAGAATCAAAATTGGTCATATATACCATGAGATTTTCGAAAATTTGAGCAACTTTTAAGACAGAGATTTTGGTTTAAGATGATACATAGCATTACTATCAAAGATGGTAGTCTTATGGACCAATTAAACTAAATTTTAAACATGAAAAATTTAAAATTTGGGCATGAACATTATGAATTTCGAAAATTTAGGGCAAAATTTTAAGACAAACTTTCAAATGGAAGGCAAGACCTAGCATTAAAAACAAAGGTTAGGCCTTTGTTGAACAACTAAACCAATTATCAAACACAAAAATTCAATTTTTGTCTCAAGAACCCTAATTTTTGACACATACAATTTGGGTAAAATTTTAACATGAAAATTTCATATTTAGCAACAAAAATGATGTAGAAAGTTGATTACTACAATGAATTAAACAAAAATATGCAAATAATTGATAAAACTTGAAGGAATTAGAGTAGATCTAAACAAAAATCAAATTGGGGATGTAGATACCCGTATCTGTCGATATCGGACTTTATAGAAAACCCAACAAGCACCTGATGATGATAGGACGATATGTATTGACAATGGACTCTGCTCGGTTCTGGGTCGATTTGCGATGTAGGTACGGGTTGAGTTTGTTTAATCAATTTTATTAATGAAATTAATTTAATTGATTAAATCGGTTTTTAATTGATTTATTTTATTAATTTGAGATTTTATCGCTTTTAATTTTGATTTAAAATTGTTAATTTTTGTTTTATTGAAAATAAAACAAAATGAGACCTTTTAAATTTCTAAATGTAATTTCTTAAATTAATTCTTAAAGGGGTTAATTGATGAGAATAATCCAAAATATGACCTCCCTTCTCATATTAATTTCAACTACTGTTTAGCTGACAATAATTTGACTTACGGGCTTATTTTTCTAATATTGAACTTCTCCGATTTTTGACCGGTGACAAGCGGTAATGTAAAGGGTAACATAGCTGTGGGTCCCATATTCACCTTCTTACCTTTCATTCTCCCCCGCCTTCTTACTTTTTCCTCTTCACCTGCCATCAATTTCCCTGCGTCCTTACTCTTTAGTTCTCTATCTTCTACTTCTCCCTATTTCAATTCTCCATTAATTTCTCCCACTTTACTAAGAATTTCTTCTACAGTGATAAAAAAAGAAAATTGTTCCAACCCTCCCAACTATGAAGAGTGAATTCTTGAGCTTCTGCTTACAATCAATATATTGACCAAAAAAATTGCAAATCAGTCCATCTTAATCAGTAATTACGATACTAAATCAAGGTCACGACCCTAAAACACAACTGAAAATGTTTAAAGATGGAGAAAGAGATAGTGGCAATTTTGGGTGAAATAATTGGCAACGAGTCATTGGTTAGTCGATATAATTTGAGGTTGGTATTTACAGAGGTCTGATCGGATTTTATGGGCTTTGATGTCAAAAAATTGGGGGTTGATGGTGCGGCGGGGGAGTGGGAGGTCGAGTTGAAGGAGAGCCAGAGGATGAGGAAGGTTCGGGGGAAAAAAACTATGAAGTGGAGATTGAAGTTCGGTGAGGTCATGTGTCGGTGGTGGTGACGTAGAAGGTGAGTTGTGGTGGTGAATGGTAATGAGGCAGTCGGCTCGTCGGAGTTGATTTGGGTTGGTATTGAAGAGTGTGTGATTTTTGGAATTATTGTAATGGAGGTTGATTATGAGAGCAGAAAAAAAAATTATTACCTGTTTAACGGGTATCCGGTTACTTGGTCTATTATGGGAAGAGGATACCTGAACTTGTGTTTATTCTGAGTTAAAATGTAGTTCGGATTATTAAGAGCATTTGAGTAATAGTTGGGATTATTGTCATCAAATAACCCTATAAAGTTGATTTCAAGGTTTAAGATGTGTTTTAAAATCCTTGTTTTAAATTGGTTAGAAAAATTGATTTTTACGACGGTTTTATATACGGTTTTTGCGCGTGTTTTCGAGCTCGTTTCTTAGTCGATTTGGGTCCAATTTTCGAAGTAGATTTTAACCCACTCCTTACCCTAGAGTCCAGTGTTCAAGCCTTGCCAAGCCTACACCAAAACTCCTTCCTTAACCCAGCTCAAACTCGACCAAAAACAGTCCAACACTTATCCTGCTCCTCTGTTTTGCTGCTCTTAACACGGTGCATGAAGCATCACCAATCTTAACTCTAACCTGCTGTAATACTACGATTTTCTGGTCTCAGCTCACTCGGTCAAGTAGGCCATACTCGGTCGAGTAAGGTGTCGAGTGCTTTTAAGCAGGCTACTGTTTTGGGTGCACTCGGCCGAGTATTGAGGAACTCGGTCGAGTAGGTCGTACTCGGGTGAGTACTTCAGGTACTCGACCGAGTACCCGGTCTGTTGGTTTGGTTTTCCGCGGTTTTGATTAAAATGATTGGAGAGTATAAAAGTCTTTCGTCAGTTTTCTAAATCACTTTTTCACTTTAAATCTAAACGACGTACACATTCTCTAATCATCTTCATAATCTCCATGCAAGGGTAGATCAATCATGGGTCCTTGTATCTCGTCTTCCGTGTCGATTCCATTGGTAAATCTCTAGCATCTTCTTAATCAGTTTATGGTTGTCATTAGGGATTTATGCAAACCCTAGATTGGGTTAATTTGGGGGTTTAAGGTCTTTGGTCATCGTATTTGTTGTTAATTGTTGATTATCGTTGTTGTGTGCATTTGTATGATTGGCCGCGGTATAATAGATTGCGATAAGGTAGGGTTTTGCTACTCAGTTAATTGTGTAATTGATTTGAGATTTATTGTGATTGATTGTATAACATGTTTCATTGGATTGAGATTGGTTGAGTTGATATTGTGATTGGTATTATTGTTATGGGACCATTTTTGGGAGATGGTTCCAACCTCATGTTAGCGTCTTATGGCTCCCGTCACAATGGGGATGTGCACATTAATGATCTAGGTTCGCTCGTTGCGATGAGCTGGGCTAAGGTGGGCAAGGCTGCGGTCCCCCACTGGCGGTGAGGGTTACCTATTATGATGGGTAGCCTGGCAGGGCTACACACTTCGGTGTGTAGTCGGTTACTAGTTACTATTGGAGTTTAGAGGATGGTTACTACAATTTGGATTGGCTTGTGTATTGGTTTGTGTTTGTGATTTCTTATTTTGCTTATGCAGTTGACTGATCCCGTTATTATTTTCAAAACTGTGGTGATCTATTCGGGGATAGCGAGCAGTTGATTTAGCAAGTATTGGATGTGGATGTAGCTCGCGGAATATGGACAGGGCAGAGTCATCACATGTTCTTTAGCTAGCTTCCGCTGTGGTCGTAAACATTAACTTTTATGTTTGTTTCTTTTCGGTGTTGTAAATAGTTTGAGGTTGGTTAAACATTTTGTACTTTTAATAAATGTTCTTTGATGGTCTGTTTGATATACTTTACCTCGGACAACCGAGTGTAATACCCCAAGTTATTGAGAGTAAAGTTATCCCACATCGGAGAACTGAGGAAGTTGTGATATGTTTATAAGAGATTCCACCACCACTTAGTAACAAGGCCTTGTGCTTTTGGGCTTAAGTGAGGACAAAATAATGGCCCAAAGGTACACATCCCATCTTATTGGGGTTGTGTTATGACGGTGGCGGGTCGGGTGGTTATAAATGGTATCAGAGCAAGCCATGCAACCGTGTGGTGAGCCTGTGGTCAGGAGTACCTGGGTCACCCACCTAGCGGGGGTAGGATTATGGGCTTGGCTGCGGTCAATTTTGAGGCACAACTAGGGCGTTGTGTTCTTTAAGTGGGGAATATTGTAACACCCCAAGTTATTGAGAGTAAAGTTGTCCCACATCGGGGAATTGAGGAAGTTGTGATATGTTTATAAGAGATTCCACCCACCACTTAATAACAAGGCCTTGTACTTTTGGGCTTAAATGAGGACAAAATAATGGTCAAAAGGTACATATCCCATCTTATTGAGGTTGTGCTACGACGGTGGCAGGCCGGGTTATTATACCGAGATGGTAGCACCTTGATATGCTAGGGTGGCCTTGGTAAGGCACCTTAGTGTATGGGAGCGTTACAAAGTGGGATCAGAGCAACGATTTTAGAAGCTAAAACCAATGAACAATATGAACATAGGGTGTCTAATTAAAATGAACCCGGGTAGGAATTGTTTGGAGCTACCGGAAAGGTTTAAGAGACGTCTCGAAACCGCAATGTTTCCCACACAAATTCGATCCGGTCACTACGGGATGTTTCAAGGGGATCGTTGTGTGTGTGTGTGTGTGTGTGTGTGTGTGTGTGTGTGTGTGTGTGTGTGTGTGTGTGTGTGTGTGTGTGTGTGTGTGTGTGTGTGTGTGTGTGTGTGTGTGTGTGTGTGTGTGTGTGTGTGTGTGTGTGTGTGTGTGTGTGTGTGTGTGTGTGTGTGTGTGTGTGTGTGTGTGTGTGTGTGTGTGTGTGTGTGTGTGTGTGTGTGTGTGTGTGTGTGTGTGTGTGTATTTCTTCATAAGCATGTTGGATGGAAGCAGATGTGATGTGAATTAGATATATGTGGAGTATATGTATGTTTAATGTGCTATAGAGTGGTATGAGCATGCTTTAGTGTTTATTGCTTGGCATTTTCTTACGTAGTAACATGCGAGATAGGATATGTTGGTTTATATGCTGTCAAATCGTAAAAGGGGTATATTTTTTAGCATGATTCGGCCAAGTGTGGCAGGTGCTCGACCGAGCAACCTGGCACTCGACCGAGTGTAGGATCTTGTGTTTTTGGTAGTAGCTACTGGAATATGATCACTAGGCCGAGTGGGGCATACTCGACCGAGTACAGGAGGAACTCGACCGAGTATACTTTATGTGCATTTTAGATCAGCTACTAGAGTTGGAGTACTCGGCCGAGTGGTCAGTATACTCGACCGAGTAGCTCATACTCGACCGAGTAGCTCATACTCGACCGAGTAGATCATACTCGACCGAGTAGCTCATACTCGACCGAGTACCTCTTTGGCGGATGTGATATTGGTTTTGAGTTGCAGACTATGTGCTTATGTTTGTCTTGGGTCTTAAAGCATTATTTTACATATGTGTTGGTCCTGATGCGTAAGTTACCGGATCCTATGACGTGAAGAGTATCACCTTATGATGGGTGTGAGTTTGGTGTATGGGGGAGGACATGTGGTTATACATCGTTGTGGTCGATAGTGGAAAGAGGTAGTGAAATTGATGAGCTTACTTAGGCAAGGAGCACATTTTGTGAGGTATGGTGAGTGTTATAGTCGTGAGCTTGAGTAATGTAGTGATAAGTGTATATGGTCAAGGGGTAATATACTTCTAAGGAATGTGAGGATGAATAGTTTGAAAGGAGGGATGTAAATTATGGTAATTTGGGGTATATAGAGGTCTAATGGAGGGAGATGTATATGACTATGTTGGTGGCGGACATGTGTACTGGGAAGCCGTGATAGAAGAATGGAAATGAATGGTGTTTAGTGAGCCTAGGTCGATGATGCCACAATGTGGATTTGTATGCAGTGGTTGTGTTTGGGAATTTGGATTACTAGGAGGTGAGCCTAGTGTGTGATTCTTTGGAAGTAACGGGATGAGGTGAATCTTGATTTATGGAGATGTTAAAGGAAAATGTAATCAATTAAGGAGAAACCATTGAGTGTGTGGACCTATTGGTGGTGAATATGAGGAAGTAGCATGATGAGAGTGATTGTTGATAAGAAATGAATGAGAAGTTATTGATATAGACTAATGGAATTTGATTTTTTAGAAGTAATGAGAAGGTAACGGAATAATTCAAGGATTAGGTAGTAGGAGTAATGAGTTGAGTGGATTATGGGTGTCTTAAGTGCAATGGGACAAGAAGGATAAGAGTAAGTCGAGTGAAAGTTCGCAAAAGTTATGAGGCACGAGAGTAAGGAATGAGGAAGATGTATGATACTATCATGAGGGTGTGAGTTAAGGGTTATATATGAATTTCAGGACGACATGTTAGGCATGAGTTTTGAGGAATTAGGGGAGTAAAAAGTTGGTAGATTATTTGCATGGTATGAGACTTTGGTGGTAAGCTAGATGACGGTACAATCGAGGACAGTATGGGAATAAATGCTGAGGTAATTTTGTTGATGGATTTGATGTTCGTTATTTGGGATGGTAACCGAAGATAGGAAAGGAACTGTTATATTTAGAGGTGATTATGAGAGAATAGTGATATGGAAGATATATAGTGGTGTCGTGGTGTTGTCACTAGTGGTTAAGGATGAGGTTAAATAGGGAAGTTAGCCGTTCTAAAGAGGTTGATTTTGTGGAGGCTGGATTGGTATGTATGGGTGTGTGGTAGTATAAGGTGTGGATATAGGAGGCGTTTGCTAGTAGTTGAGTATTAAAAATATGGTTACAACGGTCAGGAAGTGGTAATTAGGTGGTTGGGAGAAGGTGTTATGAAGGGCTTATGAGTTTAACCTGGTGTTAGCAATATACCTTACCAAGTGGTAACTTACGTGATCAGGATTGACTAGTTAGATTTGATTATGGGACTATGATGCGTGTAAGTAATTGTGTGAGGTTCTGACCTCATGAGTAGTGGTATGGTACGATATTCATAAAGTTATTAACTGGTTATTCCGTGTAACATATTGCATGGTTGGGTGAATCGTGAGATGATCGTTGTGTCGGGACTTTGTTTATTAGTAATATGGTTGTTGTGTTCTGGGTTGCAATCCGAGCACGGTACTCCGTGTTTTGATGAGGGAGCTTTCGCGCTGTGGTGCAGCTGTTGGTGGCGGTGTTGCGATACCATCATCGGTTGTGGTGGAGTAGGCGGCATGCTTGTGAAACGAACGTCTGAAAGTATATGTCAGCCTAGTATGGGCATATAGATTGTTATTCTGTTTATTGTTGTTTCGTGTGATTTTTGGATTGTGGGTGAGAGTAGAGTATAATATGGAAGAGAGTTACGCATGTGGTTGTTGTTGTCATAGAACAGTGATATTTTGTTGATGGGACATAATTATAGGATGTTGTGGGAATACTTTCGATAATGTTTTAGATGAGGCATTGTTGACATAGTTGTGGTAAGTAATTGGGGGAGCATGGGTATACTGAGCTGGAGGCTGCAGGTGGTTCATAATCTTTATTGGGGAAGCAAGTATGGAGTGTTGGGAATTAGTATCATGTTAAGTTATGGACGAGTTTGGCGGCAGAAAAAGGGAAATTTGAGGACCTAGTGAGTGTATAACAATTTATGGATCGTGGGTGATGTTGTGGGGTTAGGTGCTTGAATAGGGAAGATTGTGGTTGTGTGGTAACGTGGAAGAGTTGAAGTAGTGGTTATGCTGAGGATTTTGTGGTATATGTTAGGTGGTGTGCAGAGTGATTATAGATATGGAACTGTTAGAGAAAGAGAGGCTTGGATATAGGAATGGTTGTCGGTGTTGAGGTTATAGTCAATGATCAGTGACATGAGATGGTGATAATAGGAAGGAAAAGCTATGGATTTAGTATTAGCTGGGTTACAAGGACGTAACGTTTATCTTAAGAGCGGTAGGATGCGACGGAGAAAGATTGATGGTTATGCATGTTTCAGTGTGTTTAGAAGTTTTGAGTCTTGGTGTAGAATAAGGATGGACTTGTGGTTGATATTATTAAAGGTAAAGGTTGTGCTTCTAGTAGTATGTATTTTATAAGTATGGTCATGGACTAAAGTTGTGGGTAAGTATGGTTGCGTTAGTGTTGACGGTTTTGGTGGTGGCGTTTATGAGTATGAGTAAACTTCGAGGACGAACTTCATTTTAAGGGTGGTAGAATGTAACATCTCGCTTGGTGGATTGTGTTGGTATTGGATTTGCTAGGGAGCGGTATGGAAGTAAGACAAAGTTGGCGGCACTGGTGTTGTTGGTATTCAATAGTATTCTAGAGTTAGGAGGGCTATTATATGGTTGATCCTATGTTATGAGCTGCGTTGTTGAGGTAGGCGTTGTTGGGGGAGTTAGTGTCAAGGTTGAAGGATGAGAGTTGAGTGGTGTTGGTTGGTGGAGTGGTATGTGGGCATGCTATATGGGTTATGGTGTGAACTTCGGGGACAAAGTTCGTTTTAAGTAGGGAAGACTGTAATACTACGGTTTTCTGATCTCAACATACTCGGCCGAGTAAGTTGTCGAGTGCTTTTAAGCAGGTTACTGTTTTGGGTGCACTCGGCTGAGTATTGAGGAACTCGGTGGAGTAGGCCGTACTCGGCCGAGTACCCGGTCTGTCGGGTTGGTTTTCCGCGGTTTCGATTAAAATGATTGGAGAGTATCAAATGATTTCGTCAGTTTTCAAAATCACTTTTTCACTTTAAACCTAAACGACGTACACATTCTCTAATCATCTTCATCATCTCCAAGCAAGGGTTGATCGATCGTGGGTCCTTGTATCTCGTTTTCCGTGTCGATTTCGTTGGTAAGTCTCTAGCGTCTTCTTAATCTGTTTATGGTTGTCATTAGGGGTTTATGCAAACCCTAGATTGGGTTAATTTGGGGTTTTAGGGTGTTTGTTCATCGTATGTGTTGTTGATTGTTGATTATCGTTGTTGTAGGTGACGATGTGTTACTCGTTGTGCATTTGTATGATTGGCTGCGGTATAACAGATTGCGATAAGGTAGGGTTTTCCTACTCAGTTGATTGTGTAATTGATTTGAGATTTATTGTGATTGATTGTATAACATGTTTCATTGGATTGAGATTGGTTGAGTTGATATTGTGATTGGTATTATTGTTATGGGACCATTTTCGGGAGATGATTCCAACCTCATGTTCGCCTCTTGTGGCTCCCGTCACAAGGGGGATGTGCACATTAATGATCTGGGTTCGCTCGTTGCGATGAGCGGGGCATAGGTGGGCAAGGCTGCGGTCCCAACTGGCGGTGAGGGTTACGTGTTGCGATGGGTAACCTGGCAGGGCTACACACTTTGGTGTGTAGTCGGTTACTGGTTACTATTGGAGTTTGGAGGATGGTTACTACAATTTAGATTGGCTTGTGTATTGGTTTGTGTTTGTGATTTCTTATTTTGGTTATGCTGTTGACTGACCCCGTTACTGGTTTCAAAACTGTGGTGATCCATTCGGGGATGGCGAGCAGTTGGTTTAGCAAGTATTGGATGTGGATGTAGCTTGTGGGATATGGACGGGGCAAAGTCATCACATATTCTTTAGCTAGCTTCCGCCGTGGTCGTAAACATTAGCTTTTATGTTTGTTTCTTTTCGGTGCTGTAAACAATTTGAGGTTGGTTAAACAGTCTGTACTTTTAATGAATGTTCTTTGATGGTGTGTTTGATATACTTTACCTCGAGCAGCCGAGATGGTAGCACCTTGATATGCTAGGGTGGCCTTGGTAAGGCACCTTGGTGTATGGGTGTGTTACACCTGCCCTTAACCCGATTCCTAGTCTAACCCATAACCTTGCACCTATGCCCACTTAGCCTAGCCTATACCCAGGTCCTAACCACTTCCCAAACCCAGCCATAGACACCCTCAACTAGGCTGCACTAAACCCGTTCAGCCCTTCCCCTGTTTTGGCGAAAACCCGCACCTGAGTTTTGAGCCATATGGTTCGAATCCCTTAGCCGTCTTCGTTTGCTTGTTCTCTAAGTTAACTATCTCCTATTCCTTACCAAATATCCATACACAACTCAGCTAAATCTCTAATAAACCGACTTCCAGTATTCTCCATATTTCCTTACCAAAAACCGAGTTGCATTCATACACAAACTTCCTAATTGTGTTTGTCTTTCTTGCCAAGAAACCTCGCCTTTGCTCTACTATAAATACAACCTTGCCCAGGGCTGGACCTAAGGCCCATTTAGGTTGGCAAATGACCAAGGGCCAAAGCTGATAGGGGCCTAATGTAAAAAAAAAAATGTTGCCTTGACTTTTATGAAAAAAAAAAACGCAGGAAAGCAAGAGGGTTGTACAAAACTTGACTTTTATAAAATTAGTAAATTATTTTTGCCTTTTTTTATTACCTACTCCCCTTCCTTACCATTTCTAATAATTTTCTCCGAAGTCCAAAGCAATTTTCCTTATTAAATTTCTAGATTTCTTCAAAAAGACAGAAATCAACACTTTCATTCTTCAAAATTGGAATTATCGTAAGGAGTAAAGTACCCGCATGATCGTGTCTCTACTACTCGTTTTCTTTAACCTCCGTCCTGTCGTTCGCCTCTTTGCTATTCGTTTAATCGTTAATCAGGGTATTCTATTTCTTGTTCGTTCTTCAATTTTAATTTATTTTAATTATTGATTGTTAATTGTCGTGGATGTTTGTGCTGCTGTTGTATGAATCCTACACTTTTATTCCAATTTACATCATGTATTATTGATTTCGTATATTTGATTGTGAATTGTGCTTTTCAATTTCTTATTTCTGAATTGTCGTCTTTATAATTGCGCTTTTCAATTTCTTCGTCTTTATTTGTGAAGTGTTAAGTCGGTTTTAGAATTGAACAAAAAATTTTAAACGGGCCCCGTTTTACTATTTTGCCTAGGTTCTCAAAATGTTGAGGACCGGCCCTGACCCTACCATCACCATTCTTAGGACGTAAATTACACAACAACATACACGAAAAACCAGAGAGAGAAAGAGTAAGAAACACACAAAAAACAGTCTCGAAAATCCGTAAAAACATAGCAGCACATCAACTTCGAAAACCGCCTCAAACCGCGACAAAACCTCCAATAAACCTTCACAAATTCATCATATATTATCTACACAAACCCATAAATCGTTCACAACCTTCATACACGAATTATAGTAAGGATTTAAGCGTTAAATTGCTCGAATAATTACTAAAGTTCCTGTTTTGTGCCGCTCGTGTTTCGAGTCATTTTATGTCGTTTCAACATCAATTTAACTTCTGTTTGTTGCTAAAAATCAAATTTTGGAGTCCCACAATTCCAAAACATCTATCGGATCGAATTTTCATTGAGAAACGAGCCCGTGGTGACGATTTAAAAATCGTTGCGCAAGAGGTATAAAACCGCGAAATCAGTCTTTTAATTTTTCAATTAAAAATCTACTAATCTTTTGTTTTGAGTTAAAAACCATAAAAGACGTACCCTCGTTAAAACCTACATCCATCAATCTGGAGTGGAGTTCGTCATACATATAAGTTGAGTGTGAACAAATTCTCGTCTCTCTCTTTTACTCGGTTTTTTTATTGTTCATAAATCATGTTTTTGTTTAATTAATTAGTTAACATGTAGATAATTAGTTAATTAATCGTCTTTTGTTTATGCATGAAATTTGAATTAGGGTTATAGATTTAAATTGGTTTGATTAGAATATGAGTTAAATTATTTATATTAGTCGTGTTAATTAGTTATTTAAAATAATTAGTTAATTTATTTTAATTATGTGAAATGAATTTAAGATTAAATTCAAATAGATAAGTTAGTTGACTTGACTATAATATGAGAAAAATTAATTAGATTATTTATGTTTGGTTTAGTTCTGTATTTATTGTGTTACTAACCTTGTTTGCTTATTGTTTTATTCAATTGTTACTGTTCTAATAGTTTAACTCCCAACGGCTCCCCCATTCCCGTTCAAAGCCATGCTCATGTTTATGTTTGCTAGAATAGTACATGAACCTTTACATGCTATATAACTTGGACAAAGTAGTTTAATTTACATTAAAAGATGACTTAGAAATTGCTCTCACATGTTAGGGTTAAAACGTTGTTTGCACTTCAACAAATACAATTCATTCGACTAACCATCATTTTTCTAAGTAGAGGTCGTCATTGTGACGTGGGGAGTTAGGTATCTTATTAACGGACTTCCTAACACGTACCAACACACGAATCATTTTCTCTAAAATGGTTTCCTAGTTTTCCTTAAAACTTGATGGCGACTCCTTTTTCAAAAACCCCGTGGATATCAAATTCCCACATCCATAGGGGAAAAATAAGAGGAAAGAAAAAATCACTTACTTTGCTTAATTAACAAAAATTTTGGGGTTTGAAGATATGAAGAATAAAGAAGAATGAAGAAGATAAGAATATATAAGATTACACAATCTCGTGAAATGAGCTGCTCAGAAAATGGCACTCGGTCGAGTTCTGAGTCCACTCGGTCGAGTGCCCTTATCCACTCGGTCGAGCGGCCTATTTCCAAAAAATTTCCAGATTTTTGGAAAATGGTCCACTCGGTCGAGTGCCAGGGTTCATTCGTCGAGTGACTGGTACTCGGCCTAGTACTAGCACGCACTCGGTTAAGTGTTTCTCTATGGCTTGCAATTTTGACTAAGATCGAAAGGCATAGTCCCTGCAATAAAAGAGTAATGTTTGGAAGTCCACCGCCTATCGATGACTCATCCCGAGTTAGATTACACGTCATCGTACTTACCGTCTTGGTACTCTACTTCTATATTAGTGACTACTCCACTAACAACCATTACTAGATTATACTCTAACGATAATACTAGCAAGTCTCAAGTACATACACGATATCAAAATGCCAAAGAACGAGACTGAGGTCCCCCACACACCCATACACCACAGCCGTTCCCAAAACACATTATACACATAAATTATTTCACTCAACTTCCACATATTATCATACACTACATGAACGATCATATCATGTAAGAAACCTATCAACGGACTACGACACACATGTAATCACACAACATTTCACATAGCGTTCACCCATACTTATAACCACCCGCGTAGTGACCGACCAAGAAAAAAGGTTCTAGATTTAAGATGAGGGGCCCTACCCATCTAAAGCCGACTTCCTATTGTACTCATGTCGGGTTCATTTTAATAGACACACCTAGGTTCATTTTGGTTCATTGGTTTAGGTTCCAAAATCGTCCCTCTGATACCACTTTGTAACACCCCCTTCTTACCCGACTAAGGTAGTCGGGAGATGTTACCGTCTCGGTTTCCTGAGGCAGTAAAATCGGAATTATAATTAAGAAACGTGTATATAAATAACATATTTAGCGAATTACAAATGAGTAAATGAATACAAGTGTGAACTATACATTATACAACTCGACTAAAGTCTATGTCATCTACAACCTAGGTAACTCGACTCCAAGGTCCGTGTCTCGTCCCGTCTCCTGCGTGACACCAAAGCCTAACCTGTACTCAAACTGCTCCCCATATGATCGGAGATATCATATGGATAAATACAGGCCACCCCAAAATTAGGTGACAATTTACACACATCCAACACACGTCAGTTTCAATAATACAATTACTTAAGACACGATACAAGAATGTAAGGATACGACATGATAAATGAATCCACAAGACACGACCCACCACAACTCCGCAACCACCTCACCGGTACCAGGGACACACCCATGGTACCCACAACCCGGTGATGGCGCTGCAACACCGCCTATCAAACAGTCGGACAGCAGTCTGTAACAAGGTACTCAGGACAAACCCGTGGTACCGGACCCGGGCATTAACCGGATCCCTGTCAGACGTCGTACCTCAACCACACGCGTCCCTCCATAAATCAAGTCAATAATGTTCAAATTCCTAGAGGTGAACCAAACGTAAGACAGTCTCCTAACCGCCTTACGTCTCCTCAACAACAACTGCATTCCCAAACGTATACGAAAATCACAAGGACTTAATATGCAACACAATATGTCAAAATACGACTCATTATGAGATACACTTCCCAAACATGTTATGAACATCACGTCCTCAAATATCCTGACTCTTCGAGTCATCACAACTCACTACCATGTTATAATGCATTTCCAACAACTACATGAGGTCCACAACAATCCCCAAATATCACAATATGATACAACATGACTTATAGCATGGAAATAATGACAAATGACACGCTGACAAGTATTCACATTATCAAAACCGATTAGTATAACCTACCTTTTAGCATACTCAAATAGCGACTCAAACCAACATGATTCCGTTTCATGAAACCGTCTCTTCCTACACAAATCACGTAATAACTATCACAATACATCCTATATACCTATATAATAACAAACCTCTTATTAATACCCCTTTAGTTACCCATTTTACTACTAATAATCACTAATTAACAACTTCCATAAAACCCCCCAAAATCTTGGGTTTGAGTCTTAAATGAAAGTGTCGAAACTAAAAGGGTAAAGGTAGTATGTCACTCAAAAGATGATAAGGACCATGGAAAAGTAGTTGAATCTTGCCCTTGCCTGGTTATGATCCTCTCTTGTAGCTAGACTGACCACCACCATCACTCTCAGCCTTTCTCTTTTCTGGACCCCTCTTTTTGTTTTCCTTGGCCATTTCGACCAACCTCTCAGCTTGGCCTGCTCTCTCATAAACTTCCTTAACATCTGTAAGGACCCCAGCCGGTAGCTTCTCCATGATCTGGTAAGTCAACCCCTTCTCGAACAGAAGTGCTAAGTTCTCATGACTTAGCCCCATATCCTCAGCATACCTCAATTTCTCATTAAACTTGTGATAATACTCCGCCATTGTCATATCCAAGGTCATCTTGAAAGAATCGAACTCCTCCCTCAACTTACTACGAACATGCTCCAGAACGAACTTCCTTCTCATCGCTCTCTTGAACTCAACCCATGGAATAGCAGACTTACCCTGCTTTAGATAAAGATCTAGAGCACTCTCTCTCACCTTGTCCCACCACTCCCCCGCTGCACCTCTCAGGTAAAACGCAGCTTGTTCCACCTTAAAATCTTCGGGACAATGAACCACTCCTAATATATTCTCCATCTCTCGGTGCCAATTGTCGAGCGAAATCGGCGCACCTGTACCCATATATTCCTTTGAGTTGAAGCGGGATATCATAGTGCTCATCTTGGCGAAGTCTACCCCGACATCCTTATCTTTCCCAAACCTCTTAAGGGCTTTGGTAAGCGCATCCTGATGCTCAAACATCTTGGCAATCTCGTCCACACTCATCTCTTGAGCCCTAGCATACATAGCAGACCTCTTTGACGGCATATCTTTGAGCTATAAGAGGAGAGATAAACGTAATCACATAGCCTTCAACTCAAAAAAAATATGACCCGCACAGCGCTTACTCGATCGAGTAACCACACCCACTCAATCGAGTAGAGGTCACTCGATCGAGTTACCTACTTACTCGATCGAGTACCCCAACTCCAGAACCTGACCAGAATTGACGTAAAAACACACTCGATTGAGTCACATACGTACTCGATCGAGTACTCCCCTTACACGATTGAGTTGCACAAAACAACAACTACTGCTCAACGTTGTCATATACCCACTCGATCGAGCTCAGCCCACTCGATCGAGTCCACCCTACTCGATCGAGTTATCCCCACTTGATCGAGTCATGCTGACGATTCTAACTACCCGCATGCCTTTAACTTTATAACTTTTCATCAAAATAAACATACATATACAACACAACATCTCCTATTCACATGTTACTAATATTGCCACATTATAAATCATTTCATCATCCAATATGCTTAACCACGATCGTATTACCATATACAATTACCTCCACATTTTCCACCATGTCCTCCATTCAACCACATATTCATCCATCTAACATATTCATATGAACATTAGTAAACACATAGCGACCCCATGACACCCCATAGTGACCGGTTCAAAGTTGTAGGGCGAGTTTGTGACTTTAGGACGTCTCCCAAGTCTTTGTATTAGCTCCTAACAATTCCTACCGGGTTTCATTTTAGTTTGACTCTCTAAGTTCATTAAATTCATTAGTTACAGGTTCCAAAATCGTCGCTCTGATACCACTTTGTAACACCCTCAAACACCAAGGTGCTTTACCAAGACCACCTAATTCATGAGAGTGCTACCCTTGGTTGCCCGAGGCAATGCATATCAAATAGACCATAAAAGAACGTACTTTAAGTAAATAGTTTAAGTGATTACATCAAAACCCAAAACTCCAAAGTATGATACAACTGTTCCAAAACCAAAATCCAACTAAAGTAAATAAATGTTCGACACAATAGCGGAAGACTCCTAGTAACTCGTGGTGACTCATGCCCAGCTAATCCCTCGCGCATCCAAATCATACCTGCTCAATAAATCCTCACCCTCCCTGAATGGATCACCACAGTTTTTAATACAATTAAACGGGGTCAGTTACTGCATACACAATATAAGATATACAACAACAATACACAGACACAATTCTTCAACACCGTCACATCATCAATCACCTGGCTAGCCTGAAGGTCTAACCCTGCCAGATTACCAGTCGCAACCAGTAATCCACTCCGCCAGTAGGGGACTGCAGCCGTTACCACCTACGCCCCGCTCATCTTTACCAAGCGAAAACTCATGTTCCTTAATGTGCACATCCCCTCTTATGGCGGGTTCCACAAGGGGCGAATCAAGGGCGTGAAGCCACTCCCGCAAATGACTCCACTCAGCCGAGGGCGCACCTCTCGAACAACAGACAAACAACAACCAATTACAATATCAACAATACCAAATCAAATACGATATAGTCAAATGCCAACAACCAACAACCAACAACTATCTCATAATCATGTATACAATAACTGGGTAGGAAACCCTACCTGGAATGCAATAACCACAAATCGACACAACAGCAAATCAAAAGCGCTCCTTTACGAAATCACCTCCTATCAACATACAATCATACAATCACAATCCATAACCACAATACTCCCAAAAATCCTCAAATTACCCATCTAGGATTTAACCAAGACTAACGAAACAATATAAAAACTGTACTAGGATCTTACCCACAATATGACGGTCTCAAAGGTGTAAAGAACTTTGCAATCCGACGATTCTAGCCCTTTAGATTTGATAGCAATGCGAGAGAGGATTCAACGTAGTTTGTTTTCTCTTTGTAAAATGTTTAGAATAAAAATAAAGATAAAAGAAACTGATGAAAGTAATTATATATCATTCTCGCGTTACTATGAAAACTCGGCCAAAAACCCGTAAGAACCAACGTACTCGATCGAGTAGCCCCTACTCGATCGAGTTGCCCATACTCGATCGAGTACCCATCAGACAGAACACTGTCCAGAATGAAAAACTCACTTACTCGACAGAGTAAGCCTTACTCGATTGAGTACCCAACTGCTCATAAAACCGTAGTATTACAGTACCGGACTCGGGTGCTAACCGGATCTTTGCCAGATGTCATGCCTCAACCACACGCGTCCCTCCATAACTCAAGTTATTAATGTGCACATCCCTCTTGGAGTGAGCAGCTCCAAGAGGAGACCCAAGTGTAAGACTGTCTCCCAACCGCCTTACATCTCCCAACAACAACTGCATTCCCAAACGTATACGACAATCACAAGGACATAATATGCAACACAATATGTCAAAATACAACTCATTATGAGAACTTCCCAAACATGTTATGAACATCACTTCCTCAAATATCCCGACTCTTTGAGTCGTCACAACTCACTACCATGTTATAATGCATTTCCGACAACTACATGAGGCCCAAAATAATTCCGAAATATCACAATATGATGCAACACGACTTATACCATGAAAATAATGACAAATGACACACCGACAAGTATTTACATTATCAAAACCGAGTAGGATAACCTACTTTTTAGCATACTCCAATAGCTATTCAAACCAACGTGATTCCGTCTTATGAAACCGTCTCATCCTACACAAATCACATAATAACTATCACAATACATCCTATATACCTATATAATACCAAACCTCTTATTAATACCCCTTTAATTACCCATTTTACTACTAATAATCACTAATTAAAAACTCCCATAAAACTCCCCAAAATCTAGGGTCTGAGTCTTAAATGAAAGTGTCAAAATTAAAAGGGTAAAGGTAGTATGTCACTCAAAAGATGATAAGGAACAAGGAAAAGTAGTTGAATCTTGCTAATTCTTCACCAATAGTTGTAGATCTTGAATTTTGGAAGGAGGGATTATAGAGAGAGGTGGGGAGAGGTTTAGAGAGAATTTTTTAGGGTTATGAAATGAGAAAAACTGAAAAAGGAAGTATATATACCAAAGCCCAACAATACAAAGCCCACACGCGAAAACAAGGTTGGGTTCGTACACTCGGTCGAGTGCTTGGGGGCACTAAGTCAAGTGCACCAGCCACTCAGTTGAGTGTCACACAACAGGAGCTGAGGGTAACTTCCTAGAGAGCACTCGGTCCATCTACTCGGTCGAGTGCACAGAAATAAAATCCAGGGTATTACATGATGCAATACCAACAATAATTACTATAAAACTAACAACAATAATGACATATACAAGCAAGTACTAGAAATCCTCCTCTATGATGTCTCCTCCTACAATTAATCAAGTAACTACTATCACAACAACATTCTACAACATCCTAGTTTATAGATTACACTAATTGAGTCACCCAATTATCCAAATCCCCAACTACAACATTCAATCAACAATTCTCCCGATTTTCCCCAAATTCTAGGGTTACAACAACATTTAATTGAATTAATAGCATGAATATATAGTAACTTACAAAGGAAAATTAACAAGAAGGGATTAAGGAAAATTCTCATTTGTAACCCTCTGGTATACTTTTTTTTTTGGGAAAGGTTAAGTATATAAATCAAAAGAATAAGTGTTTTGTACAACTCATCATATATCAAACTATTACATAAAATGTAAAGGAAGCCCAAAGACAAGAAAAGTCAAAGACTCAATGAATACTTTGGACCCAGTCTATATCTCGCTGCTTCATGATACTGTAATTCTTACGCTGGAAACGAGTACCCACCTCATACAGAATTAGTTTGACAATAATTGCAGGCCTTCTAACATAGTGATCAAGCCTTGCCTCATACCTCACTCTCCAAATATAGTAAAATAAGTCAACAAACCATGCACCAATATATCTACGTTGAAATTTACTTCTGGTATAGGTTAATCTCACTTACACCCCTACTTTTCAGGAAAACTCATTTGTAACCTCTGATAGGTCCATTATATATATATATATATATATATATATATATATATATATATATATATATATATATATATATTTCCTCCCTCACTTAGCTCAATTTCATGTTCATTATTCACTCTTTAGAGTGGTTTTATGAGCTAATGTCGGCTTTGTAGTATTTCTCATGTTTTAATGTCAATTGTAGGATTTCGGTCGTTTATACGTCAAATCCCGTAACTTGGAAGAATTTCTAGCAAGGCGAAGCTATATGAGACGAATATTGGGGCCTAGGATGGTGTGACAAGGTCCTAAGAGAGTTCCGAGTCAAGCGGAACAAGTTTCAACGCATTCCGAGCTTGTATGCATAAGTTACGATAGTTTTGCTATTCGTTGTTGTAGACACCTCATTTCTGCACCTCCCGCCAACCACCCAGTGATGATTGGGCCGCATGTTTAATCACGCGGAGCGATTTATGACATTTCGTAAGTTCGTCGACACGTGATAGCTCAAACAATTGAGTCAACCTCATGATCATCATCTACGTGTCGATACGGTTGTTTTGACAGTAATTAGAGTACATTTGGAGTCCGGGTCAAAAACCGCTTTCATTTTCTAAAACCGTCTTAAAATCGAGTCGGAATATTCTGGAATTTTCCGGAGTATTATTCTTAAATTTTATCCTTTATCACGAAAATATCTACCTTGTGGAATAAGGAAGCATACATCTTCCCTAATTCCTAAATAGAACCGCGGAAATCTTCCGTCTGAGGAGGAAACTGCCCAAGAGAGAATGCAATAGGTATTGTGCCTCTTGGAAGGATCGCAGTCCCTGCTGCGCCTCTTCCTGGGCTGCTTTTTCTCCAGTTTTCAGATTTCTTCCGGATTTCTTTCCTACTCCTACTTTTACCTAAATTCCTTCAACTGATTAGTATAAATAGAGGCCTCCGCCTCACATATTTTTCACGCGAGTGTCCGCCCTTCTCTTTTCCCTTTGTATTCTAAGACTGCGCTCTTTCTTTTCGACGCCTACGTGCTTGCTCTACATGACCACGTAAGCTCAGATCAATATGAGTACCAGTCACGTTGTATAGACCAACCCACTTGACCATTACACTTTAATCAACTCAATCAATTTGTTCTAAATCCTCTTAAGAGGGCACTTTCATATTACATCGAGTCGAGCAATCACTAAACGACAACTTAGTTAATCTCGCTTCATCAAACATGTAAGTCTAAGGGTGTAAATCCCAATTTTCTTTATTGTATTTTATTTTGTATGAACAAATGTACGGATTTATATCACAAGTATGCTCAAAACCGATTTTAAAATAACCTTTTTAATCTATCTTTGCAAAACAGCAGCGAAAGACGACCAAGAAGAAATGCACCAGTAGGTGTGATGGGTGATGTCGTCGGGTCACATCCAATCAAACACATTTATAATACTCAACAAACAACTAGTTAGTGGTAAGTCGAGGTCGATCCATGGGACGGTGTGCTTTGGGTTCTAAGTCTATCTATCTCAATTTATGCTAGTGTCACAATTTGTTTGAGTTTGTAGTTGTGTCTAGACGAATGCAAACAATAAGGTAAAACAAGCAATAAAAGGAAGGATGTAAACAATTGATTAAAAGTGCTAGGATGTCATGGGTTCATAGGGGATTCATGGGAGTTTATCATACAAACATGTTTACAAAGTTGCAAGCAATTAATGTTTTAAAGGAACCGAGTTGGTTTATGTCTTACGGTTCATAGGAAGAGTTGGGTCCCGGAGCCGAATCGATTAGATTGTACAACACTACAAATCGACTTAATTTCCTCCTATTCAACTTCTATGCATGGTCTAACAAGACTCGAGTTGGTTTATATCTTATAAGTCTTGTTGAGTAGATAAGAGATGGGTAAAAATGCAAGGATTCATAGGCTTAGCATTTCATCAAACATATCATGTGCATAGGTTGACATCACAATAAGCAAGCAATTTAATTATGTGAACATATTAGATTAAGCATGAATCAATCTCCATATTGGTTTCCCCTAATTACCCACTAATCCTAGCTAAGTAACTACTCACTCATGATCAAGTTTAACATGTTAATAAGGTTATCAATCATACTAACAAAGCCAAACATGATGAACAAATAATAAAGATTAACAATAATTAAAACAAGGATTAAGAGAATTATACCTATGGAGATTCCAAAATAATAATGCAAAGAATAATAGAAGAACTTGATGATTGATGGAAGGTTGTCAATCTCCCAATAAACCCAATAATCTTCAATTACCCGATAATAAACTTGAATAATAAACTTGAACAATAATTAAGGAGAGATTAATGTGAGATTTGTGGAAAGATTAAAGAGTAATCTATTCTAATTTACTCCTAATCTAATCTAAGGAAAGATTGATTTAACCTAATGAAAACTTCATGGTTTGATTGTTACAAATGGGGTATATATAGTAGAGCATCATTAGGTTAAGCAAGGGTAAAATAGTAAATAACAATGCTAAATGTTGGGTAGGGAATCGCTCCTCTCAAAAAAAAGATGTCGGTCTCCTTTTTGTCGGTCTTTCCGAAATATGCGCATCCTTCATGAACAAGAAGAAAACGAAAGTTGCTGTAACACAATCCGAGCGTCCAAGGCATCGGGACGAGCGGATTGCCTGGCTGCTGGACGAGCGGATTCCTTGGCCGGACGCTCGGATTCTGGGGTGGCTGGATGAGCGGATTGGTGGGTGGGACGCTCGGACTGTTGCAGGGGAAGACTGTTGGAATATGTGTCCTCCGACAATAATGCGATCACAACTGTTGATCATGATGATCACATGTTTAAGTCTCATTATAAAGAATACAATTGGGAGTAATGTTTACTGTCAACTGGTCCACACATATCGGTAATGATTGGCTGACTAGAGTTTGACATTACTGTCGTGCGACGGTGGTGATCAGTTGATCCCCTAGGTCATACCTAAAGGGCAACACTCTTAATTGATCAATTAATTGATCGTATAACGTTACGAGTCAATTAAATTACTTAAAATTGACGGACGATTTTGGAAGTAATATTTACGTGTCTCATTGAAATTTGATTAAATGAGATACGGTCTGAGTAATCGAATTGTTTCATTACTCAGATGAAATTATTTTTTAAAGAAACAATTGAAATTGAATGAATTATTATAAATACAAATTGTTGTGGTTTAAAATTGGTAAAATATTTTGGTACTAGTAATTATGAATTACTAGGTCAATTTTTGTATATGACGTATTTTTATTAATACGTTGATTTTTTATATGTTAAAAATACATAACAATTTTATGTGACATATGACATGTGACATGTTGACAAATTGACAAAAATAAAATGGATTCCATTTTATAAAAGTGCCGAAATTAAGAAGGGGATTAAGCTAATATTGTGTTGATTATATTAGTGGAGAGCATGATGATTACCCTAATTGACTAGCCATGCAAACCTAGTGTTCATTGTGAAGAACAACTCAAGCATGCATTGGCTCCCTCTAATCCCCTCTTCCACCCGGTTTTTGAGAGGAAAACCCACTTTGGTTTTTCCTCTTATTTTACCTAATATATACAAAATGTTTTTGTTATTCATTCATTCAATTTTCATTCATCAAAAATATTTTAGAGAGATAAAATATTTTCTTCTTCTTCCTCTCCTCTTAACCGGTTTTAAGAGTCCAAAACAAAAGTTTTGGGTCAATTTTATCACTTAATTAATATTGTACTAGTATTCATAATATTAATTTTATTGAGAGTGTGCCTTGGGTATTATACTTTGGGAGAGATCCTATACTTGGATCTTAGCTCTTCCATTAAGGAAAGCACAAGAACAAGAGAGAAGGAGATCTCTCTTGTGCCCTTATAAACCGAAATTCCAATGTAAGATCAAGATTTCTTCTTTATATTGTTTTTAGTTTGCATGCATAAGATCACCAATTAATTTTATGATTAAATTAACATAAAACATATATGAATATGTTGAGTATATAGATCTACTTTTCCTTCAATCGGTATCAAGAGCCATGGTTGTTTGCATGCAAATCGGTTAAAAGTTTTTCCGAGTTATACGATTAACATATAAAACTTGTTCATTTGTGTTATTATGATATATCACGAAAATCATTATGCATGTTAAAGTTTCTGGTCCTAAAATGTTTTTAGGATATTTTGGTTAATTTATGGATTTTTATTATTCATATTATATAATAATGACATTAAAATATGATTTTATTAATAAAATGTCATTTTCGGACTAAAATTAGCTAAACTTCTAATTTTTCAGTGATTTTTGGATATGTTGTCACATATATTATTTTGAGATGACCTGTAATTTTTCATAATTTTTGGACTTCTTATGCTCGAAAAATGGATTTTTCATTATTAAAATCGGATTTAGATGAAAAATAGGTTAATATGAGATAAATTTCGAATCTGGTCATAGAAATTTAGTATGTTGTAACATGCAATTTTACAAGATGTGTGTAAAATAATTGGTTATATTGAAGTCTTTATGCATGATTTATGATTTTTGAAGAAAAATAGCATAAATAGTGACTTAATTAGTGAAATATTAATAAAACATACTCTATGACTAAGGAAAAACATCATATGTTGCATTTTATTATCTTTTTCAGATCTAAAACTTAAAAGTTGATGAATATAATTTTTCTCATGTTTTTATGATTATTTTTGTTAAAACCAATAAACCGCAACATTGTTTTTCAGGATAAATTTCGAAATATTTAACCTAAGTTTTTGAACATTATGAGTGTCATGGTATTTTTCCAGAATGTTCATGAGTTTAAATTTCAAATTTCAAATTTATTTGAAATTTTTGTGATTTATTTGAAGTTTATAGCTTTTTATTGTAATTTTAGGTCCATTAATGAACAAATTTTAGAAATATAAGTTAATTATGGTCAAATAATTAGTGAAGACTAAATTTTGAGTCCTAAGAGATTAGGGTAATTGACTTATGCATAAATATGAATTTATGTAATTTTTTGTGATTATAAAATGTTGAAATCACGCAAATCCGTAAAAACCGAGTAATATACGATATTGGCTACTTAAAGGCGATTTAGCTTAAATTTGGGCATGTTCATACATATTATAATGCTGCATTTTCTTTATTATTGTCATAATTTTATTTTATGTAATTTTTGAATTATGTAATTTTACTTAGTATGACCTTAGTTTTTAATTGGTATTACCCGAAATGTATGGGAATATCGATTCAGTTGTAATTTATTGTGATCTCGTATCACCGTTTTGTAATTTAATAGATTTATTTTATTTTAGTTACAAATGTATAATAGGAAATTATGTAATTTGTTATGTAATTTTATTTATTTCGGAGTTCCCAAAGACGGATTTCTTCAAGATGGCGATACATAAAGACGGTGTTACCTCGAGATGCGTGACATAACCGAAGTTCAAGGGACCAATGGAGTTGATTTCTGAATATGTAATAGTTAATTAGATTTTCTATTTTAGGAATGCCATACTAGGATTTTTTTATGCTTTACATTTTATTTATATGTCGCATGCATCGCTAAATCGCCATAACTAAAACATGCATCGTCTTTCATCGAGTTTATCGACCGTGTCAATTACAATTATCGTAGTTCACCGCTTTAGTTCACTTAAAACGTGATAGATAATAAATTGACATGACCTCTCGCTAAAATAAACAATTGAGACATAGCCTTACCAAAGAGTAGAAACCATGAAAACCTATTTCGTGAGGGAGTGCACTCGGCCCTACCGGGGTACAAACCTTGTTACGTAGGGGAAGTGGGTGATGAATGTTTATCCACCGAGTTCATGTTAATGAGGGTTTCATCGGCCATACCGTGCCCAAGTTAATGTGGATTTGGATCATGGACACATTTATTCGAAATTTGGATTGAACTCAACGGAAGTATTCGTGACCGTAATCGCATGTGTTCCGGGCTATAAATAATTATTAGAGTAATTTTATCGACCAAGAGTTCTAAAAGTAGAATCGATTAAACGTTAATCCACCGAGTTATATTGATAAAGGATGAATCGGCCCTACCGTGCCTAAGTCGATATGAATTTGGGTCTTGGAATCATTTATCTAGTTGGGTAGAGGTCACTAGAAAAATGCAATAAAACTTGTTTAAATTAGTTTTCACGAGTATTATTATTAAAACGACATTTGTTTTACTCCTTCTGTTTTGTTTTGTAGACCACTTCTTTTCTCATAACAAATGGCAACACCAACCCCTAACGCCACGCCTCTCACAAATTCATCATGGCTCCGATCCTTTATGGATCGATGTAAACTTGAAAAGAATGGGTCAAATTTCTCTGATTGGGATGCCCAACTCAAACTAGCCGCCCAAGGTGACGACAAGCTTCGTTACCTAACCGAGGCCTCTCCACCCGAACCTACTATTAGGTCGACCGCCGCCACTAGGGAAGCATATGAGACTTACCATAAGGAGTCCGCCGCAATGAAAAACGTGTTGATCTTTGCAATGGAGGCAGATCTCCAAAGGAGAGCCTTTAAAATGGGCACCGCTAATGAGATTTACTCCAAGCTTGTGACAATGTTTTCACAAACTCCACGGATCGTCCAATATGAGGCGGCCGCGGCATTCTTTGATCTCGACTTCAAAGAGGGCCAAAAGGTTAGCCCTCATGTGCTCAAACTTATGGAGCTAGTCGAGACCTTGAAGATTCAAAAAGTTGAAATCCCCAAAGAACTCATTGTAGATAGGATTCTACACTCCTTATCCAAAGTCAAAGCGTATGTTCAATTCCGGGTGAATTTTAACATGCAAGACAAGGATGTGTCTCTTGAAGAATTGCACAAGTTACTTGTGCAAGCCGAGAGGGACATGGGGTTAAATGTGAACCACCAAAGGATGTGCTTAACATAAGCACTAAGAGCAAGGGGAAGTTCAAGAAGAATGGGAGGAAGGGTAAGAAACAAGCTCCCACTTTCACCAAAGCTAAGGCTAATGATGCTAGCACTTCAAAAATCAAGAAGGGTCCTCTTGATAAATGCCATTATTGTAATGGTATTGGACATTGGAAAAGAAATTGTTCCAAATACCTTGGTGATATTAAGGCTGGAAAGATTATTCCAGTAGGTAAATAACTATCCTTTCTTTTTATGTTTCTATTTCAACTATGGTATTGTGATACAAAGTTGTGATAATGTATCTCCCTTTTTATTGTAAATAGGGCCTCCACCAAGCAAAGACAAGGGAAAAGAAAAGCAAGCTTGAGAAACCATCAAGAAGCTAGGAATAGCTTTCATGGAGCTTCGCTTTTTATTGTCTTATTTTAATTATGTTTTGGATTTTAGAACCTTTAAGTTTCCGTGTTCGACATGGAAAGGTATTTTGGATAATTGGTTGTATTTTGGATAATGGTGGCTTGGTTTGCAACCCAAGTCACCCGTTTTATCATTTTATCCTTTGTTCTAAAATTTGTATTTAAATGCTTGCTCTTAGAAACATATGATTATTCACTTAAAATGATCTAATAGACAAATATAATGACGGGATTCATTATATGTCCACAGGCTTAAGGCTTGTGTATGATCATTTACAAAGTGATTTTGAGTCTATGAACTCTTTTAAGGGAATGTCAATCACCAAGTACACTTGCGAAAACTAAAACTATTAGTCAACCTATGAGATAGTTCTCCTTATACTTCAAATTCATTATTTGTGTCTCATATGCTATCTTTGAATCTCTAGTGTATTTATTCTAAAGATAGAGTGGGAGAAAAATGAGGACACAACACACACCAAGATAAATTTGTGTTACTTGTGTAAATGAGATCTATGCAAGGGAGAATGATTTGAATAAAGGTATATCTATTTATATAGTATACCCAATAGATGAGATCTATGGTCTCAAATAGTTCTATATGACTAAAGAGACCAAGTGAAGTAATCAAAGGAATATTTTCTAAAGATAACTACACGAGGAGACCAAAAGAAAGTTTTGGAAGAAAAAATGACTAATGTAAAGTCTTAACAAAAGTTTTGACTAGTTTATGATAAATTTTGTCCAACAGTTTCAATATTGATATTTACTTAAGAGCCTAAATGAATCAAAGTAACATCCTAGAAAATAAACAAGATGTATGACTAGAGGTTGCAAGGATTGATATACCGATATCTTCAATAGCCAAGTTTTAACCACGCAGATGTCATTACTTAACCTCATTATGAAAATGAAATGGTTAAACCTCCTTCCGAAAGGGTATTTCGAAGGACGTGTTCTAGATATTATTTATATTTGAATAATGACATTGTTTCACATCATTATGACATGTGTGAGTTAGAGATTAAAATCTCTTTTAATAAGGTTAAGATGAGACCACTTCAAAATAGGTATTTTGAATGGATATGATGGGAACATATATGGTTTTATCTTAATAACTTGGCAATGCAATTTTTCAATTCTTGAAATGTTTCAATTAAGAAGTAAATTTCGAAACATGTGGAATTGAGTGGGAGTTAGAAATTTTCATGTGAGGACATGAAATTTAGTGGGAGCAATCATCTTGTAAAAGTTTATAACTCATCACTCATTGAAGAATGACGAGCTAATACCTTCCTTCACAGAGGAAGATTTGAGTTTTCAATTCTGGATGAAAATGGACCATGATGAATCCAACTACATCATGAGATGTTGGATAAGTATTGTAAGATACACATTGAATCAACTAGATACGTAGGTTATTCATTTAAATGAAAATGGAATTGCCATTAGCAGTCATGGTCGTTCCTTGAACCTAAATATAGTTGATAACATGATTAAAAGTTACTAATGTTTCCGCCATTAGAATAATCATGCACATGTCCAATTATGAATCATATGCATAAGAGCATGATGAATCATTGGTAAGCCATAGTAGAAACGTCATGAATTCTCGAGAAGAATTCAATGAGCGATTTCAGTGTTTGACAGAATACTCTGTTATGTGTCAAGAGGTTGCACATATTAAAGAAATCCGAACACACGTAAAGATTTATGAAAATCCTAAACTTTACAAGCTAAAGGGAGAAATAGGAAGTTTGGAAAGATACTTAGTTGAATAAAGAAGTTGCTCAAAACTAATCTTTCCTAATATGCTAGGACTTGTGAGAAGTGCTAGGCTAATCATCTTGACAAATTGTTGCAAGACTCTACAAAAACATTTACCTAGTACATTGTGTGTGGATGGAGCACTTGATCAGTACAAGTTATATCATTCACCACAAATTCGTTCGTTATGTGATAATCGATAAGGAACTTCTTTCAATATAAAGAACCGAAACCAAGGTCGGGAACCTTGATGTGTAGTTGGTAAGGTTCATGCTATGAGTGATAACATGAATGTAAAGGATAACACGATTAAGAAGTTTGAACACATGGACACGTAACATGTTAAACTTCTATTGAAATCAACAAGTGTTTACACACTTACGATATGCATCACAAGGTTGTAATCTTGTATTGACTACCCGAGTGTGATGTCGACATTTGTCGTTTGAGTTATTAGTAACTCACCTTATACTTTGTTACATCCAACGGGTTGTAGAGACAATTGAACCCCATTTAAGTGAACATGGATTAGCATTGTATTTGCCCATAGTTACTTACATGAGGTGACGTCTCGAAGTGACTAGAGTGTGATGCGATTGATGGCAAGTTCAAGTGCCATAGAGTCATGAGATGACTAGTCGATCACATAGGCAGACTGTTAGGAACATTTTGTCGGGCCTTATGACCGCTTATAGAGTTCTGGCAAATTTATATAGCCTGGTCGTGGCGAGAGCTGCTATAGTATTCAAATGAGTCGATTCTTTTGACTAAAGACTATTCACCTAAGATGGCACAGTTTCAGATTAACTTTGATTTGTATTACTACGACCTTCGTAAATGGGGTCAAATGGGCATATTTTGGGTTATGATGGTTGTGGCTAGTTGAAGGGAATGAGTACGATAGGAATTGTCCACCCCTAGTCAGGGTTATAACAATATCTCAGGGCCACTCGAGGAGTAATGAACTGGAAATGCTTGGCCACGCTCGGAATGTATCCATGGTGGATAAATCCGGTCAATCAGTTATTCTCCAGATCGAGAAAACCACTCTCGATATGATCACTTGCAAGTACGACCTGAAAGACACCTTGCATTGAGTGGGAGATAGTAATAGGACAAGAGAATTGGTGACGCACACTTGTCGAGGACAAGTGGGAGATTGTTGGAATATGTGTCCTCCGACAATAATGCGATCACAACTGTTGATCATGATGATCACATGTTTAAGTCTCATTATAAAGAATACAATTGGGAAGTAATATTTACTGTCAACTGGTCCACACATATCGGTAATGATTGGCTGACTAGAGTTTGACATTACTGTCGTGCGACAGTGGTGATCAGTTGATCCCCTAGGTCATACCTAAAGGGCAACACTCTTAATTGATCAATTAATTGATCGTATAACGTTACGAGTCAATTAAATTATTTAAAATTGACGGACGATTTTGGAAGTAATATTTACGTGTCTCATTGAAATTTGATTAAATGAGATACGACCTGAGTAATCGAATTGTTTCATTACTCAGATGAAATTATTGTTTAAAGAAACAATTGAAATTAAATGAATTATTATAAATACAAATTGTTGTGGTTTAAAATTGGTAAAATATTTTGATACTAGTAATTATGAATTACTAGGTCAATTTTTGTATATAACGTATATTTATTAATACGTTGATTTTTAATATGTTAAAAATACATAACAATTTTATGTGACATATGACATGTGACATGTTGACAAATTGACAAAAATAAAATGGATTCCATTTTATAAAAGTGCCGAAATTAAGAAGGGGATTAAGCTAATATTGTGTTGATTATATTAGTAGAGAGCATGATGATTACCCTAATTGACTAGCCATGCAAACCTAGTGTTCATTGTGAAGAACAACTCAAGCATGCATTGGCTCCCTCTAATCCCCTCTTCCACCCGGTTTTTGAGAGGAAAAAACACTTTGGTTTTTCCTCTTATTTTACCTAATATATACAAAATGTTTTTGTTATTCATTCATTCAATTTTCATTCATCAAAAATATTTTAGAGAGATAAAATATTTTCTTCTTCTTCTTCCTCTCCTCTTAACCGGTTTTAAGAGTCCAAAACCAAAGTTTTGGGTCAATTTTATCACTTAATTAATATTGTACTAGTATTCATAATATTAATTTTATTGAGAGTGTGCCTTGGGTATTATACTTTGGGAGAGATCCTATACTTGGATCTTAGTTCTTCCATTAAGGAAAGCACAAGAACAAGAGAGAAGGAGATCTCTCTTGTGCCCTTATAAACCGAAATTCCAATGTAAGATAAAGATTTCTTCTTTATATTGTTTTTAGTTTGCATGCATAAGATCACCAATTAATTTTATGATTAAATTAACATAAAACATATATGAATATGTTGAGTATATAGATCTACTTTTCCTTCAAAGACGAGTGTCTTTGAAGGGGGGACGAGCGGATTTGCTCAGGGGACGAGCGTCTTGAGTCTCGGGACGAGCGGATTGGCGGACAGCTTATTTGTTTGAGCTCGGATTGTAAAACGGACGTCATTTTCTCATCCGGACTCCTATTGGAGTGATTCAAAAGCCTAGATCACTTGATTTTTCGATGCCGTTTCATCTAGCATACTTTCATAGCCAAAGGAGCAACCCTTAGTTTTGTTCCGAGCAATTTCTTCTTGCATTGACTTCCTTCTCGTCATCCTTGCTTTTTAGCCTAAGATGCCTCTATATACTCTTTATTTCTACTTCCTTGGTCATCATTCTTGCCTCCTCTTCATACTTAGTCCATCGAATATCGTCAACAAGCTTCCAAATATGCATGAAAGACGGGAATTTCCGCCTTATTAACTCCTTTCCTATAAAACATATAGAATGCACTAGGAAAACAAAATAGAAAGCATTTGACGGATAAAATGGCTATGAAATTTTATATTAGTATGTAAAATGGGCTCAATTAGGGGACTTAATGTGCGCAAATAATGTTCACATCAAATATCCCCAAACCGAACCTTTACTCGTCCCGAGTAAAGAGGTGACAAAAACTAGACCTTTATTTAAACTATCCTACTAATATAACCGATATGAGATAATTAGCGGGTCTCACTCCGCCCCTTCAACTCACAACAAGACAACCATGAGGTAGGATGCCTTCTTTCAAGGCAAGGTGGGGCTTGCCAAAATGGCGACACATCCAAACATTAAAGCACACAAAATCAAGTAATGGATGCATCTACAAAAGAATAGCCACTTTCCTCATCTAAGTGGCGGAAATTATCTATAAGGGAAGCAATTCAAGGGTACACATTCCATCATAGATACGGTTTCTTCAAACTACTAAGCCTAGAAGGATACCAATAAATCACCTCCAAGTTATGTCACGCTAGGGTACCTTTGTCCTCAATTATTAAATGCTTTCGTCAAGAGTAGGCTCCCTATGGTGTTAGAAACACTGGAGGATCGCGGAATTCCCCCTCTTGCCTAGACAAGAAGAAGGGTTGTCCCCTCTCTACAATGCACAAAAGTGGATTCGATGGAAAAGGGATCAATAGTAATTGATTTTCATTTGGGAGTTTGCTTTTTTTGTTTGTTTTTCCCCCCAATTTCTTGTGGCATTTGACATTTGAGAATACTTTCTTTTGCCATTTCTTTTGATGTTTGGCATTTCAACACTTGACAACGTTTCAACTTTTTGCATTTTTATTTGAACATTTTCAAAGTCACCCCAATTAGTAACGAGGGTGCTTATTTTTGAAGCATAGGAATTTTTTACAATTTTTGTGCCTATTCCCTTTGATGACAAAATGTGGTAGAACATGGATGAATGATGGTTGCATGGTTTCAAGGGTCACCTTGGAATAAACGGTAGCCAAGGAGTTATCACACCACAAGGTACTCTTGACTAAGCCTTAATCCATGGGTCAAAGGATACTAGCATGACACATCCTAGGGTGTTTTACAAGTATTCTAACAAGCAAAGTATTAAGAAGAAAAAGCATCTACTAGGGCCTATGTACACTTGTCAAGTTTCCCAAGTAGACGTTTTCACAAAATTTTCTAACATACAAACTACATGCCATGATGCAACTAACATTTATACATCCTAATGAATATGAATCTACCAACTAGTATGCCAAATAATCTAAATGCAAGTCCTATAATCACATTATTTATACCGCATCAATCAAAATAAAGCCACATAGTCATTAACATAAAGGGAGAAAAGGAGATTGGAAAGATCATACCATGCGGTTTTCAATATCCTCATGTCTCGGATGTGGCATAGTCAATCAATGTGAACAAGGATGAACAAACACAATATATACAAAACAATATATACAAGACTATACTACACAGGAAATGAACATGTTTTTGGGTTTTTCAATTTTTTTAATTTTTATGGTTTTTATGATATGAAAAAGACATGTTTTTGTATTTTTCAAAAAAATTCAATTTTTATGCATTTTTGGAATATAAATTCCCATCCCCCACTTTATTTTGGACATTGTCCTCAATGTACATGTAAGAGTAGGAATAAAAAGGAAATAATTGTTTTTGGATTTTTGATTTTCTTGAAATAAAGTACAAATGCAATGATATGGTATGAATGAATGCATGTTCTAGCTAAATGCAATTCTATATGACATATATAACAAATGAATGCAATTTAAACTATACTATATGATGCATGAT
The DNA here is from genome assembly GCF_048544455.1 of Silene latifolia. NCBI lineage: Eukaryota > Viridiplantae > Streptophyta > Magnoliopsida > Caryophyllales > Caryophyllaceae > Silene > Silene latifolia. The sequence goes on from NC_133534.1 coordinate 187,513,511, forward strand.
TTCTAGTAAATTATGGTCACCGATGATCAAACCTCCCCAAACCGATTTAAACACTATTTCTAGTGTAGAAAAGAATAGGATTGGTCATTAGTGACTATGCATGAATTCTAGTCTATATGCAACTATCTACATGAATCATGTGAGATATATTACAATGTAACTATACTATATGAACTAACTAATGTAAATGCAATATGAAATATAAGACAAATGCAAGCTAAATGTAAATGGAAGGTCAAGGGAAAGGGTATCTTACAAATGGTGGTTTGAGGGAGGACTACACCAAACTCATTCCTTGTTGCCATGGTTATTGATGTTGTCCATGTTGCTTAATGCTCTCAATAACCGGTCAAATGCTTAGGCATAATCCTCAAATAAGTATGAATACGGTTTGTTCCAATTTAATATGAAGCTTGGCCAAGGGAGCTTGTCACTTATTCTCTCTTTCACCTTGCCCTTGGCACTTGAATATTTGCAATGCTTCAAACCGTTAGGCCCATGATTCTTGTCAACATGAGGAATGAAGTATGGCTCATTTTCATCCGGATACTTCCACTTACCAACTTCCTCTTCAATTTTGGTGATGATGATAGCACTTTGATTATTCAATCCTTCCAAGGTAGAAGGATAATTCTCATAACATTGATGATCGGATACCTTAGGAGTTGAGATTGCGGGTGCCAAATCTCCACAAGCACGTTCATTTGCAAGTTTGTTCTTGAGCTTTTCCACCAAGTACCCTTTATATGATGTTTTGACTTTTTGGAGAAGGTCTTCCATATCATCTCCAACAATCATAGGTTCCATGCTGGATGCGAAAAGGTCCTCATGGTCAATAGGAAAGAGACATTCATCTTCCTCATGGAAGCATACCTCAAACTTCTCAAGGACGGGGTCCTCAAGTGAGGCAATATCAGAACTCCATTCCTCTTCTTCACTCCATAAGTCCTTGAAAGATACATATTCCGCATAAGCTCCTTCCTTAGGCTTGTCATCATCGCTATCTTCATATGAATCATAGATAGGCGCTTCACTCTTCTTCAATAATTCTTCCTCCAACACCTCAATGTTCACATCAAATGACACACCCTCATACTCACAAAAGCTACGAGTACTTGGCTTACTCAACCTCATATCTTCTTCATAAAATACCACACTTTCATACTCACAAGAGCTCAAAGAGATTGGCTCTTCCCACTTATCATCAAAGGTAACTCCTTCAAACAGGAATGGTGAGGGGTAGTTATTCGGGCTTCCTTCATTTGGGCAATTTGAATCTCCAACTCCTCACATTGGGTAAAAATGTCTTGAAGAACATTGTCCCTTTTTTGGCTCTCTTCTAGCGCATTTGTTTGAAGAAGTTTTGTTGATCTCCCATCATTTGTAGAATCACATTTTGAATGGGCTCATCTTCTAGTTGTGAGTGGGTGTGAAAGTGGTTGTATTGTGGCAATTGAAATTCATTGTGAAATGGGTATTGGGTGGGTGGTTGTTGTGGATATTGGATGTGGGGATTTTGGTGGAAAAGATTGGGGTAGTAGTTAGGATTTTCATTGTATGAGGTGTAAGGTAGGTTTGTGTTGACTTGCTCCTCAAACTCCCCATACCCATTGTAGTCATACTCAAAATATCCACTACATACCTCCATATGTCAAGTCTTGAGCCATCATAGCTAAGACAAGGAAACAACTACAAGTATGGAAACTACACAAAAATGGTAAGAACAATCCTTGAGAAACAAGTCCCTCAAGGTGAAAGCAAAATTAAAATAGACAAACAAGTAAGAACTTAATCACATAGCACCATCCCCGGCAACGGCGCCATTTTGGTGGGTGATGTCGTCGGGTCACATCCAATCAAACACATTTATAATACTCAACAAACAACTAGTTAGTGGTAAGTCGAGGTCGATCCATGGGACGGTGTGCTTTGGGTTCTAAGTCTATCTATCTCAATTTATGCTAGTGTCACAATTTGTTTGAGTTTGTAGTTGTGTCTAGACTAATGCAAACAATAAGGTAAACCAAGCAATAAAAGGAAGGATGTAAACAATTGATTAAAAGTGCTAGGATGTCATGGGTTCATAGGGGATTCATGGGAGTTTATCATACAAACATGTTTACAAAGTTGCAAGCAATTAATGTTGTAAAGGAACCGAGTTGGTTTATGTCTTACGGTTCATAGGAAGAGTTGGGTCCCGGAGCCGAATCGATTAGATTGTACAACACCTACAGGTCGACTTAATTTCCTCCTATTCAACTTCTATGCATGGTCTAACATGACTCGAGTTGGTTTATATCTTACAAGTCTTGTTGAGTAGATAAGAGATGGGTAAAAATGCAAGGATTCATAGGCTTAGCATTTCATCAAACATAACATGTGCATGGGTTGACATCACAACAAGCAAGTTATTTAATTATGTGAACATATTAGATTAAGCATGAATCAATCCCCATGTTGGTTTCTTCTAATTACCCACTAATACTAGCTAAGTAACTACTCACTCATAATCAAGTTTAACATATTAATAAGGTTGTCAATCATACTAACAAAGCCAAACATGATGAACAAGTAGTAAAGATTAACAATAATTAAAACAAGGATTAAGAGAATTATACCTATGGAGATTCCAAAATAATAATGCAGAGAATAATAGAAGAACTTGATGATTGATGGAAGGTTGTCAATCTCCCAATAAACCCATTAATCTTCAATTACCCGATAATAAACTTGAATAATAAACTTGAACAATAATTAAGGAGAGATTAATGTGAGATTTGTGGAAAGATTAAAGAGTAATCTATTCTAATGTACTCCTAATCTAATCTAAGGAAGGATTGATTTAACCTAATGAAAACTTCATGGTTTGATTGTTACAAATGGGGTATATATAGTAGAGCATCATTAGGTTAAGCAAAGGTAAAATAGAAAATAACAATGCTAAATGTTGGGTAGGGAACCGCTTCTCTCAAAAAAAAGATGTCGGTCTCCTTTTTGCCGGTCTTTCCGAAATATGCGCATCCTTCATGAACAAGAATAAAACGAAAGTTGCTGTAGCACAATCCGAGCGTCCAAGGCATCGGGACGAGCGGATTGCCTGACTGCTGGACGAGTGGATTCCTTGGCCGGACGCTCGGATTCTGGGGTGGCTGGACGAGCGAATTGGTGGGTGGGACGCTCGGACTGTAGTAGGGGAAGACGAGCGTCTTTGAAAGGGGGACGAGTGGATTTGCTCAGGGGACGAGCGTCTTGAGTCTCGGGACGAGCGGATTGGCGGACAGCTTCTTTGTTTGAGCTCGGATTGTATTACGGACGTCATTTTCTCATCCGGACTCCTATTGGAGTGATTCAAAAGCCTACATCACTTGATTTTTCGACGCCGTTTCATCTAGCATACTCTTCGAGCCAAAGGAGAAACTATTAGTTTGGTTCCGAGCAATTTCATCTTGCATTGACTTCCTTCTCGTCATCCTTGCTTTTTAGCCTAAGATGCCTGTATATACTCTTTATTTCTACTTCCTTGGTCATCATTCTTGCCTCCTCTTCATACTTAGTCCATCAAATATCGTCAACAAGCTTCCAAATATGCACGAAAGACGGGAATTTCCGTCTTATTAACTCCTTTCCTATAAAACATATAGAATGCACTAGGAAAACAAAATAGAAAGCATTTGACGGATAAAATGGCTATGGAATGTTATATTAGTATGCAAAATGGGCTCAATTAGGGGACTAAATGTGCGTAAATAATGTTCACATCAAGGTGCGCCTTCTAGAATAGTCGCAGCATCTGTTGTGCCTCTTCCAGAAGCAACTTCTCTGCTGGTGCTCTTCTTCTTCTTCCTCGAGTATCTGTTCCTTTTTTGTCTTTCATTTTTCTACCTTTGTTTCTTCAATTCTCATATTTTCAGTTTATAAAACTTGTTTTTTTATTAATCCTATTCGACTTAAATCCCTTATAATTAATATTTGCGGGTTTTCGTCATTAAATTCGAACCCGGATTTAAGAGGCTCGGTTTGTTCATATCATGTCCCTTGAATTCGTCTTTGATACATGATTTTCATTCTATTTATCATCAATCTTTATTTTCTAGTTTCCGTCTTAAACCATCTTCAAAGTTTGCCCTTTTTGTTTCCGACATCGTATATAAATCATCTTTGTAAATCATTATAGTATTTCGTTTTAATTCCCCCTTTTGTCGCTTTATGACGGTTCCATATGCATGTAATATGATTAAATCACTTCTACTCGAGTTATATACTAATAATCGACATTAATTAACCAACGAACAATAACGATTTAATGAGTCTGACTTTCACAATCAGAACCCAACTCAAGAACAGACGCACGGTCTGATGCGCCTCTTCTAAGGGACGCAGCAGATGTTGCGCCTGTTCTGAGGTGGTTTCTGCCTCTGATCTCATCTCGTTCAGACGTAGCTTTGGTTTAAGGCTTTAATCGACTATTATTTCGTATTATCACTAATAATTCGACGTAGTTTCATATTTTAAATTCGTTTCTTTTATTTTTTTTCTTTCCAAATCCCTTTCGAGCATAATTATGATGTAAATTCAAATTATCAATTGTAATTTATTTTGTAATTTATGTCTTTATTTCATATTGTTCTTGTATGATTTATTTAATTAGCATTCACATGTAATCAATCTAACTTCCAACTTCGACCCAATTAATTGATAAATTGTTTGTTCACCGACTTAGTCTAATTTCACATGCTAGGATTAATCTATGGATGTTGCATTGCATGCATATAATTAACAACATATCGAGTATAAACAATTTCCCTGATCATTAGTGGAGGTTGCTATCGAGGCGGGTGGGATTAGGTGTTCAAATAAACGAGCTTCCTAATACGTACCCTCACCCCTTACTCAAGATCTCTGTGAACATCCGTATTCATTGGCATCATGAGAGTCATTATAGACATAGAACGTTAAGGGTAACGAATTTCTTAGTGTTCATGTCACTACTTTGCGTCTTGACATCGCGCGAAGTATTTGAACGGTTCCAATTTTCCATAAAAATTGGTGGCGAATTCATAAATGCAGGCTTGTCAAACCTTTCTGATGTAAAACTATATGAATAAACAAGATTGAACAGGTCGTGGAACTGTTCGTTTATGATAGCTAGTTTCGTGGATGTGGATGTTTGTTGTAATTGATAAAATTGCAGCGGAATTGTGTTATTTGGACTGTTTAACTCGTAAATATAGAAGTAACCAGATAGTATGGTGAATCCTAGTCCTAGCCTCACAAGGTATCAAACGCAGAAGCACGCAATTAACCTCGCAAGGATGATCTAAAGACTAAGCTCTCAAAATTATTCGAACGATGCTCACAAACGTAAACAATCTTATTTTCATGAAATCAGTGTGTGTAAATATGATTTACACAGCCCTACTTATACTTCTACTCGATGTCACAATCTGACTCGAGTTCTAATTCCTTAGCTTGCATATCAAGCTATCTACCTCTTTCCTAAACTAACTAGGAAAGTTATTAAAATACTAATAATTAAAATACAATCATATTTAGGGTATTCTAATTAAACTAGGATTAGGAAACATCTAGCTTTACTAACTTTACTCGAAAACAGTAAATTAAACTAATTTATTACTCTTACACGACTTAGGAAATCGTGTATCCTACTTGGCCTAGGAACCATGAGGTGCAGCTCCTACTTGGCCTAGGGAACCGTGATGTGCAGCTCCGTTGCCTTCCCATTTTAGCATTCGCACACTATTCGAACCAAGCTCAAACCCCTTTACTAGTTGAGTCACATTTCGAATAATTAGGATCTCATTTGCTTGTTCCGAGTATGCTCCTGTATCACTTTCACCGGTTTCAATGCCTTACAAATCGGTAACGGCCTATGACGTGCTTTAGCCCTCGTGCTGGAGTTTCGTGGGAGAAGTGCCGCCGCCTCGAAACCAACGCGCAGGTGCGCGCGACGTAGGTGGCTATGTCCACAGTTTGGCGAATCCGCTGGGGATGATACACTTACACTAAGTCTAGTGTTATCTAGGGTGAAACTTGAACAAGGTTAGGGAATAGTTTATATGAGACAGTTGTCAGTTTTCATTACTCGACCTTCTTAGGTCGTTTTAGCCAGTCTTCCTAGGCTTTTAAGCAAACCAATTCGACCAATCGTCCCGTCCGGACGGTGTAAATTCTTATTTACGCCTAAAGATGGATAGCGATTGACGTCAACCATACCACGATTCTTACTCATGTTTGTATTAAGAGCTTTCACTTCTCGAGCGAATAGACTAGGAACCGACCCGACTCATGTTTGACACGGACCTCTCCACAGACCAGGGTATGATAGCTTGGTATGGAAACCCACCTTTTAAATCAAAACTCTTCTAAAAGCACTCAGCATGCTGTTATAATGCCTATGTTTGCGTTTGTAACTTGTATATTATCATCTTTTGTAAACAAAACTATGATAAAATTTTCAAAACCTTTCTTCAAAATACAAAAATATAAATCTTTCAAAATGGCCTAAAAAGCTCAAAGTCAACAAAATCAAGTCCAAACTCTGTCGAAATTTCAAAAATCAACCATTTCCAAAAATAATTTCAAAATCAACGCTCGTACAATCACACACGATGATTGCCTAGGATAACATTTCAAAACCAACGTTTTTTTTTCTACTTCAAAAACCCGCACGACACAAAAGGACACACGTGTCCTTTCCCTTTCGAGTTGGTCCATGAGTCTTGTCTTGTTTGAGTAAGTGTGCAAAGTAGTCGATTGTGTCTTGATTCGTCGTCGATTCTTATCCTCAGTCCAAGATGGTCGGAACAAGCGAAAGTGCAGCAAGCATCCAGAGTCAACCCGATGGTAATAGTAATAATCAAATCTTGGCCGCGCTATTTTGTCTCCAAGCTAGTCAAGATGTCGCCTATGCTCGTCTCCAAAAATCGAAGTTTGCATTGTAGTCATGGAAGCTAGGCTTCCCTCTACGGAGGGTCCTATTTCAGACATCCCTTTGCACGACAATACTCCACCCTTCGAAAAACCTGAAAACAATTCTCCACCTATCCTTACTGAAGCAGAAAAGCGTCTTCAGTACTTAGAAGAGAAACTAATGTACTTCAAAGGAGATGACATCTACAGGGAAAATAGCCGAAAGTATGAAGCAGTAAATGTCCAACTACCAACCAACTTCAACATGACTGACATCCCAAAATACAAGGGGCACGAAAACCCTCTAAACCATATTCGTGCTTTCAAAGACTACATGTCTATCAAGGGCATCAAGCCAGAGATGTTCTTAAGGATCTTTTCTTCATCTCTCGATACCATTCCCAAACAATGGTTCTACTCTCTAGACCACAAGAAAATTTCTACTTGGGATGATGCAGCCATCGAGTTCACGAAGCAAAACGTGGATAATGTCGAGATACAAGTCAACATGCGCACAATAGAGGTTCTTACCCAAAACGAAAAAGAAGGGTTCACCGACTTCCTAAGTAGGTGGAGGAAGACTAAGCTAGTACCCAACTTGTTGAACGTCCAGACGAGGCCACTCTTGTGGATAAGTTCGTGGACAACCTAAGGCCTATCTATGAAAATCACTTGAGGTATCAAAACATCAAGTCTTACAAAGATTTAACGATCTTAGGTACAAGGATCGAAGACAATATTTGCAAAGGACTCTTGTCCAAAACTGTGGGACGCGGATATCAAGGTTCAACATCAGCTGGAAGTCGTTCCTACGGTTCCACTAGTAAGACCGAGGGATTTCAACCTCGTCGATCATCCAAGAAGAATAATACATCAAGAAAGTTCACCGACATTGGTGACACATATACAAATGCGCTGAAAAGCTTAATGAAACAAGGTAGAATCCAACCAATAGGACCCACACCTGACCCAGAAAAGAAGTCTAAATTCTGGGATGACAATGCTTATTGTGAGTATCACACGGGTAAAGGACACGACACAGAAAACTGTTATAGGCTGAAGCAAGCTCTCAAAGACATGATTGAAGATGGACGTTTTCCTATCCCTCCCGCGAGTAAGCCTAACAACACAAAGAATCCTCTTGGAATTCTGATGATCTCGGATGAGGAATCCACCTTGGATTACTCACACTTTTTCTCTCCAATCGAAGATGAGATCAATATGGTCGACCATGGAGAAGCCTACCCTATCATCATACCAACTATTGCAGATTTTGTCGCATGGGCAAGAAGTGTGAGTAGACAGGTTGTTGAGCTGGAAGATGTCGTGCCATCCCTGCGAAAGTCAAACATCTCAACTCAAAGAGCCACGCAAATGGCCGTCACCCTACCCTACGAATCTACAATGCAAGAGGTCATCATGGTAGTTGAGGATTTAGTTCAACAGATTATCAATCTGGAATTCAAAATCCTACACCTGAAAGAGCTCAACACTATCAATGGCGTTTGGGCCGACGATGACGAAGATGTTTACCTCAAATAACATCCCTTGGTCAAAACTTTGGAAGATCTCGACATAGATCATCTAACTCAATCTGGTCGCCCATATCAAAACGTCACCCCAGGGCAAACAAATAATTCAACTACTAATGGGAATGTCACATCTCCAATACAAACAATGAAGATTCAATCACTGACCACCTAATGAAGCAACTAAAGAAGACAAAAGCTGATCTTTCAGTCTGAAAACTAGTAGCTGGTTCATTCCCACATCGCCAAGCTTTGCTACAAGCATTGGCTAAGCTTAACGTAGCACACGACTCTACTCCAGACGATGTGGTCAACCTAGTCCTCCAGGACTCAATCAAGCTAAGTAACCCAGTTACTTTCTCAGATGAAGATCTGCCACCTTTCGGTGTAACTCACAATCTAGCCTTGTACATCACAGTCACATGTCTAAAAAAGAATGTACCCATGACACTAGTGGACGATGGCTCTGTAGTCAACGTCATACCACTGAAAACAACTAACAAGCTAGGCATGAAAGAGTCAGATTGGACCCCAACTAATCAAGGTATTCGCGCATATGATGGGAATTGACGCAACGCAAAGTGATAGGGCTCATCACTCTTACTATAGCCACTAGACCAATCGAAAGAAAGGTCAGTTTCCAGATAGTAGACATCGAGGCGTCTTTTAACATACTTCTAGGAAGGCCATGGATTCACGCTTCCAAAGCTGTGACATCCACACTTCATCAAAAGATCAAAATCCCTCTAGATGGTCGAATAATGACGATCACTTCGTCACCTATCAAAGCGGTAATCGAGAAAATGTCCAGCAATCAAGTCATGTCAGATCCGGTGCACGAGTTAGGAGGATTTCAGATCATCAATCTTGTAGAAAGTGAATCGACACCTCTATACTTCAACCCATACTCTAGCCTAGTGGTCAACCACATACTCAAATACCAAGGATACTTCCCAGGAATGCCACTAAACCCTATCCGGAGCAACACCTTCCTACCTTTCAAAGAAGGCAACTCCCAGAATATACCACTAGGATTAGGATACCAGCCGACAATATCAGAAGCGTTCGAAATGCTCGCTCAAATTCACGATCGCAAGCATCAAGGAATCCAAATTCGACCATATCACCCTACACTAAATAGGTATTTCGTCAAAGAAGGGGACCATGAATCTTTTCACGGATTTCTTGAACCTTGGATGTTCAAAGGCAACAAGTTAGCTGGAATCGAAGTGTTCCATGATTGCTATTTCATTCCTTAGGAAACGGTTCCTACCGCCAAAAATTGTCTGACACCTTGTCTCGATGAACAAGTCGTTAGCCTTTTGTTCGGAGAAGATCGATTCGTCAAGGCAGCCTAAGACGAGATTATTACCATGATACTACGGGATGACCATTTCAACCCCGCGGCGCTTATGACAGATGCAAACCCAGCCAATCAGCATAAAGGATGGAGAAAGTCAATTAAATGGACCAACAATCAAGGAAGGCTCTTCAAACTCACAACCGGAGAAGGAGAGATGTTCAAAGGAGAACCAGAAGACGACGAATTCGAATCTGAGTCGAAGTCGGAAACTGAGTCTAAGTCTAGGGAAGTCGTTAAAGAGTCTCCTCTTGTTGTCTCTCCCCATCCCATCGTCTCTCCTAGTTTAGCATCATCTAGTAACAGTAGCTTGGGGAATGCCCCAGCAACTGTCCCTTTACCGCCTCTGACTACCGAGCAGATGGCTTCTTTGTTTCCGCTATTTTCAAACATTAATATGAATAAATCTGATTCTGCTTACTCTTCGTGTTATCTTGATTGCAATTCCGTTTACGATGATACTGAGGATGATCCTGACCCAGTCTCAATCAAACTACCTACTTACATAATTAAAGAAATATTAGAAGAGGGGAAAGGGGCACCAGTTATAGAGAACACTGAACCTATCAATGTAGGGACATATTTTTAGAACCCCCAAGAACTTAGGAAAGGGACAACCCTAGACCCAAACGAAAGAGCTCGTTTCATCGACATTCTTTATGAATTCAAAGACGTTTTCGCTTGGTCCTACGAGGATATTCCAGGGATAGACAGGGATATTTCAGAACACCGAATCCCAATTAAGCCAGGTTTCAAACCCGTAAAGCAGAAGCTTCACCGAATGAGAACGGAATGGGCTCTCAAGCTTAATGAAGAAGTGGACAAGAAATTCAAAGCCGGGTTCAGCAAATTTTCCGAGTACTCAGACTGGGTGGCTAACATAGTCCCCGTACCAAAAAAGGATAGGCGAATCCGGGTTTGTGTTGATTTCAGAGATCTAAACAAGGGCAACCCAAAGACGATTTCCCACTCCCACACATTGAGATACTGGTGGATAATACAGCAGATCACGCACTCCTTTCTTTTATGGATGGGTATACGGGATATAGCAGATCAAAATGGCTGAAGAAGATATGCATAAAATGGCGTTCGTCACTCAATAGGGTACCTATTGCTACACCGTTATGCCATTCGGATTAATAAATGTTGGAGCAACGTATCAACGCACCGTGACTACCCTATTGCATGACACGATGCACAAGGAAGTAGAGGTATATGTAGATGACATGATTGTCAAATACAAGGATAGACAAGGTCAATCGCCAACCTTCGCAAGTTCTTTCTCAGGTTACGCAAGTACAACATGAGACTTAACCCTCAGAAATACGCATTCGGAGTCACATCCGGCAAGCTACTTGGATATGTAGTCAGTCAGAGGGGAATAGAGATTGATCCATCCAAGATCAAGGCACTAAAAGAGATGCCATAGCTGCAGGCAGAAAAGGAAGTTCGAGGTTTCCTAGGCAAGGTACAGTACATAAGTCGTTTCATTTCAAAGCTCACTATGATTTGCGAACCCATATTCAAAAAGCTCAAGAAAATAGACCACACCATGTGGGACGACGATTGTCAAAAGGAATTTCACAGAATCAAGGAGATATTGGCCAAGCCGCCAGTTCTAATGCCACCGCAAAAAGAGCAACCTTTATCTTTGTACCACACAGTCACAGAAACAGCCATTGGGGCTATGCTCGCACAAGTCGTCAAGAAAGAAGAAAGAGCTATCTACTACCTTAGCAAGAAGTTCTTGGAATATGAGACTAAGTATACATCACTTGAGAAGACATGCCTCACTCTTGTATGGGCAACCAATAAGTTATGCCATTATATGCTTAGCTATTCCGTCAAGGTGTACTCAAAAATGGACCCCATCAAATACATTTTCGAAAAACCTGTCTTAAATGGACGTTTGGCAAGATGGACTTTGATGCTCTCAGAGTCCGATCTCAAATACGTACCTCTGAAGGTCATTAAAGGACGAGCAGTGGCTGAATTATTCGCAGACAACCCCATTCGTGATACCCAAGTAATAGATACAAGGTCATTTCCGGATGAAGATATTCTACACACCAATACAGAATCATGGGACCTTTACTTCGATGAAGCTTCTAATCTAAGAGGGTATGGTATATGAGTGTTGCTCATTTCTCTTGAAGGCGAGCATACACCAATTTCTGTCAAACTCGACTTCGAGGTGACTAATAACGCGGTAGAATATGAGGCCTGCCTCATCGGTCTACAAGCAGCAGTCAGTTTAGGTATCAAAAGACTTTGAGTCCATGGCGACTCATCTTTAATCATCAACCAAATTACTGTATCTTGGAAAATCCGGAGTGAAAGTCTTGCGCCATATCAAGCCAGGATAGATCAAGTGGCTCAATTCTTGGACCAAGTGGTCTACTTGCATCTACCTCGAGAAGAAAATCAGTTTGCAGACGTTCTTGTGAAACTTATATTCTTGATCAACATGCCCGACGGCATGATTTAAATGCCACTATGCATTGAATGACGGTCCGAACCGGATTATGTGCATTTTCTTACCGATGAAAACGAAAATCAAGAGGAGCCTAGTATCAGGCCATTCTGAATTACAAGCTCAACAGCGCACACCCACCCAATATGGATAAGAGGGGACAATGAGCGATTCGTCTATTAGCATCTCAATATGTCCTAAATCAAGGGGAGTTATACAAGAGAACGCCACAAGGCGTCCTTTTGCTTTGCCTTGATCATTCAAAAGCAAAGAAAGTTATGGAAGAAATCCATGATGGAGAATGCGGTCCTCATATGAGTGGATCAATGATGGCAAAGAAAATCATGCGTCTAGGATACTATTAGTCAACGATGGAGACAGCTTGCATCAAATACGTAAAACATTGCCTTAATTGCCAGATCTTCGGGAATGTGCAACACGTCCCGCCTCTCTACTATACACGATGACATCTCCTTGGCCGTTTTCTACTTGGGGAATTGACATCATCGGGAAGATCACTCCAGCTGGGACGGGTGGTTATTGTTTTATTTTGGTAGCCATCGATTAGTTCACAAAATAGGTAGAAGCAGCATCCTATACTGCTCTGACATCCAAACATGTGGCTAAGTTCATACAAACCAATATCATCTGTCGATATGGTTGCCCACATGAGATAATCAGTGATAATGGGTCCCACTTTCAAGCCGAAACAGAACAGTCGTTGGCCAAGTACAAAATCAAGTATCATCATTCTTCGCCTTACCGACCTCAGACTAATGGTGCAGTAGAGGCAACCAACAAAAATGTCGTCATGATCCTCAAGAAAATGATTGACAACTATTGAGACTGGCCTAGCAAGATACCCTTCGCATTATGGGGATATCGAACCTCCGTCAGGACGCCCACTGGGGCTACTCCTTTATATCTAACATATGGCATGGAAGCCGTACAACTAGTAAAGCTAGACATCCCATCCCTACGCATTCTACTTAAAAGCCAAATCCCGGAAGCGGAATGGAATAGGGACAGGTATGAAGAACTCGTCCTCTTAGACGAACAAAGATTACGTGCCTTACATAATGTTCAAACATATCAAGCACGAATTAGGAAAGCCTTCAACAAGAAAGTCAAACCCCGATACATTAAAGAGGGAGATCTAGTGCTCAAATATGTCCGAGCTTTTCTAGCAGTCGACCCAAGGGGAAAATTCAAACCTAATTGGGCCGGTCCTTATCTAGTCAAATCTATACTCTCAGGGGGTTCGGTTAGAATTACAGACTTAGAGGGGAATGAGTTTTCAAATCCAACTAATCTAGACCAACTCAAGCGATATTACCCTTAGAATAGACCTCAAAAACGTGCCATGCGGGATCCACATGTCGCTCTTGCGACACGTAATACACGGCACCGGCCAACCTCGAGATTCGTGCTACTTCGCTCTTGCGTTTTGGCATTTTCTTTATTTAGCCTCAGTATCATCAACATAACTTAATTGCATTCTTAAGAGTAAGTAAAGCACCATGCTTATTCCCTATGTTCATTACAAGCTCTTGCTTTGAACAATTATTCTTTTACATTTTCTATATTTCGAACTACGTTCTCGATTTGATTTCATTTTCAATGAATACGTTGGCAATCCTTCACAGGATACAACCCAATCAATTTCTAATCAAAAATGTAAATAGAAGGACATTTGCTTTGGCACTTGGAATTCGAAAAAATAAATAAAGGGAATTGATTCTACGTTCCTAACTAAAACAACCAGTTTATTCATCTACTAATAATACGCCAAATAATATAAAACTGCTGAAATAAAATGCTAAGTTAGGATTCTAAAAATCCCGTAATTTATTACAACAATAATTAATAATAAAATAAAGACTTAGGCTACTTCTATTCTTCCATCTTCTCTGTGCCTTTGTCATTTTTGTCATACTTCTTGTCTCGACCTCGAGGGAGACGATCTTGCATTATCTCTGACCTAATCACTAATGGTCTTTCTCGAGGCCTAGTCTTTCCATTTCGATCCACAATCATCTTCTCAACAGGAGCATTCTTTGGCTTCTTCTTCGGACGAACGACTCGGAATCCAGCTTCTTCTTCTTCTTCGGTCAAGTATTTATGGTTCTCTTTCGCGACTTCATGGATCTTGTAATCAATCGGCTCACGCTTTCTCAGCTTCTTGCTCTCTTCCGAGGTGCTAGCCTTGGCGCACTGCAAATAAGAATCCGACACCCACAATGAACCAACTGGGACAGGTATAAACCACATGTTCCTTTGGGTCCAATGCAATGCCCATTCACGGAAGGACTCAGAAGTGTGTGCCAAAGCAGTCTGCGGAATGGTGTCAAGCTTAGGGATTTTCTGTTTCATGCCAACTTGCCTCATCAGCCTCTCCGGGAAAATTTTGACCATGAACTCCAAACTTGGGATGCGAATAGATCGAGTAGGATCAAGGTATGATACTCCTGTCAACGCCCTGAGGTGCCACCAAGGGACAATCCATCTAATCAACGGACCTCCTTCGTTCTTTAGTTTGTTCTCCCACTAGTTGCAAACTCGAGTAAAATCTACCATGTATAGCCTTGTCCTCGTCACAATCGATCGTGATCGATATCCAGACACATTAATTGGGGGTTCGATCAATCGCAGCCTTTCCATTAGCCAAATTTGCAAAAGGAGACAAGTATTAATGTCCCTCGTCTCATTTCCGAAAAAAAAAAACAAAAACAAAAAAAAAACGAGAAATAAAAAAGAAATAAAAATAATAAAAGCGGACGAAAAGGACGGCAGCATTTTACCTATAAAATGATAGGACTTCCAAGATATGGGTGCTCACGATTTGCCTTTCGGTTATCCAAACCTAAGATAGTCTCTCCTAGTACCAAGCAAGCTGGGCTCTTGCGCAGTTCCGTTTGCTCAAGGATACCCAAAACCCGCGGGTCACCTCTCATTTTCGCATCAACATGGCCCTTCAAGATAAAGCAATGAAGAAGGCAAAATTCAAAAGCTCTGCGCCTCGCAGTATAACAAATAGAAGGGTCCTCCGATCCCTATCTATGAAACGGTCTACAAAGTCTAACATTCGTACACCCCTAGAGGTTACAAGATGATCCGCCTCAGCTTCGGTCAATCCTAGTAGGTCCCTAAATTTATTTTTATATCCTTGGGAACTAGGCGGTAAGGTCGGAAGATTTTCTATATCCCACCCTGCAATTGCTGTAAATTCTTCGAAAAAAAGACAGATTTCACCTCCAGGAAAGGCGAAAACATGATAATCCAGGTTCCAATATTCAAGACAAGCATCAAGAAACGGTCTTACCACTTTCACTTGTTTAAAACTGATGATTGATCTAAAAATGCGCATGTCATGCTTCTCCGCCTTCGAAAACTCATTGGTCCATTCTTTGAGTCGGGATTCAAAAGCATCCATTTTTTTTTGAAATATTTTTTTGAGAAAGATAATTATATTTGCTAAACTACGGAGTAATACAAGGGAGAATTGTGAGAATAGAAGCTAACCCGAGGCCTCTATTTATACTATTCGGCCTTTCCTAAATTCGCTCAGGAAGAGACCAACTGAAGAGATAATGCAGGAAATGCTACGCCCTTTGGAAGTACCGCAGCTCTTGCTACGCTTCTTCCCCAGCCTTGCTCCCTGCTATTTCCACGGGGAACTTTCCTATTCCGGTTTTAGCTATTCTTTCCGATTCCTATAGGAATATATTTGGTAAAATACGGAAATTTTATTTCCTTACCAAATTTTTTACTCTGATTCCGTTGCGGAATCCAATTCTAACACGGGTTTGCTTTTCAAGACGATATCGTCATTTCGCATTCTGTCACAAGCACACTAACCCATTTCATTTATTTTTTATTTTTTGGGGAATCATTTCGCTCCCTCACTCTTGATGCGTGTCTTTTATATAAGGTTTTTACCTCATTTTTACACGCATTTCCGTGCTTTTTATGTAGCATCTGGCTACAAATACCCCCGAATATTCTACTTTGGTCTGTTTTTTTGTAATTTGCAGGAATTGACCGAGGAGGAGCTAAATCGAGCCTTAATTGTCCCAATTGTATGCATTCATGGGAAATAAGGAGCCGGAGTTAAGGAATCTTACACTTGGAGGACGTATGAGCTGAGTTAAGGAAGGAATTCAAGTCCTGAATGCGCCTATATAGCTCGATCGAGTACTTTGGTGCTCGATCGAATGCTTTACATACTCCAGGCTGGTCGATCGACCAGCTGAAGGAGTCGATCGAGGAGGACCAGCAAGCAGTGCTCGATCGAGAGGTTACCCTAGCTCGATCGAGTGACTTGGAGCTCGATCGAGTGATATCTCTGCTCGATCGAGAGGATTTCGTGTGCTTTTAGTCTTTTCCGCCTAATCTTTTATGGGCTTTGTTAATCAGTCCATAGATTAGGTTTTAAACATTTTACAGTATAAGACTGAGGAGTACACTACGTTACTCCTATCACTTTTACTACGTACATTTTCTTCTCTTACTTTTGTCACTGTTCTTTGGGAATTCTACTCTCTACCTTGTTACTCGGATTCGGTATTATCAATTTAATTACTTCTTTATCGTTTTTATTGCTTTTAATCCCTTTCCCTCTTACTTGATAATCGTTTAATCATTTAGTTTATTCATCATGTTTAGTTTGAATTGTCTGGTTATTGTTTTCGTTAATTTGGTAATTATGAGTAGCTAAATCCCTATGCTAAGACTATAGGGGACCCATGATTTGAAGGGAGAGTAATCGAATTACTAGGTTAATACCGGTACCGTCTTTGTTGTTAAAATGCTACAAATAACTGTAATTGCCTAATTGAGTCGACGCAATTAGACCCTTATTCTTAGTGGACCTTGACCTGGACCGAAAGGTTGGAAGGGGGAGACTAGTAGCGAACAATAGAGTATTGCAGCGAGGGCGAAAGTTAAACTGTTTAAACTTTAGGGTGAATTAAGGACCGAAAGGTGACGTTCGCTACCCCTTAGACTGTACTGCATTAACCTGGGACCTAGATTACTCAACCTGATGATTATGGCGAACCGCTTGTCTTAGCTATTCTCTTTTATCTGTTAAACTCCTTCCTTTATTTCTCTTTCTTTTTACTCTGTTAGTTTAGAAATCACAATTATTAAACCCCCATTTTGGTTACCTTGGCGAACTTAGTTTAGCAGAAAAGTTCCTACCTCTCTGTGGATTCGACCCGACTTCCCTAGCTATATTAGTTAGTTGGAACCAGTTGGTTTATTTTTGACAGGTACGCGACAGACGTGTCAAATTTTGGAATTTTGGCGCCGTTGCCGGGGAGGTGGCGCAATTTTGTTGCTTAAATTGAGTTTGTCTTTTGTCTCAAGGAATTTATTCCTTGAGGCTGATCTCACTTTCTGCAAGTTTTGATAAGTTTTGCAGATTAGCCGTTTGCCAAGATGCCTACGATTACAGAGCATACAGAGCCATGTGGAAGATGTGGTGAAGAAGGGCACGATCTCTACGAATGTGTAGCGAGTATAGAGCGCGCTCTCGCATATAAGAAGTTCAAGCAGGGAGTTCCTTTCTCCCAGCTATATGAAGAGATAAAGAGCGTTGCCGCCCCTTCTACGCCAGTATCACGACCGGCTTCTCCCTCTTCAAGAGAAGAAATTGCCGAGTTGAAGTCCATTATCTTTGAGTATGTCACGAAATCGATTGATTATATCGAATTGAAGGAACAACAAGTCGCACAGTTGACACAGCCACGGATCAAGCCAAGTTTTTTCCAATTTGTGACCCCCCGGTGCAATGAACTTCCATCATGAAGAAGACAAAATATTGGCAGCTAATGATGATTCAGACGATGATTTAGACGAGTTCCTGCAGGAAATGCTTGCTGCGTGTGAAGTCACCACTCGATCGAGCAACTCATCCACTCGATCGAGCAGCTCTAATCATCCAGTCACTCGATCGAGTGACGAGTGGATGTCGATCGAAAGGTACAGAACTCCAAGTTGGTCGATCGAATAACCATCTTTGAAGAAGACACTCGATCGAGCATCAAGACAGTCGATCGAGTGATGTTGAAGAAGAAAGCGGTCGATCGACCGGTGGAAGTGTTCGATCCGATCTTTGTAAGTGGCGGAAATTCCAATTTACTACCCAGTACCACCACCGTGTCACCTTCCCCTGCTGTGGAGACGTCACGCATTGATAAGGGTAAAGGAAAGGTTGCGGGACCGCTCATTGCTACCAGGGTACCCTTCCCAAGTCGTCGTCGAAGGACGCAAGGATCGAGCAACGATGACGGTAAGTTCATGGATATCGTGAAGAACCTTGGTAATCTGTTCCTTTCTCGAACTTGTCACTCGAGGTTCCTACTTACGCTAAATTTATGAAGGATATTGTGACGCGTAAGAGGAATTTGAGCGAATTCGAGACGATTTCGTTTATGGAAGAGTCTAGTAACCTACTGTTAAATAAGGCCCCTCCAAAAATGAAAGACCCGGGCAGCTTTTCTATTACCTGTGTCATAGGTAATTTGGTTATTGATAACGCCCTTTGTGATTTGGGTGCCAGTGTCAGTGTCATGCCTCTTCTTGTTTGCAAGCAATTGAAGATGAGTCACTTCAAGGTGACTAACATTACCCTACAGATGGCCGATAGATCTGTTAGGAGACCTTTAGGTGTCTTGGAGGATGTGCCTGTGAAAATAGGCAAGCTTTACATCCCCGTAGATTTCATTGTTTTGGATATAGCTGAGGACACCCGGACCCAAATTATTTTAGGAAGACCGTTCCTTTGTACAGCTGGGGCCGTCATTGATGTCGAGAAGGGCGTCGACTCTTGCGAGAGGGGATGACGCTATCACATTCAGTTTGCCCAGTACTTTAGCCCACCCAATGATAGAGGACACTTGCTATTCGGTCGATATCATTGATGAGTCTATTTATGACTTCTGGTCGGGTTCTTTTATGAAGGACCCACTGGAAGCTCTCATGCTTTTTGATGAGTGTGCAGATAGCCCAGAGGACGATGACGCTGCATTGGATTTACTTGTTGATGATTTGGATGAGCATGACGGAGAGCAGGTGGAGCAAATGATCAGCACTCTTTGCTCCATTGAGGTAAAGGTACCGGAACGTAAGCCTCTCCCTTCTCATCTTAAATATGCTTTTCTAGACGATACGAGCAAGCGTATCCCGTCATCGTTAGTGCCAAGCTTAGTGATGATCAGCTAACTTCCTTGTTAGCTGTACTTAAGAAAAACAGGAAGGCAATGGGCTATTCACTGGATGATATCACGGGGATTAGTCCCGATATCTGTATGCACAGGATAGAGCTGGAGGAGGATCACAAACCTTGCAGGCAGGGTCAGCGTCGGCTGAACCAGAAGATGCAGGATGTCGTGATGGCTGAGGTAATGAAGCTGCTAGATGCAGGTATTATCTATTCGGTAGGTAATTCTAGATGGGTAAGCCCAGTCACGGGTAGTCCCGAAGAAAGGAGGGACAATCGTAGTTAAGAATGAGAAAAATGAATTAATACCTACCCGAGTAGTGACTGGTTGGCGGATGTGCATAGACTACAGACAGCTGAATGCCGCCACCAAGAAAGACCACTTCCCCCTTCCTTTTATTGATCAAATGGTAGAAAGGTTAGCTTCTCATAAATTTTTCTGTTATTTAGATGGGTATTCAGGGTTCTTTCAGATCCCTATCCACCCGGACGATCAGGCCAAGACTACATTTACTGTCCCAAGGGCGTTTTTGCGCATCGCATGAGAATGCCTTTTGGTTTATGCAATGCCCCCGCCACCTTCCAAAGGTGTATGATGGGGATATTTTCAGAGTATATTGAGTCTATCATGGAAGTTTTTATGGATGACTTTAGCGTCTATGGAAGTGATTTTTCCGATTTGTCTGTCTAACCTTGAGAAAGTGTTGCAGTATTTGTATTGAGGTTAACCTTGTCTTTGAATCGGGAGAAGTGCCACTTCATGGTCAACGAGGGAGTTGTCCTAGGGCACTTAGTTTCGATAGGGGAATAGAAGTTGACAAGGCAAAGGTGGAAGTGATTCAAAGCAATTACCGCCTCCCGTTAATGTTAAGGGGGTGAGGAGCTTCCTTGGTCACGCCGGCTTTTATCGCCGGTTCATCAAGGATTTCTCCAAAATTGCTAAACCACTTACACAACTGTTGCTTAAAGATGCCCCTTTTGTTTTTGCGATGCTTGTCTTTCGCTTTTAACAGGTTAAAGCGGGCCTTAGTCTCCGCGCCGATCATACTGACCTCCCAATTGGGACTTGCCGTTCGAGATCATGTGCGACGCGAGTGACTGTGCATTAGGAGCGGTGCTAGGTCAGAGGAAAGACAAAGCCTTGAATGCTATTTACTATGCGAGCCGAACTCTGGATGAGGCTCAAGTGAAGTACACTACCACCGAGAAGGAGCTCTTGTTTGTAGTTTATGCCTTAGAAAAGTTTCGTACTTATTTAGTTGGGTCGGAAGTCACTGTTTTTACCGACCATGCAGCTTTGAGGCATCTCCTTGCTAAGAAGGAGGCCAAACCGCGGCTATTGAGATGGATACTCCTTCTTCGGGAGTTTGATTTGCGAGATCAAAGACAAGAAAGGAGCCGAGAACGTTGTAGGCGATCACTTGTCGCGGTGATGCGACAAGAAGGGGAAGATTCTCTCCCTATTAATGATTGATTTTCCCCGACGATACTTTAATTCTTTGTTATATCGTCTATTGTTGACCAGGAACCCTGGTATGCAGATATAGCTAACCGTTGTCGTGGCAAGTAAGCCGCCCGATCTTTCTTCTCGCAGAAGAAGCGTTTCCTCTATAACGCTAAACAAGATATACAGGATGATCCTTACTGTTTAAGGAATGTGCGACGTCTCTCTGAGACGGTGTATTCCGCAGATGGGAGACCAAAATAGTCTGGAAGGCTGTCACTCCTCTTCATATGGTGGTCACCACGGTCCATCGCGCACCGTGGCTAAGGTACTTCGATCTGGTTTTTCTTGGCCTTCCTTGTTTCCGACGCCAAGTCTTTTGTTTCACTTGTGATGCATGCCAACGATCGGGAACATTTCGAAGAGACATGAGATGCCACAAAACGGCATCCTAGAGGTTGAGGTTTTCGATGTCTGGGGCATCGATTTCCAAGGACCGTTCCCATCCGATAAAGGTAATGGGTACATTTTAGTAGTTGTAGACTATGTGTCAAAGTGGGTTGAGGCAATTGCTTCACCTCATTGTGACGGTAAGACCGTGATAAAGATGTTCAAAAAGATCATATTCCCCTGTTTTGGTGTCCCTAGGGTCGTCATTAGTGATGGGGGGATGCATTTTAAGGAAAAGAAACTCACTTCCATATTGTCTAGAGTTGGTGTCCAACACCGGCGTGGTTTGGGGTATCATCCCCAAACTAGTGGTCAGGTAGAGGTCTCTAATCGCGAGCTGAAAGAGATCTT
Source organism: Silene latifolia (assembly GCF_048544455.1). NCBI lineage: Eukaryota > Viridiplantae > Streptophyta > Magnoliopsida > Caryophyllales > Caryophyllaceae > Silene > Silene latifolia. The sequence continues at coordinate 187,535,273 of NC_133534.1, forward strand.
GTCCAAAGTAGTTTCTAAATCACGGAAAGACTGGAGTCTTAAGCTAGATGACACATTATGGGCTTATAGAACTGCCTTTAAGACACCAATTGGTGCATCACCTTATAGGTTAGTTTATGGGAAATCGTGTCACTTACCTGTTGAGCTGGAATGTAAGGCCTGGTGGGCAATTCGTGAGCTTAATTATGATCCTAAATTGTGTGGTCAGAATCGTCTTTTGCAGCTTGATGAATTAGAGGAGTTTAGGCTTAATGCCTATGATGACTCCCGCATTTACAAGGAAAAGAGGAAGAGATGGCATGACAAGAGAATCTTACCTCGGGAGTTTCATGTGGGGCAGAAGGTGTTGCTGTTTAATGCCCGGTTGAGACTGTTTCCTGGCAAGCTGAAGTCCAGGTGGAGTGGCCCATATACGGTGACAGCCGTCACTAAGTTTGGATCCGTGGAACTTGAAGACTCGAGGGCCACGATTCAAGGTGAATGGCCAATACGTGAAGCATTACTATGAGGCGAGTGAAGCGGACAACCCCGTTGAAGTCCTGCACTTCGACGAGCTCGACGCGCCAGTAACTTGATACCAGAAAGGTCGTGCGGGACCCCTTAAACCAGCGCTCTCCGGGAGGCAGCCCGGACAGTTTTATTTGTGCTTTTGTTGAACTTTTTGTTTTTCATTTTATTTGTTTTTCTTTAAACCTTAAGTTAACTTTAGACGCTGCTTTTGAACAATTTTTGTTCTTTCCTTGCTTTCATGCGTCCTTTGCAGGCTGGAAGTACTCGATCGAGGGGCTTTTGAGCTCGATCGAGCAAACTCTGATGCGGCTACCATTCGATCGAGGAATGATGTCCTCGATCGATCGGATCCATAACTGGACCCACTCGATCGAGTGGGTTATCGATCGATCGACCCCTTCTTTACACTGTTCACTCGATCGACTGTCCCGGCTACTCGATCGAGTAGCTATGACTTTCCACATTTGTTTTTACGTCTGCAAGGCCATTGTTTGACTTTCTTTGACCTCCCATGTTCATGGTCGGTTTGGGGAGGTCCCGCTATTTGACGTTTTGTAAGTTTTCCGACTCCACACCTCTTTTTCTTTTTAGTTTGCATGTCTTTCCCTATTTTTGGTACAATGAGGGCATTTTACGGTTTGGTTTGGGGAGGTATGCATCCATATCTGTGTCTGCATGTTTCTTGCATTTTTGCTTGTTTTAATCTATTTATTTCCGCATGCATTGTTGTTTTAATTAATTCCAAAAAATCATAAAAATTCAAAAAATTCAAAAAAAATTCATAATTTTCATGTTTAAATTGAGTCGGAACGTTTGAACTTTGACGCTACTTTGAATCCTCACTTGAGCCCTGCATATTCTTGACATTTAGCTGGCATGACTATGTGCACAATCCACGAGTTTTTGTTTCTCTTTTATCTGAACGAATAGACTTGATTCTTTATGTCGGCAAGCTACAATACATTCTGAGGTTAGAGCTTATTAAACTGGTGACATTCATGACCGGTTTCTTTTAGAATGTGAGTAGTACTCTCTTTAAGACATGTAACATTAATTTGCATAAGCATGAGTCTAGTCTTCTTAATACCTGTATGCATTGATGTCCGTGGATGGTGACACGTGTTAGGAGAGGCAATTCCCCTTATTTCATTCTACCCATGAGCTTCACATAGCCAAATTGCCCTTTTTGCCCATCAACTACTTTCTATAATATTTCCTACCCTAGCTGAGCTAGTAACGAGTAGTTCTTGGAATGTGTTATTGCAATATGGTTATTTCAGCTCATTTCAGCAGATGGTGGAAGAATTGAAGGGAAAGAAAAGAAAAATGTGTCGAATTGAGAAAAGAGAAAAAATGGAACGAAAAAAAACGGAAGAAAAGGTGTGAAAAAAAAAAAGAGACAGAAAATTCAAAAAAGAAAAAAAAAAGAATGAAAAAGAATGAGAATTGCACATTGTTTCACACTCCCATGCCTTATTTATATTTTATGGGGAGTTGACGTTTTTTGATGTTTAGTGAGTTTAGTGCATAATTATGCACCGTTTCATTTTGCTGTTATGAGTACGAAGTTGGGATGCAGTTTATATTTGGATCCGTTGTTGCTAGCCTAGCTATTAACCCCACATATCCAAATTCATTTAGCCCCTTCTACCCATTACCTCACTAACCCAAAAGTAAGTCCTCGGCACGTGTCTTGGTCATTAGTATGGTTGGAATGCATATGTACGGTTGTAGAGACTTTATTCATGTTAGCTGCATGCATGCTCTTATAGGTTGAGTTAGGTGAGTGTCTTACTTCTTCCTATCTTTCACATATATACTCACCTTGTACCTGATTTTGAGTAACGAGCGACCCGTGAGAGTCCGACATCTTTGAATCTTGCAAGGTCGACGGTTCAGTAAGCTTGAAACATTAATTTAACTCGTCTGCACTTTTCAGTTGCCACTTGTCATTTTGTTGCATTAAATTGGTTCTATTGGATGATTTGTAGCTGATGCGTTGGTCCCGTTCTTTTGTTCACCCTTAGTTGCATTCATATTTGCTTGGGGACAAGCAAAGGTTTGGTTTGGGGAGATTTGATGCGTGTCTTTTATATAAGGTTTTTACCTCATTTTTACACGCATTTCCGTGCTTTTTATGTAGCATCTGGCTACAAATACCCCCGAATATTCTACTTTGGTCTGTTTTTTTGTAATTTGCAGGAATTGACCGAGGAGGAGCTAAATCGAGCCTTAATTGTCCCAATTGTATGCATTCATGGGAAATAAGGAGCCGGAGTTAAGGAATCTTACACTTGGAGGACGTATGAGCTGAGTTAAGGAAGGAATTCAAGTCCTGAATGCGCCTATATAGCTCGATCGAGTACTTTGGTGCTCGATCGAATGCTTTACATACTCCAGGCTGGTCGATCGACCAGCTGAAGGAGTCGATCGAGGAGGACCAGCAAGCAGTGCTCGATCGAGAGGTTACCCTAGCTCGATCGAGTGACTTGGAGCTCGATCGAGTGATATCTCTGCTCGATCGAGAGGATTTCGTGTGCTTTTAGTCTTTTCCGCCTAATCTTTTATGGGCTTTGTTAATCAGTCCATAGATTAGGTTTTAAACATTTTACAAGATATAAGATCGAGGAGTACACTACGTTACTCCTATCACTTTTACTACGTACATTTTCTTCTCTTACTTTTGTCACTGTTCTTTGGGAATTCTACTCTCTACCTTGTTACTCGGATTCGGTATTATCAATTTAATTACTTCTTTATCGTTTTTATTGCTTTTAATCCCTTTCCCTCTTACTTGATAATCGTTTAATCATTTAGTTTATTCATCATGTTTAGTTTGAATTGTCTGGTTATTGTTTTCGTTAATTTGGTAATTATGAGTAGCTAAATCCCTATGCTAAGACTATAGGGGACCCATGATTTGAAGGGAGAGTAATCGAATTACTAGGTTAATACCGGTACCGTCTTTGTTGTTAAAATGCTACAAATAACTGTAATTGCCTAATTGAGTCGACGCAATTAGACCCTTATTCTTAGTGGACCTTGACCTGGACCGAAAGGTTGGAAGGGGGAGACTAGTAGCGAACAATAGAGTATTGCAGCGAGGGCGAAAGTTAAACTGTTTACACTTTAGGGTGAATTAAGGACCGAAAGGTGACGTTCGCTACCCCTTAGACTGTACTGCATTAACCTGGGACCTAGATTACTCAACCTGATGATTATGGCGAACCGCTTGTCTTAGCTATTCTCTTTTATCTGTTAAACTCCTTCCTTTATTTCTCTTTCTTTTTACTCTGTTAGTTTAGAAATCACAATTATTAAACCCCCATTTTGGTTACCTTGGCGAACTTAGTTTAGCAGAAAAGTTCCTACCTCTCTGTGGATTCGACCCGACTTCCCTAGCTATATTAGTTAGTTGGAACCAGTTGGTTTATTTTTGACAGGTACGCGACAGACGTGTCAACTCTTTTCAAACTTTTCTAAACTTACTTTTTTATCATTTTTTTAGGGGGAAGCACTCCCGCTATCCGTCGCGCGTCGAGTCATTTGTTGAGTCATTTTGCTCATTATATAGGGCATTTTTTTTCTTTTTTTAGTTTCATTTCCACATTTTTGACTTGGTCAAGTTGCATTTTGTGTTGTTTAGATCAGTTTTTATGCTACACGTGTTCTATTTACATTTTTCTATATGAATTTCGACCGCATGACGGCGTCAACCGTCAAAATGCCAAACCTGTTTCCAAGCTAAGCCGCAGGTACGATAGATTTTACACCCACCAGCAGTAAATGGCTCATAAGCCATCATATATACACAGCAAAATATTCATATGTACAACAAAACTTGGGCTCATGCCCGATAGAAAAGTAAAATGTACAAAAATATAAGTCTAGCTGCGACGATCGGCCAGACGACCTCTCAACTCTGCCACCATCGCCTCAAGAATAGCAATGTCAGCATCTCGAACCTCCAGCTCCCTCGATAGGTAAGTCGTCTCCTCACGCGACTCCTCCAGCTCGCGATCCATCTAAAAGAAAGAAAAATGATAAATAACAAAGCATAGAAAGCCAAGTACTCCGAAAGTACTTCAAATGTTCATACATATCGAGAAAGAAAGAAAGGGAGGTTCATACCTGCCGACTCGAGGCACCTGAAAGAGCCTTCACATCATCGCTCGCAGTCGGTTGGCCATCCTCCACAGCTCCGCGTGTCTCGGTGGTGCCACCTACATTTCCATTTCAAAAATAAAACCATGATTAATATCGTGTTCTTACACGATCATTTCAAAAAAAAGAAAAAGACAGTCTAAATTGGGGGTTTATCCTCCTCACGACGTGCTGCCACTCGTCGAGTCCAGCCTCTGTTGCCGCCTCAGTGAAAGACGGAATCTCCATGGACACTGTCGTACCAGCTGGGCCTGGATACTACTCCAACCTCTCGGGAAAGGCGGGGGGGCTCGATGCCCGCCACCTCGATCTTCTGTCAAGCCAAGTTTGTCATTTCCAGACTATGATCAAAAGAATTCAACATTTCTATTACAAACGGCTAAGAAAGAACTATACTCACCATGATCGGCCAGTACGTCAGGCTCCTCCGTACGAACTCCGAGTACTCAAGCCCGGGAAAGAAAAGAGCGTTGTCGCTCGCTCCTGCGAGGTCAGCTGTCCTCTCAGCCTCTGAAGGCTCCCTAAACATCGTCTGTGGAGGAACGATGGGAACCACAAAAGCGTCAAAGAGGCACTGTAGTGCCGAGCTAACCACTCACCCAGGTCCCATGGGCGTCGTCAGAAGCAGCCTACTCGAACTCCTAGGTCAGAGAACGTTGGCTACAAAAGCTGGAGCGCCAGCGTAGTCCTCCCAAGGTCTCGGCACCCACTGAACGGATACCAAGGGTCATTCCTATGATCACTACTATTTGAGAAAGGCAAATAAGATCGAAAGTAAGGTAAAGTCCTTACACTGTCAAGCTGCACAACATTGACACCCCTTCTACAGGTGTCATAAGAAGACCGCTGGCTCTTCTGCCGGCACATAATCCAATCTCTAACTACGAGGTACTCCCTCGCCATGTCCGCAACTCTCTTGGGAGCGAAGCCAGAAAAGTACGAGTACATCCATGCCTAAAAAAGAAATGATCATTCATTATTAATGGTTTGTGATCGTACACTCAAGAATAATCTTTTATTCAATTCAAAATTTCCCGAAAATCCAAAATGATCTTTCATTACCTATTTTTTCTATTTATTCATTTCAATTCATGTTCAAAATGTTCTCTCATTCCAACAATTCAAATTTATTTCAAATAATCTTTCAAAATTCCTATTTCAATTCAAATTCAAAAATGATCTTTCATTATTATCTACTTCCTATTTCAAATTTATTCCGAACGATCTTTCATTTATAAAGTGGTTTACCATTTCTAAATCCATCAAATTCTTAAAAGAGAAATAAAGGAAGGTTCATACCTCTAAAATGAGACCTGGACCGACAGTAGCAGGAGAAGTCCCCTTCTCCATCAGCTCGGGACGAACCATGGCCCTCATGTACCGCATGAGGACCGCAAAGATAGGGGTAACCCAGCCCAAACGACCCAGGCTACTCAAGTCAGCAAGGAAAGGAAGAAGCTTCGTCCACAGCCTCCCCCATTCTCTCCGAAGTAAATCGAAGACAGAACCCACCAGAGCCACGGGCGGGCTCGTTGCTCAGCTGTACACGGTGGAGGAGGCACCATACCACCCACTGCAGTCATCTGCACCCTCGCCAGAGTCTTACCGTCAAAGTAATCCTTGACGTAAGAACTCGGAACTAGGTCGGGTACCCTAGCCGCAGCCTTGACCAGATTCCAGCCGATCAAACCCCTAGCCTCAGCTGAATCCGCTCTCATGGTCGTCATCGGCAACACTATCGGCTCCTCTCCACAAGGCAAGCCGGAGAACATGTCGTAGTCCTCTAAAGTAACCCCGATCTCTCCAAAAAGCATATGGAAAATCGAGGTCGTATCCTAGAAGCAATCCAGGAAGGCTCAAATCAGGCACATGTTAGCCCGAATCTTCTTCCCCTTAATCTCTCGCCAGCCCCTCACCAAAGATCCAAAGGCACCACGCTCGATGATCGACTTCTCCTCCTCCGACAACTTCTCACAGGCCTCCATCATGGTCGTATACCCAGAAAATGACCTCATATTTTCGGCCTCCTGCATTTTCAAAATTTTATTAGCTTCTAAGCTAAGTAAAGCAGATAATATAAAAAAAGACTTAATGCGATACAAGACAAGATCGAAAGCTCACCATGCTTCTTGCCGTACGGAACGACAAGTGGCTCTCCGCTGCCCAAATGAGATGTCGACCATCCCATTTATCGGCCCACTGAGGCGCGGGCACAAGCTGACGCCCCCTCCTCCTCACATTGGCCCTCCTGGCCACCTTTTCCTCTTCCTTGATCTTCTCCGTGGCCCTCATGTGAACCACCATAGCCATAAGGGGATCGACATCCACCTCCATGGGGTCTCGCCCCGAGGTAGAAGGTACGTCCTCTGTAAAAGAAAGCGAATCAAAGCATTTAGAGGCCATTTAAGCCGTCTTTTCAAGCAATCAAACACGTCGACAAATTGATAAAATCATGTTCCTACGTATCTAAACCAAACTTAGTCATGGCTACGAGCCGAAATTTCGGAAGCATTTCGCTACTATGGCCGAAACCCATGCAAAAAGTGTCCCAGAAGACCTATCACAAACAGAAGTTCCGACATGATAGCAAGTTTAGCCATAATCCAAGGGTTCCAAAACATCGAGTTTTATCAAAAATCGACTAGAATAAGGCCATTTTCGAGCCCTTTGAAGCGATTTAACAAAATCATATTATTTTGGTCTCATTTCATCAATACTCAACGAAAATTCGAAATGAATACATGGTTGTGCTCCTAGCATATTAAATTACGCATTTCTAATATCAATTTCAAGGGACAAATTCATTTGGAACGGAACCCCCAAATTTTCGACTATATTGGGGATGAAAACCCTAATTTTATATCCTAATTCAAGCTACAAATGCAAATTAAAGTAAAAACGAGATACATACCTAGATTTGTCATGATTTGTGATGGATTTTGAACAAGTTTTGGTGAAATTTGGTTGATTATTTGGTGTTTGTCGAGAGGAAGAAGAAGAAGAAGAAGAAAAGTTTTTGTTTAAATGAAATAGAACTCGCACTGAGTTCTGTTTTACTCAGGTATAGACGAGCTTGGGAGAAAACGCAGCAATTGTTGTCCCCTTTCCCAAGCCCATATGCCTGTTGCGCCTATTCTCTAGCAGGTTTCACAGAAGCTCTTGCTTTTAATTCGTTACAAATTCGTTATTTGTGGGCCCAAGCCCCATATTTTCACACTTTTGGATACTTCCTCTAGTGCTAGGGGTATTTTTGCTCCTTATATTTCCTACGGGTGTATTTTTTCACATAATTGGTCTACATTCTCCTCAGAGGTTGCAACATTTTATTCCCCAACGAGAGTTCGTTACCGTTATACAGCCCATGTATTTCTTTAATACAAATTCGATGCAAATTAATTATCAGCGATTCTCGGAAAGTCTCGTCTTCCATCAAGTAAATCTCAAATACGATTCTCGAAAAGTCTCACCTTCTGCAAGTCAATTATTCCTCAGCGGTTCTCGGAAAGCCCCGCCTTCAACCAAAATAATTATTAGCGGTTCTCAGAAAGTTTCGCTGCTTCCAAACGTTTCTCGGAAAGTCTCGCCCCTCTATAACGTCAAGTTTGCGCGGCGGTTCTCGGAAAGTCCTGCCCCTTTTTTTTACTCAGTGGTTCTCAAAAGTCTTGTCTCTGCCCCAGCAGTTTCTTCCAACGTCCTGCTGAATATCATATGATTCCCCACGAAGTTCCAGTTCGCCTACACCTCGGGTATGGTTTCTTCTTATGGCTGGCGAGCCTCCTTACGTAGTCTAATAGACTTTAAATGACCCTCCTCGATAGTCGACAAACTCTAAAATGTTCCCGACGACAGGTCCTTGGCTCAGACCCGTTGAGCTGCCTCGCTTCGCCATAGTCTTCAAGTTATAATCTTCGATTGACCTGAAGGCTATACTTTGACTTTTGCCTTATCCAAGCCTAAGTCAAAGTGGGGGCTCTGTAGACACCTCGTTTCTACACCTCCCACCAACCACCCAATGATGATTGGGCCGCATGTTTAATCACGCGGAGCGATTTATGATATTTCGTAAGTTCGTCGACACGTGATAGCTCAAACAGTTGAGTCAACCTCATAATCATCATCTACGCGCCGATACGGTCGTTTTGACAGTAATTAGAGTACATTTGGAGCCCGGGTCAAAAACCGCTTCCATTTTCTAAAACCATCTTAAAACCGAGTCGGAATATTTTGGAATTTTACGGAGTATTATTCCTAAAATTTGTCTTTTATCACGAAAACATCTACCTTGCGGAATAAGGAAGCATACATCTTCCCTAATTCTTAAATAGAACCGTGGAAATCTTCCTTGTTGAGGAGGAAACTACCCAAAAGAGAACGCAGTAGGTACTGCGCCTCTTGGAAGAATCGCAGTCCTTGTTGCGCCTCTTCCTGGGCTGCTTTTTCTCCAGTTTTCAGATTTCTTCCGGATTTCTTTCCTAATCCTACTTTTACCTAAATTCCTTCAAGTGATTAGTATAAATAGAGGCCTCCGCCTCACATATTTTTCACGCGAGTGTCCGCCCTTCTCTTTTTCCTTTGCATTCTAAGACCGCGCTCTTGCTTTTCGACGCCTACGTGCTTGCTCTACGAGACCACGTAAGCTCAGATCATTCTGAGTACCAGTCACGTGTCATAGACCGGCCCACTTGACCACTACACTTTAATCAACTCAATCAATTTGTTCTAAATCCTCTTAAGAGGGCACTTTCATATTACATCGAGTCGAGGAATCACTTAACAACAACTTAGTTAATCTCGCTTCATCAAACATGTAAGTCTGAGGGTGTAAATCCCGATTTTATTTATTGTATTTTATTTTGTATTAACTAATGTACGGATTTATATCACAAGTATGCTCAAAACCGATTTTAAAATAACCTTTTTAATCTATCTTTGCAAAACAGCAGCGAAAGACGACCAAGAAGAAACGCACTAGCAGGTGTGCCTTCTGGAATAGTCGCAGCATCTGTTACGCCTCTTCCAGAGGCTGCTTCTCTGCTGGTGCTCTTGTTCTTCTTCCTTGAGTATCTGTTCCTTTTTTGTCTTTCATTTTTCTACCTTTGTTTCTTCAATTCTCATATTTTCAGTTTATAAAACTTGTTTTTTTATTAATCCTTTTCGACTTAAATCCCTTATAATTAATATTTTCGGGTTTTCGTCATTAAATTCGAACCCAGATTTAAGAGGCTTGGTTTGTTCATTTCGAGTCCCTTGAATTCGTCTTTGATACATGATTTTCATTCTGTTTATCATCAATCTTTATTTTCCAGTTTCCGTCTTAATCGATCTTCAAAGTTTGCCCTTTTCGTTTCCAACATCGTATATAAATCATCTTTGTAAATCATGGTAATATTTCGTTCTTTTTTAATTCCCCCTTTTGCCGCTTTATGACGGTTCCATATGCATGTAATATGATTAAATCACTTCTACTCGAGTTATATACTAATAATCGACATTAATTAACCAACGAACAATAACGATTTAACGAGTATGACTTTCACAGTCAGAACCCAACTCAAGAAAAGACGCACGGTCTGATGCGCCTCTTCTAAGGGACGCAGCAGATGTTGCGCCTGTTCTGAGGTGGTTTCTGCCTCTGAACTCATCTCGTTCAGACGTAGCTTTGGTTTAAGGCTTTAATCGATTATTATTTCGTATTATCACTAATAATTCGACGTAGTTTCATATTTTAAATTCGTTTCTTTTATTTTTTTCTTTCCAAATCCCTTTCGAGCATATTTATAACGTAAATTCAAATTATCAATTGTAATTTATGTCTTTATTTCATATTGTTCTTGTATGAATAATTTAATTGGCATTCACATGTAATCAATCTAACTTCCAACTTCGACCCAATTAATTGATAAATTGTTTGTTCACCGACTTAGTCTAATTTCACATGCTAGGATTAATCTATGGATGTTGCATTGCATGCATATAATTGACAACATATCGAGTATAAACAACTTCCTTGATCATTAGTAGAGGCCGCTATCGAGGCGGGCGGGATTAGGTGTTCAAATAAACGAGCTTTCTAATACGTACCCTCACCTCTTACTCAAAATCTCTGTGAACATCCGTATTCATTGGCATCACGAGAGTCATTCTAGACATAAAATGCTAAGGGTATCGAATTTCTTAGTGTTCATGTCACTACTTTGCGTCTTGACATAACGCGATGTATTCGAACTTTTCCAATTTTCCATAAAAATTGGTGGCGACTCCACAAATGCAGACTTGTCAAACCTTTCACCGGTTTCAATGCCTTACAAATCGGTAACGGCCCATGACGTGCTTTGGCCCTCGCGCCGGAGTTCCATGGGAGAAGTGTCGTCGCCTCAAAACCAACGCGCGGGTGGCTGTGTCCACAGTTGTCAAAAACCGTCCACGACCCCAAGCCTCGACCCCTACTCCTTGGAGTCATGTTCATGCTCAACAAGGAGAAGAAAATAAGCTAAAAATTGTATAGTCACGACCTCTATCGGGGTTGATGACCCTTGGCCATAAGGGTTGCAAGTGCATGTGATAAAAGTGAAGAAATAAAGCTCAAAAGCCATTTTTCTACGACCCTTATTGGGGACAGTGACCCCTAGCACCCGGGGTGGCTGACATCTCAGCGCCTCTTCATATTCTCGCCTCCTCTTTATAATCCTAGCTTGTTATTTCGCAACCTATCCTATTTCCGTCATTTCTACTTTGTTTTAGGGTTTAGAAACTTTGTTTTCCATCTTCAATAATTTACATAAACATTTTATTTCTTTAGTTTACATTTGAATCGGGTTTATATCTCAAGCATTATTCTTCTATTTTCATTGCTCTTGCTAAAGTATTTCTCATTTGGTATTGTTCCTTCTTTTCCCTATTTCTCTGGTCAATTTCATTTCTTTATTTCCATATTATTGTCATGCAATTGTTTACATATTTGTTAGTAGTTAGTTTATTTGTTATAATGAGTGAGTAGTTTACATATTTAAGGGAAGGGATGTAGCATGTACAATTAGCATATGTCTTATTGTTGAATTGGGTTTGTTTTGTCATCTTACTGTCTCTACTCCTATCCTTGTTTTTCCATGATAACCTATGATTTGTGGCCAAAGTTATATGTTTATATTTGTTAATATCCGACCTAAGACCGAAAGCCGGGAAGGAAGTTAGACAAAGCATTGAGTAGTAAGGCGGCCTAGTAAGATCAAAAGCCTCTAGGACCCGTCTTATAGTCGGCAATAAACCTTTAGGCATGTGCCATTGACTTAGACAATTACTGACTTGACAATACCCGTATTAGACAATATGATTATGCTAGTTTACACGTGAAACCCGTATCCCTAGATTCCTCTTTATATTGTAATAATTTCATCTTGTTTATCGCTTAATTTTACAAATCAAACATCCATCCAAATCGTAATCGACCTTGATAAAATTCGCTCCATGACAACTTGTTTAGCAACTCCCGTCTCCCTGTGATTTGACCCCTACTTGATTAACTACATTTATTTGTTGTTAGCCTTGCATAGGGTATTAATCTTTGATTTGGGTACGCGACAACCCTATAACTACCACCTCATCGCCCCCTCCCATGTGCACCATCGGCAGACTGACTTCTAGACCCACCACCCATTCCTACAAGCCCAGACCCATCCCCACACCAACCAGATCGACTCTATCGAACTCAGAACCAACCTAGACCCACCTTATGCACCCACTAAAACCCAACTTGGACGCGCCCTACCCCCTCCTGCATGCCCTCTAACCACCTCTATTCCTATGTGTTGGACCTTCCACCCTGCTCACCTACCATCCCCAAGGCCCCAACTACCCTTTCCCAATAACCCTAATTTTTTTTTGAAGGGATTAAATATAAATTAATTACATCTCCTTGATTGATAGAATTGACGTATAATTAAATTAAGTTAGAAGCAATATAAGAATATAAATCCATAATTGAGTAAATTGGTTCGAATTTGATTATTTTTGAGAGAGAGAGAGAGAGAGAGTAAGAGAGATTTTTGTTTTGTTTTGTTTAGAAGAAAAAGTATGGAAAATTAATGGCAAAAAGTAGATCAAAGAGTAAAGTTTTTTTGTCTAACACCACCTTTAATATAGGTCACTTTTCGAAACACCACCTTCAAAAAAATTTCTTATTTTCTACTGCCTTTAAATTTTTCTTTTTGTTAAACACTACTCCCTCCGTCCCGGTCAATTGTTATCATTTGGTTTTGGCACGAAAACCAAGGAAAGAGGAGGGGGTCAATTACTAAATGACAAGTGGAACAAATTGATTGTGAATGATCAAATTGCTCATCAAGTTCATTCTTAAAATAGAAAGGACAACAATTGACTGAGACACCCCAAAATGGAAAAGGACAACAAATGACCGGGACAGAGGGAGTACTTTTTTGCCGGAGTTTGACAAAATTAAAAAAAGTCCGGCGTTGACTTTCATCACCTTACCCATTTTTTTCGTTTATACTCCCATCCCTCGTTTTTCCCCACTCCACCATCCTGTTAATTTAATCACTAATTTATCAAATTCTTCATCCAAATTTGACTATTTGAATACACTATTTGGTTTCCAATCAAAAGTTCAAGTAATTTATTTCCAAAAACTGTTTTTTCTTGGTATGACAGCCTCTCGTTTTGCTATTGTCGAGTTTAGTGGCCTTTCCATACTTGGTAGTGTAGGAGGAACTGTAACACTACGGATTCTCCTTAGAGCCTACTCGACCGAGTAGAGCCTACTCGGCCGAGTAGTGCTCTGAGTGCGTGTTATTTTGGTTTTGCCGAGGAATACTCGGCCGAGTATAGTGAATACTCGACCGAGTATTGGACACTCGGCCGAGTGTGCACTTACTCGACCGAGTGTCCGGTTTGGCGAAGTTATATTTCGACGGTTTGATTAAGGAGTGATTAGGGTATTTTATATTTCCGCGACAGTTTTCTAATATCATTTTCACAACATTATCATTTCTACGTTACCCTAATCATACCCAAAGCATTCCCTAATCCTTCCATTGAACATTTCGTAGCATTTTGTGTGGGTAATTGCGGTGATTCTTGCGTATAAGTTCTTGTTGCACTGTTGGTAAGTTCTATCTTTGTGATTATTGCATCTTTTTGGGTTACTGTACATTAATATAGGAAGGGGATGTTGGGAATTGTACAAAGTGTAATTGTGTTGTATGATCATTGTATAGGAGAAGACTTCGTAGAGGAGCCTTTTTTACTGTCCGTGTTGCATACTGTTGTGATTGCTAAGGTAGGGTTTTCCCTACTCAGTTACTGTGCTTTACATGTTATGTTGTTGCAATTATCGTTGTCTGTTGATCATCGTAGTATGGAGATTGTTGTGACAGTGTTGATGTGAGGGGATTGAGATGACAGTAACGTCATGTGATTGTTATTGTGGTGGAGTCACTTGCGGGAGTGGCTTCACACCCTAGTTCGCCCTCCGTGGAACCCGCCACGGGAGGGGATGTGCACATTAAGGGACAGGGATTATTGTCGCTCGTTGAGGAGCTGGACTAGGTGGGATCGGCTGCGGTCACCCACTGGCGGCGAGGATTACCTGTTGCGATGGGTAATCTGGCAGGGCTACACACTTTAGTGTGTAGTCGGTTTCTATGTGAGCTTGGGTGATTGGGAGTTGACGATGATCAGACGAGTATTGCATTTGTTTGTCTTGTTTGTTGCATAATACTGACCCCGTTGTTGTTGTGGAATCTGCGGTGATCCATTCGGGGATGGTGAGCAGGCTTGACAGGTTTTGCTAGTGAGAGCTTGGGGATTATCTTGGGAGATTTGCCACCACGAGTCATAGCATCACCGTCAGAGTCTTAGCGAGTTTTCTTTTATTGTTATTAAGACTTTGAAGTTGTATTTCGTTAGACAGTATTTGGTTTTGGATATTGTACACTTTGCAAATTACATTACTTTAATAAATGTGCTCAGTTCAGACGCTTTTGATATGTACTAACCTCGGGCAACCGAGATGGTAACGCACTCTCATGGTAGGGTGGTCCTGGTAAGGCACCTTGGTATGAGGGGGTGTTACAAAGTGGTATCAGAGCCGAAGATTCCGGCACCTAAACAAATGAATTTAATGAACCTAGGGAGTCTAAATAAAATGAACCCGGGGAGAGTTGTTTGGAGCTACCGCAAAGACTCGGGAGACGTCCCGGAGTCGCACATTGGCCCTTACTAACTTGAACCGGTAACATGGGGGAAAGTGTGATGAGGACTAGGCTTTGTATGTGCACTTATGTGAAGATACATGTTGGTAAAAGTCGATAGTCGCATATATGTGTGATGAAGTTCTTAATTGTTGTGGTGGGAGAAGTAGTAGATGGAACGGGTTGTGATTTCAACGTTGAATTTAGTATATGTGCAAATTGGATGTTGATATGATTACAATATGGTGTTAAAGTTTAATATGTGCATTACATGCTAACGTGATTATAACGGGATTTTAAATTCTTAAGTATTTGCTGCGGGAACAGTGAACATGATAGGGGAATCGTAATCTGTAAATCTTTTATGGTGTAACTCGGCCGAGCATGGTAGACACTCGACCGAGTATGGAGTACTCGACCGAGTATGGAGTACTCGGCCGAGTAGCCAAAACTCGACCGAGTGTTGTTTGATAAGAAGTAGCAATTGCTACTGTTTGCGATAACTCGACCGAGTATGCGTGTATACTCGACCGAGTGTCGTCCACTCGGCCGAGTGTGGTTGCACTCGACCGAGTGTTCTTTTTGGCGTTTTGGCGTTTGTCTCTGGAGTCGATACTCGACCGAGTATCTGGGAAGGTACTCGACCGAGTCACCTTTACTCGACCGAGTATGATGTATACTCGGCCGAGTGTTCTTATGGCGGAAAGGGTGTTAAAATTTTGAGCATATGTTTACGTTTCTTTCTTTCTTATCAGCTCAAAATGCCGCCCAAAAGAACTCCCGCGCAGATCCAAGCTTCAGAGATGTCTATTGATGAGGTTGCTCGCATGATTGAGCAACAAGAGGCTCTCCTTGAAGCTCTCAAAAATGTGGGAAAAGAAAACGAGAAGAAGATGGATGCGACCCAGCTTAGCATCAACATTGCTCGTTTTCACCCTCCCACATATGACGGGGTAGGTGAACCAAAGCTGCTCGAGAAGTGGCACCGTGAGATTGAGGCTCTCATGGAAATGGTTAAGTTCCCTGAGGACATGATTGTTGAACAGGTAGTGTACTACCTAAGGGGAGAAGCTGCAGTTTGGTGGCAGAACGTCAAGGAAGATGCTAGAGCTTACTACCAGGAAGAAGGGGCTATTCCGTGGTCCGGGTTGAAGAGTGCTATGAGGGAGCGATTTGTGCGGAGCATATCCGACACAAGATGAGATCCGACTTTGAATCTTTCACTATGTCCGAGGAGATGACAGTCACTGATTACTATCATCGGTTTATGGAGCTATCTCGTTATGTGGAAGATTTGCAGCTCGGACAGAGAGGTTTGGCTCTCCGATTTGAGAGGGGTTTGTCTGCTAAGATCGTGAGTCGTATGCCTTTGGGGGTTGCTACGACCTCAAGGAAGTGTATCGAGGGCGGGTCAAGCCGAGAGAATGGTGGATCTCTCAAGGGAGATCGAGGAGAGGATCTACGAGAAAAGAGGAAGGCGATAGCGGGAACAACAATCACCCAACCAACAAGAAAGGGAATTTCAATCATGCCAAGGCTTTCTCTAGTGGAGCTGGGTTCTCTGGAGGTTCTCGTGGCTAGGGAAAGAATGGAGGTCGGGCTGTAAGTGACAACACGAACCTTACGTGTTTCAAGCGTGGTGGGATAGGCCACAAAGGCGGGAATGCACGAGCTACAAGCCCGGAAATGCTTCGGGAGCTCGATCAGGAAATTTCTCTCGGGGCCGACTCGAGTTTTGCTAGTAACCGACCGGGAGGTTCATGGGGCAATGAAGTGGACGGGGGTAACCGGGGCGGTTACAATCGCGGTGGTGGTGGATCTTACAGCGTCGGAATAACAAAGTGTCACCCAAGATTCGGCAGCTAAACCTAGTACCTCCAATGCTTGATTCGGGGTGGAGGACGGAAGAATAGTGGAAAGCTCTTCATGATGGATAAGCGGGAAGCACAAGATGATGCTCATGTAGGGTTACCGGTACCTTTCTTGTTAATAATGTACCGTCCTTTGTTTTGTTTGATTCAGGGGCTACACATTCTTTTGTGTCTAAAAGTCATGTTGTGTCTATGGGTTTGGGACAGTTTGAGGTTGTAAAAGATGATGTGTTCATACCTTCGGGGAGTCGTGTCGTGTCTCAAGTTATATAACGGTATATCTATGGTGATTGGAGGGGTAGATTTACCAAGAAACTTTGTTAGAATTTCCTAAGGATGGGTTTGAGGTGATTGTCGGGATGGATTGGCTAGGTAGGTATGACGCCAGGATAGATTGTAGACAAAAGAGAGTGTCTTTAAAGGGTCCCAAGGGTGTTAAGGTGTCCTATAGAGGGTTTGTGGTAAAGCCTAAGTGTAGGTTTATAGCGGTTATGACTTTAAAGTCATGTTTAAGGAAGAAGTGTCCCTTAATTCTTTGTCATGTGAGAGATCACCGAGTAGAGCCGCCGACAACTTCTGAGATTTCCGTGGTGAAAGAATTTGAAGATGTATTTCCTGAGGAAATACCGAGTTTGCCTCCCAAGAGGGATGTCGATTTCAGCGTGGAGCTTAAGCCGGGAACGGGTCCTATATCCAAAGCACCTTATCGTATGGCACCTAAAGAGTTGGCCGAGTGAAGAAGCGAGATACATGAGTTGTTAGACAAGGGTTATATCGGGCCTAGCGTGTCACCGTGGGGAGCTCCAGTTCTTTTTGTAAAGAAGAAAGATGGGAGTATGAGACTGTGCATTGATTACGGAGAGCTCAATCGGGTCACCGTGAAGAACAAGTATCCGTTGCCAAGGATTGACGATTTGTTTGATCAGCTAAGTGGAGCTGGTGTGTTCTCTAAGATTGATCTGAGGTCGGGGTATCATCAACTGAGGATAGCGGATGAGGACATTCCTAAAACAGCGTTCCGATCTCGTTATGGTCACTACGAGTACGTAGTGATGCCTTTTGGGTTGACCAATGCGCCAACAGCTTTTATGGATTTGATGAACCGGATCTTCACACCGTTTTTGGATAGGTTTGTGGTTGTTTTCATAGACGATATCCTAGTTTATTCCAAGACCAAGGAAGAGCACGAAGAGCATTTGAGGATAGTCTTGCAGACTTTGAGAGAAAATCAGCTCTATGCCAAGTTATCCAAGTGTGAGTTCTGGTTAGAGGAAGTGGCTTTTCTAGACCATGTAATATCCAAGAAGGGAGTATCTGTGGATCCTAGTAAGATTGAGGCTGTCACCAAGTGGGAATCGCCGAAGAATGTTGCAGAGATCCGGAGTTTCTTAGGCCTTGCTGGCTACTACCGGAGGTTTGTGAAAGATTTCTCTACCATAGCACGGCCTATGACATCCTTGATGAGGAAGGAAGTCAGATTCGTTTGGGATGAGAGTTGTGAAACGGCGTTTCAGACCTTAAAAGAACGCTTGACCACAGCTCCTATCCTAGCCTTGCCAGAGGGTTGTGAGAACTTTGAAGTCTATACCGACGCTTCAAAGAACGGTCTAGGTTGTGTTTTGATGCAGGGAGGGAAAGTGATAGCTTATGCTTCGAGACAGTTGAAACAATATGAGGAGAGTTACCCTACTCATGATTTGGAGCTGGGTGCAGTTGTGTTCGCTCTTAAGATTTGGAGGCACTATCTTTACGGTGTAACTTTTAAGGTGTTCTCCGATCATAAGAGTCTAAAGTATATCTACACTCAAAAGGAGCTTAACATGCGACAGAGGCGGTGGATGGAACTGATTGGAGATTATGATATGGAGATCATCTATCACGAAGGTAAAGCTAATGTGGTCGCAGATGCTTTGAGTAGGAAGAGCGTTCATTCGCTATGTACATCTATGTCCTTGCTGAAGTTGAGAGATGAGATGTCTAGATTGGGGATCTTTATGATTCGAGAAGGGAATACCATCGGGGATTTGACGATCGAGCCAGAGTTGTATGAAAACATCAAAAGTAAGCAAGAGCTTGATCCTAAGATCCGGGAGTGGAAGTCAAAGGTAGAGAGTGGAGCGACTTCCGGGTTCTCTATTCATCCGGATGGGAGTGTTCGTTTTGATGGGAGATGGTGTGTTCGACGATGCGAGTTAAGGAGAATGATCTTGTCTCGAGGCTCATTGCACTCCTTATTCAGTTCACCCGGGTGGTGACAAGTCGTCTGAGAGACCTTAAGAAGACTTTTCGGTGGCCGAACATAAAGAGAGATGTAGCGAGTTTGTGGCTAGATGTTTGACCGCCAAAGGGTCAAAGGTGAACAAAGGAGACCTCAAGGTAAGATTCAGTCTCGACGAGCGGTGCCCGAGTGGAAGTGGGAGTCGATCTCCATGGATTTTATTGTGGGATTACCTAGGTCACAGCAAGGTAACAACATGATTTGGGTGATTGTGGATCGGTTAACCAAATCAGCCCATTTCGTTCCCATGAAGGATACTTGGTCTAAGATGCGGTGGCTTTGGGTTACAGAAAGCATGTGGTTCGGTTACATGGTATTCTGAAAGATATTGTTTCCGATCGTGATGCGAGGTTCATATCAAAGTTTTGGCAAGAGCGTAAGAGTTGATGGGTACAACGCTGAAGATGAGTACGACTTTTCATCCAAGAACCGATGGTCGACAGAACGGACCATCAAGACCTTAGAAGACATGCTAAGGGCATGTGTTATGGACTTTGGAGGCGATTGGGAAGACAGACTTGATTTGATTGAGTTTTCATACAATAATAGTTATCATACAAGCATTGGGATGGCACCTTTTGAAGCTTTGTATGGCCGGAAATGCCGAAGTCCGGTTTGTTGGGATGATAGTTCCGAGGCGGTGGTTTTAGGGCCACAACTGGTTCAAGATATGGTTGAGCAGATCCAGTTGATTCGCGAGAAGATGAGAGCGACTCAAGATCGTCGAAGAGCTACGCCGACTTACACCGCAGGGATATTGAGTTCGCGGTAGGTGACAAGGTACTTTTGAAAGTGTCACCTATGCGAGGTGTTATGAGGTTTGGGAAAAAGGGTAAGTTAAGCCAAAAGTTTATAGGTCCTTATGAAATTCTGGACCGTGTTGGCGAGGTAGCCTACAGGTTAGCTTTACCACCAGCTTTGGATAGAGTGCACAATGTCTTTCATGTGTCTCAACTTCGGAAATATGTGAGTGATCCGTCGCACATCCTCGAGATGGAGAATATTGAACTCGATGAATCCTTGTCCTATGCCGAGATTCCTAAGGAGATTCTTGATCGCAAGGTTCGTAAGACCCGGAATGGTGAGACGGTCTTACTCAAGGTCCTTTGGTCTAATCATAATGTGGAGGAAGCCACATGGGAACCCGAGGAAGCTATGCGAGACCGTTTTCCTAACCTTTTTGATCAGGTATGTTTGGTTACGGGGACGTAACCGTTGTCTTTTTAGGGGGGTAGGAGATGGTCGCGATGGTGTTTCGTTGTTTCTTTTTGCTTTGTTTGGTTAGAGTCGGGAGATGCGTTTGGGGTAACTGGTTGTGATGTTTGTATAGTTCCTTAGTTCCTTTGAGTTGTTTCATATGATTGTTAGAGTCTTGTGTCGTGGGGGTTGTGTTTACTTGTGGTAGAGTGTGAACTTCGGGACGAAGTTCTTTTTAGGGGGAAAGATTGTAACACTACGGATTCTCCTTAGAGCCTACTCGACCGAGTAGAGCCTACTCGGCCGAGTAGTGCTCTGAGTGCGTGTTATTTTGGTTTCGCGAGGAATACTCGTACGAGTATAGTGAATACTCGACCGAGTATTGGACACTCGGCCGAGTGTGCACTTACTCGACCGAGTGTCCGGTTTGGCGAAGTTATATTTCGACGGTTTGATTAAGGAGTGATTAGGGTATTTTATATTTCATGACAGTTTTCTAATATCATTTTCACAACATTATCATTTCTACGTTACCCTAATCATACCCAAAGCATTCCCTAATCCTTCCATTGAACATTTCGTAGCATTTTGTGTGGGTAATTGCGGTGATTCTTGCGTATAAGTTCTTGTTGACCTTTTGTTGGTAAGTTCTATCTTTGTGATTATTGCATCTTTTTGGGTTCTTGTACATTAATATGGGAAGGGGATGTTGGGAATTGTACAAAGTGTAATTGTGTTGTATGATCATTGTATAGGAGAAGACTTCGTAGAGGAGCCTTTTTTTGTCGTGTTGCATCTTCTTTGTGATTGCTAAGGTAGGGTTTTCCTACTCGATTCGTGCTTTACATGTTATGTTGTTGCAATTATCGTTGTCTGTTGATCATCGTAGTATGGAGATTGTTGTGATAGTGTTGATGTGAGGGGATTGAGATGACAGTAACGTCATGTGATTGTTATTGTGGTGGAGTCACTTGCGGGAGTGGCTTCACACCCTAGTTCGCCCTCCGTGGAACCCGCCACGGGAGGGGATGTGCACATTAAGGGACAGGGATTATTAGTCGCTCGTTGAGGAGCTGGACTAGGTGGGATCGGTGCGGTCACCCACTGGCGGCGAGGATTACCTGTTGCGATGGGTAATCTGGCAGGGCTACACACTTTAGTGTGTAGTCGGTTTCTATGTGAGCTTGGGTGATTGGGAGTTGACGATGATCAGACGAGTATTGCATTTGTTTGTCTTGTTTGTTGCATAATCGACCCGTTGTTGTTGTGGAATCTGCGGTGATCCATTCGGGGATGGTGAGCAGGCTTGACAGGTTTTGCTAGTGAGAGCTTGGGGATTATCTTGGGAGATTTGCCACCACGAGTCATAGCATCACCGTCAGAGTCTTAGCGAGTTTTCTTTTATTGTTATTAAGACTTTGAAGTTGTATTTCGTTAGACAGTATTTGGTTTTGGATATTGTACACTTTGCAAATTACATTACTTTAATAAATGTGCTCAGTTCATACGCTTTTGATATGTACTAACCTCGGGCAACCGAGATGGTAACGCACTCTCATGGTAGGGTGGTCCTGGTAAGGCACCTTGGTATGAGGGGGTGTTACAGGAACATTTGATAAGAGGGATTCAATGTAATTTCAAAGCTTTAATAAAACATTTTTTTGATGGAAAGTAGAACAAATGAGTTAGAAAAAATGAAGAAAGAGGATATAATGTTGAAGATAAGGAGGGGAATAATTAGAGTTATAGAATACAAAGGTGAAAATGGAGAGAAATTATAAAGGGAGTTGAAAAATAAGATTCCGACCAGATTCCGGCCAATTGGTTGTATTTTACAATTGAGTAAATTATCAATTACGCCCACGCTTAATCCACTTTTTTACATTTACTCCCACGTCAATTTTTTTTTTATAAAATTACACCCAAATTAATAGCTCAGGTTATATTTTGCACCCAATGACATTTTCAGGTGAAAATTTTCATGAAATGACGAATTTGCCCCCGCAATTATAAGTCTCCGTTTGGCGTTTAATTCTTCATTTACTTCCCTTCTTTTCACTTGTCTAACCTAATTTATCCGGAAAATTTCCCCCAAAAAATTTCTCCCTAAAAATTCTCCCAAATTTCCGTCGTAATATCTTAATCTTTGAGAGATTGCTGATCCATCACCACTATCACTTTAGTAATTTATGTAAGTTGTCCTTCTATTTCTTCTTTCTAATTTGTTTGTAGTTTATTGTTTGATTTCTGCTACTTATTTTCTAGGTTTTGTATTTGAAATTTCTGGGTTTTGCATATTTGTGCCTTAAATTAGGTTTTCCCATCTTTGAATTTCTCCCTTATTGTGGATATATTGTAGGAAATAACTTCAAAAACAATGGGGATACACTTACCTTGAGGACGAGTTCTTCAAATAAATTTGGGGAAAATGAGAGAAGAGGGAATGAATGAATGAGGAAAAAGAGGGGCAAATAACTATGCTTAATAATAGAAGAGGGAAGGGTAAAATAGTCTTGAAATTATTGTTTTGCCCAAAAAAATTGAAAATTGACGGAAATATGACATGAATCCGATATTGGGTGCAAAATATAAACTGAGCAATTATTTTGGGTGTAAAATATTAAAAAAATTTGACGTGAGAGTAAATTTTAAAAAGTGGATTAAGCATGGGTGTAATTGATAATTTACTCTTTACAATTTTATTATTTTAAAGGTGACAAAAAAATAAAACAAAAAATTAAAGGTGGTATTTTGCAAATATTTTTTTATAAGGTGGTGGTGGACAAAAAAACCCAAAGTGTAAATCTTATGATAGAATGAAAGAGTAATTATAGTTTAGTTTAATTAAGTTTCGGTTTATGATAGCAAAATTGTTTTTTTTTTTTTTTTAGTACTATTTATGATAGCAGAAATGGGATAGAATAATGGAAGGTAAGATGGTGATTTGAAGAGAAGTAGGGGTGACACTCGCGCTAGTTGCTACAGTAGTAGTATACAATCTCTTCTCCAGCTCACCCACTATTGCTGGTGCTGTATCTTACAAAAAAAACCCCTAACAATGGCGGAACAGGTATCAATCCATCACTTCCTTTCTTCCCTTTTATTCATTCCATCTATCTTGAAATTGCTAATTAATTAATTAGTTAATTAATTATATGTAACACTAGTCTGATATGTATGCCTTGAAAATGTTTTTGGTAAAACAGGTAAAGAAAACAGGTCTGGAAAGGAAGGAAATTAGGTTCTTTAAAAGCATCGGTTTGGGTTTCAAAAGTATTGTGAATCAGGTGTCGCATTATTGTTTATGATTCTGAATGTGGTTTACTGGGCAGTTTGAAACAAAGTATTTGCGCCCTTCTTTAATAGTTTAATTACAGACTGCACATTCTGGTGCTTCCATTCAAACGCTCCTCAGTTTTGCCTTTAACATGTCGAGTTTGGACAATAAAATCTCACTCATCACTTTTCTTTTAACATTCCCTAATATTAAGATGTTTTAGGCTATTAGCTAAATTTCTGAAGCCGTTATATTGAACACCTTATTGTAGGGACATACATTGACAAGAAATGCCCCTTAAGGTAAAAGTACTTCTTACCGTTAATCAACTTTATTTGTGGTATCAGATATGAGAAGAGGCACTTCAACATTGCAGCCCATGTTTCACCTTGCTTTCGTGTTAAGGAAGGAGACCATGTCATCATCGGACAGTGCAGGTCAGTCTTTTGCTAGCTCTTTTTAAAAATGTTCTCTTCAGTTTATATTCTTCCGATATCTGCATGTTGGATATTTATCATGTTTTTCTCTCATTTCTGGTCCTCTATTTTTCTACCATCAGTGGTGATTTCTAATGATGATTTATGCTAGTCGAGCCCAAGGAATTTGGGATTAAGGCTCTACTGTTTTTGTTGATTCTATCTTCTGGTATATGGACTGATATTTGTCCTGTTGATTTCTTCACAGGCCATTGTCGAAGACAGTCAAGTTTAATCTCTTGAAGGTTATTCTAGCTGGGTCTACTGCTGGTGGCAAGAAGGCCTTCACCGGCATGTAACCTCATTTCACTTGCGTTTTCATTTTTTTGAGAATTTTTTATGGTTTCCAGTTGAAACCTTTTTCAGGTGTTTGATTATACGTTCGCCGAAGTGTTTGTACGATGGTATGAGAACGCTGTTGACTTCTGTGATTCTGAATTTGATACTATCAGATAGTTTTACTTCACACTACCTATCATTCTAATTTCATTCTAGATATTCACCACTCTTGGATTGCAATCATGGTCATATTCTCCCTCTTGGCAATAAACTAATGAAATATACATGTTCTTCCATGGGTGCATCTTTGTTGTTGATTTTCGCATTCCTACTTTGGTTTTTTTATCTGCATATTGATTATTTATTTTATTTTCCTTTCCTATTTTCTATTTTTGTTACTTTACATGATGTTGAGAGTTTCAAATGATTGTCTAGAATGATAGTCTAGGTTTGCCAAAGCGAAATCAAATTTGAATGGTAAAATGAAAGTTGGTGTACAGTATCAATTAGAATTATAGTACTGGCCTCAATTTTTTTTTTGTGTGGTTTTTCTTTTCTCCTTCTATGTTTGCGAGGTTAAGATTGTGAATTGTCTTTGGGGTGTGACTGATGCCTGAACTTTTTGTTTAAGCGTTCTGGTTTCCGTTAAGCTTTGTGGGTGTTGAAGCTCGAGCTGTAGCTCATTGACATCAATCTCATCATACATTCATACTACCTAGTTTCAAAGAGGTATCAGATATGTCGTTGGTTTGGTGTTACACTGTACACTGGATGTCGATCTTATTTTGTACTACTTGGTAAATGAGAGGAACAAAAAAATGCAAGGGGAGATGTGTGTGTAATGAATTACGTTCAGTTGTGAAACTTAATTTGCCGTGGCCTGACAAATATATTGATTGAACACTGATGCAGAAGCAGAAATTCAAAGTCTACTGTGTAGAATGTATGACTTTTAGCTTGTCAGCTGTATTATCCTATCCCAATATTATTCTCTTTGTTTTGGCTATTAGCTATTTCAACGAAATTGCATTAGCTCTAGAAGTGTACAACTACAACTCTACAAGGCATGTTATTGAGCAAGGTATGTATTCAAAGTCGTCTAATCAGAAAAAGTCAATGAATTGATCATTTCATTTAGTATTGACGAAAACAACTAGCTGATTATGTCTATCTAAATATGCTCACTATCAGTATTACCCCGAATTTGCCTATAAAAATACTTATCTTCCTTTGTTATACTTCTCCATTCATAAAGCCTCATTATATAAACACACCCATTGTATTTCTTTGAATTGTATCCCTCCTATGAAATCTTAACTATTAGACTAAGACATCATTAACAACAAATCATCGTCCGAAAACTTTGTTTTACATCCTCCAGCCCGTGACTTATAGTACCTAGTTTCACCTTAATATAAAATGGGTTACGTAGTTGCGAGTGCATCCGAATACTTGGTCATAACCGGCGCAGGGATCAAAGACATCAAGCTAACCAAGAAGGCATGGGTCTATCCCGGTCAGTCATGCACCAAATTTGACATTTCTCCGGTCAACTACACATACGAGGTGCATGCCATGAGCTCAGAGAAGCTGCCCTTCATCCTGCCTGCGGTCTTCACCATTGGACCACGAGCAGACGACCCCGAGAGCCTAGTAAAGTATGCCAAGCTCATTTCTCCACACGACAAGCTCTCTCAGCATGTCAAAGACCTGGTGAAGGGCGTAATCGAGGGCGAAACTCGAGTCCTAGCTGCGTCCATGACAATGGAAGAGGTGTTTAAGGGGACCAAGGAGTTTAAGCATGAGGTGTTTGGGAAGGTGCAGCTTGAGCTTGATCAGTTTGGGTTGGTTATTTATAATGCTAATATTAAACAATTGGAGGATATGCCTGGTCATGAATATTTCTCTTATTTGGGTCAAAAGACCCAAATGGAAGCAGCTAATCAGGTTCATTTTTATTATTATTATTATTATTATTATTTGGTTTATATTTATTGTTGTTTAATTCTTCATTTGACCAAGTTTTGTTCTTTATGGAATTTGACCTTGTTAAACTATTTTGGCTAATTTAAGTTGAAGATTTCTTTCTTCCATTGACTAACACTCTTATCACTCCTATCCGTAGATGATTTAATAAGCAATTTTTCTATTCACTTAGCAATCCTTATACCATACACCCAGGTGTATGGTACTTCATACTCCAACTTTAATTTAGTTTTTTAAAACCGTTAAAACTTAGATTTCATAAATTAGAAAAATTTAAAAATTATACCATTATTCGTGATTTTGATTCCTCTATAATTTGAGATCACATTTGATATATTTTGGTGTTTATTTTAATTTTACTCGCATATTCACACCATATAATTGACATGTTCATCACAATAAAATATTCACATTACATAGTTGACATATTCATATAAATCAAACTTCTTATTCTAAAATTAAAACTCACATACTCACCCAATTAATTAACATATTCACAAATACATATGACAAATACATAAAGGTTATCATAAATATTAATCTAACATAACCTAACATATATTCACAAAGTATAACTACATATTCATCACATATAGATTACATATACGCAAAACATAAACCTCATATTCACAATATATAACATGTGAATATATCACTTATTTATATTTTGTGGATATCGATATCTTCATTTGCGGACTCGTTCAAATAAACGGAATAATAATCATGAACGTTTTGCTCCATAGACAGAAGCAAAGCGAATAATGCAAAATAATTTGGCCAAAAAACATGAAATTTACGTAATTGAGTAGTAATAGATCCATGATAGAGTTTTTGTAGAATAACATAAGTATTAGAGCAGCAGTGTAACTAATTGTAACATAGTGGATTAGTGGGTGGTTATTTTTATAATTTTTGTTTTTTATTTATTTTTCTTTAATAACTCCCTTGGGAGTATCATGCTCCCTACTCCTGGGAGCATGATATAATTTACCATTCACTTAGTCCCAATTATTTATTTGTTTTTTTTTTTATATTTTTTTTGTGAGAGGTATTTTAATGAAAGACAAATAAATGATTGACACTGGGTTAATTTTGACACGATAAATACTGCACTGCATTTTTGTTAAAACCATTAAAGTTCACAAATTATTGTTGGACATTCTAGACCTGGCAAAAAACCCGGGTCAACAGTTCGGGCCGGGTCAGTTCGGGTTGGGTCAGTTCGGGTCTCTCATTGATTTCGGGTTAATTCAGGTCGGGACGGATCATTTCGGGTTTCAGGGCTGTTTCGGGTTTGTTGGTCGTGTCTGTTTCGGGTCAAGCGGGTCGAGTTGTTTCGGGTCGGGTCATTTTTGGGTCAATGAATAATAGAGAAATAGTCATTTCAAGTCTTTTCGGTTCAATTAAAGTTATATTCTGTCGGGTCATTTTCGTGTTTGGCGGTTTTGGATCGGGTCATTTTTGGGTTTTCGGGACACATTCAGGTTATGTAGTTCGGGTCACTTCGGGTCTCGGGTCAATCGGGTCGGGTTGCTTTTGCCAGGTCTACATTACTCTAGCACATAACCATGTCGTAGTTGGAACCGAGTTAGAATAATTAACATCGAAGTTGGGACATATTTGTGTCTAAATGTAGGCTAAGATAGACGTGGCGGAGGCGAGGAAGAAGGGAGAAATAGGATCAAAGTTAAGGGAAGGAGAAACATTGCAAAATGCATCAGCCATTGATGCCGAGACGAAGATCATATCAGTACAAAGGACTGGACAAGCAAAAAAGGAAGAGTTGAAAGTGAAAGCAGAGGTGCAAATATTTGAAAATGAAAGGATTGCTGAGGTGGCAAAGACTAATGCTGACTTGGCAATGAAGAAAGCTGGTTGGACAAGGGATGCTCAGGTTGCTGAGGTGGAAGCTGAGAAGGCGGTCAAGTTAAGAGAAGCTGAGTTGCAAAAGGAGGTTGAGATTTTGAATGCTTTGACACAAACTGAGAAATTAAAAGCTGAGTTTCTGAGTAAAGCTAGTGTTGAATATGAAACCAAGGTTTGTTTTCTCCTTTCCTTTTCATGATATATTTTTTGTTGGAATGTCCTAACAAATCCTTTATTGATAATTAATTTGTGTCTACTTTATGTTATTGTTGGGAGATTAGAGTTGGGTAGTATAAATGAATCATACGGAGTAATATATTTCAGCACAAATATTTAACCAATTGGGAGATATAAGACCGCATTTCTATAATTTGTTTCACTTGTTTATTTAAATGATACTTCTTCCGTCTAAATCATTTGTTTACTTGTAACTTTTTGAGATTACGAGATTCATAATACTTGAACCGGTAACCTTTTACTCATCCTACTACAATGTGAAAAAAAATCGATAGGAGAGTCAAATTAGTTGAAGCTTTACTCAATGTTTTAACATTTTAAGAGTTGCTGATGAGTTACTCGTATTTGGTAACAAAAAGGTGCAAGAAGCAAACTGGGAACTATACAAACAACAAAAGGCAGCAGAAGCAATCCTA
This sequence comes from Silene latifolia, assembly GCF_048544455.1. Lineage (NCBI taxonomy): Eukaryota > Viridiplantae > Streptophyta > Magnoliopsida > Caryophyllales > Caryophyllaceae > Silene > Silene latifolia. Next base: position 187,564,035 of record NC_133534.1, read on the forward strand.
TATAAGAAAGAAAAGGAAGCCGCAGCACAAAAATCTCTAGCCGAAGCGTCATTTTACACACGACAACAAGAAGCCGACGCTTCACTTTATGCTAAGCAAAAAGAGGCAGAGGGAATAGTGACGCTTGCTAAAGCACAAGGCACCTACGTAAGCACTTTACTTGAGGCACTTGGTGGCAATTATTTGGCACTTAGAGATTACATGATGATTAATAATGGCATGTTCCAAGACATTGCCAAAGTCAATGCCGAGGCTATTAAGGGTTTGAACCCTAAGATTAGCGTGTGGACCAACGGTAGTGGAGCTGGGGCCGGTGTTGAGGGGTCGAGTGATAAGGTTAATGGTGGCGGTGCTTTGGCGGAGATTGCTAATGTTTATCGGAGTTTACCACCGTTGTTCGAGACAGTCCAAGAACAAACAGGAATGGTTCCACCACCTTGGTTGGGAACTCTCAAGGGTAATATTGATCATGGACGAAGGTTTGATTGAGTTATTCATATTGTTTGTTTACCTGAGGTTGAAATTTGTGTGCATTAATATTGGTCGTAAAAATATTGCTAATGCTTTAAAATATTTGTATTGTGAGATATTTGTAACATTTCTGTAAATAATTTTGTATTCAAATAAAGTGAATGTTTAATTGTATGTATGTCCTCTGTTGTACTTCCACCGTTTTTTTATATACTATAATGTTTTTATTTCTTGAGGTGAGCATTTGATTTTAATTTTTACAAAGCTATACTACTCCAAATATTATAAAAATTACATACACTATTAGATTTCTTATGAAAAGATTGAGCTTTCATATAAATATGCATTTTATGATATTTTTCTATTTTTTCTTATATTTTAAGGGAAGTTGAAGAGAGAATGAAGTGTTTCGAAAGGTGGAAATGACACTATAAAAATAAGAGTAAATTATCAATTACACCCATGTCAAATGCACTTTTTTACATTTACTCCCACGTCAAATTTTTTTTTTTAACTTACACCCAAGTTAATAGCTCAGGTTAGAAATTGCACCCCAAGCCATTTTCCGGTGAAGAACTATATGAAATGACAAAATTGCCCCCGCGTGTTTCTAACTGTGAATCAACCCACCCCCTTCATTTTACTTCCCCCATTTCAGTTTTTACCCTAATTTCATCCCAATTTTTCCCCAAAATCTTCCCTTTCAAGTTCCCCAAATTTTCGCATAAATCACAGTTAAACCTTAATTATTTCATCACTTAAAAAATACACAATGTTAAACCAGGAAGTATCAAATCATGGAGGAGTTGAATATGATTAATGGTTTACTCTAAAGAAGACGGAATTGATACGGAGTTAAAGAATCAACATAGGAAACAAGCATCTTGATTGGGCTGGAATCTTCATCTTTCAAACCATTAATCATATTCAACTTCATATCATTAGCAATTTCTCTCAATTTATCCTTTGAAATCCAGAAATCTTGTTCAATTTTTTTCACAATTTCTGCCAAATTTTTACCATAAAGACGACGGAATTATGCATGTATTTCTTGGTTTGTATTTCTGGTTTGGGTTTGTATTTCGGGGTATATAGGGTTTAGGGGTTTTGCATTTCAAACAAACACAAGGTTAATAAAGAAAGGCAGAAGGGTAAAATCGTCCTAAAAAATTTGTTTTAACCCAAAAAATTTGAAATTTGTCGGAAATGTGGTCGGAATCCGATATTGGGTACAATTTCTAACCTGAGCTATTAACTTGGGTGTAATTTATTAAAAAAATTTGACGTGGGAGTAAATGTAAAAAAGTGCATTTGACGTGGGTGTAATTGATAATTTACTCTAAAAATAAAGGAAGTAATAACTTGTGAATCACGTTAGTAGAATATACCACTAGTTGTACTAGATGGCTAGATGATTTTTTTTTTCAAAATAAGGTTATTTAGCAAATTATTTCTCGTTTTAGTGTTGGTTTCAAACTATTTCTCCCCAATGGGTCCACGTCATCACTTTTCGTTTTTTTACCGGATTTAAGTTAAATCGCTACGCCAAATAGCGATTTTAGTCATTTTGCATAAAATCACTATCTGAAATGGCGATTTGATACTTTCTTAAATTAATCTTGGGGCTGACCCAAAAAGAGGCAAATCGCATTGCCCATTAGCGATTTGACCTTAAGAATTGGACATGGCAACACAAAATAATGTGGGAGGCCAATGTGATCTATCCAGCAAAATTGGAAACTAAAGAAAATCACACTACTGTATAGCACTAACAAACAACATCGCAATAAAATTGAAAGCAGAAGCGGTTGATTAAAGAGCGAGGTCGAGAAGAAAAGGCGGCGACATCAGAGGAGAGATAGGTTAGAAACTTATACTCCGTAGGTATTATGCGAGGGCTGGTACGTAATCGAATACTCTGTTTTAGCTCCGACGCGGTCAATCTTTGTCGTTCATGTATGCACTGTATTGGTCGAAATAAGGTACGACTTTCATACCAAGGTTTAATTATAAGTTGATGGTTAACGCGTTGTCAGCAGTTTTGAGACACTTCGCCGCACCGTCGTTGTGTGCCTTCCTTGTTTTCGGGCGACCAGAATTTCAGTAAGGAAGGAAATATACCAAATTTGAACAAACCCTAAAGCCTACAACACTATAATTGTAAACGGGAAGGGTTATGTATTAAGAGTTAAGCCTTCAGAGACAAACAAGTGGATATTTGTCATAGTAATAAGAGGATAAATAAGATGATAATGATTTAGGCCAAATCGCTAATGGGCAAAGCGATTTGTCTTTTTTGGGTCAGTCCCAACTTACACTTGGGATTAATTTTAAAAAGTGTCAAATCATCATTACAGATAGCGATTTTATGCAATAATGACTAAAATCGCTATTTGGCATAGCGATTTAACTTAAATATGGGAAAAAAAAATGAAAAGTGATGACGTGGACCCATTGGTGAGAAATAGTCTGAAACCGACACTAAAACGAGAAATAGTTTGCTAAATAACCCTATTTTGAAAAAAAATTCTGGCTAGATGGTATAGTTTTCGAACTTTTGGTTAAAGTTCACGAGTTTATCATAAAGTTTATGAATTTTATTGAAATTTTTTTGAGTTTCTTCAAATAATTATTTAGCTCAAAAAATTTATAAAATATAATTAAAAGGCTAATGTGACATGGCAAATTAATTGTGACGTGGCAAATGTGACATGGCAAATTAATGTAACATTATTATTATTATTATTCTTAAATTACATATGTTTATTAAATACTTCATATGACATTATTATTATTATTATTATTATTATTATTATTATTATTATTATTATTATTATTATTATTATTATTATTATTATTATTATTATTATTATTATTATTATTATTATTATCTATAAAATATTATTAAAAGGCTAACCTAAAAAATGTGACATGGCAAGTTTAATTGTGACGTGACAACTTTTAATGTGACATGGATTACCAATTTAAAAAAATTAAAAAAATATAAGTTAAGAAAATTTAAAAAAAATATAAGGTATAAACACAAAAAAAGAAAGAAAAAAAAAATATTGTAAACCATTGATCTCCTCTCATAATTTTTGTTATTTATTTACCTTATTTATTTACCATTATTTCCTTTATTTAATGAAATAACCTTTTAACTTTCCTTTCATCATCACTATATATACTTCATATTTATGTTATTATGTACCATATTTTTTATTTTTCTTTCATTCATAAAATTTTGAGAGAATTAATAATAGAATTTTTCATAAATATAACTATTATATTCACCCTAATTTTCTATTTTATTCAAAAAAATTGAACCTAAAGTATACATAGAAAAGTAAATTAATTGTTTCATTTTGTATTTTTCTTATGTTTTGTATTAATTTGTTATTATTTTTTGTGTTTGTATTAAGGAGAATGAATTTCTAACTTTATTCAAAAAGTTGGTAGGTAAGGTATAGCTAAAAAACTAAATTAATTATTTTGCTTTTTGTTTTTATTATGTTTTGAATTAATTAGAATCTTATTAGTTATTTTTTTGTGTTTATATTAATATTGCAGGAGAATGAATTTTCAACTTTATTCAAAAAATTTGTAGGTAAAGTATACGTAGAGAACTAAATTAATTGTTTCGCTTTTTATTTTTATTATGTTTTTAATTAATTAGAATTTTATTAGTTATTTTTTTGTGTGTTTGTATTAATATTATATGAGGATGACATACACACATATCAATAATAATGCACGAGATTGGAAATAATGGCTATGGATCTTCTTTACAGATTTTTTCTTGGATTGGATTACTCTTTCATTTTTGTTGGTTTTTCTTTTTTCTACAATGGTGTATTTGAAATATCGAATGGTAGCAAAAATCTTTAATAAGTTGTTGACATGTTACATTATTGTCGTTCACTATTTCCTACACTTTAGTCTCCTTTGTAACACTTATGTTCTATTTTTATTTTGTCAAACAGGTTACAAATCAAATTGTTTAGCCAAACTGTTAAAGTACGTTGCACATATGTCAATTTGATCTTGTCATAGTGTTATAATATGCATAATAAATAGTATGCATGATTAGTAATTAGTTAGAAACTGATTCTTATTATCCAATTCATTGATCCAATTCATTGATCCAATTCCAATGCTTTCAAGCATTTAAATCATTTTTTTTTGTTTTCCATCAAATATACTATTCTGTAACTCGCAATATTTTTTGGATAAATATTTTTTTTGAATGATTTGTTTATATTTTATTTTCTCATGAATTAGGAAAGGCTAATATTTTGTATGAAGTATAATAGTATTTTTTTTTTTTGCTAAAATGTAAGCTTTCATTCATATCAAATCAGCAATACAAGTACAACTTTAAAGTAATGCCATATTTAGTGCCCATATTACAAGAAATGCACTCTATCTAACCAACTTCTATCATTAGACGAGACAATACTAATATGACAGGTTTGAAATTGTCTCTTTACTACGTCTATAGCTTGCCTTGCAACTACCTTTGGAGCAGCTACACGGCCAAACAAGCTAGCCTCATTCCTCTGCCACCAGATTAAATACCAGGCAACCAGCACCACAGAAGTGAGGATACTCTTCTTATGTTTACTCCATCTTCTAGAATTAATCTGAGCCAGGACACCAGACTGCCCAATAGAACACTGCAACAATCCTGCAATTTCAGTGAGCACAGCTCTGCAATAAACACAGTCCTGAAACAGATGCAAATGACTCTCAATATTCAAGGCACAGATGCAGCACCTGTTATCATCAGCAACTCTATACTGAAACAACCTGTCCTTCATCATAAGAGCCTGACTAGAGATAAGCCAAGCCACAAAGGAATGCTTAGGGACAGCCAGGGGGCACCAAATTGCCTTGTACCAAGTTACCTCATCTCTATGCTCCCTAAGCCAATTATAACAGCTCTTCACAGTGTAACCCTTTGAACCAATAGACCAGTCACCATCAACAAAACCAGGACTAATAGTATCCTTAACTTGACACACCTTCCTCCAGTGCCAACTAGAATCACTACTAGGAGAATAAGAAAACCAAGGTCTATCCTTCAGATACACATGAAGGACCCATTGCACCCAAAGCTTGTCAGGTCTCACAGATACCCACCATAAAAGTTTACCAATAAGAGCTAGATTCCAATTTTGACTGTCTTTGAGGCCAAGACCCCCTTCTCTCTTAGGAACACAAACTTTCTGCCAGGCCAAAGGTGGAGCTTTATGGAATTCAGAGCCCCCTTCGCATAGGAAATTCCTACATATAGCATTAACCCTATTCAAAACACCCTTTGGCAGAACAAACATGGATGCCCAATAAGAATGCATAGTAGAAAGCACAGAGCTAACTAGGATCAATCTACCAGCATAAGAAAGCTGCTTGGCACCCAGGCTCCTTATCCTTTCCACAATTTTATCCACTAACACAGAACAGTCTTGCTTAAGTAATCTGCCTGCAGTAATGGGCACTCCCAGATATTTGAAAGAGAGTTGTCCTTCACTGAAACCAGAGACGTTCAAAATATCCTTTTTCAAGGCATTATGAACTCCATTGAAGTACACACAAGATTTCTGAGGGTTCATTCTTAACCCAGAAGCATTAGAAAAGGATGAGAACCCTCTGAGCAAGACCATCATAGAATTGGCATCCCCTTTGCAGAACATAAGGTGGTCATCTGCAAACATCAGATGAGTAAGCTTCAAGGATTTGCACAAGGGATGGTACTTAAAAGGCAACTTGGTAGTGGCACATTCCAGAATTCTACTTAAGTATTCCATACAAAGAGTGAAGAGGAGAGGAGACATTGGATCACCCTGTCTCAAATGTAGCACTGCTAACACATTCCCTGATCATATCCCTGAGATGAGGAGGAAAATTAAATGCCATCAGAATCTCCCTCATGAACTTCCAGCTTATAGAATCATAGGCTTTCATGAGATCAACCTTAAACATGCATCTGGGGGTACAAGATTGCCTGCTATACAGCCTCACAAGGTCCTGACACACCATAATGTTCTCAATGATGCTTATGTCCTTGATAAAACTCCCCTGATTCAAGCTGATTAACTCAGGCAACACCTTAGCCAGTCTAGTACAAATAATATTGGAAATACACTTATAAAGTACGTTACAACAAGCAATAGGCCTAAATTGATGAACATGAGTAGGCCTCTTGCTTTTAGGAATAAGTGTGAGTACAGTGGCATTGATTTGTTTCAACAACTTCCCAGTTTTAAAGACATCTAAAACAGCAGTGCTCACATCAGTTCCAATCACATCCCAGGAGTCTTTATAGAAAGCACTGGAATAGTCATCAGGCCCTGGTGCTTTATGATCAGGAATAGAGAAGAAAGCCTCCTTCACTTCTTGACCAGTAACAGGAGCTAACAAGATATTCCAATGACTAGAGGTGCATATACTACCCTTCTGAATGACTTTAAAATTCACAGAATCAGTGTATACCTCAGTACCCAACAGCTGCTTATAAAAGTTCAGAAAGGACTCATTAATTGCCTGAGGGTCAGTCTGAACAATACCATTCATATCAGTGATGCTCAAGACCTGATTCCTCATAAATCTACTCTTAATAACTCCATGGAAAAATTTAGTATTCTTGTCCCCATCTTTACTCCAAGCAAGTTTGGCTTTCTGACTTAAGAACATGGAACAAGCATGCTGCAGATCATGATACTCAGAAAGGGCTTGTTTTTTCTTTTCCAGCCAAACAGTGCTACTGGGATCCTCTGCAAGAGTAGACTGGATAGATTCCAGTCTCTTTAAGGAAAGCATAGTAGAAGTCTCAATGTCTGCAAAGTGATCCTTATTAAATTGCCTAAGATGAGTCTTCAAGTTCTTTAACTTCTTAACAAGTCTAAACATCTTAGTACCCTGAAACTGATGACTCCACCACAAGGACAGATTAGATAAGAAAAGGGGAGATTTACCCCACATGTTGTAATACTTGAAAGGTTTTTTGAAGCAATCAGTCTGACCAGCACATTTCACGAAGTATGGAGTGTGATCAAAATCTCCTCTAGGAAGGAAATGAGCATACATATTAGGCATATCCATACTCCATCCTCTATTAATTAAAACCCTATCAAGTCTGCTGTACACCCTAGTACTTGGATCCTGCTTGTTATTCCAAGTATAAAAAGCTCCCAAAGCAGGACTATCAACTAACCCACACTGATCCAAGCACCTTTGAAAATCATCAATTTCAGCATCACTGCTTTCACCACCAAGCCTCTCAGCATGTGATAAAACATAGTTAAAATCTCCACAGACCATCCAAGGTTCATTTACAAAACCAGCAAACTTTCTTAATTGTTCCCAAAGAGGCAGTCTATCATTGAGAGCATTAAATGCATACACCATGGAAACAAAGAAACTCTTAGAAGTAGCTATATCTGTTACTTTCATGTTGATGCACTGAGCAGAGTAGTCAAAAAAATCCACTAACAATACATTAGGGTTCTAAACAAACCAAATTCTTCCTCCTTTATGCCATCTATTATTTGTAGTAATACTCCAGCCATCAACAAGGATACCATTTATACTTTTCAGAGATAAGGCTTTCACCTTAGTCTCTAGGAGCCCAAATAATGCCACCTTATTCATATGAAGAAACCACTTGACATGTCTTTGTTTGGTGGGATTATTAAGGCCCCTCTGTAGATACCTCATTTCTGCATCTCCCGCAAACCACCCGGTGATGATTGGGCCGCATGTTTGGTACGCGGAATAATTTGTGACAGTTCGTAAGTTTATTGTCAAGTGATTGCTCAAACATTTATGTGTACCTCTTAATTGTCATCTACGCGCCAATACGGTCGTTTTGACAGTAAATAGAGTACATTTGGAGTCCGGGCCTAAAACTGTCTTCATTTTCTGATAACCGCTAAATCCCGAGTCAGAATGTTCTGGAATGTTCCGGATATTTCTATTCCATATTTCACAATCTTTTAATCTTTGGTAAAGAATTTCCCGTAATATTCACACAAAATATTAAGGAAAATAAAATTAATCCGTTATTCCATAAATTAAACACGGAAATCTTTCTTCCGCAGGAGGAAACCACTTGGGAACAGACGCAGCAAGTGCTGCGCCTCTTCCAAGGGACGCAGTGCATGCTGCGCTTCTTCCCAAGTCCTTTTCTACGTATTTTTCGTATCTTTTCATATCTTTTCGAGATTCACTTCCAAAGTCTCTCCGAAAACCCTAATCCCTCCGTGTGGTTAATATAAATAGGGAGCCTTCGTTCCTCATATTTCTCACGTGAGTGTCCGCCCTTCTCTTCTCCCTTTGCATTCTAGACCACGTTCTTACTTTTTGGCGTCTACGTGCTTGAACTTTCGACCACGTAAGCTCGGATCCTTCTGAGTATCAGCCTCGTTTTGCATGACCTACCAATTTGACCAACTCCACCATAATCAACTTAATTAATCTTAATCGTTTTCCTCTTACGAGGGCACTTTCGTTACATTCGAGTCGAGCATCACTAAAACATAAACATAGTTCATCTCGTTTCGTCAAACATGTAAGTCTGAGGGTGTAAATCCTTCTTTATTCATTGTTATTTACTTTTTGTAATCATATTGTAAGGTTTATGTCGAAAGTACTTCTAAAAACCGATTTGTAAAACCATGTTTAAAACCCTTTTTACGGATTATCAGGAGACAGACGTCGAGAAAGGACGCAGCACCTGCTGCGCCTCTTCGTGAGGCTGCCGCAGCACCTGCTTCCTTTCTTCTTCCTTCGTCCTCTGTTAGTTTCGTTTCTTTATTTTCTTTCGCCATTGTTTGCTCTTGTTTCGTTCACATAATAATTCAACATATTGTTAATCACTGTTAGTATATAATTCATCGTTAAATCCCGACTTAAATCTCAAATAATCTAATATTTGCGGGTTTTTGTCATTAAAGTCAATCCGGGTTGTAGAGATTCGATTCATTCATTCGAATTTCTGGAATTCGATCTTTGATATATTCCCATCTGTTTGTTCGTCATTAGTTCTTCATTAATTCAATATATTTAACCTAATTAGTTCACTCATGTCACTAATCAATCTTTCATTCATGTAATTAATTCGTTTCCATTCGTCTCATCCATGTTTTATCGCTTTTATGACTCATTCACATGTAATTAATGTATTAAATCACTTTCATCCGAGTCATATATCGTAATCAATCATTAATTTCACCCACGAATACTAACGATTTGCAGTTCCGGCTTCACAGCCAGAACTCTGCCTTGGAACAGACGCAGCAACTGTTGCGCCTCTTCCAGAGGGCGCAGCTCTGCTGCGCCTCTTCCAGGTTGATTTCTGTCTCTGAACTTCCGTTCTGCTTTGACCTAGTTTAATTAGTTTACGTATTAATCTACTATTATTCGTATTATCGCCTAATTCCTGTTCGTTAATTTATATATTCTTTTTCTCAAATTATCCGTTTTTAAAGGTATTTTCGACATAAATCATTAATCCGTTGTAATTATTGTATTTTTCATTATTTTATTATTGTATTTCTTTTATCGCATTGTTTGTATGCTTCCACATGTAATTTAATCTAAATCCCTACTTCGACTCAATTGTATGTTAAATTAATTGTTCACCGACTTAGCCTAATTCTCACATGTTAGGATTAATCTATTGGATGTTGCATTGCATTCATATAATCGACAATATATCGAGTATAGATAATTTCCCTAATCATTAGAAGAGGCCGCTATCGAGGCGGGCGGGATTAGGTGTTCGATCAAAAGAGCTTCCTAATACGTACCCTCACCCCTTACTCCAGATCTCTGTGAACATCCGTGTTCATTGGCATCCACGAGAGTCATTCTAGACATAGAATGCTAAGGGTAACGAGTTCTTGGTGTTCATGTCACTACTTTGTGTCTTGACATGACACGAGGTATTCGAACGGTTTCCAATTTTCCACAACAAATTGGTGGCGACTCCACAAATGCAAACGCTTGTTCCCAAGCGCCCCCGTGGCCCATGTCCACAGTTTGGGACTCCGCTGGGGATAATACACTTACGTGTAGCCAAAAGGGTGAAACTTGAACAAGGTTATGGAATAGTTTGTATAAGACAATTGTCGGTTTTCATAACTCGGTCTTCCTAGATCGTTTCATTCGGCCTTCCTAGGCCAAACCCAACCCATTCGACCAATCGTCCCGTCTAAACGGTCCTAATTCTTATTTGGGCCTAAGGATGGATAGCGACTGACGTCATCCATACCATGGTGCTTACTCTTGTTTGTTCAAGGACTTTCATTACTTGAGGAAATGGACTAGGAATCGGCCTTACTCTTGTTTGGTACGAGCCTCTCCACAGACTTCGGGTTTGATTGTTCGGTATGCCAACCCACCCTTTAAACCAAAACCCTTTTAAATGCACTCAGCATCCTGTTATAATGCTTGTATAAATGTTTGTACCTTACGTGATCACCATTTCTAAACGAAACCATGACAATTTTTGTAAAATCAAAATCCCTTTAAAATGTGAATTTCGAAAAAACCAATGATTAGCGCAAAACCGAGTCAAAACTCTGTCCATTTGTCGAGTCAAAATTCCGGGCCCAAGCCCATTTCAAAACCTCACTTCGAGTCCACTCCTACAACTACACTATAGTTGACTAGGACACACATTTTCAAACTTTGTCATCTTTTCTCACTCGACACAAGTGGCACACACCCACTTCCTAAGTCAAAACATTTCTCTTTTAGTAAGTGCGCTAAGAGTGGTCGATCGTGTTTTGATTCGTCGTCGATCTCTTATCCAGTTTCCAAGATGCCTGAAACAAGCGACGCAAACTTCAATCAACTCCAGGATGGTAATGATCAAATCCTAACCGCGCTAGCTCATCTCCAAGTCACTCAAGACCAAGTGTATGACCGCCTCGATACAATCGAAGGCCGAATTTATACCGTAGAAATGAGGTTGCCTCCTTAGGAAAGTGAATTAGATGATGGCTTTGTGAACACCTTCGGGGAAGAAAACCCTCCCATAGGAATGACTTTTGCTGAGAAACGACTCCAATATTTGGAGGAACAATTGATGTATCTCAAAGGGGATGACATTTATAGGGAAATAACTGTAAGTATGAGGCCGTGAGTTCCAAGTTGCCAACCAACTTCAACATGACGGATATCCCTAGATTCAAGGGGCACGAAAACCCTTTGAATCACATTCGTGCTTTCAAGGACTACATGTCTATCAAAGGCATCAAACCTGAGATGTTCCTAAGGATCTTTCCTTCATCTCTTGACATCATCCCAAAGCAATGGTTCTACTCTCTAGAACATAAGAAGATTGCTACTTGGGAAGATGCCGCGATCGAGTTTGGTAAGCAATATGCGGATAATGCTGAGATCCAAGTTAACATGCGCACTTTAGAGGTTCTTACCCAAAATGACAAAGAAGGTTTCACCGATTTCCTAAGTAGGTGGAGGAAGACTAGTACCCAACTAGTTGAACGCCCAGACGAAGCTACCCTTGTGGAAAAGTTCGTGGACAACCTAAAACCCATCTATGCGAATCATTTGAGGTACCAAAACATCAAAACTTTCAAAGATTTAACCGTTCTAGGAACAAGGATCGAAGATGACATCTGTAAAGGGCTCTTGTCCAAAACAATAGGCCGAGGATATCAAGGCTCAACAAGTCGTTCTTACGGCTCCACTAGAAAGACCGATGAAGTTAACCTCCTCGAGCCATCCAAGAAGAGTACCTCACAGAGGAAATTTACAAATCTTGGGGACACTTACTCCAATGCTCTAAAAGGGTTGATGAAACAAGGCAAACTCCAACCCATAGGCCCTACGCTCGAACCAGAAAAGAAATCCAAGTTTTGGGACGAGAATTCATACTGCGAATATCATAGGGGTAAGGGTCATGACACAGAAAAATGCTACAAATTGAAAAATGTGCTTCAAGACATGATTGAGGATGGTGGACTACCAATACCGCCGGGAGGTAAGCCCAACAACACTCAGAATCCTCTTGGAATTCTAGTGATCACAAGTGAAGAATCTACCTTAGATTGTTCACACCTCATTTCTCCAGTCGAATATGAGATCCACGTGATCGAGAATGAAGGGTTCTACTCTACCATTTCCCCTACCATTACCAACTTCATCGCATGGGCAAGGAGTGTGGATAAGCAAGTTTCGGAATTGGAAAATGTGGTGACAACTTTACATGACCCCAATGCAACACCTAAAGAACATGCGCCACTAATTTTCTCCCAAAATGCTACTATGCAAGAAGTAGTCGCCGTGGTTGATAAACTAATCGACCAAATTACACAATTAGAGGACGAGATCATGAGAATGAGGGAACTAGCTACAGTCAATGGAGTATGGGCCGATGATGATGAGGACGAGTATCTCATTGAACACTCCCTAGTCAAGGAAATAGTCCAAAATGGTGAAGACCAAGATGTGGACCACCTAACTCGTTCGGGGCGTCCATATCAAAGTACTACTCAAAATGGTCCAACCAACGTTATCACACCAAATGATAATGAAGATGACTCTCTCGATCATTTGCTAAAGCAATTACTGAGAAGACAAAGGTGGTCTTTCGGTCGGCAACTAGTAGCAAGCTCATTCCCACATCGCCAAGCTTTACTGCAAGCTTTGGCCAAACTAAACGTAGCACATAACTCCACACCCGACGATGTAGTCAACTTGGTCTTCCAAGAATCACCGAAGCTAAGTAATCCTATTACTTTCTCAGATGAAGATTTGCCACCCTTTGGCGCTAGTCACAACTTGGCTCTTTACATCACTGTCGTTTGCTTAAAGAAGAATGTGTCAATGACCTTGGTGGATGATGGCTCCGCAGTCAACGTCATACCTTTGAAAACAGCATACAAACTAGGCATGAAAGAGTCGGATTGGACCCCTACCAATCAAGGTGTTCGCGCATATGATGGTACACGACGAAAGGTAGTAGGACTCGTTAACCTAACCGTAGCCACATGGCCAATGAAGCGAAAGGTTAACTTCCAAATAGTGGACATTGAAGCTTCCTTCAACATACTTCTGGGAAGACCTTGGATTCACGCTTCCAAAGCAGTGACATCCACCCTTCACCAAAAGATCAAAATTCCACTAAATGGCAAAGTGGTGACGATCACTTCGTCGCCCATCAAAGCAATAATCGAAAAAAAGTCAAATAATCAAGTCCTTGCGGATCTAGTATATGAACTTGGGGGCTTTCAAAGCATAAGTGTTATAGAAAGTGAGTTGGCGCCCATATACTACGATCCCTACTCCAACTTGGTGGTCAACCACATACTCAAATCCCATGGATACTTCCCGGGAATGCCTTTGAACCCTGCCCGAAGAAACACCTTCGCACCCTACAAGGAAGGCAACTCAAAAAGAATACCACTTGAACTAGGATACAAACCCACTAAAGAGGAAGTTCTCGAGATGCTCGCTCAAGTTCAAAGCCGTAAGCACGTAGGAGTCCAAATGCGACCATATCTCCCTACCCTAAATGGATACTTCGTTAAGGAAGGAAGTCAAGAACTCTTTCACGGATTTCCCGAACCTTGGCACTATCTCGGAAGGAAGCTAGCCGGAATCGAGATCTTTCACGATTGCTACTTCATCCCTCCAGAAACGGTTCCTACCGTCAAGGCTCGTTAAGCACCTTGCTTAGACGAACAAGCTGTTAGTCTACTATTTGGAGAAGATCGATTTGTTAGAGCCGCGCAGGATGAGATCATTACCATGATACTTCAAGACGATCACTTCAACCCTACTACGTTAATCACATAAACAAATGTGAACCAGCAGAAAGGATGGAGAAAATCAATCAAGTGGACCAACAATCAAGGAAGACTCTTCAAGCTCACCACTGTAGAAGGAGAGATGTTCAAGGGAGAACCAGAAGACGATGAATTCGAGTCAGAGTCAGAGTCGGAGTCAGAGTCGGAGTCTAGAGAAGTTACTAGGAAGTCTCCTCTTGTCGTCGTCCCCACTCCCTTTGTTTCTCCTAGCTTAGCCTCAAATAGTAACGGTAGTTCGGGAAATGTCCCAACAACTGTCCCTTTACCGCCGCTGACCACAGATTAGATGGCTTCCTTGTTTCAACTTTTCTCAAACTTTAATATGAATAAACCAGGTTCTGCTTACTCTTTGTGTTATCTTGAATGCAATTCTGTTTACGATGATACTGAGGATGACCCAAACCCAGACTCAATTGAGATACATCCCTACATAGCCAAGGAAATACTACAAGAGGGGAAAGGGGGACCAGTAATAGAAAACACCGAACCCATCAATGTAGGAACCGAACTAGAACCCCAAGAACTTAGGATATGGACTACCTTGAGCTCTGCCGAAATGGCCAGTTTCATAGACCTCCTAAACGAATTCAAAGACGTTTTCGCTTGGTCCTACAAAGACATGCCAGGGATCGACAGGGATATCGCCGAACATAGAATCCCAATTAAGCCAGGTTTCAAGCCCGTGAAACAGAAGCTTCGTCGAATGAGGACATAATGGGCTCTCAAGATTAAGGAAGAAGTCGATAAGCAATTCAAAGTCGGGTTCATCAAAGTTTCCGAGTACTCTGACTGGGTAGCCAACATAGTACCCGTACCCAAAAAGGATGGGAGAATCCTTGTTTGTGTTGATTTTAGAGACTTTCCTCTACCACATATCGACATATTGGTGGACAATACCGCATATCACGCGTTACTATCCTTCATGGATGGGTACGCGGGATACAACCAAATTAAGATGGCCATAGAAGACATGCATAAGACCGCCTTTGTCACTCAATGGGGAACCTATTGCTATACGGTCATGCCGTTTGGGTTAATCAACGTCGGAGCTACATATCAACGCACCGCAACTACACTCCTACATGACATGATGCATAAAGAAGTTGAGGTAAACGTAGATGACATGATTGTCAAGTCCAAGGATAGAGAGGGGCATATTGCGAACCTTCACAAATTCTTCTCAAGGCTACGAAAGTACAACATGAGGCTCAATCCTCAGAAGTGCGCATTCGGAGTAACATCTGGCAAACTCCTGGGATACGTCGTTAGCCAACGAGGTATAGAAATAGACCCTTCCAAGATTAAAGCTCTGATCGAAATGCCACAACCTCAAACGGAAAAAGAAGTCAGAGGATTCCTGGGAAAAGTGCAATATATAAGTCGATTCATATCGAAACTCACCATGATCTGTGAACCTATCTTCAAAAAGCTCAAGAAAACAGATCACACCATGTGGGATGATGACTGTCAAAAGGCATTCGACCGAATCAAGAAGATATTAGCTAAACCACCAGTGCTCATGCCACCTCAACGAGATCAACCTCTTGGTTTATATCTCACAGTAACCGAAACAGCCATGGGCGCCATGCTAGCTCAAATCGTAGGAAAGGAAGAAATGGTTATCTACTACCTTAGTAAGAAGTTCCTGGAGTACGAGTGCAAATATTCACAACTCGAAAAGACATACCTCGCTCTTGTGTGGGCAACGAAGAAGCTACGTCATTACATGCTTAGCTACTCCGTCAAAATATACTCCAAAATGGATCCTGTCAAATACCTCTTCGAGAAACCCGTCCTCAACAGACGCCTAGCAAGATGGACCTTGATGCTCTCAGAGTTCGATCTCAAATACGTGCCTCTGAAAGTCATAAAAGGGCGCGCCGTTGCCGAATTCTTTGCAAAAAATCCCATCAATTATGCACAAACAATAGATACTTGGTCATTTCCAGACGAGGATATACTCCAAACCGATGTAGACTCCTGGGACCTTCACTTTGATGGAGCATCAAACTTAAGAGGATTTGGAATAGGAGTGTTGCTCATTTCTCCGGAAGGCGAGCATACACCGATCTCTGTCAAACTCGACTTCGAGGTGACAAACAATGCTGCAGAATACGAAGCTTGTCTCATTGGACTACAAGCGTGTGGACAGCGGGCCGCCCACGGGGGCGCTTGGTGAGAAACGAGGGACAAGTGTTTGCATTTTGTATGGAGTCGCCACCAATTTTTATGGGAAATTGGAACCGTTCGAATACCTCGTGTCATGTCAAGACACAAAGTAGTGACATGAACACTAAGCAATCGTTACCCTTAGCATTCTATGTCTAGAATGACTCTCGTGGATGCCAATGAACACGGGTGCTCACGGAGAAGTATGTTGAATGAAGCTTCGATGTCCACTATTTGGAAGTTGACTTTTCGCTCGATTGGTCCCGTGGCTATGGTTAGGCTAGCAAGTCCAACCACTTTTCGTCGCGTACCGTCATATGCCCGTACACCTTGATTGGTGGGAGTCCAATCCGACTCTTTCATGCCTAGTTTATATGCCGTTTTGAGAGGTATGACGTTGATCATGAGCCATCATCTACCAAAGTCATTGGCACATTCTTCTTTAGGCAAATGACGGTGATGTATAGAGCAAGGTTGGGACTAGCGCCAAAAGGTGGCAAGTCTTCATCTGAGAAAGTAATAGGATTACTTAGCCTCGGTGGCTCTTGGAAGACCAAGTTGACTACATCTTCGGGAGTAGAGTTATGCGCTACATTCAATTTGGCCAAAGCTTGCAGTAAAGCTTGGCGATGCGGAAATGAGCTTGCCACTAGTTGCCGGTGAAAGATCACCTTGGTTTTCTGTAATTGCTTGAGCAAATGATCAGTGGGGTCGTCTTCGTTGTCATTTGGTGTGATGACATTGGTTGGACCGTTTTGAGTGGCGCTTTGATATGGGCGGCCCGAACAAGTTAGGTGATCCACATCTTGGTCTTCACCATTTTGGATTATTTCCTTGACCAAGGAGTTTTCAATGAGGTATTCGTCTTCATCGTCATCGGCCCACACCCCATTGATTGCAGCTAGTTCCTTCATTCTCATGATATCACTTTCTAGTTGTATGATTTGATCAACTAGTTTATCCACCACGGCGACTACCTCTTGCATAGTAGCATTTTGAGAGAAGATCAATGGTACACGTTCTTTAGGCGTTGCATTGGGATCGCGTAAGGTCGTTACCATGTTTTCTAGTTCCCACACTTGTCTATCTACACTCCTTGCCCATGCGATGAAGTCGGAAATGGTAGGGGAGATGGTAGAGTAGAGTCTTTCTTTCTCAATTGCATGAATTTCTTTTTTCGGTGGGAGAAATGAGATGTGAGCAATCTAAGGTAGATTCGTCACTTGTAATCACTAGAACTCCAAGAGGATTTTGAGTGTTGTTGGGCTTACCTCCTGGTGGAATTGGAAGTCGACCGTCTTCAATCATATCCTGAAGCACGTGTTTCAACTTGTAGCATTTTTATGTGTCGTGCCCTTTGCCCCTATGGTATTCACGAGAGGAGTTTTCATCCCGAACTTGGACTTTCTTTCGGGTTCGGGAGTAGGTCCAATGGGTTGGAGTTTACCTTGCTTCATTAGCCTTTTTAGAGCGTTGGAGTATGTGTCCCCAAGGTTCGTGAACTTCCTTGGTGGGCTAGTCTTCTTGGATGGCTCGAGAAGGTTAACTTCGTCGGTCTTGCTAGTAGAGCCGTATGAACGACTCGTGGACCCTTGATATCCTCGACCTACCGTTTTGGACAAGAGCCCTTTACGGATGTCATCTTCGATTCGTGTTCCTAGTACAGTTAAGTCCTTGAAGGTCTTGATGTTTTGATATCTCAAATGGTTGGCATATATGGGTTTGAGATTATCCACGAACTTTTCCACGAGGGTAGCCTCATCCGGGCGTTCAACTAGTTGAGTACTAGTCTTCCTCCACCTACTTAGGAAGTCGGTGAATCCTTCTTTGTCATTTTGGGTAAGAACCTCTAGAGTACGCATGTTGACTTGGATCTCGGCATTATCCGCGTATTGTTTCGAGAACTCGATCGCGGCGTCTTCCCAAGTAGCGACCTTTTTGTGATCTAAAGTGTAGAACCATTGCTTTGGGATGGTGTCAAGAGATGAAGGAAAGATCCTTAAGAACATCTCGGGTTTGATGCCTTTGATAGACATGTAGTCCTTGAAGGCGCGGATGTGGTTCAAAGGGTTCTCATGTCCTTTAAACTTAGGGATATCCGTCATGCTAAAGTTAGTGGGCAATTTGGAATTGACGGCTTCATACTTGCGATTGTTCTCCCTGTAAATGTCATCCCCCTTAAGGTACATCAGTTGCTCCTCTAGGTATTGGAGTCTTTTCTCAGCTGCAGTTGTTCCTAGGACAGGATTCTCATCTTTAGACTCGTCATCGGAAAATTGTAGCACTCCACCTTTAGGGGGAGGTAGCTTCCCCTCTACATCAAAGATACGGCCTTCGATAAGCTCAAGGCGGTCATAGGTTTGTTCTTGAGTGATTTGCATTTGGGTTATCGCGGCCAGGATTCGATCATTACTTTCTTGAATTTGCTGGAGGTTCGTTTCATCACTTGACCCAGGCATCTTGGAAACTGGATAAGAGATCGGCGATGAATCAAAACACGATCGACCATTCTATCACACTAGCTAAAAGAGGAAAAGATTTGACTCGTGAAGTGGGTGTGTGCCACTTGTGTTGAGTGAGTTTTGAAGAAAGACAAGGTCTTTGAAAATGTGTATCCTAGTCAACTGTAGTGTAGTTGTAGGAGTGGACTCGAAGTGAGGTTTTGAAATGGGCTTGTGGCCCGAATTTTGACTTGACAAACGGACAGAGTTTTGACCGGATTTTGCGCTAATTAAAGGCCTAATTTTTCAAAATTTTTGTTTGAAAATGAGGATTTTGAATTTTTGAAAATTCGTCATGGGTTTGTTTAGAAATGGTGATCACGTAAGGTTTACATATTTATACAAGCATTACAACGGGATGCTGAGTGCATTTAAAAGGATTTTGGTTTAAAGGGTGGGTTGCCATACCGAACCATCAAACCCGAAGTCTGTGGAGAGGCTCGTGCCAAACAAGAGTAAGGCCGATTCCTAGTCCATTTCCTCAAGTAGTGAAGGCCCTTGATACAAACAAGAGTAAGCATCATGGTATGGATGACGTCAATCGCTATCCATCCTTAGGCCCAAATAAGAATTAGGACCGTTTAGACGGGACGATTGGTCGAATGGGTTGGGTTGGGCCTAGGAAGGCCGAATAAAATGATCTAGGAAGACCAAGTTATGAAAACCGACAATTGTCTTGTACAAACTTATTCCCTAACCTTGTTCAAGTTTCACCCTTGCTACACGTAAGTGTATTATCCCAGTGAGTCGCCAAAGCGTGGACAGCGGGCCGCCACGGGGCGCTTGGTGAGAAACGAGGGACAAGCGTTTGCATTTTGTATGGAGTCGCCGCCAATTTTTATGGGAAATTGGAACCGTTCGAATACCTCGTGTCATGTCAAGACACAAAGTAGTGACATGAACACTAAGCAATCATTACCCTTAGCATTCTATGTCTAGAATGACTCTCGTGGATGCCAATGAACACGGGTGCTCACGGAGATCTGGAGTAAGGGGTGAGGGTACGTATTAGGAAGCTCTTTTGATCGAACACCTAATCCCGCCCGCCTCGATAGCGGCCTCTACTAATGATTAGGGAGTTTATTCGTACTTGATATATCGTCGGCTATATGCATGCAATGCAACATCCATGAATTAATCCTAGCATGTGAAGAATTAACTAAGTCGGTTGACACGTAATTAGCATACAATTGGGTCGAAGTAGAATTTAATGTCGATTTACATGTGAAAGCATACAAATAATGAAAGAAATACAATAAAAAGAAATACAATAATTACATCGGGAAAGGCGATTTATGTCGAAAATACCTTTAAAACGGATAACTTGAGAAAACGAATAAAAGAATGAATTACGAACAGAACAGAAGTGATAATACGGTTAATAGTTAATTATACGTATGCTAATTAAACTAGGTCAAGCCACAACGGAGTTCAGAGACAGAAATCATCCTGGAACAGGCGCAGCAGAGCTGCGCCCTCTGGAAGAGGCGCAGCAGTTGCTGCGTCTGTTCCAAGGGTGAGTTCTGGCTGTGAAGCCGGAACTGCAAATCGTTAACGTCAATTGATGATTTTAATGGTTAATTGATGATATTTACTCGGGTGGAAATGATTTAATGTATTAATTACATGTGAATGATGGTCATAAAAACAGTAAAACATGGATGAGACGGAAACTAAACGGATTATTTATGTGAAGGGACGATGTTAATGAATGATTAATTAGTGACATCGGTGAATAGAGCAAACTAAACAATTAATTAGACTAAACATGACGAATGATGACGAACATGGATGCAAATATATCAATGACGAATCTCAGAAACCCAATATGAACAGATTGAACTTCTAAAATCCGGGTTTGAATATTAAAGACGAAAACCCGTAAATATTGATTACTTAGGATTTAAGTCGGAACAATGATGATTAAAGCATGTTAATGATGAATGAATAATATACATATGAAATTATTAATGACGAAGAATTAACGAAACAAACAAAAACAAATAAAACAAGACGAAATTACAGAGGACGAAGAAGAAGAAAAGAAGCAGAGCTGCGGCGGCCCTCACGAAGAGCGCGCAGAGAAGCGCGCTCCTTCAAGAGGCGCGGCGATTCTTTGCGTCTTTTCTCGACGTCATCTCATCGGAAATCCGTAAAAACAGGTTTTTAAAGACGGTTTTAGAAATCGGTTTTAAAAGATGTTTTCGACATAAATCTTACAATGGTGATTATACAATAAGTAAAATACGATAAATAAAAGAGGAATATACACCCTCAGACTTACATGTTGACGGAACGAGATGAACTAAGAAAATCGACTAGTGAATGCTCGACGCGAATGCAAGGAAAGAGTGCCCTCGTAAGAGGAAAACGATTGATTAATTAAATTGATTATTGTGTAGTTGGTCAAATTGGTCGGTCATGCAACGGAGAGGCTGGTACCCGGAAAGATCCGAGCTTACGTGGTCGGAAGTCCAAGCACGTAGGCGCCAATTAGTAAGAACGAAGTCTAGAATGCAAAGGGAGAAGAGAAGGGCGGACACTCGCGTGAGAAATATGAGGAACGAAAGCTCCTATTTATACTAATCACGTGAAGGAATAGGGTTTCGGAGACCCTTTGGAAGTGAATCTCGGAAAGATATAAAAAAGATACGTAAATCATGCAAAGAAGGGCCTGGGAAGAGGCGCAGCAGCCACTGCGTCTCTTGGAAGAGGCGCAAAGACTGGGCCTTGCGTCTGTTCCTCGGAGGTTTCCTCTATTTGAAGAAAGATTTCGCGTTTGAGTTATGGTAGGACGGAAATAATTCGGTTATCTTTTGGATATTACGGGATATTATTTGCCAAAAGATAAAATTTGTGAAATATGGAATAGAATTATCCAGGAACATTCGAACATTCGACTCGGGATTTAACATGCTATCGAGAAAATGGAGACGGTTTTTGACCCGGACTCCGAATGTACTCTAATTACTGCCAAAACGACCGTATCCGGACGTAGATGACAACTAAGAGGTTGACATTAATATTTGAGCAAACACTTGACGATAATCTTACGAACTGTCACAAATCGTTCCGCGAATCAAACATGCGGCCCAATCATCACCGGGTGGTTTGCGGGAGGTGCAGAAACGAGGTGTCTACAGAGCCCCCACTTTGACTGAGGCTTGGACAAGGCGAAAGTCAAAGTATAGCCATCAGGTCAATCGAAGATTACAACCTGACGACTATGGCGACGCGAGGCGGGTCAAGGGGTCTGAGCCAAGGACCTGTCGTCGGGAACATTTTAGAGTCTGTCGACTATCGGGGAGGGTCGTTTAAAGTCCATTAGACTACGTAAGGAAGCTCGCCAGCCATAAGAAGAGACCATACCTGAGACTTCTTTCTCGAGATGCTTCCGGAGGTGCATAGGAGCTAAGGTTTGAGCTTGGGAGCTAAGGGTAAGACCTAAAAGTTATATAAGATTGTGCTAGGGGTGGGACCCTAAGGAAAGCATTGATGGGAAGGAGGCCTGATATGAGTTTCGACCTAAGGGTAACTAAGGTTTGAGTATAGGAACTTCTGGAGAACGACACCCTGTCGAACTCCGCGGGGAAACAAGAAATATTGAAAGCAGCAGGACGTCGGTAGAAACTGCTGGGGGAATCCGCTTGCGTCGGTCTCAAACGAACTCAGGCAAGAAAACTTGAGGTTGAATCTGCTTGCGTCGGTCTCAAGCGAACTCTTGTTGGGGAATATATTGACGACTAGGAACATCTTGATCGTCGGGGGAGAAGTCTTGCGTGAGCAGTACTGCAAAATACTACTGCGCTGGGCAAAACAAACTGAGCAATACCGCAAAATACTGCTGCGCGGGATAAAATGGGTTTGGACAATCGCAAAATCTTTGTCGTTATTTGGATAAAATGCGGACCGAAACGAAAGAAAATCGTCGAAACGGACCAAAAGGATATAATAGCGTTGAAGAAGAGGCGCACCAAAGATGGGCCCGCAAATAACGAACTCATAACGAATTTTTGAAAATTCGTGTGGAGGGAACAAAAGGAAGAGGCGCAGCAAGAAGAGCGAGTCTCTTGGAAGAGCGCAGCGCCTTTCTTTGCGTCTTTTCCCCAATTTGGCAATTTCGCGTAAAAACGCGAAATCGAAAGTTTATGCTTCATTATTTCGAAACTCATTTCCTTCAATTTCTCTCTCAAATCTTCACCATTTCCGTCGAGGTTGGATTCAAAAGCTTGCTTTAAATATGACTAATCGAGGTATGTGTCTTAATCTTGCATTAATCATCTACATTTGTCGAATTTCGAGCCGCAATAACTAGGGTTTTCGACCCTTTTGATCGAAAATTTGGGGCTTTTCCCCCAAATGGATTTGCTTTGCCAAATTGATGCTAGAAATGGATAGTAGGCAATGTTAGGAACACAACCATGTATTTACTTTGAATTTTCATCGAGTTTTGAGCCCTTGAACGAATTTTGAGACGGTTTCACAGCTAAACCCCAAATTGCTTCGAAAATAGCCTTAGGATTGTCCATTGGCGACGAAATTTGATATTTGGGATCCTTGGAGGATGGGTAAACATCCCGTCATTTCGAAATTTTGGTTGGTGACAACTTTTTCAGGGCACCTTTCCAGGGCATAATTGTCGTTATAACGAAATGCTGCCGAATTTTCGACTTGAACCCGGGAACTAAGCTTTGACTTGGACTTGATTTGACCCAATTTATCACATGAGTGATCGGGTTGGCGGGGATATGACCAAAGATGGTTAGAAAGGACAGTTTTCAGGGCTCCGGAGGCTCGAAAACTCCTTAACAAAGGCTTGCCGTCAAGTGACGCGGCCTAAATTCACTTCAATGTTGCAGGTGAAGGGGCTTCTACTTCTGGGAGGACTCCCATGGAGGTAGACGCCAGTGCGGTTGAGGAGGCTTTGGAGCAGGTCTTCACCGACGCGGTGATGGCTACTGGAGACGAGGCACACGAGGAGGCTGAGGAGGAGGAGGCCCCGAGACGGGCCAACGTCAAAGCGAGGAGGTCGTCGGTGAGGGGAGCTCCGCGTGGCCGAGACTTGGGAGAGTAGGCACCTTGTGTGGGCTGCAGAGGATCACCTATCCTACAGGACGGTGAAGAGCTTGGTAAATAAGAATTCACTACTCATCACCTATTCTCTTTCATTCTTTTTGTCCAAACTTCTTGCAAATTTCAGTCAAAACTAAAGATAGCTTTGCTTCAAATCATAATAGGAGGCCGGGAACATCAGGTCGTTCTCGGGTTACACGACAGCGATGGAGCACTACGAGCGGCTGTCGGCGGAGGAGAGGGCCATGATCGAGCGCGGAGCGTTTGGTCCTCTGGTTCAGGTTTGGAGGGATATCGTGAAGAGGAAGTTGCGGGCCAACCTTAGCCTGGTCCGTGCTTTCTTGGATCGATTCTGGGATACGACTTCCACGTTTCATCTACCTTTTGGTGAGGTGGGAGTCACTCTGGAGGACTACGGCATGATTTCGGGTCTGCCGTGCGGGACCGAGGAGATGGTGTGGCCGGAGACTGCCATGAGAGCGGATTCGGCCGAGGCGAGGAGATTGATCGGCTGGAACCTGTCACCGAGGGTCATTGCGATCACGGGCTTGGTACCCAGCACCTATGTCCGAGACTACTTTGCGGGGAAGACCCGGAGTCGGTGACGATCGATGGGAGGGAGACTGCTCCTCCTCCTTGACTGGTGAGCAGAGAGCTCGTCTGTGGCTTTGGTGGTTCTTGTCTTCGATTTACCTCGGAGACAAGGGTGAGAGGCTATCGACGAAGCTTCTTCCCTTCCTTTCGACCGAGTTCCCTAGGACGTTGGGACCTGGTCATCTTGGTTTTGCGGTCCTCATCCGCTTCATGAGGGCCATGGTTCGTCCGGAGTTGATGGAGAAGGGGACTTCTCCTGGCGCTGTCGGACCTGGGCTACTATTGGAGGTATGAACCTTCCCTTAGACCGAAATAAATTCTTTTCTTTGTCGAATCACGAAAGATCGTTATTGATTATTCTGTTTATAGGCATGGGTGTATTCCTATTTCCCGAGTCTCGCGCCGAAGAGGACGGAGCCGCTGGAGAAGGCCTATCCCGTGGTGAGGGATTGGGTGATGTGTCGGACGAAGAGCAAGCGCTCTTCTCATAATGTCTACCGGCGGGATGTGAACGCCCTTCAGCTGAGCAGCGTGAGTATCCCACTTGTGTTTATATCTCTTGTATTCTGCTTTCACTTGATCATAGGAATGATCTTTGCCTTTATATTGTCGCAGTGGGTGCCCAGACCTTGGGCGGAGTACGCTGGAGCGCCTCCTTTCGTCGCTGAGGTCCTTCGACCTAGGAGCCCGAGTCGGCTGTTGTTGTGGACGTCGATGGGTCCTGTGTGGTATCTGGGCGAGCGTTTGGCTCGTCGGTGCTCTCGGGCGCATTGACGGTTCCCATTGACCCTCCGAGGACGATGTTCGGGGAGCCACCGAGGCCGAGAGGGAGGCGGACTCGGCCGGTGCCGGTGGCGACGACCTTCTTCTCGCTCGGCGAGGACTACTCGGCGTTCCTTTACGGGAGGTTGGCGTACTGGCCAGTAGTGGTGAGCATCCTTTACTTTTCTTGATTTGATTTCGAGAGTTATGATGAAAGATCATCGATTAATGAGAGCTTATTTGTCTTTGCAGGAGGTCGAGGCGGCGGGCGTCGAGCCCCCAGTGTACCCCGAGACTCTTGAGTACACTGACGCGACCGGGAGGACGACGATCTCCGAGTTGCGTGACTTTGACGTGGCTGTGACGGATGCTGGCTTAGACGATGGCAAAAGATTCGATTCGGAAGGTGAGCCTCCAGCTTATGTACCTTTCGTGTAAGAACACATTTGATTGACCTTGTTCACTTTACTGAGAATTTCTTTCGAAATGCAGGTCGCGCCATCTCGGTTTGTGGCACTATGGAGGGTGGCGAACCGGCTACGAGCTACCGCCATCGAGGCACTTGTCGGTGGTCGAGGTCGTCAGGTATGAACCTCGTTCGATTTATTTTGATTGATCTTGATTTTCAGTTTTGTTTGAGTTGATTGACATGAGCCAATTTGTTGTTTACAGGGCGACCGCGAGCTGGAGCGAGAGTTGGCCCAGTCTCGGGAGGAGACGGCTCGCTTGTCGAGGGAGCTCGAGTTTCGGGACGCCGAGATTGCCGTTCTTACGGCGAGGGTTGCCGAGTTGGAGGGTGTCCATCAGTAGTTTGGCATAGTTTTGTGGACTTGTACATCTGATTTTGAACGTTTTTGGACTTGTTTGGGGCGCAAGCCCCGCTTGCTTGGACTTTGGATGTGGTTCGGGGCGCAAGCCCCCAGTTTGCTTGTACATTTGTATATATGATGGCCTGAGTGTCTTTGCTGCTGGGTTGTGTTGCTTGTACCTGCAGGTTAGTTCTTGGACAGGTTTGGTAGACAACGGTTTTACGCCGTCATGCTGCCGAAATTTACATGGAAATCACGCAAAACATACATTTTATACACATATGGCCTTAATTAGCGCAAAAAAGGAGACTCAAAAGTATACAAAAGGTGCAAAAATGCAAAAAGCAAAAAAATTTTGTCAGAGATGACCGGACAGCAAAAAATTTTGTCAGAGATGACCGGACGGTAGGGAGGGTTACCCCCTAAAAAAAAAGAAAAAAAAGAAATCTGTAAGTGTAGAAGTGAAAATGTTGAAATGAAAACAAAAAGAAATTATTTCCTAAAATAAAATGAAATTAGAATAACCTTATGAAATGAAATTTTATTTCTTAAGAATAATTAAAAAAAGGAATTAAGTGTGATGAAAATGGCGAAGGTGTCGACGTCGCCTCGAAATGCGTGCCCGCAAATTTAGGAAGTTGGAAACATGGTAAACTGCTCGTGTTTACCAAAATAAAATCCCGTAGGAATAGGAAATTATTCGTTATAGAATTAGGAAAGATCCAAACGCGGAAATCACAGAAGATGACCCTGGGGGAGAGGCGCAGCATGAGCTGCGTCGCTTTGAATAGGCGCAGCAGGCGCTGCGCCTGTTCCCAAGTTGGTCTCTCCTGGCGGATTTTGGAAACAGCAATTAGTATAAATAGAAGCGTCGACGAAGGCTTAAACCATATAATTCTTCCGTCTTTTCTCCGTTAATCCCATAAAAAACTCCCAAAATAAATTTTCAAGAGAAAATTTGTCATCATGAACACTTTGGAAATCCGTTTGAAGGAATGGACTAATGAATTTTCGAATGTTGAGAAGCACGACATGGGTGCTCATAACCTTGGGTCTCTATTGAGTTTGAAACTCATTAAGGTTGTAAAACCGTTCTTGGATGCTTGTCTTGACTACTGGGACCCAAATTGTCATGTTTTCGCGTTCCCAGGTGGTGATATTTGTCCTTTTCCGGAGGAAATCGCTGCTATTGGTGGGTGGGATCCTGAGCATTTACCCGCTATTCCTTCCACTTCACAAGGGTATAAGACCAAATTCAGAGACTTGCTCGGATTGACTAGGCTTGAGGTGGACCGCTTGGTTACCCCGAAAGGCGTGAGAATGCTGGACTTTGTAGACCGATTCAAGCAACATGAGCCGACCCCACGTCTCTTATGTTGCTGTGGAGGAGAGCCTTTGGCTTCGTTTTCGCATGTGTATGTCTTTCATGGACATGTTGATGAAGATTTGCGAGGTGATCCCCGTCTTTTGGGTCTTATCGAGCAAATGGAGCTGCGCAGGAGCCCAGCTTGCTTGTGCTTAGGGGAGATTATCTTGGGTTTGGATAATAGGAAATCCAACCGCGATCTTCCATTCTTGGGGAGTCCCGTCATCTTACAGGTAAAAGACACTCTCTTTCTTTTTTCGTTTTTTTTTTTTTTTTTTTTTTTTTTGTTTTTTTCGTGGGTGTCTAATACCTGCTTTTGGTAGGTTTGGCTAATGGAACGGCTTGATCGCCGAGCCCCAGTTCTGCACTTTCCTATCATTCCCGTATGATCGCGATGAGGACGCGGTTGTACATGGTGGACTTCTCCCGGGTTTGTGACTATTGGAAGAACAAGCTGAAGAGTGATGATGGCCCGCTGATTAGGTGGGTTGTACCGTGGTGGCATCTCAAGTCTGTCACTGGAGTGTCTTCTTTGGATCCTACTAGGTCCGTGCGCATTCCGGGATTAGAGTTCATGGTATGCATCTTTCCGGAGAGATTGATGAGGCAGATTGGGCTGAAGCAGACTATCCCGAGGCTTGATACCGTTCCGTAGACTGCTGTAGCGCTTACCACCGAGAGCCGAAGAGAATGGGCTATCAAATGGGCCCAAAGGAATATGTGGTTCTTGAGCTTCTCCGCCAATGCTTTGTGGGTGTCGGATTCCTATCTGAGGTGGAGAAAGGCTGCAACTTCGGAAGAACGCGAGAAACTAAGGAAACGCGAGCCTGTCGACTACAAGGTACGCGAGGGAGAGAAAGAGAAGGAGAAGCATCTGACAGAGGGAGAAGAAGAAGTCGGATTTGGTCATTCATCCTTCGAAGAAATCAAAGACTACTCTGTTGCGGAAATGGTGGTTGGCCGAGAATGGAAGAGTCAGGCCTCGAGAAAGACCGTTGGTGATTAGGTCCGAAGTGGTGCGGGAGCGCCGGCTCGAGGTCGTGACAAGAAATATGACAAGAATGACAAGGGCAAGGGAAAGATGGAGGAATAGCCCGAGTCCTTATTTATTATTTGGTTATTATTATTATTGTTGTAATAAAAAAGGAGGGATTTTTAGAATCCTAGCCTATTCTATTTTTTATTATGCAACGTACTATTATTATTAGAAAATGAATAAAAAAGGTTGAATGGTTAAGAAACCGCTGTGATTTTCTTTTATTATTCTTGTCGAATTTCAAATGCAATGCAAATGTCCTTCTATTTACATTTTAGGTATATTGGGTTGAATCCGGTGAAGGATTGCCTACGTATTCACTTAAAGAAGCGAAATCAAACCCTTGCGCGTAGTTCGAATAAATGTAAAAGAATAATTGTTCGAAGCAAGAGCTTGTAATGAACATAGAAAATAAGCATGAGCTTTTGTTCTCAAGGTGCGAATTTAGTTCATTTGATGATATGAGAATGACAATAGTGCCAAAATGCAAGAGCATGGTGACACTTAGCTTATGTCAGCTTGGCCAGGGGCCGTTTATTTAGTGCCACAAGAGCGACACATGGGTTTACGCGAGGCGCGTTTTTGTCCTATTCTAGGCATAGTATCGTTTCAGTTGATCGAGGTTTGTGGGGTTCGAAAACTCATTCCCATCTAAGTCTGTGATTCTAACCGCACCTCCTGGAAGTATGGATTTGACTAGGTATGGTCCGGCCCAATTAGGTTTGAATTTTCCCCTTGGGTCGACGGGTAGAAGAGCTCTAACCGATTTGAGTACTAAGTCTCCTTCTTTGATGTTTCTTGGTCTAAACCTTTTGTTGAAAGCTCGTTTGATGCGTGCTTGATATTCTTCGTCGAAGCTTCTGTTTCACAGGCTTGAAACCCGGCTTAATCGGAATCCTATGTTCGGCGATATCCCTGTCGATCCCTGGCATGTCTTTGTAGGACCAAGCGAAAACGTCTTTGAATTCATTTAGGAGGTCTATGAAATCGGCCCTTTCGGTAGAGCTCAAGGTAGTCCCTATCCTAAGTTCTTTGGGTTCTAGTTCGGTTCCTACGTTGATGGGTTCAGTGTCCTCTATTACTGGTCCCCCTTCCCCTTCTTGTAATATTTCTTTGGCTACGTAGGGAGGTATTTCGGTCAAGTCTGGGTCTTGGTCGTCCTCAGTATCATCATAAACAGAATTGCACTCGAAAGAACACAGAGAGTAAGCAGAACCTGATTTATTCATATTAAGATTTGAGTAAAGTTGAAACAAAGAAGCCAACTGATCCATGGTCAGTGGCGGCAAAGGAACAGTAGTTGGGGCATTCCCCGAACTACCGTGACTACTCGATGCTAGGCTAGGAGAAACAAAGGGAGTAGGGATGACAACAGGAGTAGACTCTCTAATGACTTCTCTAGACTCCGACTCTGACTCCGACTCCGACTCCGACTCGAACTCGTCGTCTTCTGGTTCTCCTTTGAACATCTCTCCTTCTCCAATAGTGAGCTTGAAGAGCCTTCCTTGGTTGTTGGTCCATTTGATAGATTTCCTCCATCCTTTCTCGCCGCTTTGTGTCGATTTCGTGATCAACGCGGTGGGGTTGAAGCGATCGTCCGAAGTATCATAGTAATGATCTCATCTCGCGCGCCCTAATGAATCGGTCCTCTCCAAATAATAGGCTAACGGCTTGTTCGTCAAGCGGGTGGTGCTTGACGGGTTTTGACGGTAGGAACCGTTTCGGGAGGGATGAAGTAGCAATCGTGAAAGATCTCGATTCCGGCTAACTTCCTCTCAAGATAATGCCAAGGTTCGGGAAACCCATGAAAGAGTTCTGAACTTCCTTCTTGAACGAAGTACCCATTTAAGGTGGGGAGATATGGCCTCATTTGGACTCCCACGTACTTGCGATTTTGGACTTGAGCGAGCATTTCGAGAACTTCTTCAGCTGTGGGTTTGTATCCTAACCCAAGTGGTGTCCTTGTCGAGTTTCCTTTCTTGTATGGTGCGAAGGTGTTTTTCCGAACTGGGTTTAAAGGCATTCCAGGGAAGTATCCCTGATTCTTGAGTATGTGGTCGACCACCAAGTTGGAGTAGGGATTATAGTATAAGGGTGCCAACTCACTTTCTATGACATTCACACTTTGGAAGCCCCCAAGTTCGTATATGGGATCTGCAAGGACTTGATTGTTTGATTGCTTCTCAATTATTGCCTTGATAGGTGACGAAGTGATCGTCACAACTTTGCCATTGAGTGGGATCTTGATCTTTTGGTGAAGGGTGGATGTTACCGCTTTGGAAGCGTGAATCCAAGGCCTTCCCAGAAGTATGTTGAATGAAGCTTCGATGTCCACTATTTGGAAGTTGACTTTTCGCTCGATTGGTCCCGTGGCTATGGTTAGGCTAGCAAGTCCAACCACTTTTCGTCGCGTACCGTCATATGCCCGTACACCTTGATTGGTGGGAGTCCAATCCGACTCTTTCATGCCTAGTTTATATGCCGTTTTGAGAGGTATGACGTTGACCGCGGAGCCATCATCTACCAAAGTCATTGGCACATTCTTCTTTAGGCAAATGACGGTGATGTATAGAGCAAGGTTGGGACTAGCGCCAAAAGGTGGCAAGTCTTCATCTGAGAAAGTAATAGGATTACTTAGCCTCGGTGGCTCTTGGAAGACCAAGTTGACTACATCTTCGGGAGTAGAGTTATGCGCTACATTCAATTTGGCCAAAGCTTGCAGTAAAGCTTGGCGATGCGGAAATGAGCTTGCCACTAGTTGCCGACCTGAAAGATCAGCCTTGGTTTTCTCGTAATTGCTTGAGCAAATGATCGTGGGGTCGTCTTCGTTGTCATTTGGTGTGATGACATTGGTTGGACCGTTTTGAGTGGCGCTTTGATATGGGCGGCCCGAACAAGTTAGGTGATCCACATCTTGGTCTTCACCATTTTGGATTATTTCCTTGACCAAGGAGTTTTCAATGAGGTATTCGTCTTCATCGTCATCGGCCCACACCCCATTGATTGCAGCTAGTTCCTTCATTCTCATGATATCACTTTCTAGTTGTATGATTTGATCAACTAGTTTATCCACCACGGCGACTACCTCTTGCATAGTAGCATTTTGAGAGAAGATCAATGGTACACGTTCTTTAGGCGTTGCATTGGGATCGCGTAAGGTCGTTACCATGTTTTCTAGTTCCCACACTTGTCTATCTACACTCCTTGCCCATGCGATGAAGTCGGAAATGGTAGGGGAGATGGTAGAGTAGAGTCTTTCTTTCTCAATTGCATGAATTTCATTTTCGGTGGGAGAAATGAGATGTG
Organism: Silene latifolia; assembly: GCF_048544455.1. Classification (NCBI taxonomy): domain Eukaryota; kingdom Viridiplantae; phylum Streptophyta; class Magnoliopsida; order Caryophyllales; family Caryophyllaceae; genus Silene; species Silene latifolia. The sequence continues at coordinate 187,595,960 of NC_133534.1, forward strand.
AGCAATCTAAGGTAGATTCGTCACTTGTAATCACTAGAACTCCAAGAGGATTTTGAGTGTTGTTGGGCTTACCTCTTGGTGGAATTGGAAGTCGACCGTCTTCAATCATATCTTGAAGCACGTGTTTCAACTTGTAGCATTTTTCTGTGTCGTGCCCTTTGCCCCTATGGTATTCACAGTAGGAGTTTTCATCCCAGAACTTGGACTTTCTTTCGGGTTCGGGAGTAGGTCCAATGGGTTGGAGTTTACCTTGCTTCATTAGCCTTTTTAGAGCGTTGGAGTATGTGTCCCCAAGGTTCGTGAACTTCCTTGGTGGGCTAGTCTTCTTGGATGGCTCGAGAAGGTTAACTTCGTCGGTCTTGCTAGTAGAGCCGTATGAACGACTCGTGGACCCTTGATATCCTCGACCTACCGTTTTGGACAAGAGCCCTTTACGGATGTCATCTTCGATTCGTGTTCCTAGTACAGTTAAGTCCTTGAAGGTCTTGATGTTTTGATATCTCAAATGGTTGGCATATATGGGTTTGAGATTATCCACGAACTTTTCCACGAGGGTAGCCTCATCCGGGCGTTCAACTAGTTGAGTACTAGTCTTCCTCCACCTACTTAGGAAGTCGGTGAATCCTTCTTTGTCATTTTGGGTAAGAACCTCTAGAGTACGCATGTTGACTTGGATCTCGGCATTATCCGCGTATTGTTTCGAGAACTCGATCGCGGCGTCTTCCCAAGTAGCGACCTTTTTTGTGATCTAAAGTGTAGAACCATTGCTTTGGGATGGTGTCAAGAGATGAAGGAAAGATCCTTAAGAACATCTCGGGTTTGATGCCTTTGATAGACATGTAGTCCTTGAAGGCGCGGATGTGGTTCAAAGGGTTCTCATGTCCTTTAAACTTAGGGATATCCGTCATGCTAAAGTTAGTGGGCAATTTGGAATTGACGGCTTCATACTTGCGATTGTTCTCCCTGTAAATGTCATCCCCCTTAAGGTACATCAGTTGCTCCTCTAGGTATTGGAGTCTTTTCTCAGCTGCAGTTGTTCCTAGGACAGGATTCTCATCTTTAGACTCGTCATCGGAAAATTGTAGCACTCCACCTTTAGGGGGAGGTAGCTTCCCCTCTACATCAAAGATACGGCCTTCGATAAGCTCAAGGCGGTCATAGGTTTGTTCTTGAGTGATTTGCATTTGGGTTATCGCGGCCAGGATTCGATCATTACTTTCTTAAATTTTTGGAGGTTCGTTTCATCACTTGACCAGGCATCTTGGAAACTGGATAAGAGATCGGCGATGAATCAAAACACGATCGACCATTCTATCACACTAGCTAAAAGAGGAAAAGATTTGACTCGTGAAGTGGGTGTGTGCCACTTGTGTTGAGTGAGTTTTGAAGAAAGACAAGGTCTTTGAAAATGTGTATCCTAGTCAACTGTAGTGTAGTTGTAGGAGTGGACTCGAAGTGAGGTTTTGAAATGGGCTTGTGGCCCGAATTTTGACTTGACAAACGGACAGAGTTTTGACCGGATTTTGCGCTAATTAAAGGCCTAATTTTTCAAAATTTTTGTTTGAAAATGAGGATTTTGAATTTTTGAAAATTCGTCATGGGTTTGTTTAGAAATGGTGATCACGTAAGGTTTACATATTTATACAAGCATTACAACGGGATGCTGAGTGCATTTAAAAGGATTTTGGTTTAAAGGGTGGGTTGCCATACCGAACCATCAAACCCGAAGTCTGTGGAGAGGCTCGTGCCAAACAAGAGTAAGGCCGATTCCTAGTCCATTTCCTCAAGTAGTGAAGGCCCTTGATACAAACAAGAGTAAGCATCATGGTATGGATGACGTCAATCGCTATCCATCCTTAGGCCCAAATAAGAATTAGGACCGTTTAGACGGGACGATTGGTCGAATGGGTTGGGTTGGGCCTAGGAAGGCCGAATAAAATGATCTAGGAAGACCAAGTTATGAAAACCGACAATTGTCTTGTACAAACTTATTCCCTAACCTTGTTCAAGTTTCACCCTTGCTACACGTAAGTGTATTATCCCCAGCGGAGTCGCCAAACTGTGGACAGCGGGCCGCCCACGGGGGCGCTTGGTGAGAAACGAGGGACAAGCGTTTGCATTTTGTATGGAGTCGCCACCAATTTTTATGGGAAATTGGAACCGTTCGAATACCTCGTGTCATGTCAAGACACAAAGTAGTGACATGAACACTAAGCAATCGTTACCCTTAGCATTCTATGTCTAGAATGACTCTCGTGGATGCCAATGAACACGGGTGCTCACGGAGATCTGGAGTAAGGGGTGAGGGTACGTATTAGGAAGCTCTTTTGATCGAACACCTAATCCCGCCCGCCTCGATAGCGGCCTCTACTAATGATTAGGGAGTTTATTCGTACTTGATATATCGTCGGCTATATGCATGCAATGCAACATCCATGAATTAATCCTAGCATGTGAAGAATTAACTAAGTCGGTTGACACGTAATTAGCATACAATTGGGTCGAAGTAGAATTTAATGTCGATTTACATGTGAAAGCATACAAATAATGAAAGAAATACAATAAAAAGAAATACAATAATTACATCGGGAAAGGCGATTTATGTCGAAAATACCTTTAAAACGGATAACTTGAGAAAACGAATAAAAGAATGAATTACGAACAGAACAGAAGTGATAATACGGTTAATAGTTAATTATACGTATGCTAATTAAACTAGGTCAAGCCACAACGGAGTTCAGAGACAGAAATCATCCTGGAACAGGCGCAGCAGAGCTGCGCCCTCTGGAAGAGGCGCAGCAGTTGCTGCGTCTGTTCCAAGGGTGAGTTCTGGCTGTGAAGCCGGGAACTGCAAATCGTTAACGTCAATTGATGATTTTAATGGTTAATTGATGATATTTACTCGGGTGGAAATGATTTAATGTATTAATTACATGTGAATGATGGTCATAAAAACAGTAAAACATGGATGAGACGGAAACTAAACGGATTATTTATGTGAAGGGACGATGTTAATGAATGATTAATTAGTGACATCGGTGAATAGAGCAAACTAAACAATTAATTAGACTAAACATGACGAATGATGACGAACATGGATGCAAATATATCAATGACGAATCTCAGAAACCCAATATGAACAGATTGAACTTCTAAAATCCGGGTTTGAATATTAAAGACGAAAACCCGTAAATATTGATTACTTAGGATTTAAGTCGGAACAATGATGATTAAAGCATGTTAATGATGAATGAATAATATACATATGAAATTATTAATGACGAAGAATTAACGAAACAAACAAAAACAAATAAAACAAGACGAAATTACAGAGGATTTAAGAAGAAGAAAAGAAGCAGAATCGCGGCCCTCACGAAGAGGCGCAGCAGAATCGCGCTCCTTCAAGAGGCGCAGCAGCTTGTGCGTCTTTTCTCGACGTCTGCTTCATCGGAAATCCGTGAAAAACGGGTTTTTAAAGACGGTTTTAGAAATCGGTTTTAAAAGATGTTTTCGACATAAATCTTACAATGGTGATTATACAATAAGTAAAATACGATAAATAAAAGAGGAATATACACCCTCAGACTTACATGTTGATTTTAACGAGATGAACTAAGAAAATCGACTAGTGAATGCTCGACGCGAATGCAAGGAAAGAGTGCCCTCGTAAGAGGAAAACGATTGATTAATTAAATTGATTATTGTGTAGTTGGTCAAATTGGTCGGTCATGCAACGGAGAGGCTGGTACCCGGAAAGATCCGAGCTTACGTGGTCGGAAGTCCAAGCACGTAGGCGCCAATTAGTAAGAACGAAGTCTAGAATGCAAAGGGAGAAGAGAAGGGCGGACACTCGCGTGAGAAATATGAGGAACGAAAGCTCCTATTTATACTAATCACGTGAAGGAATAGGGTTTCGGAGACCCTTTGGAAGTGAATCTCGGAAAGATATAAAAAAGATACGTAAATCATGCAAAGAAGGGCCTGGGAAGAGGCGCAGCAGCCACTGCGTCTCTTGGAAGAGGCGCAAAGACTGGTCTTTGCGTCTGTTCCCGTGAGGTTTCCTCCTTTGAAGAAAGATTTCGCGTTTGAGTTATGGTAGGACGGAAATAATTCGGTTATCTTTTGGATATTACGGGATATTATTTGCCAAAAGATAAAATTTGTGAAATATGGAATAGAATTATCGGAACATTCCGAACATTTCGACTCGGGATTTAACAACTATCGAAAATGGAGACGGTTTTTGACCCGGACCGAATGTACTCTAATTATCGCCAAAACGACCGTATCAGGGACGTAGATGACAACTAAGAGGTTGACATTAATATTTGAGCAAACACTTGACGATAATCTTACGAACTGTCACAAATCGTTCCGCGAATCAAACATGCGGCCCAATCATCACCGGGTGGTTTGCGGGAGGTGCAGAAACGAGGTGTCTACAAAGCGGCAGTGAGCTTAGGCATTAAAAACCTCCGGGTGCATGGGGATTCGTCCCTGATCATCAATCAGGTTACGAGATCTTGGAAAATCCGAAGCGAAAGCCTAGCGCCTTATCAAGCCAGAATAGACCAAGTTGCCCAATTCTTTGATCACGTGACCTATCTACACCTACCTCGAGAAGAAAATAAATTGGCAGATGCTCTTGCAAAACTTGCATCTTTGATTAATATGCCAGATGACACGGTGGAAATGCCTTTATGTATCGAACGACGATCAGAGCCATCTTATGTCCACCAAATTACCGATGAAGAGGAAATCACAGAGGAATCTTGGTTCCAAGCAATCCTAAATTTCAAGATCAACGGTACCTATCCACCGGATATGGACAAAAGGGGACAACGTGCTATACGCCTACTAGCTTCCCAATATGTTCTCATGCAAGGAGAGCTATACAAAAGAACACCTCTTGGTGTAATCCTACGTTGCCTTGATCATTCACAGGCGCGGAAAGTGATGGAAGAGGTCCATGATGGAGAATGCGGTCCTCACATGAGTGGGCCCATGATGGCAAAGAAAATCACCCGTTTGGGGTATTATTGGACCACAATGGAATCCGATTGCATCAAATACGTAAGACATTGCCACAACTGCCAAATCTTCGGGAATGTACAGCATGTCCCTCCTTCATCGCTCTATACGATGACATCTCCTCGCCGTTTTCGCACTGGGAATTGATATAATCGGGAAGATAACTTCATTTAGGAACAGGAGGTCATTGTTTCATCCTAGTGGCAATTGACTATTTCACCAAATGGGTAGAAGCGGCTTCCTACACTAGTCTCACGGCTAAAAATGTAGCAAAGTTCATACAAAACAACATCATCTGTCGATACGGTTGCCCACATGAGATCATTAGTGATAATGGATCACATTTCCAAAATGAGACTGAGCAATTGCTAGCCAAGTACAAAATTAGGCATCACCACTATTCGCCATATAGACCACAGACTAATGGCACGGTAGAGGCGGCAAACAAGAACGTTGTCACAATTCTCAAGAAAATGATCGACAACTATCGAGATTGGCCAAGCAAAATACCCTTTGCCTTGTGGGGATATCGTACATCTGTTAGGACGCCCACTGGGGCCACCCCTTTCTATTTGACCTACGGCATGGAAGCTGTACAGCCAGTCGAGTTAGAAATACCATCATTGTGTATCTTACTTGAAAGTCAAATCCCAGAAGCCGATTGGAAGAGGGATAGATATGAAGAACTCATCCTCCTGGATGAACGTAGGCTACGCGCATTACATAATGTACAAACATATCAAGCACGTATCAAACGAGCCTTCAACAAAAGGGTCAAGCCAAGGAACATCAAGGAAGGAGACTTAGTACTCAAGTCGATTAGAGCTCTTCTACCTATCGACCCACGAGGAAAATTCAAACCTAATTGGGCTAGGCCATTTCTAGTCAAGTCCATACTTCCAGCGGGTGCGGTTAGAATCACAGACCTAGATGGGAATGAATTTACCAACCCGACGAACCTTGACCAACTAAACCGGTATTATGCCTAGAATAGGAACAAAAACGCGCCTCGCGTAACCTCATGTGTCGCTCTTGTGGCACTAAATAAACGGCCCCTGGCCAAGCTGAAATAAGCTAATGTCACCATGCTCTTGCATTTTGACAATTTGTCATCCTCATATCATCAAATAAACTAAATTGCACCTTAAGAGTAAATAAAAAGCTCATGCTTATTTTCTAAGTTCATTACAAGCTCTTGCTTAGAACAATTATTCTTTTACATTTACTCGAACTACGAGCAAGGGTTTGATTTCATTTTTTTAATGAATACGTAGGCAATCCTTCGCAGGATACAACCCATTAATTTCAAAATGTAAATAGAAGGACATTTGCATTTGCATTTGGAATTCGACAAGAATAATAAATAGAAAATCACAACGGTTTCATAACCAATTAACCTCATTTATTTCATTCATTTTCTAATAATAATAATAATAGTACGTTACATAATAACAATGTAAAAAACAAAAAAATAAAATAGGCTAGGATTCTAAAAACCCAACCTTCTTCTTACAATCATAATAATAAATAATAATAAAGACTTGGGCTATTCCTCCATTTTCCCTTTGCCCTTGTCATTTTTGTCATATTTCTTGTCACGGCCTCGAGCTGGACGCTCTTGCGCCACTTCGGACCTAATAACCAATGGTCTTTCTCGTGGTCTAGTCTTCCCATTCTTGCCGATCACTTTGTCCACGGCAGGAGAGGTCTTCGGTCTCTTCGAAGGATGAACAACTCGAAACCCGGCTTCCTCCTCTCCCTCAGTTAGATGCTTCTCTTTCTCCTTTTCCACCTCGCGCACCTTGTAGTCAACAGGCTCGCGCTTCCTCAATCTCTCACGCTCCTCCGGAGTAGTAGCTTTCCTCCACCGCAAATAGGAGTCCGACACCCATAAAGCACTAACAGAAGAGTTCAAGAACCATACGTTTCTTTGAGCCCATTTAATGGCCCACTCCCTTCGACTCTCAGTAGTAAGCGCCACAGTAGTCTGCGGGACGGTGTCAAGCTTCGGGATTGTCTGCTTCAGTCCAACCTGTCTCATCAACCTCTACGGGAAAATGCATACCATGAATTCCAAGCCAGGAATGCGCACAGATCGGGTAGGATCCAAGGAAAATACTCCAGTGACAGATTTGAGATGCCACCATGGTACGATCTATCTAATCAAGGGACCATCATCACTCTTCAATTTGTTTTCCCAATAATTGCAGACTCGAGTGAAGTCCACCATGTAGAGCCTCGTCCTCATAGCAATTGAGCGAGCATGATAGACAGAAACATTAACTGGGGGCTCGATCAATCGAAGACGCTCCATAAGTCAAACCTACCAAAAAGCAGGTGTCAAAAAACGAAAAAACGAAAAAAAAAACGAAAAAAAAAAGAAAAAAACGAAAAAAAAAAAAGAAAACGAAAACGAAAACAAAAAAGGAAAAGAGAAGAAATTCTTTATTATTTTACCTGCAAAATAATGGGACTTCTCAAATAAGGTAGGTCACGATTGGCTTTCCTGTTATCCAAACCCAATAGGATCTCTCCTAAACATAAACCGGTTGGGCTCCTGCGCAGTTCCATTTGCTCAACTAGGCTCAAGAAACGGGGATCACCTCTCAAATCCTCATCAACGTGCCCTTGAAGGACATATACATGTAGCAAGCAAAATCCGAATGCCCTTCGCCTAGCCACATAAGAGATGGTGGGGTCGGCCTTGTTAATGAATCGGTCAATAAAGTCCAACATTCGCACTCCTTTCGAGGTCACTAGACGATCCACCTCAATTATTGTCAACCCAAGCAAGTCTCTAAATTTGTTCTTATACCCTTGTGAAGTAGAAGGAATGGCAGGCAAGTATTCTGGGTCCCACCCACCGATCGCAGCAATTCTTCAGGAAACGGGCAAATGTCACCTCCAGGGAAGGCAAAAACCTGACAATTCGGGTCCCAATAATCAAGACAAGCATCTAGGAATGGTTTGACTACTTTGATAAGCTTCAGACTCAACAATGATCCAAGATTATGAGCAACCATGTCATACTTCTCCACACTAGAGAACTCATTGGTCCACTCTTTTAGACGAATTTCAAGAGTATTCATGATGAAGGATTGTTTTGAGAATTTTATGTAATAAGACGAAGGAAGAGACGGAAGAATTGTGTGAATAAAACCTCTATCGACGTTTCTATTTATACTAAAATCTGTTTCCTAAAATCCGCCAGACGGATACAGGGGGAACAAAGCGCAAAGACTGGGCCGCGCCTCTTCAAAGGGACGCAGCTCCTGCTGCGCCTCTTCCTCAACAACGTCTCTGTGATTTTCCGCGTTGGATCTTTCCTAAATTCCTTAGCGAATAATTTCCTATTCCTACGGGTTATTATTTTGGTAAATACGTCAAAGTTACCATAGTTCGTGTTTCCTAATTCTATGGGCACGCATTTCGAGGCAATATCAGCATTTTCGTCATTTTAGCACACTTATACATTTCTTTCTATTTTTCTTTTTTGGGAAATCATTTCTCCAATTTAATGTAATTTATTTCAAACTTATATATTTTTTCTCTTTTGGGGAATCATTCCACTCCCGTCCTACATTACATTTCTAACTTATAGGTTTCTATTTTTTTCATTTTTTTGGGGGTAACCCTCCCTACCGTCCGGTCATTTCCGGTAAATTTTTTGCATTTTTGCACTTTTTGCACTTTTGAGTCATTCGTTTTGCGCTAATTCTGGCCATATATACAAATGTATATTTTACGTGAATTTCTATGTAAATTTCGGTAGCATGACGGCGTAAACCGTCATCTACCAAACCTGTTCAAAGCTAACCTGCAGGTACAAAAAACGCAACCCAGCAGCAAAGGCACTCATGCCATCGTATATACAACCAAAAGAGGGATATGTACAACAAACTGGGGGCTCGAGCCCCAAGCAAAATCCAAAATGTCCAAAATGTAGGTCCTAAAATATACAAATGTGCAACAACAAACAAAACAAACAACAAAAAAAAACTACTGCCAGTCGCCGCCTAACTCCGCAACTCTCGCCTTGAGAGCAGCAACCTCGGCGTCGCGAACCTCGAGCTCCCCTCAGCAAACGAGCTGTCTCCTCCCGAGACTGAGCCAGCTCTCGCTGCAGCTCGCGCTCCCTCTGCAAGCACAACAATTGGCTCGTGTCAATCATTTCAAGCAATCATAAGAAAGGTTAGAAAGTTCAAAAAAGAAATAGACGAAAGGTTCATACCTGACGACCTCGACCGCCGACAAGTGCCTCGACGGCAGTAGCTCGCAGCCGGTTGGCTACCCTCCATAACGCCACAAACCGAGACGGCGCAACCTGCATTTCCAAGTAAGAAGTTCTCAATAATTGGATAAGTTCAATCAAACGTGTTCTTACACAAAAATCATACAAATTAGAGGCTCACCCTCCGAATCAGATGCTGCCACTCGTCCAAGCCAGCATCCGTCACAGCCACGTCAAAGTCACGCAGCTCGGAGATCGTCGTCCTCCCGGTCGCGTCAGTGTACTCGAAGGTCTCGGGGTACTCTGGGAGCTCGATGCCCGCCGCCTCTTCCCCAATGCCATTTTATCTTTTCTGGTCCGTTTGACGATTATTCTTCGCTCAGACCCGCATTTCTAAGCCAACTGCAGACTATCGTGCATTATTTATTTATTCCAAGACCTTGCTTGTCACAACGAGCAAGTATTCTCTGACAGGTGTTTCGACACGCCTTCATTATATTCCCCCAGCGAGAGTAAGCGGATAGACAATCCCTCTCGAGACATGGAGATCAGTTCCCGATAAGGTTTTCCCCAACGAGAGTTCACAACATACAATCGTCCTTCTCAAGTTCTTCTTAAGTTTGTTTGAAGACGACCCAAGCAGATTTCTCCCAGCAGTTCCCGCCTGTGTCCTGCTACTCACGATATTTCTTGTTTCCCCACGGAGTGCAATGAAGGTGTCGTTCTCCAGAAGTTCCCAGACCGGCAGAGTTCTTACACTCAAGCCTTAGTTACCTCTTAAGTTGAACTTATATTTGGCCTTCTCCCCATCGATGCTTTCCTTTAGGGTCCCACACCCTAGCACAATCCTTATATATCTTTTAGGTCTTACCCTTAGCTCTTATGCTTACCCTTAGCTCCTATGCTTATCTTTAGCTCCTACGCTTAACCTTAGCTCCTATGCACTTTCAGAAGCATCATGAGAAAGAAGTTTCAGGTATGATCTCTTCTTATGGCTGGCGAGCTTCCTTACGTAGTCTAATGGACTTTAAACGACCCTCCCCGAATGTCGAAAGACTCTAAAAAGTTCCCGACGATAGGTCCTTGGTTCAGACCCCTTGAGTCGCCTCGCGTCGCCATAGTCGTCAGGTTGTAATCTTCGATTGACCTGATGGCTATACTTTGACTTTCGCCTTGTCCAAGCCTCGGTCAAAGTGGGGGCTCTGTAGATACCTCATTTCTGCACTTCCCGCAAACCACCCGGTGATGATTGGGCCGCATGTTTGGTACGCGGAACGATTTATGACAGTTCGTAAGTTTATTGTCAAGTGATTGCTCAAACATTTATGTCTACCTCTTAATTGTCATCTACGCGTCGATACTGTCGTTTTGACAGTAATTAGAGTACATTTGGAATCCGGGCCTAAAACCGTCTTCATTTTCTGATAACCGCTAAATCCCGAGTCATAATATTCTGGAATGTTCCGAATATTTCTATTCCATATTTCACAATCTTTTAATCTTTGGTAAATAATTTCCCGTAATATTCACACAAAATATTAAGGAAAATAAAATTAATCCGTTATTCCATAAATTAAACACGAAAATCTTTCTTCCGCAGGAGGAAACCACTTGGGAACAGACGCAGCAGGTGCTGCGCCTCTTCTAAGGGACGCAGTGCATGCTGCGCCTCTTCCCAAGTCCTTTTCTGCGTATTTTTCGTATCTTTTCATATCTTTTCGAGATTCACTTCCAAAGTCTCTCCGAAAACCCTATTCCCTCCATGTGATTAGTATAAAAAGGGAGCTTTCGTTCCTCATATTTCTCACGCGAGTGTCCGCCCTTCTCTTCCCCCTTTGCATTCTAGACCACGTTCTTACTTTTTGGCGTCTACGTGCTTGAACTTTCGATCACGTAAGCTCGGATCCTTCTGAGTACCAGCCTCGTTTTGCATGACCGACCAATTTGACCAACTCCACCATAATCAACTTAATTAATCTTAATCGTTTTCCTCTTACGAGGGCACTTTCGTTACATTCGAGTCGAGCATCACTAAAACATAAACTTAGTTCATCTCGTTTCGTCAAACATGTAAGTCTGAGGGTGTAAATCCTTCTTTATTCATTGTTATTTACTTTTTGTAATCATATTGTAAGGTTTATGTCGAAAGTACTTCTAAAAACCGATTTGTAAAACCATGTTTAAAACCTTTTTTACGGATTATCATGAGACAGACGTCGAGAAAGGACGCATCAACTGCTGCGCCTCTTCGAAGGGACGCAGCACCTGCTGCGCCTCTTCGTGAGGCTGCCGCAGTTCCTGCTTCCTTTCTTCTTCCTTCATCCTCTGTTAGTTTCGTTTCTTTATTTTCTTTCGCCATTGTTTGCTCTTGTTTCGTTCACATAATAATTCAACATATTGTTAATCACTGTTAGTATATAATTCATCGTTAAATCCCGACTTAAATCTCAAATAATCTAATATTTGCGGGTTTTCATCATTAAAGTCAATCCGGGTTGTAGAGATTCGATTCATTCATATCGAATTTCTGGAATTCGATCTTTGATATATTCCCATCTGTTTGTTCGTCATTAGTTCTTCATTAATTCAATATATTTAACCTAATTAGTTCACTCATGTTACTAATCAATCTTTCATTCATGTAATTAATTCGTTTCCATTCGTCTCATCCATGTTTTATCGCTTTTATGACTCATTCACATGTAATTAATGTATTAAATCACTTTCATCCGAGTCATATATCGTAATCAATCATTAATTTCACCCACGAATACTAACGATTTGCGATTCCGCTTCACGCCGAACTCGGCCTTGGGAACAGAGACAAAGAATCGCCGCGCCTCTTCGTAAGGCGCGGCTCTGCTCACTTTGTTCCAGGTTGATTTCTCTCTCTGAACTTCCGTTCTGCCTTGACCTAGTTTAATTAGTTTACGTATTAATCTACTATTATTCGTATTATCGCCTAATTCCTGTTCGTTAATTTATTTATTCTTTTTCTCAAATTATCCGTTTTTAAAGGTATTTTCGACATAAATCATTAATCCGTTGTAATTATTGTATTTTTCATTATTGTATTATTGTATTTCTTTTATCACATTGTTTGTATGCTTCCACATGTAATTTAATCTAAATCCCTACTTCGACTCAATTGTATGTTAAATTAATTGTTCACCGACTTAGCCTAATTCTCACATGTTAGGATTAATCTATTAGATGTTGCATTGCATGCATATAATCGACAATATATCGAGTATAGATAATTTCCCTAATCATTAGTAGAGGCCGCTATCGAGGCGGGCGAGATTAGGTGTTCGATCAAAAGAGCTTCCTAATACGTACCCTCAACCCTTACTCCAGATCTCTGTGAACATCCGTGTTCATTGGCATCCACGAGAGTCATTCTAGACATAGAATGTTAAGGGTAACGAGTTCTTGGTGTTCATGTCACTACTTTGTGTCTTGACATGACACGAGGTATTCGAACGGTTTCCAATTTTCCACAATAAATTGGTGGCGACTCCACAAATGCAAACGCTTGTTCCCAAGCGCCCCCGTGGCCCATGTCCACACCCTCACATTCCAAAACCCAAGGTTATTCATTCCCCACCTTAAGGTGAGGAACACTACCACTTATCCCAACGCCTACCTTGGGTGTAGAAGATTTATTGAGAGATTCCAGAAAGGTATGCTGGCCAAATCTATGGACAGTATAACCCCCATCAGCAATCTCCTGTCTACTCAGTCTCACTATAGGTCTTGCTGGAGCAGGCCCAGAAGAGTAATTGCCATTAGGTTGCCAAACCACTGGAGTATTCAATTGGATTTCAACAGGAGCAAGTGGAGTAACAACAGCAGGAGTTTGTGGAACAGACTGTGATACAGGCTGCTTACTACCACCTGCTGGAAGAGTCTTAGGTCTCCAAACCTGCTTCTTTTGTTTAGAAGGAGCATTGGTGGCAGGTTGAGCTTTTTAGCTTTCCCTACGGTCCCAGTATAGTGCCCAATGCCCTTGCACACAGAGCACACAACTGGTTTCCATTCAAACTCAACTGCAACAACCACTAAATTGCCATTTTCATCCAAAAACTTAACATTTTCAGGGAGAGGGTTGCCTATTGTTAACTCAATCAACACACGAGCATACCCAATCCTAGTCTTGTCCTCAGTAGCTAAATCACATTTGATAAAAGTACCCAACAATCCAAAAAATTTTGAGATACCTTTACCCCAAAATTTCAAAGGTAAATGATGCAATTTAACCCAAACAGGCACAGATTTCCCTTCATGTTTCACAAGTTCAGTATCCCTAGTCCAAGGGTTAACTATGAGTGGCTTGTTATCAAATAAAAAGTGACCCTGTTTCAACACAACTTCTCTAGCAGCCTTGGTTTTGAACGAACCATAAAGACACCATTGGGGAGAAAGGAGAGTTTGTCTACCTGATGGTTCACCCAAAGACGTCTTATGAAACTTTCAACGATTTCCCAAGGGGGGTTGGCTCCTAAGATGAAGCAGTAGACAGAGTTTTGCCGTAACTTAACTCTGCCTGCACTTCCTCAGCAGTAAACTGAAGCAAGCCAGCCGGTTCCTCTGGTATCGTCGGAAGGGGGACACTTGCAGGAACTTGTTCAGCCTCTTCATCCATTTCCTCGTCCTCTTCAGTAACATCTTCCACCAGTACATCCGGATTCAGTGCAGGAACACCAACAACTTCATGAATATTCTTCTCTTTGTGCACATCTGTACTCGATGGACCTGTCACAGTTCTTGTTAAAGCAGGAAATTCCTCCAAATTATCATGAGAAAGCAAACTAAATTTATTAGAATTTTTTTGAGAATTTTTTTGCGGTGATTTTCCAGTAATCGAAGACGATTTGGCGGCCGTCATGATTACGGTTCTCTTTTTTTGTGTTTTTAAGTATAATAATATTGTTTTGATTTATTTTCTCATGAATTAGGAAAGGCTAATATTTTGTATGAAGTATAATAGTATTGTTTTGATTATATTTTTTGATGAATGATCGAATATGAAGAAGCTATTCGTATATGCATAAATCTCTATTTATTGCGTGATTCCGAGAAATGTTTAATTAGTTTTGCTCATCTTATACTATTAATAATAATTATTAGAGTTCACCTATAAAGTTTTGATCCTTACTTTACTCTCTCACTTTTTGTCCTAAATCTAATCTTATACGTATATACTACGGAGTATATTATTAGAACACAAAATGTAATATTTTAAATATATGTAGCCTTTCCTTGGAATTATTCGGAATAATTGTTAAAGTTGCTCACATATAAAAGTTCACGACCGTTTCTTTGCAAGATAAAATAGGGCCAAATACTTTAAAATGCACCAAAACGACAATAAAAACAATATCTCCATTCAAGCAATAAAGAGGCAAGTTGCAATATTTGTTGGTGAAGAAAACCATTCATCTATCTATATATTAATCCTCTAAGTTCTCTGCTGACATGTCATTATAGTATTTCACCAAATATTACGTGGCATCTCATGAGAGAATAACATTATAACAGCATCTTAAAAACTAAAAAAAAAACGTTACTATGTTTAACTAGGGTAATATTATTTCCTAATTTCATTCCTAATTTCATGATACTGATTGGGCATTATGCATAATCACGGAAATAAAAAACGATATTAACTAGGATAATTTTTTTCCTAATTTAATGGAAATTTTCATATATTTAAGTTTTATTCAAGCGAAAAGAACGTTATTCTAACATAAAACAAAAATCAATTCATTCTTAACTAAAATCAATCCATTCTACCCATCAAAAAAAACACAATTCATTCTTAACTAAAATCTCAAGAATAAATAGATATACCATACTAAAATATTTTCTTTCCTTTGAAAATATTTTTTTTTATTTGGGGAAGATCAAACCTAATTAAATGAGAGCCTTTTATTTTATGCCAAAACTATTATACTAATAATAAAGTTAGTCATGAAAAATATTTCCTTTGAGATCACATAACTGGTCAGAATTATATTGATATTGTTGCTAAGAATAACAATCACAAAAAATTCCTTCCATAATTGATATTTCATATCCTGTGCAAAGATTACTTCCACCATTGAAAATGGGTCTGAAATATAACAAAAGGAAACAAAATATGAAATCAAAAATCAGTATACTAGATAAAAACAGAAATACTCAAAGATTGATATTAAAATTAAAATGATTGATAATAATAAAAATATTCGAAAATGGTATCCTGACTATCGTGCACCTAACCAACATGAAAGTATTGAAATGCTATTACTACTTACTAGACATCAAAGTAATATTTTATTATTTGTAATTATTCCAGCTCAATAAGGATTTAAACTACATGACATTTATCATTTCTATTTTTCTGTAGAATAATGTCATCCAAGCATCAGTCAGAAAATTGATAATTGATCGATTTGACCTAAGGATAGTGGAAGGTGTCCCATACAGGTTGAATGGATTTACGGTATCTGCAAACACTGAATCAGAAATTGCAACCCCTCATCCATTTCGTTTACACTTTGAATTTGAGAGGGAGATGAATCGATGATTGTGTGATTAGGTAGAAGGAAGACAATTAATGTCTGAAATTGTGGTGTTGATAAGATATAAGGAAGAGAGAAGGTTAAGAGGAAATATGATTAGGATGTCCTAATCCTATCCGGATAAGGCTTTTTTTTTGTTGCTTGGTTTGTTACTCCGAATAGATCACATCTAATTACTAAAATCGAACTAACTATAAGGTGACACGATGTCACAATGTGAGACGGTCTTTTTAAGTAAAATGATAATAATTACTAAACTGACTAATTAATGACATGGTAATGTCAGACGATCTTAAATAAAAAGAGAAGTATTAATTATGAAAATATGAATGTTGTTTTTATAAAAATGGACCTTCTTGCGGTTCAAACCGTCTTACTCTACAATTTGTGAAGAGCTATTTTCCCTACTTCACGTGTTGTTTGTTTTTCGATGAATTTTTACTGTATATAACTAAAATAACTTAAGGATAGTCGAGTGAGCTTCTTACTTTATACTTCATTTGTCCCAATCATTTATTTGTCTTTTTAATTCTTCGTGGGAGAATTTTAATCAAAGACAAACAAATCATTGGGACGGACGGGATAGTATTAAATGGTTGTTTACTATAATATACTAATATAATAATTTTGATATGGAGTAATTATTATTATTAGTAACCTTCCAAATATCTAGCTCATATTTTAAACTCTTTATCATTTTGTTAAAAGTCATATGGCATACGAATTGTACACTTGACTATTCTCATTTCTTCTATTATACTTCATATATTTATAAGAACGACTTTAGCAATTATAATTTTTCTTTTAGCGGTGACATATATTAGCTATATCTGTTCATCTGACTATAAAACAGCCCGTGAAGTTCACGGGTTTAAAACTAGTATTTTATAATCTTTAAGCCGATCAAAGTAATGGTAAAATAATAAAGAGACAATTGAAAAATCATTAATTAAAGAGGCAATTGAAAAATCATTAATTAAAGAGGCAGTTGAAGAATCATTAGCAACTCAAACGAGAAAATTGAGAGTCATTGATTTTCTTTATTTGAAATCTCATCCAAATACCAATTCATATTGTCTTATTTGATACCAGGTTGTCCAAACCAACATTACCCATCCTTAAAAAAGTCGGCTTTTTTTGTTCTCTCTGTAATTTAGAGTATTTTATTGGAATTTTGTGTCTCCCTTTTCCTTTTCTTTTTATTCATGTATTTATATTTTTTTGGTACATATTCATGTATTTATATTTAAAATAGTCTTAATTGGAGGTGCCAAATCAATTAATTAAATTGATAATTTAATTAATGAAGTTATTGTAGGAGGTACGTATATGTTAATGCGATCCAAACATGGATGTTCTTTGAACTTCGCGTAATTATTTTGCATATCCAATAAGAAATATTTTTACGAGACTAGCATAATTATCCATATTGTACGAGTTTTAGGATTTTGACGGGAGTGTTAATTTAAATTCTATACCTGTATGTGTAGTTACTATAAGTGAAGTAATAAGAAGGTTATATTTTTGTAGAAAAAGAAAGGATAATGAATGAAAAGTAACCATGCTATATATTTCGAAGTTAGGAGGTTTTTAACTGCATATGGAGTAGAAAATAAATTTCAATGCAATTTGTTCATATATAGAAGGGTGACTTCTTTTAATGTTTTGTTTTATTGGTAGGAACTTGTACTCATATTTTAAAACCCTTTGAAAACAGGGGACGACAATGCAGCGCAAATTCATGTCCCAATACTTCTATGGCGTCAAGATTGTCCATAAGACCACAAGTACTTGAAAGTTCAATTTGACTGATTGTGTCCTTGCTTCAAAACAACCAAGCTATTACAAGAGAAACTCACTCGGACCCAAACTAAGAAGTACTTTTGAATCACTCGATTCATCAGAGTCCGGATTCGATTCAGAGTCCGAATGAGCAAATGACGCTCATTTTTACAATCGGAGCCCAAACTTAGCACCAACTCGAGCGAGTTGTCCTAGAGCTCACACGAGTTCAACTAGAGCTCGCACAAGTTCATCTACAACTCGAGAGAGTTCATCTGTAGATCAAGATGGGGGAGTAGAGGATGATTGTTCTTTCCCCAAATTGCATCAATCTTTCAATAATTATTCTTTCGTTTACATCTTAAATAGTTTACATTTGGATCTCTTGAGTATGTGTTTAAAGACTAAGTTACAAGTCTCCATCTTTATGTAAGGATCCTCCTTTATTTATGTTCCTATTTACATATTACTTTGGTATACTTCTATTTTCCTTTAATCCTTTGTTATTCTTATTACTTGTTCTATTCCATCATGCTTTGTTTTGATTCTTTGTTTATTGTTGTTTTCATCCTTCTTACTATGATTAGCAAGTAGTGACCTTGTTACGGTTAATGGGGTAGTAGGGGATGATTAAAGGGTAGAAATTATGCTTGTTGAGTCTTCCAAAATGGACTAAATGTTATGGTTTCAACTAGTGCATACTAAGTGTTTGATGAAATGCTTGTTTGACAAGCTTGTATGAATCTCTATCTATTCAACACTCCTATAAGATCGAGAGCCTTAGGAGTTGTTAGACCATGCACTATGTTGGTGGGTATAACGGGTGTACGCGATAGCTAACCCGAATCGACCTAGGTAGGGTCGTAAGATCGAGAGCCTCGGTCCATAGTCCGACTATAACATTGACCCAATTTAGATTCACATATGTAGAAACCTTTGATTACCCCTATGAACTCATGACACTTTAGTGCTTTTAATCATTGTTTACATCTCCTACTTTCAATATTTGCTTTAGTTTACATTTCATTAGCTTAGTTACTTTCAAAACCCCAAACAATTGTGACACTTGCATAAATTAAGATAGATAGACTTAGAACCCAAAACACATTGTCCAATGGATCAACTCCGACTTACCACTTGCTAGTTGTTTGTTGGATTATTATAAATGTGTGTGATGGAGCGTGACGACTAAGCTCTACATCAGTTGCATTTTCATAAAATAGTCATATCTCCCTCAACTATACCACATAGACGACTTCCCACACTGACTCCTCGACCATTAATGAGACGACTTTGCACACCTACCTCAATATTCACAATACCAAACTCAAACCAAGACCATCAATAATACCATCTTGACAACATGACTCGGACGATCATCAAGACCACAAACACAACTCACAATTCAATCCGACATACAAAAATTGACGCATCACTACTACAAAAATGATCAAAGAGAACGGTTGCCAAGCGTTCTTATAACTACTTTGGACCGTCCTGTGGCCAAGCGTTCTCTTTTACCTAAGAGAACGATTGAAATCATGTCAAACCGGTCTCTTTGTAACAACAATTAGAACGGTTGCGCTCCACAACCATTCTCTTTGATATATCAAACAGAACGGTTGCATATTAGAACCGGTCTCTTTGATAAGGGTGATCTCCTTGATGCAGTTGTCGATTTATTTGGCGCCTTTGTTTTACCTTTTCAAAGAGAACGGGTTTTACAAGGAACCGTTCTCTTTGATACTCTTTTTTTTTTTAAAAAAAAAATATTTTTGTTTTTATCGTACCCCCTACACGATTGAATCGTATAGCTCATAAGAATTAAACCTGCATTACAATTCAGAAACTCCAGCATATTTTACGCAACAAAGACCTTCAGATTTAATTTTAATTCATAAGGAGAAATCCTTCAAAAATTATACAAACGTCCTATGATAACTTTAAGAGCCTAGAGGGTACAAATATCAAAATACATAAAACATAGAAATTAAACTCTAATAATCGTCTTCATCCACCATTACTTTTGGGCTTAAAATTGAGTATGAATTCAACCCAAATATTCCGCACCTCGTCAATTTGCTCAACCGTATATGTCTTTGGGGCGTTAGGCATGAACAATATACATAAGACACCCAAGTAGTTAAAACACTATATATGATGTGTTAAGTAAAACAATTACTAAGATGGAAATGAGTAAAACAAAGAGATGAAAATGATTGAAATGAAAAATAAAAACACATACATTTGGGGTAATATTAATATATCTTCCTTTGATAAGCTCCAACATATATCGACAAACATAATATCTGCATAATACGCTCCCAAGAGGCTCCATAGGACACTAAAATAAAAACCCATAATGAGATATAAATAGCAACAAATTTCCCCGCCTTTATGAGACATCAATCATGACGGTCATGTTTCTGTCTAAAGAGTAACAAACCATCATCAATACACATACAATAAAACCATAAGGATCTTCTAAGTAAAGAAATCTCATGAAGCCCAACAACCAACAAAACTATCTGATACAATTCCTATGAGCTATTTTAATAGCTGCAGCACGCTAATATGATTTTAACAGTACTTAGATAAGACTATATTACCATTGATCATATAAATATATCATACTATGCAAGTGTTTAGAATTATAAGTGTAGATTTAAGAGTTTAAGGTAGGATTAAGGTTTTGACGTAGCATAATCTCATGTAAAAACTCGGTTAAGAACTAACATGGAAACCTTGTAAAATGTAAACTAACATGATATGCCCGTATGGAATGGCAAGGGGTCCAAGTCTCCAAATTATTTAAATGAACAATATTCATAATTTTCTTTTACACTGCAAAGTCATCTGCAGCTCCAAAAAAAGCTTGGAGGGCAGCAAAAAACTTTCCTTTAGCACAAGTTGCATAGCCATTAGAGAACTACACAAAAGTAATGAGGTACCAAGAAAGAGTTAACCAGCTAAGGTGCATATGCATTGCAGGTAAGATGGTGACACTTGCATCAACAAAAAGAAATCCGGTTTTTGTAAACAGAAACACTTGCAAAAGCAAAAGACAATTCACATTATTCCCGAGAGAGAAGCTTACTATTTTTTGTGCTCCTAGAGTAAAATTCTACAGCTGAAAGGGTTTCAAGTTTTCAATGCTGCTCACTCATAAGGTCAATATAATTCTTTTTTGGTCTCGTCACTCTGTGAAGAGAACAGCCACCCGAACAACAATGAAAACTTACTAGGCGCAGGTTTGTGAACTGGAGGTTCTTCATGTTCTTCCTTCACTGTGCAGATGTCGTGATAATCGACCTTCATGTGAGGCCGGTATATTTTTTCCTGAAATATAAGAAAACGGCTTAATTGCTGAGAGCTAAGGCAACAAACATTGTACGGCAAAATCTAACTGACGCAAAAGCAACCTTGAAATCTTCAAATGGACAGAAGTCTGAGTTCTCACAACCCTGTTATATGTTGGAAGTATCAAATGTTAATATGCCAAGAAAGAATAATACAGAATATAAAACTACACGATCTATATGATAAACTTTGCTAACCACTGGCAAGCTGGAGACTGGTAAAGTATCAAAAGCCAGTGCAAAGTGCAAACTACAAAAGATTTTTATTTTGATAAGGCTGGATGTTTTTGGCTGGTCAATAACCTAGATGACATCTGTAAACTGAGAATTCAAGTATCTGAAAAGTCAGCAAAAATGGGCCAGTATCAGTTTAATGGGTAATTCTAAGCTGCGACAAGTTCTGACCATAAGGTATTTTACCCTTTATAGCGTCGATGAGATTAACGTAACTGATTGATCGAGACCACCATAACTAGTAATACTAATCAAAAGTGCTTCCAAGACCGGACAAAACTCAAGGTGGATACTAATCAACAGCCAAAAATAGTGAAGTTAAGAAAAAATAGAGAAAACGTCAATCTTCCTCACTTACCAAGAGATGAGAGTTGCGATTTGAAGCAAATACAAATAATGACGGTTCAATTTAAAGGAACCAACAACTCCTAGCATGATCTCAAAAATCAAATTACATAGAAGTTTCAAAACAATTGGAATTAACGTCGGTTTGGATTTTAGAGTATTTGCACAAAATTGGAATTACGCTGAAATTAGTAGATCTAATTTTCCCCTAACCCTAATTCAAATTAAACAATAACCATAAAATATTTGAAGGAATTCAGATCGGTAAGAAAACTAATACCTAGGATGAAGTGGCTGGGATTGACAATGGACGGTTGAAAGCATCGTCGATGTTGATGGAAGAACATCGCCGGAGTATGAGCCACCACGGACAAGGGGCGAGACCGCACTAGATTGAAAGAAAGCGATGGAAGCGATATGTGTTTGAAAGAAAGCAACTGATCCCGGACGTTTGATTGTATTTAGGGATTTACAAATTAACAAATAGAACGGTTAATAAAAGTGATCGTGCTCTTTGTTTTTCAAGGAGAACGGTTATAGATATTAACCGGTCTCTTATTTCTTTTAAGACGGTTGGTCAAATATAACCGTTCTCTTTGTTAATTTACAAGAACGGTTCTAACAAACAACCGTTCTCTTTTGGAGTCGTATATGCCCGCCAAACTAAAAATAAGAAAGACATCGGTTCCGCTATCAACCGTTCTCTTAGATGTGTTCTCGTAGCCTTAAATTGTAGTAGTGCATACTCAATCAATATGTAACAGATAGTAAGAATCCACCCTTACTTGGCTAAAACAGTTGGTTTGGCACAAAAGATCATAATTATTCTACGTAGTCGGAACCTACATTATTCTGCTTATATAATAATTATAATTCGCTCGATCATTATATAATAGCATAACCACAATTCTACCCAAATTCCCAAATTCCCCTAATTTAATCATACCAATTAGGGCATCATTTAATTTACTTCAAACTAGGTCAATAAGAAGATTAAAATCAATCAAAAGGAGCAGTATAGATTTACAATAGGTGGGATTAACGACGCAATATAAGGCAAGATCGGTGATGAGAACTTCAAAGGTTTAATCTCCTAGGTTTTTAAAGGTTTTGTGAAATAAGAGAATGAATCACAATAGGCAAAATTAAATTAAGATCTCCCGAAAACCGTCTTAACGCGAAAATTATAACTGAATTCAAGAGGTAGGTGTGACTTGCGTAGGTATTGTACACCTGTAGCTAGCGTATGGGTCTCGCCTGTTGCAGCTCGAGTTTGCAATACAGACTATGTTGCGACTGATATGTGCGACCCTACACCTAAATTAAAGAACAACCTCGATTCTCCCGTCGACTCGGGATTGAACTTGACTTTCATTGACTTTGACTTTGACTTTTGTTAACTTTACATTTAAAAGGAGGGTATAATAGTGTTAATGAGTTAATGCGGTGGATGGGATGATAATATTGAAATAAAACACTGGGATGACAAGTTTAGAGGTAAGGAATGAAAAAATTAGAGAGTTATATAAAGCTGAATGATAACTATTGGCCTGGGATAGAATATGATATAAAATAGAAATGATAACTATTAACTGATACATTTAAAAATGGAAAATAATAACTATTGACCAGGACAGAGAGAGTAGTTGTTTTATTAAATATATATATGAAAGAATAATGAAATATTGAGCTGAATATAGCTCATTTATGGTTTTACTTTTTTTATGGATATAAATGGCTATTTTACACCTTTCTTTTAATACCTTCATTTAGTCTTTTGTTCCAATTCAATTATTTATCCCAATTTTCTCACTGTAACTACCACCAATTCAATCACCACCACCCGCCAGCCACTATGCACCACCTATCAACCACCATGGCAAAAAAAAAAAAAAAATTACAAAACATTTAACAAAAAAAAAACGGAAATTTCTCATGGTACCCTCGAACGTTGGCACAGTACACATGTTACCCCTCATTTTAAGTTTTAACATATGGTACCCATGTTTAGGGCTGGGCACCGGTCCAAAACCGGAATCAACAGAAATCATGGACCAGATTATAAAAATTTCGTTCCAAGACCAGACCGGTCCGGTTGGACCGAAATTTGTCATTACATGCCCACTTTTTCAAATTCCGGTCCATTGGACCAGATTAAAAATGTTAGTTTAATAATAAAAATGCAAATAACAATAATTTCGGGTATTCCGGTCTAAACCGGTCCCGGACCGACTGGAAACCGGAATGCTATAAAATGGTGGACCGGAGACCGGACCAGAATTTTTAATACCGATTCCGGTTCGGATGTAACACCCCGACCCAAACCGGGTCGGGAGAGATTACTTATGATAGCTCACCATGCTGTGTATATGGCCCACGGGTCAACACGGGTCCTTTATAGC
Source organism: Silene latifolia (assembly GCF_048544455.1). Lineage (NCBI taxonomy): Eukaryota > Viridiplantae > Streptophyta > Magnoliopsida > Caryophyllales > Caryophyllaceae > Silene > Silene latifolia. Next base: position 187,619,910 of record NC_133534.1, read on the forward strand.
GCATTTTGTCCTCACTCATGCGCATCCCGGGAAGCTTCTCAAGAGATCACCTATCCTAAGACTACTCACATCCAAGCACACTTAACTTTGGAGTTCTTTCGCATGGATGACCATAAAAGAAAGTGCACTTTGTTGATATGAGTAGTACATTCAATCCCTTTAAGCACTAGTCATTTAAGTCTATCACTGGACCTCTTCAATTAACGTGAGGTGTTACAATCATCCCCACTTGAAGAATGCAAAGTCCTCGTTGCGCCTGGGAGCATAACCGCTAACCCAGAATCCTCCCCCGCTAGGTGGGTGATCATGCAAAAACATAGCCCATACAACCTGACCAAAGGCTTGCAGATCGCCACACGGTCGCATGTTGCTCTGATACCACTTGTAACACCCCGGCCCAAACCTGGTCGGGAGCGGTTACTTATGATAGCTCACCAGGCTGTGTACATGGCCCATAGATCAATACGGGTCCTTGATGACGCATTTTGTCCTCACTCATGCGCATCCTGAGAACCTTCCCAAGAGGTCACCCATCGTAAGACTACTCCCAGCCAAACAAGCTTAACTTTGGAGTTCTTTCGCATGAATGACCATAAAAGAAAGTGCACTTTATTGATATGAGTAGTACATTCAATCCTTTTAAGCACTAGTCATTTAAGCCTGCCACTGGACCTCTTCAATTAACATGGGGTGTTACACCGAATTATGCCCACCCCTACCCCTGTTTTTACCTTTTTCTTTCTCAGAATACCCTTTGGTAAACTTCCGTCATGACGTCGTTATTTGAATGACTTGTGACCTTTTTTTTTGTCATCTAATATACTAACACTTCATCATCTAATATCTAAATCCTTATTTTACTTATCTAATAAACTAACATTTAATACCCAAATAACAAGACCACCCATTATAATCATTTTCTTAAAATCCGCCCAAAAGATGTCACAAGTCATTGAAGTAACGACGTTATGACGGAAGTTTGCCAAATGGTATTCTGGAAAAGAAAAAGGTGAACACGGGGGTACTATATATAGAAACTTAAAATGAGGGATACCATGTGTAATCTGCCAAAATTCGAGGGTACTAAGAGAAATTTTCAAAGAAAAAAAAGAAAAAAAAAAATAAGCAGGCAACAATGTCATATGGTAAATCATGTATGCATCCCTCCCTACCCCTCCTTGTCACCATCAGCAACACGGGCACCACCGCCGACGACTCGCGTCGAACCTCCGTCTTAGACCCCTCAAACAGTCAGTGACTGACGGCATGTCTAACCCCAAAAACGTCATGCCTAACCCCAATACAATCAACGACTCACACCGGACCTCCTTGTTACTTCCCCGCCTTACGTCGACGGTGCACGCCGTGCCTCACCCCAACACCGGCGATGCACGCCGGATTCTCCGTCCCCATACCCTCTAACACCACCATACACCATACACCATACACCTTACAACAAACTCTAATTTAATTAGTATAAATTAATTCCCTAATTTGGTATAACATAATTAATAAATGGAAAAACTACAAATAATCACCTTGTATTTACGTATTTTTTGTAAATAACCACCATGTATTTCTATTTTTACAAATAACCCCCTGACTTTCATGTATACTCCCCAACCACCACCGTATATTTGACCCGATACTCGTTTTTCATATTTTCCGACTCTTTAATTAACGATTTATCTAAAATACCTATATTACCCTTATTCTATACAACATATCCATATTCCTTTTTTTTCCCAAATCATCATTCAAACCCTGAATTCCCAAATTGTTTAAGCTAATCTCAATCTCCCTCTCCCTCCCTCTCTTTCTGTCAATTCATAGCAACTCATTATGGCAATCTACCAATATTCCATCTTTTTACTATTAATGTAAAAAAATTACAGAAATAAAGTGCAAATAGTCGAAATTAAAAGGGAAAATAGGTTGACAAGAGTCATAGGAGTGATGAATGATGATTGATACATGAGGCAGGTAGTTGGACCGATGTGGGTGAAAATAATAGAGTTGCTCAAACTAGGTGCAACACACATGTTTGTACTGCACATACGTCTCTTTCGAATGGTGCTTGCCATTGAGGTGCTGCCAACCATGGAAGTGTGTTTTGACGCACCCTGATGTTGGGTTTTCTTACACGAAGCGGATAGATGTGAATTGGGTTCTTTGATGATGGTCATTTTGATTTGGGGATGAGATGGTTATCAAGGGAATGAATATATATAGTTAACTTTTATGGTTCATAATCATGGATTAACAGGGAATTGAATTGACAGATAGAGAGGTAGGGAGATTGAGTTTAGCTGAAAAAATTTGGGAATTTAGGGTTTGAGGATGATTTGGGAAAAAATAAATAAGATATATTGTATTGGAGGGTAATATGGGTATTTTAGATAAATCGTTCATTAAAGAGTCGAAAAATATGAAAAACGAGTCTCGGGTCAAATTTACGGTGGTGATTGGGGAGTATACACAAAAGTCTGGGGGTTATTTGCAAAAATAAAAATACACAGTGGTTATTTGTAAAAATACGTAAATACAAGGTGGTTATTTGTAATTTTTCCTTAATAAATTTAAGGGTTATTCTACGTAGTAACCCTGTGTTTTTCTGAATTCTAGCTGGTAACCCTTTGTTTTTCAACTGCCCACATGGTAACCCTGAACTTATGAAAAAAGGTTCTCCATGACCCTCAACTTTTATTCCGTTAAAAAACTCCGTTAGTTTGAATGTTTATCGAGACTTGGGCTTGTCTTTTACACTTCAAATGCTTAAATGACCAAGTAACTATGGTTTTCTCAACTCAATTAAAATAAATAAACCACAAATTTTGCTAACAAATAATTATATTATAGGTGTGTTAAGAGTATAATTCATAACATTTTTATTATCATTCTTATTATTATCATCATTTTTATTGCTTAGCAAAGAATATTAAAGTAGTAAATATATTGAAACACATCTTACTTTTATTTTTGTTATAAATTATATTAGATTATAATTGATATTATATTATTATTATTTTTATAAAAAAAACAAAGGTAAGATGTGGATCGGTATTTTTACTACTTTAATATTCTTTGTTAAACAATAAAAATGATGATAATAATAATAATAAAAAAATTATGAATTATACTCTTAAGTCTTACCACTCCTAGAATATAATTATTTGTTAGGAAAATTTAGGGTATATTTATTTAATTGAGTTGAGAAGACCATAGTTAGTTGGCCATTTAAGCATTTGAACTCTAAAAAACAAGCCCAAATCCCAATAAACATGCAAACTAACGGAGTTTTTTAACGGAATAAAAGTCGGGGGTCACGGAAAACTTTTTTTGATAAGTTCAGGGTTACCATGTGGGTGGTTGAAAAATGAAGGGTTACCAGCTAGAATTCAAAAAAACACAGGGTTATCGCTTAGAATAACCCTAAATTTAATAATTAGAATTATTAATTTATCGATATGAGAACTAACATTCATAATTGTGTAATCTGACGAATTTGATTAATTTTATGAGGAAAAGAGCAGAGAGTTTTTATTGATTTTCAAGCAAAAGACATACTCTCTCCTATTCTGAATAACTGTCCCATTTGCCATTTTCGTCTATTCACATAACTGTCCCATTTGCCTTTTTTGGACATGATTAATGACGTTTCTACCCTTTGCTATTTTGTTTATTTACAACTCATACCATCCCTAACCCAACCTATTATTAAACTAACTCAGCCTACTATTCATCCCTTTCCTTAATTAACCCAGCCCAATCCCTAATACCTCCCGCCTTATATTACTTCCCCTTCCCCCTGAAACCCTAATTCTATCTCATCCGCCTCACAAATCCTCTCCTTCTCTCTCATCCGTCTCTCAAATCCTCGAATATTCTTCATCAAATATGTGAACGGTTTTAATTTCTTCATCAAAATTGCATCTCCTCTTTTAATCTTCATCAAAAAAATGATCTAATTCACAAAATTTTGTCTTCGCCTTTGATTAATTTCAAAAAAAATGGAAAAAATTGAACCTTTTTCTGGTGATTTTGATCTTCGTCGTATGGAGAAGATCTATGAAGATTTATATCTAAATGAGGGTGAGATGGAGATGGAAGATGAAGAAGTTGATGAAAGATCGTCTGATGTTGCTGCATGTCGCTCAATCGTGCCTGTAACAATCGTGGATGAAGGGAGGAAGCAGTGGTTAGAAGAGCGTGCATATCTAAAGAACAGAATGCGGTTTATGGAAGAACTGTGTAGAATCTGGCCTAAGTTTGGGGTTTTATTGGAGTATGAGAATGAGGAGAAAGCGAAAGAGGAATCATTTGATGTTACATGTAAAATTGATGATCATTCTAATTCAGACCTTGAATTAGATCCGGAGGTCGTAAGAAAAAATCCAGTTATTACTAATTGGTTTATAAAGGAGCTTTCTAAGTATTGGCCTGGTTTTGATCTTACACACGAAGACGAATCATTGGGAGGTTGATTTCTTATTCCCTGTATTTAATTTTTTAAACTGTTTTTTTTTTAATGGACTAGTGATGATACCATTTTTGGCCGTATATACTCTGTTTCATCTTATTTTATCTACCCAGTGATCTAATGTTAAGGGTAGTTGGTTGGTTATCAATTTTGTTTCATATACAATGCCACCACCTTTTGTAGTGATGAGGCTGTGTATGTACAACAACATTGAAGAGTTTTGTTTACAAAAGCTTATTGTACTCATTTGATCATTTCTGAAGTTAATATCCATATTAGTGTCAATGACTGAATATTACAAAAGAGTTGCAAAGTTCTACATTAAAACTGAATACAGTCACAAGATCTTCTTCAGTGTGACCTTCTTGATTGTTTGATTTGCTTGCTTCTTGCTTGATCTGCGCAAAAAATTGACGTTGATAACATATCCAGTCTTTGATAACTTCTAACAGTCCAAAATGGTTGATATTGATGATGTTAAATTCTGCTTGTTCATTCCCCTGCACATAAATCTACGAACCAACTAGTAATGCTACCAACAGGGGAATTGTCCAATGTTGGGTCATTACTACCTTCACCGCTTGATAATGGTGCAACATGAGTTCAATGTCCCATGTTGGTTCATTACTGGTGCCACTGGTACTTGCTTGATTTTCAGGATTCTCTGTCAAACTGTTTAGTGAATTAACTAATTCACTTATAGTGCTTGGATCATCAACATTCTATACATATTGTATGCATTCTTTCAATAAATCAATGTTAGCATCAAGATATTCAGGCAATAAACCTTCTGCTGCTAGTTTTGACTTATGCATATGTGGAATTGGGTAGTCTATGCCACCTTTTTTTTTCATTACTTCTAGCATACATGCTTGCAATGTTATCCAGACGTACTTGAGCTTTAGTGCATCTTGTTCTTCATATGCCTTGATTGTGTTGTTGATTAGCTCATCCAATTTGATTGCTTTTTTTTTTGAGAGATTGTATTGACCTAAAAAACCCCAAATCCAAGACATTCAAATCTGGTGAATTGGGTGTTTGATAGGCCAATTCAATCTCCCATCCATCTGATGTTGCTGCCCTTTTAAAATCAAGATCATCATTGCTAAAATGGGGACGAGCATTATCTTGTTGAATGATTATGCGTTTACTAACATTAGAAGGCCATTTAACCTTTATAGCTGGCAACACACGATTTATTATCATGTCTTTTGTTACTTGCTTGTTTATAGACTCAATACACTTGGTTTCCATTGTTCCTGCTACTCTATTTTTTGAGTTTCGTTGTGCTGGTATTTCAATAACAAATGACCATATTCCTATTTTGCCATCAAAAATTAATTCACCATTTGACCCATATAATGGTCTACCTACTGCACACATGAACATCAACTTTTCTATGAAACTCTTTGATTGTACACATCTATGTGGGTCTGTTTCACCTTTAGCCAAGTAAAACCTTGTAGTAGGTTTAGTTTTAGAAAATCATTTCTCATCCATGTGAATAATATTGCTTTGATCTTTGAAAACAATTCTTTTAGTGTGTTCATGATATACTAAATGTTGTAAACTGAAAATTAATCTAGCAAGTTTGTTTTTATCGGTCAAACCTGGTTTGAGTGCATTTGTGTGTGACCTGATTTGTTTTGACATCACCCATCTTGAAACGGTTGATTGGCTTACACCCAAGTGCGTGGCCAATGAGTGTTGTGTTGTCCTTTCCAGTAGGTCAATTGATTTGAGCTTCTCCTCATCTAAAATTGCTCTTCCCACTTTTTTGTTGCCTTTCTTTTTGCTGCTCACATTGACTGGTAAGGATGAAGCTCTTTGTTTTTGTGCTTCCATCCATAACTTTTTTTTTTCCTGTCGACTGAAAACCTTGCTGCCACTTCATTGATAATACCATGTCTTGGTTTTCCATTTATGCTGTTATTCAATAGTGTTTCATTTATTTTTGATCTTTCTAAGTTGGTCAGATTCTTCATTGAGTTGGTGAATTTTTTGTTTGATAACTCTATATTTGAAAGATGTTGTTTGGACTGAAGTTAGTAAATGAAGTCTAATAAATACACCTTCTATTTATAGACAAAAGAACTTTGCACTCTTTTGAAATTTCAGTTTTGGCGCAAATATTTCCCTGTTTGTATTTTGGCTCCATATTTCAATTTTGGTGCCAATTTTCAATCTTGGTGATTTGGATATGTAACATTTGGACTGACAATTTGAGTTTACTTGGCTTATGGAACAACTCAAACACGCCAATCAAGATAAGTTGAAGTTAATCTGAAGTCCAATTTTCTCGTTCGATCTTTCAAGTTAGAGCTGTAATTTCTTTCCCCGACTTAATGTATTTTTATTTTAAGTGAGCTGTAATTTTATTTCAAGGTAATGTAATTTTATTATGTAATTTAATTAGAAAATAGAATGTGTAATAATTATACTTCATTTTATTTGTAAGCGAAACCGTCTGTATATCGCAACCGTGTAATGAAAAAACAAAGTTTCAGCTAAGTTTGGTTTATTATGGTGGGAAACGAGTTGCTGTGTAAAAAAAAGGAGGGAATCATTAGCATCTTCATTATCAAATTACCCTTCTTAATTATAACACCCTCTCTCCTATAATCTTACCCATATCTTTAACATTTCATTGTTTATCAATATTCCTTAATATTTGTGCCCTTCTTCAAATGAGACATTTATTAAAAATAAGAGGGAGTATTATGGAAAAATAATGAGAAAACCCAGGAAAGCCGGAAAACGCAGGAAGCACAACGCAAAGGTAACGGACAGAAAAAACAAAAATGCAGACACAGAAAACGGTCACAAAATTTCTCTCCACTCTCTTTCCACCTTTCAGTCTATACTCACTCTCTCACTACTCACTGCTCTCACTTTCTCTCACTCTTTTCCAATGTCTTCTCATTCCTGAGACTTTTACAATTATCATATCATTTGACCCTCACAATCATTTTCCCCCAATTTTATTTTATCTTATTTATGGTAACCTTTCTCTCTCCCTTTTCTTTTTTTTTATTTATCTCTTTATTATTCTCCATGTTTTTCCACTTTACTCATCCTCACTTTTATTTTCATACTATTTGTTAATTATCATATCCTTGCATTGCAATGTAATCCTAACAAATATCCCTTATTCTTCTGTTATTTGTTTAGTCTTGATTAAAATACGTCTCATAAAGATTAAAAAGTAACTAAACAAATGATTGAGACGGAGGGAGTAGGTAGTTTCATCCTTTTTTTTTTTTTGAGTTTTACAGAAGAAATAAGTTAGAAGCCAATTTGTGTTGTGCAGGAAATTGCATGTCATGGTGTTGTATGTGATGAGTCAATTTTTCGAGTTTTGATTTGAGCTGCTTCCTATTTTGATTTTACTTTGTTTCATCAATTTTGGTCTTGCATGTTCCAATTACCTTTCTTTTTTTTGGTAATATAATGGTTTAGTTGTGTGCTAACTGTCGGTTATTATTACTAATTTGTACTTTAATTTGTTCAAAAACTCTGCCATGCTTGATTGCTTTCCTAAATTGCCTTTTCATATTGCTTGGCTGGTATTGATTTCAACTACCCAATACTGTTTTTTAAGTCGCTATTTACGGAACTAGTAATTTTGAGGACGTATATGCGTAAAATGTGATATTCATGTTTTTGCAAGGGTGATGATCATGTTGGAATCAAGATAGTATCCAGCTCGTTGATCGACTGACCTTGAAGGGTCAATGAGTTGGTGATTGGCATAGTATTGCATTGCATTTGTGTAGCATGTCTTTATAATGTAAAAGTTATAACCCAATATAATGTTGAGTTATCTTAGCTAAAGAAGGATAGAGTGCCCTTTTAAATCCCGCTATGTGAACAATGTTCCGTTAGTGTATCCATAAACCTGTACAAGTTTTGTTAGACTCACCAACAACTTAAGTGTGGCTATGAAGACGAACATAAATTTTTGGTGGTTTCTTGCATGTCTCTTACTTAACTTCTGCATGCGTTGGAACATGCTGCTGTGGTTGAAATTGTCTTTGCACTGAAGATCTTAATATGGTCGAATGAAAACTATTAACGACTGAAATAAAGATAGACAAAGTCACTGTGATTGTTGGGCGTGCTCTTTTGTAGTGACATGCGACTTCTTGTTTTGTTCCAAAAATGAGGCACAAGGCAACGAAGATGGGGGTCTAACATGAGTCTTTCAACAATCCCAAGGACCTGAAAGGTTAATGTAATGTGAATCCCAAACTAGGCTTTCCTGTGCTTGATATAGTGTAGCTAGCCGATTTCCAATTATATATTGTTCTCCATCCCGTTTATAGTGTCCCGATTTTACTTTGCTGGTCAAAATATGTCAACTTTCGCCTATATTTTCTCAGAATGAACAATAGCTATTACGGAGTACTTTTTATGAAAAGTAGAAGAAGGTGTACATAGTTGTTTGATAAAACATGACAAAAAATTTCAATGTATCTCTGCAATTATTTGACCAAATTAGTGCAAATATGATGTGATTGAAGTTATGTCTTGATTCCTTTCTTATGCAATTTGTGTGACTGTACTTGTGCACTAATGTCAGTACATTGTTAAATGCCAAGTTTTATGCAAATCGGATGTTTAATGATAGAAACTTTCTTAATAATGCAGATAAACATGAACATAGGTCTCTTAAGCTTTCCCCGTGATATACAAGAACAGAGTTCGCTGACTCATAGTGTCCTGCACTAAACAGACGCCAATATTTCCCAACATGCTAAATCTTGGTTCGACCAAACCACTCAATCCGGAAAATGGAAATTCAATTCTGTCTCCATTGTCTGTCCCACCTTCGCTGCAATATGATCTCCGTCATCAGTCGAATTTGAAGTCTTCCAGCATCAGCCATCCGGAACGATCTGCCTTAAGGAATGTAAATTCTCTGGGAAATAGGCCTTTATTGCACGATAATGGAAACTTTAATATGAGAGGCGAGGGGGAGTTTCATACCGTTTTCCCGTGCAGGCCACCTATGACTGCCACTAACTGGAATAGTAGTGACGTATATGACGACCTTGACTCTCTGAGGGCTTTTGTCAATCGTACAGATTTCATGAATGAAAGTGGTCGCAGTTCTTTGTTTCAGAAAGGGCTTATCAATTCTCCTTCTAGCAATCGTAATGGTGAATTCCATGGCTTAACCAACAATGTTGTGCTGGAAGCATCATCACAAACTTCATCTTCTACACCTACAAAACAACCTTCTTTTGTGAGTGGGTGTCCTCGCGTCTTCTGTATGGGTGCAAGTGAGTGTTTTCTTTCACTTTATCTGTCTACAAACAACTAGTTTTTATTCCGAAATATAGTTTTTTCTGACCTGTTGCATGATGGTTGATAAGATGGGGATCTTCTTCTCAGCAACACAGGCCTTTTTGGTATCTTCTGCTCTTGCCATGGTATGCGCATGTCTGTATTGAAATTTTGTGAGGTAATTTTGTCAATGTAGCGTTTTTTTTTTTTCCTCGGGGCCTCGTAATAAAATATACTGTTTTGTTATAATGCCCTGTCATGCTTTGTAGCACTCAGGGTTATTTGATGTTAACCCGGGCTATGCTGTGCGCATGGAAAGTGGGGAGTGCATTGCTCAGTGGCGGAAAGTGTACCTTCATAAGTTCAGGGTAAGATGTAAGATAAATTTTTAGATGTCTTCTTGAGTTGGAGTATTGCTTGTGAGTTGTGTGTATTTGATTTAGTGTGGATCAATGAGGATTTTGTGTTTCACTAGCTAACCTGGGAACATATTCCCATACCCACATGTCTATAATTTTTACTAATTTTCATCCAACTCTGGGAGTGTGAGCAGGTAGAAGACTAGCTAAGAAGCAATACAACAATGCGAAAACTTGAATAGGATGTTCTCATCATAAGATCATGGTAAAATTAGTGAGGATTCAGAATAAACAGAGAGGTTTTAAGACGCAACATTTGGCCTTATGAAATTGGAAGCGTCATAGTTTAGTACTGTACCCTATAGGTTTGATGATAACCATGCGGTACGAAGGTCTTAGAGGAGAGTTTCTGATGGACTGGTTATACTCTACTTTGTGAAACATCATCTTGTGCAGTTGTGCACTCCCCTTTCTAATGGTGATATAAACTGGTTGAGATTCATTACAGGATGTGTAACTCTTCTTCCATTTGGCTAATTGCACATTTCACGTGAACTCTTCTTCCATTTGGCTAATTTTCATCCTTGTACTGTTTTGTTGACTAGTACAAAAACTGGTTTTGCTTATATCCTTGCTTTTATCTAATTATTAGCATCCACTATGAACTTTGTCTGGTGGCTATATTACTCCATAAAATGTATCTGCTAACGCATCATATAACTTCCGTGTCATAGGACTGCACTCTCAATGTCTCATTTCTGAGAAATGTTAACTGCAATCTACTTTGATGATTAATTGTGTGATTAGAATTTAAGTTCTAGAAACTTAGCTGCAGGCGATTTCTAATGAATTTGTCAAAAGTATATATATTTCTAATAAACAAAGGTTTAGAGTAGATGAGATTAATCCTTAATTCTTTATGCAGAGTGGGAAGTATTGATGGCACAATATTTTGATTCTTAGGAATTTCGTGCGCTGATAAATGGTTGACTTCCTTTTCCATTTACAGCCTAGTCTAAGGCTCACTTTTCTTTGGTTGGGAATATGAATAATGTACAGTACAGTATAAACGCTTCTTATATGGTGAAGTAGCAATCAGTAGATGCACTCTTAACGCAATTTTTATCATGGATTGTACAGAAATAGTCTCTGTGCTTTCAACACAGGGGCGAGATTATGAAAATCTGACCCCTTTATCCTGCCATGTGCAGAAGTGTTTGAGAAATTAGGTTAATATTGAAATAAAACCTTTTTGACTTCTACTTTTTAGCAGGTAGTTTTTGTTTTGATTGCTTGCTGCTTTTGCATTTAAATTATTTATTACCAGCAACTATAGGATGGAGATGAGAGAATGATGATACTTTTATGATGCTTTAGATTATGGCTCCCGAGGACCACAAAGGATGGGATTGGCCTGAAGAGACTTTACCAACATCTCATGTTGCAAATAGCAAAATGGCTGTTGCTGACAGAAGGAAGGTTTTTGACTTGTCTGGACTGTTTACATCATCCGTGGAATCAGTTACGTCTACGCAGCCATGGAAAAATGTGCCTATTAGCAGAGCTCTATCAAGCAAGGAAAATGCCAATCAAGTGCCAAAAGATCCACACCAAAAATATGGTTGTGACCAAACCAGTTTGCATATGAGCTTGATGAGAAGCTCGGGAAGGTATTCAGATACAGTCACAGAAAGTCCCCAAATAACTTCTTCCTCTCCAAGCTGTTTGACTGCATCAGAAGCACCTTTGAATGAAAAATTGCAAAATGGTTCTCAGTCAAGCTCCTTCAACTTTAACAATGGCAACTCAAATGAGAATTTGCCTGGTTCTGTTATTCAGACTTCGCAGAGTATTGGCTCCAAAAACAGAAATTTGAAAGACGATACTGCTAAGTGGAGAAGTAATCTTCCATCTAGCATTGAGCTGAAGCTTGGGCAGCCATCTCAGCTTGGTTGGGGATCTGCTTTCTCATCATCACCGAAAGCACATTTCATTGATGTTCGAGCAACTGCTGTCCAAGAGAAGCTGACTAGTAACAGTGGGTTCAAACAACTGTTCTTCAGATTGAGCTTTTATGATTGGAATTTTGTCACCAATTGCATTTTGATGTATACTTAATTGAACTTATGTCTTCTGGTGCAGGGGGTAATTCAAAGGTTACTGAAAGTACTAGCCAGTATACTGCATCTAATTGGAGCAGAACAAAGGAACAGATCCAACCAAGTCTTCTGGATAGTGCTCCCCGTACTGCACATGGTAGCTCTCCTGTGGTAACCTTGAATGACGGGTTGGCCAATACAATTTTAGTGCCAAGTCCCTCCTCAAATAATTCAGGTGAAAAAGTTCTGTTTCATAAGGAAATTGAAAAGGCGACAATTGTTTCTCGTCCCCTTATTCCTTCATCAGTTCGATATCATCCCAATATGGGTAAATCTTCACTGATTGACCTTTCATGTAATGGAAATACACCAACCAGGCCTTTAGCCACGAGCAAATTAGTTTTACAGAAGAACAAGAATAGAACTGTGGACCCTAGAGATGGAAATAAAGATCTTACTGGAAGTGGATCGAGCTTCAAGCTTTACGCAAAGCAGGTGGAAAATTTTGGCTTCCTTACCAGTTATGACAATCACCCTAATGTTTGTAGAATACCTACTGAGCAAATATGTTCAGCTGTGATGCCCAGCCTGCTGTCAGGAATGTCTGGTGCTTCAACCTACTCTGGAGACACATTTAGCCACCAAAGCTACCCCGATCGAGACCGCTTAGTAAATGGTCCAAAAACTTCATTAACTGGTTCTGAAGCAAATCCGGCATTGCAAACAGTAGCATTGGCACCAGGTCATGGTTTTTTGTCGTTCAATAAGGGCGTTGATGCTTCTAGTTCACATATGCCGGGTGAGAGATTGAGCTGTGTTCCTGTGAAGAATTTGAATCAATCTGTCAATGGAATTTCGGAGGAGGTCCCCCCTGGATTAAACCAACAACCGAAGACTCGTTCTGATAGAAGGGAACAAAGCATAAGCTACATTTCTGACATGGAAATGCCTGATTCTTTTTTAAATAGAGGGCCACTCGAAGGACACAGGAATAAGCACTGTCATCCTCCTGGACGTAGTGCTGCCCCAACCTTTCTGTCTGATCTTGGTCTTGGTAAAGGTGGGTAAGTTAGACTAGGGACAGCAGTATATGTGATTGCTAAATCTAATTGATTTAAAGAGTTCGTTGTGTGATAGTCTGATAGATTTAAAGGACTTCAGGAAACTTCATGTCACGACAGGTACAAATAGCTTGGAACCTTTTGGTGCTTCTTCCCGAAAAAATACTGTTGACAACCAAGGTCCTTGTGATGCTCAACCTGAACAGAGGTTTGTTTCTTTTATTTCTTCAATTGTTATCGTCGGAACTCTCAACTTGTAGGATACACCTGGCGTTGTCTGTAAAGAGCTATGACCAGTAAAGAACAAGTTACTGGAAACGATTGCTTTGATTCTTAAACTTGCTTGAATGTTGTTTAGTAGGTTGATTGCAGTTTGCAATAAATTATCAGATATGTCCCAGTTGTTTTGGTCTAGTATTTCTATCTTCTCTATATGTGCCAGAATTTTTTTTTTCCCTGTTTTTTGGTTTTTTGTCTACCTTATTCTGGTTTGTCTAAGTTATTACTTTGTCAGATGTGGTAGATGTCTAAACAAGGCTTGTAATTGCGCTCTGCTTCAAAGAGGACCATATGCTTACAATACAACAGATCTGATCAACTGCACCATCCAGATGACATGTGCCAACCGTGAGAGTCACTGCAAAAGTAGCAGCCTAGTGAATACTACCCAGAAGCAAGTCAGCATTACCACTATCAATCCCCCTAGGTTGTCAGGCACAATATCTCCTGATGATGTTATTCCTCTCGAAAAAGATAATGCGGTAGTTTGCAATCCAAAAAGAAAGGAACAAGTGCGTTGCAAACCTAATTGGTTTAGTTCTCAATGGAGAGATGTTCCTTCCAGAACAGCTACAGGGTCCAAAAAGAGATGCTTGGATGCACCAGCACATTTATCGAAAACGAGAGGAGACTTTGAAACTCATGTGAACGAGCTTCCTGCTAAAGGTTTTGCCAGATCTAATCAGGCCTCTGGCTTGTTGAAAGGGAAAGAAATGCCTATCTCTTCTGGATGCTCCATACCAGCTGTCACTGAGGCATCAAGTGAGGTGAACAGAATTGAATCTTGTACTTTCAATGGCGGTAATCCTGGATATGTTGTTGACGAAGGATCTGTGATTATGAGGAGCAGTTCTGTTGACTCTATTGATAGTGTGAAAAGTTCTCAACCAGATAGTAATATGAAGCCTATGATTTCTGAGACGGTTTCATCAATTACTGCACATCATGGCCAAAACGATGATTGCAGGCAAATGAATTCAGAATCAAATGAACTGCAAAATCTTGGTATTTTAGGAGCTAGTTTGGAAGAGAAAGAGAAACATGTAGATAATTTTCAATGCAGGAAGAGGAAGGATAATTTAAAATGGAGCATGTTGGGAACTCCACTTGGTGCGACAGAAGTGTCTTTGTCAACTACAAAATACCAACTCCCTGCTGGTATTGATGTTGACCATCAGAGGGGTATATCTGAATGCGTTCAAGTACGCGGTGGTAATTCATACAGTCATGGTCTGAAGAAAAGGAGGTCTACTTTGTGTCAAGTCAAATTGCTTTCTCGAAAAAGAGAACTTCATGGTAAATGTGACTTTCTGGATTATGACCGCCGTGATCAAACATTACTGAAGAGAAATGATGAATCTACCGACATTCCTGTAGATACTACAGTCAAAAGGCTAAAAATGACTACACTTGATGTTACTCTCAAGAAACAAGGGAAGGCTACCAAAGATCTGAGTTGTAGTTGGCTTAGTAGTTCAAAATCAGATGAAACTTCAAGATGCAGATTAAAGAGATCTACTATGGCAAGGCCTGTAGCTTGTGGCAAGTATGGAATTATATGCGATCAGGAACTAGATATTGATCAATTAAAACCACCTAAGATTGTTCCTCTTAGCCAGATTCTCAAAGTTTCCAAAAGATGTACCGAGAATCAATCAAGTTTTAGATTCAGTGAGGGCAATAAAGTGTCCAATGTTTCTTCAAATACCCATAATAGGGTTCTATCATTGAAAGATGGGGATTCTGATGCTTCTATTCATGAGACTCAGCAAAGGCACAATCAGGGTGATGGTGAACACACTGCGGATGATCTTTCTATATTAGAAGAAGTTGAAGCTAGTGGGAGCAAAAGGAATCTGCCTATGACATTATGCCGCCCTGCGAGTCAATCAAAGACGAAGGAAAGCCGTATACGCAATCTCTATGAGTTGTCAATGAGAGGTAACTATTGGACAATGCACCTTTGCTAACTGATTCCTGCTTTTGTGTTTGCAGTACTCACGCCCATCAATCAGCCTGTTTGAAATTGATGATTGATTACTAGATCGGTCAAATTTTTACCTGACCCAAAGAACTTGGCTTGACCTGTTTTTTTAGCACATAAACCCGGTAATATTGACCTGTAATCCAAAAGGACCCGACCTTCACTCATAACTGTAGGGCGCGGTCATGGTTGAACTCCATCTGACCCGATGTAAGACAAAAAAGAATATAAGATGACCATATATGAAAAAGTAGCTTAAGTTAACTAATTATTTTATTTAGGACATAAGTCATAAATATTGGTAATAGTATATGCAGAGTAATATTTAATGCGAGATATAATAAATTATAAATAACAAAAATAATTTGACGTTCTAGAGTCTTATGAAAATAACCCAACCTTTCGAAACTTAATCTAATGTTTGCATGCCACAAAGAAGCCATATACCCACCTTATTTTACTGAACTATCTTCATGACTTCCACAATTACTCAGAGCTTCGGGTTATTTTTGTGAAATTTATCTTGTAAGGAAATAGTTGGAAAAGGCGAGATAAATTAATTTTGACCCTGATTCCGACCCTAACATTGTCAGAACATGGTCTGATGCTCTGATCAGACTTGAGTCGATTCTCCCTCCCGGTGATTAGATAAATGTATTGATTACCCGTGTTTGTTCTATGGAATAAGGAGTATAAGTCTACCCCTCTTTAAGTCTAAAGTGGAGAGTATCATTGTACTTATTAACTTGCACTTTCGACATATGATATAGCTCCACTGCAAGCTGCTCAAAATGTTCTTCTGCAGGAAACAAGTTCATCTCTTCAGATTCAAGTCTCTCACAAAATGTGATGTGTGCACCATCAAAAAGAATTTCATCTGAGAATACTGGAGAGAGCGATGGTTACGAATGCAGGGCTTATAACACCAGATGGTAAGAAAACTAGTTGAGACTCGGGAGTATTCCTTCTTGCTGAAGCATCCCTTATTTTTCTGTTAATTCTCCTTTGATTCAGGTCTTCTGAACAAAATCATTGCCATTCTCTAACTGCGGGCGGTGATGCATTATGTTGTGTGTGTGGTATATCAAATAAAGACGACTTTAACTGCTTATTGGAGTGTGCATGCTGTTTGATCAGAGTACATTTCTGTTTATTTAAAGCCCATGCATTTGCTTTCAAGTTACTTGCTCAGAAAATTTTGCAGTTTTCCGTTGCTGCATTCTATCGTCACAAGTCTTTCGTTGCTACATTAATTTACAGATACATCAAGCTTGCTATGGGATTTCTCGAGTTCCCAAAGGAGAGTGGCTCTGTAGACCCTGCAGAACAAATTCCAAGGATGTTGTGAGTTCCTATTTGGACTTTTATGATGATTGTTGTTTTAGATTTATCGTGCACAACCACGCAACTATCAGCGCTTCAATAAATTATCCGTGGAGATGGATACTATAGCTACAAAATTGTCTAAGATCTACATTCCTCATATAAAACCGTCATCATTTGGGCAAAATTAGTGCAGACTTACTGGAGAATATAAAACCGTCAATCAATACGATGTGGGGTGTGAATTCTAATAATCGCAGGATGTGCAGTTTGGCTATAATTATTTTGGGATACTGAAATCAGAAATTTGATCACCTATGTGAGAATATCTAAAAAGTCCATGTCTAGACGTAACAGGACTGAAATAGACCCATTACCTAGGCCTCGCTATCCCTTCT
Organism: Silene latifolia; assembly: GCF_048544455.1. Lineage (NCBI taxonomy): Eukaryota > Viridiplantae > Streptophyta > Magnoliopsida > Caryophyllales > Caryophyllaceae > Silene > Silene latifolia. The sequence continues at coordinate 187,637,182 of NC_133534.1, forward strand.
AAAACTCGCTTAGGAGTAACAATGAAATCCATTATTGATAACATGACACTTGAACATCCATGTTGCAGATCCTATTAGGGACCCTTCTAGCATTACTTCGGCAAATGCAGCTGTAGTAACTTCTAGTAGTTTCTTATTTATGAATAATGTTTTGCCCTCTTGAAGAAAGCTCGTACTAGTCTCAACTGATTTCAACCAAACATGTTGTATATATGGTGTGGTGATTGTCGGTTTTAATGAAGAATACTATTCTTGGAGTATACTACAAAGAAAATTTTGTATAGCAAAAACATTGTATAATTTGATCACGTGTTATAGGGCTACTGGTTCCATGTCTTAAGATTAGAATTTATTCTTTGCGAGGTCCTTCAGCACCGAAAAAAACCAAATCCTTGCACTCTAAGCTGGAAGTGTCATTTTTTTTGAATCCTTGCACTCTAAGCTGGAAGTTTCAGTTTGTTTATTTCCCATATTGTTTTTATTTCCTATCAGAAACTAATTATCTCAAAAAAAAAAAAAAAAAAAAAAAAACTGTCAGAAACTAAGTTGACCACCTATTCAAGCAGAAGCTTAAACTCCTTTCATATTTCCTCTTGTTTACAATGTCATTTGCATGCTGCTAGAGCTGGTAACTAGGTGAGTTCACATTTAATCTGCCAGTTTTAACCTTGCTGAAGGAATGAGCTGCAAGTTATATCGCATGACTGTAATCTGTATACAGTCCTTTCATGAATAAGATTCAAATTGGCCCATTGGAAAAAAAAATGATTTTTTAACCTTGGTGAAGGAATGAACTGCAAGTTATTTCGCATGACTGTATACAGTCTTTGTTTCATGAATAAGATTCAAATTGGCCCATTGGAAAAAATGATGCAGCAATATCATACTATCCTGTACTATATGCTCTAAGAAATTTCTCTGCTTTAATTCCTGTCATAGCTTTATAACATCTCACACTGCTTGTTTGTTGACTATAGGCTTGTGTTCTCTGTGGTTATGGAGGTGGGGCCATGACTCGTGCATTTGGCAGCCGCAATGTAGTGAAGACCTTGTTGAAAGCTTGGAATATTAGGACAGAATCTCATATTGTTATCATTGGTTCTGCTAAACCATTTTATTGTATGTCTGTTGTCTTAGTAGTTTCTATGACGGTTATGTCATCCAATGCTTTGATTTCTATACTTGGTCAAATCTCACTCGTAAATTTTTAAGTTTCAGCAAAGAACGAGTGTGGAAACAATTTAGAAAGTTCAACAGTGCAGTCTGTACCTACGATAAAGCCAGTGGTACATAACTGCATAATAGCAGGATTGTTTAATCCGACCGTCAAGCAGTGGGTTCACATGGTATGTGGACTTTGGACTTCAGGAACTCGATGTCCTAATGTTGACACCATGAGTGCATTTGATGTATCTGGCGTCCACTACCCGAATGCATACGTGGTAAGTGCGGAGTACTAAACTGTCTAAACAGTAAGGCCTTTTATAGGGTGTTAATTAAATTTTGTATGTACACAAGAAGGGAGAATGAATTGCCAACATGCATCTATATGACTGCAACCTTTTATCGACTACTTCCTCAGGTTTGCTGCATATGCAATCGATCTGGTGGTTCATGCATAAAGTGTCGTATTGAGACTTGCTGTGCTCATTTTCATCCTTGGTGTGCCCACCAAAAGGTAATGCCTGAAACCTTCAAGAGTGAACAATACTGTACTTTTGGAGCCAGAAAAAGATTATAGTAGAAAGACTTCTTCCGTAGAAATTCTGATATAATTGCAAAAAAGAATAATCTGTTTCAGCGAAAGTTTCACTGTGATCTAGTTGGCCATATTCTGCAACTATCCCTGTAACCGGTTTTTGGTTTCTATCTCTTTAGGATTTACTCGGACAGTATGGTCAACTATATCAGCATTTAGTTTCTGTTTGTATTCCCCCCTGTCCCATTAAATTCTTCATGTTTGATTTTGGCACAAAGACTAAGGAAAGAACCAATATATGATTTGAAAAATGCAAAAAGTGAAAAACGACGTGAACATGAGAAGAATAGCAACTTTTATATACCTAAAATGGAAACGCAAAGAAATTACCGTGACTCCCAAATAAGAAAAACGTAAAAAAAAATGATGGGGACAAAGGGAATATGTTGGATATAGTGTCGGTCGAAAGGTACGATGTGAAGCAAAGACGTGGAATGTTGGTTATCACTTATCATTTGCAGGCTGGCATTTTTTTTAAAAGTCAAAAGTTGACTTACACTTCATCCAATAATTAATGGAGCGAAAGATTCATGGTTCTAATAAATGTAGGATATAACGGACAGAAGCTAAATGTCTTTTTAAATACAACATGCTTCTTTCTCACAAAGTAGCAGATGGTTATCCATTTCTGGTTAGGGGTCTAGTGGAAGCACCCTTTTGATATTTCATGTTAAAAGGTAGCTTAGGGTGTGTTTGGACACAAAATTAGGAGGGAAAAAGAGGGAATGGAAAATGAAGGGAAGGGGAGGGAGGGAGAATGAAGTAGGTGAGTTTTCCTCTAATTCTTTGCAATGTGAGATACTTGTTTCACGGTTTGATGTTTTCCTCTAAAAAGATGGGGAGTTAGACGGAGATGTGGCTCACAAAATTAAAGCGGGATGGTTGAAATGGTAGAGTGCTTCAGGGTTTTTATGCGATAAAGATATGCCCCAAAGATTAAAGGGAAAATTTTATCGCACGTCAATTAGGCCTGCCTTACTTTACGGTTCCGAGTGTTGGGCTGTGAAACATTGTCACATTCAAAAGATGAATGTTGCGGAGATGCGTATGTTGAGGTGTGCGGACATACAAGGAAAGACCGATTAAGGAATGAAGTGATTCGGGAAAAGGTAAAAGTGGCGCCAATAAAGGACAAGATGATGGAAAATCGACTAAGATGGTTTGGCCATGTGAGAAGGAGACCTATGGACGCACCAGAGCTGGAGACTTGGTGAACAGAAAAGGTCCCTAAAGGTAGAGGGAGACCGAGACAGACATGGTTGAGAGTGATAGAGCACGATATGAGATTTCTGGGGCTTGAGGAGAGTATGGTGACGGAGAGGGCATAATGGAGGGAAATGATACATGTGGATTTTTAGTATTTGATGTTTTTTTTACATAGTGTTTTTATTTAATTTTTAAAAAAATTATTTGTTCTTCTCTCCTTTATTACACCTTTTTTACCAACCTTTTTCTTATATATTTTACTTGGTTTACTTTTAAGGCATTCCGGATCCTTAATTCTATTTCGGTTTTCAAAATTATTTTAATCTTTTCTCTCGATTTAAATTTTAAGTTTTTATAAAAGAAATTCGGAATTCGATTTTAAAACCTGTAAGTTTACCTTGACTTTGTATTACATTTTCGCTCTCCCTTTTGTTTTTCATTTTTCCCTTTTCTATTCGCTTTTTGAGGGATGCGTTCACCCATAGACGGTTTTAAATGATGATTCATGTGAGCCGACCCCAAATCATTTTGGGATTAAGGTAGAGCTGATCAAAAGCGGGCTTGGGCCGGACATGGGCCGGGCCTAGCTGCTAAAAAAGTGTCCGGCGGACCGTATTTAATAGTCCGAGCCCGCTAAGCGGGCCATTTTCCAATGTCCGTACCCGCCCACTTCAAGATAGCGGGCTGGCCCGTGGGCCTAACTAAAATAAAATACAAAAATTAGTGTTTCTATTAAACACGAGTTTGTTATAGCTACCTCCCCCTAAATCTTAACAATTATCTTTAAAAGATTACCTTTAAAAAAGTATCCTAATTTTCAAAAGATAAGTTTACTAATTTTGGAAAAACACAAGTTTGGCAATGTTCTACTACAAACATCAAAAGTTCATTTTTGCCTCGGTATTTGTGCGGCACTGTTAGCGGTTACATACACTCCCGTGTAAATACTTGAAAGGTACTATCTTTATACGACAATCCCGTTAGCATGTCAAATCTCGGAGAATCTTTATACGACAAGTGTAAATACCGACAATCTCCCACTTATACGTAAGGCATAAGTATTCATTTGCGCTACCTAATTGATTTAGAGTGTACAAATTGCAAATCAAATGAGCAGAGAACGTCTGAGATTGAGGGTTTAAGAACTTTTATGAGGTTACTAATAATAGCGGGCCTAGCGGGCCGCCCATGGGCAATTTTGTTTAGTCCAAGCCCGTCCATTTATTCTAGCGGGCCGAATTTTCTTGTCCGTTACCCGTTTAATTTTTTATTTTTCTTGTCCAAGCCCGCTATTTTAGCGGGCCAAACGGGCTGGGCCGAACGGGTCGGCCCGCACTTGATCAGCTCTAGATTAAGGCTTTGATGATGTTGTTGTTGTTGTTGTTGTGAGATACTTGTTTCCTTTTTTTTTTACCAGACCAGGAAAAATTAGGGAATGGCTCGGCCATCTCACCTAGCCGAGCCAGAAAATTTAAACTGAAAATTCAAATTTGAGCCCAAAAGGCAATCAATCTCCACTGTAGCAACAAAAAGCAAATAATGTGTTAGCTATCCTTGTCAGCCTGCTTTCATATAGTGGGAAGGTCTCTTTCCTGGTCACCCTGGTGTGTAAATGTTCAGTTTCTTCTCTGCATATTGGTGTTGTACAAATTAATTTTACTTAACAGTTAGGTGAGGATTTATTTTGTTTGTCATTGGTTATGTACCCTGATTCCTATAATCTGAAATGATCTTTGGGATGTTACGACTCTGGTTTTGGCAGGGCCTGCTCCAAAGCGAGGTGGAAGGAGTTGATAGTGATCAGGTTGGTTTCTATGGAAGATGCTTACTGCATGCTAGCAACCACCCGTGTGTATTTGAGAACGATGATGTTAACAACGTGGTTTCTGATAGTGAACGAGATCAACAGCCAACGTGTGCGAGAACAGAGGTACTGTTACTATCAAACCTATTTTGTACGGAGCAGTTGATAAAGTATAATTTTGTTCTGTTATCTTATGTCATAACTACATTTAAACTAGGCCTATCAAGGTAAAAGGCAGGAGGGCAGATGGCCTAGGTCTTCCCATCAGGGTAACACGAAGGGTGGATGCCTTGTTACTCAAGTGCAATTGGATGCATGGGATTACATCAATAGACACAAGCTAAGCATGAGAAGGAAGCCTAACCTTCCTATTTCAGATGTGGAACATGATTACCGGGTTTGTATTCTACTCATACAAAACATTTGAACAAATATATCATATATCCTTGTATAAAAAAAGCTGATGTTTGCATTTGCTGTTTATCCCAAATTTTGAGTTATTATTATTATTATTCAAGAGTTTCATAGGTACTTGTCATCTTGTGTTGTTTCAACTATTTGTAGCCGGCATATACTTTAGTGTAGAATACTAACATTAACAGAGAGTTAAAGTTGTTTCAGCTTTGTAATATGAGTGCCTCCCACAACAAGGTAGCCTTTTTGAGTACCCATTTTGTGATTAATCGGGTTTACTTTAGGCTGAGTTTGGATAGAAAAATAGGATGGAAGGGGAGGGAATGGAGGAGATGTAAAGGGAGGCGGAGGGAAGGGGGAATGGTCTAAAGGAGTTTTCCCTCCATGCTTTCCTATGTTGGAAGAATTTTAATTTGCCTTATAGCCTCTGAATCCGTCCAACGCCACTTTGCTAATGAAACGAAGGAAAACGACCCACCCTTTCCCCCTTTCCCTTTACCTTCAAATGCTTCCATCCAAACTAAGGTTTAGTGTATTGTGAAGGGGCTAAACAAGCCTACTTGAACTGAAGGTACTGCGGTGTATTGCTTAGTTGTGTGTTTTTTTTTCTCAACAAAAAAAAATATTTATCAAACTTTGGTGTATTGCTGTTAACACAACCCCTCTCAACAAAGAGTTTGTACTATGGTGTATTGCTTAGTTGTGTGTTTTTTTTTTCTTTTTGCTGTAAGAAGACTGTATCTTTATATCGGGAACTAACATACTTATTACATTCCTTTAAAATATTTATCAAACTTTGGAGTCTATGAAACTGACAGATTTTGATGTAATTGATAAATACTCTGCCTAACTCTTTTTGTATTTATAACACAAGATGGTTTGTTTAAATATATTTACTTGCTGAGAATTAACTCAGAGCTCTTGTGATCTTCTGTCGAGGATTTTTCTGAAATTTATCTATTCATGTAGGACGTAATATCACTCTTGGGAGTCTCAATTTTTTTTGTTTCACTTGTTCTTATCAATAGTAATATTTCTAGTGATTTAATTGAAAAATCAGGCACAAGTAATGTCTTGGTTTCACTTCAATCCTTTTAGTCTCTTAATTTCTCGGTTGTTTTTTCGTTGCATGCACATTGCTTCTGCAGAAAGAATATGCGCGATTCAAAGTCACAAAAGGGTGGAAAAGTTTGGTTGTTTATAAATCTGGAATTCATGCTCTTGGTCTTTACACATCTCAGTTCATCCCGCGTGGTGCTATGGTAAAAACCTTTATGGCTTCATCTATGCCTTGTATTTAAATGAATGGTATCTTTGCATACTTTTATCACGGGGCACTCGAACTAAATGCAACTCACTTGGACTCATTTGCATAATTGCTTTGCGTTTTCTTGATCACATCACCTATGCAGTTAAATTGGTCTTGGATGAATCTGTTATGAACAATGTGCAACCTTTTTGTGCTTATATTCTAACGTGTTGTCCTTTAAAGTACTATATTCTGTTGACTTAGGTTGTTGAGTACATTGGTGAGATAGTTGGGCTACGTGTTGCTGATAAAAGAGAAACAGAGTATCTAAGTGGAAGAAAGCTTCAATATAAGAGTGCTTGCTACTTCTTCAAGATAGACAAGGAACATATAATTGATGCCACCTGCAAAGGTGGGATTGCTCGGTTTGTCAACCATTCATGTCAGGTACATGCTTTTGTGTTAGTTTATCCAGAAACACGAGAAGAATTTTTTAAGGTTGATCAGTCAGCCTTTTTTTAATATATATTCCAAGCTGATTTACTTGCTTACTTGTGTTCTCCGTGTTTATTTCTACAACCAGCCAAATTGCATTGCCAAAGTGATAACTATCAGAAGTCAGAAGAAGGTAACAAAACTAATTCTCTTTTGTGACCTAATTACTACTGTTCGACTCATCAAAGTGTCCTTGATTCTTTATGTATTTATATTTTAGTTCTATATTTACTACATAGCTTATACTCCGTACATGATTATCATTTATCACCAGTGATGAGGATAAATAAAATGGGTTGCCAGCAGGGGCGGACCCAGAATCTAATTTTTGGTGTAGCAATATTATAGAAGTCCGTCTCATTGTAGACGGTCACTATTCGTCTAAAGCTGAAGACGGATAATGACTCTCTCACAAAATGTCAGTGGGAGGGCAAGTGGGGTATCCATTTTCCACCCACTTGCGCTATCCACTTACATTTTGTGAGAGGGACACTATCCATCTTCAGCTTTAGACGAATAGTGTCCGTCTACAACGAGAATTTGTGATATTATAAATAGGAAAAATTGAACACTCGATTGTTTACTAATACAAATTATCCTCTTACAATCATCTTTTATAATTGGCAACTCACGAACAAAACAACAATTCTTATATAAAACCGTTTTATAGAAGAGTTACTCCGAACAAAAAATGGGAACAATTACGACTCCTTGTGGAATAAGAGCATAAAAATTTTGAACAAAAACGACAACAATAAGACATAAAAAAATTTCTAACTTCTAATCATACTCCTTATTCCATAATAGGAAAAATATAATTAAAAAAAGAATTGTGGAGTAATATATACTTGTAAATTGTGAAATACATTAAATATTATGACAGTTTCAATGCATAATTAAGGAGTGTGTTGGATATTGTGAGAAGTCAGCCATAAAAACCAAAGAAGAAGTAAAGTATAGGATGATTAGTAATGCAATTAATGGTATTGTGGTTTTCTCTCAAAAATTTTGAGATTTGGTGTAGCATTTGCCACACCTAAGGTGACTGTGGGTCCGCCCCTGGTTGCCAGTTACGACCTATGTTACTCCAACTCAGCTGCAAGTGTAGGACATGGCACGGTGTCGGAGTGCCGGATACGGTTACTTTACGCAAAGTTTTAAATTTTTTGGTCTAAAATGAAGTGTGTCGTGTAGTATCGTGTCGGAGTAACATAGGATGTAGTGGCGGACCCAGGACTTAATAAATGGAAGTGCACACTTGAATTTTTTTTTTTTTCTGGGAAAAATATAGCAAAATGATTATAATTTTGTAAATTCTAATGTATCACCGTCGTTACAAGTCAATACGCCGTCAAAAAAAATTACTCTATTGCTATGAGTGAACTATGAAGTTCTAAATACACCGTTATCACTGATCTAGACAAAAAATCTCTATTTCTATGAGTGGTACGAAATTGTCAATATTCACCCACAAATAAAAAACAAAGCCTTGAAATAAAATTGTTGACAAATCAAATCCATCAATGAAAACTTGAAATTAACAATTTAAATAAAAAAAATGGGAACTTGGTGTTGTCACTGTTGTGTGTATTCACTTGTGTGCCATTAAGAGCTGAACTTGTGTGTATTCATTTAAAAAAGGGCTCTATGGTGTCTCGGACCCCTACCAGTTCGCTGAAATGTATTGCCTCTAACCACTGCACCCAACCAAATTGATTGCTTAATTACGCACGGAAATTATACACGTAATTTGGGGTCTTTTTTTCAAAAAACAAAAATCAGAATATGAGGGTGCGCACGTGGGGTGCTGTGCGCATCCGCAGGTCCGCCCTTGATAGGACGTGTGTCATGTAGTATCGGTTATTTATCGACCCGTGACACACCACTAAAGTGAAGTGTCAGAGTAACATAGGACTTACGAGTTACGACCAATGTTAAAAAGGATGGCTTCTGCTAATTACCTAGCACAAATGCCATATGGAAAAGACGTGTTTTTTGGTCAGGTACTAATGTACTATGCATGGAAAGTTGTGCATTATAACGACGTTTATAGAATACCTGGATGACTCATTTCATTCTGATATTCTGGAAATATGAATTCTTATGTTTTGCCATTGCCAGGTTGTATTTTTCGCTCAGAAAGATATCTGCCCTGGTGAAGAGATTACTTATGATTATCATTTCAATCATGAGGACGAAGGTAAGAAAATTCCATGTTTCTGCAATTCCAAAAATTGCAGGCGTTATTTAAACTAGGTGATTCTATCCATTGTTTGCTGTACATGTTCGTAGCGATATGTTAGCAAGACGCCAGCAAATTCTAGTACCACGTTCAACTAGTAGTTCCTATAAGCTGGTGCTGTTAAATATGGTTGTAAATTATGACATCTTCAATGCTAAACTTCCTGTCATGGTTTGTGAATTCCTGTTCATCAATTTTCTGGAATTTATTTTGATAAGAGTTTTTCCCCCTCGCGTACTTCCCTAGTAAAGACTTGTCAAATGGGTCAATCTGACGCTATCTCATTTTCCATTTAAAAATAAGTTGAATAAAGATATAAACTGACTGAGCTAACATCAAACTAGAGCTGGCAAAAGCTGACCCGACCCGAGGAACCCGACCCGATACAACCCGAAAATTGGGCGACCCGAAACCGAACCGACCCGACCCAATAACCGATAACATCCTTATTTTTTCCAACCCGAACCCGGGCCTGAACCTACCCGTGACCCGATATTGACTCAACCCGATAATGAATTAGCTTAATAATGGTGTAAATAAGACCAAATTGACATTAATCTTAATTATTTTCACTTAAAATTACAATTAATATACTACACGTTGTTTAAACATAAATTTACCTATCTAAAACTAAATATATAAGAGAAAATATATGCTTATAATCTGACCCGATACTGACCCGACCCGACTTGCCACCCGCTGATGACCCGACCCGAAGATGACCTGACATGAACCGTAACCGACCCGATCCGTCGCTATCCCGTCACAACCCGAACTCGATATGACCCGACCCGCTTTGACCCGACCCGAGTGACCCGATTGCCACCTCTACATCAAACTAATGGAATAAATAAGTTCTATCAATGAGAATGAAATGTATACATTTAGAAAAATATGTTTTGTATAACATGTTCTACAATCTACATCACGAAACTGATAAGTAATTATGTTCCATTAGTTAGGAACCTCTGTGCTACGAGCAAGTAGGATATCAAATAATTCTCTGAGTTGTTTAGATTATTGTAGGTTTTAATTGAGTTATTATGTTCCATTAGTTGGTAACCTCTGTGCTTGTTTTTGGCCTTCAGCCCCATTCTCCCAGTCATGGGACTTGCTATCCCGGATTTGGAATGCTCGTCCATAATTTAGGAACGCCTTCCCTCATTGACAATTCCTTATACTCTAAATATATGTGTCGCGATACATAAAGTTCCATGGACAATGCATGTGCTTAAGACGAGTCTGTCCCATAGCACGATCTTTAGGAAGACCATTGAATCGTACAAATGTCTTCAAATCGCCTTCAATCCTTGTGTATGGGTCTCATATCACCCAAAAGCTTCTCCAAACACCTCAAATAACCCTTATGAAAACAACTAGGTTCGGTTTAAGGTGTTTGGAGAAGCATTGGGTCATATGTCTTATTGAATATTATACACACCCAAAAATCTCCCAACATATACGCAAATGTTAAAAGTGGAGGAAATATACAATATTGCTCATAGAATTGCTCCACCCTCTCACGACTTTATAAGTTAAGCTAACTCACATTTGCCCATATGGCGGTATAGAAAATGACGAATCTTAATGATCTTTCATATTAATCCAAACTTTTCCACCTTCGTTTGGCTAACAAATTCATGGATTATACCACCAGTTCTACCAGATGTACGGTGTAGAATCTGAACTTTGTAATAGAGTATTCGAGTTTTATTTTAAAAAATATGAGCTTTATTAGAAAGTATTTGAACTCGTACACTTACACATTAAAAATATGAATTTTGAATTAGCTCTGAAAAAATACATATAAGCTCAGATTCTTATACCTTATTTGTACAATTCTTATATACAACTGGATGTATAATCCTATTTGTGCTGGTTAACCAAGCGAAGAAAACTACTCCCTATTTCCCTATATTTCATGCTTTTATCATGCCCTCTAAATCTACCTATCCAAAGTCCAAACACGCTGATACAGGAGGGACATGGGTATATTCAAAACGCAAGGTCAAGTCTCTCTTTACATTAAAAATTCGTTCACTTGAAGTAAAAGCTAAATATCTCCAAAAATATGGTTAATTTTGGTGTGATTTCTGTTGGAGGTGAGCGTACATGATGTTAGCTTTCCAACACGTGGTCACACGCTTTATTTAGTTAAGTAATGACGGAGATATGGTCGCTTTAAGATAAGCTATCCAATTTTTACGCGGGTGACAAAAATGACGTGACTACAAGTTAAAAGCTCAATCGAAATCGTTCTTAAGTTACTTTCCTAAATCAAATCTAGTTACTGGTTACTTAATTCGAGTCAGTTTGTTATTAATTATTTCTCGGATAAATTGGTTGCTGATCTAAGTCATAAAGTTGCTTACATTTCACTTTACACGGTTGATATGGATAAATGCGAGTCAATGGAGTATCAAGTAGGCCATTCTATGTGTAATAATGGATGTCGTGTAAAGAACATATGATGACCTTAATTACAATTAAACATACCTTATTACTTTACTTTATGTAAGACGTTTGCTGACGACATTTTATAGGATTTGTTACTTTTTACAATAACAAACACGGTTTTCGGCTCTACCGTCACAATCATCTCAATCGTTCCATACAAAGACTACGTTGAAGAAACTATGAGTGAAGACGAGGTTTTTGGTTAAATACTTAAATTGAGACGTTCTGAATGATGGCTTGTATTTTCGACCGCCTTTCTCATTGTCCTATGTTTTGATATTTTCAAAGATTATTCTCACATGTGCAACACGGGAGCAAAAGGTAAGTGGTATGTTGTATGCCTATGTTTAACAAATTTAATTTGATTCTAGGAAAATCTCGCTATTCTTTTATAGGTTTAGATTACTACGAACATTTAAAAAAAAAAGCTAGTAGTATTATTATACAAGAGTTATAACATCACCACGGAATATTATGAATGGAGTAATAAGGATTTGGAGAACTCTAATATTATCAAAACCCTTTTATTCATCTATTTACAAATTACAAAGAGTGGAAATACTATTGTAAGAAGAGGTTAAATTTGGATCAAGTAAAAGTAGTTTCAAGTCAAACTTAAGATAACATAAAGCTCAATTGGCTAAAGTTGTATGTCGTCAACTTGTCATTGTGTCTTACTTTGTACTTTATGAGTCGGACTCGACGCACAACAGTTTAGTCATGACTGACGTTATGTGAATCGTGAATTTTGTGATACGCTTGTCATTTATAGGCAAATGGAAACATATTTTATTCACTTTCTTCTTAAAATGTATATTATCATCCTTAAAAAAATTATTAAATAAAAAAGTTATTAGAAAAATTTAAATGTTTTGTCATACAACGAGATTATATTTTGTGAAGTCCCGCAAATCCCAAAGTTGACATTACAGGTTTGAGTAAAAAAAAATTATTGAAAACAGTGCACAAACGTTTTTATTTTGTTTTTCATGTCCTAACAAACCTTCAATAAGCCTTGCTGAAAACGGGTAATATTTCGACATAAGCTGAACACAAGGTAAAGTTTTACCATTTAAAATAAAAATGTAACAATTTTTAAACAAAAAAGTGTTCAGAAAAATTTTCTAATCTATTCAAAATGACAAGACATCTAACCTATTTTAAATGTGACGAAAAGTGACCGTCTTGGATAAAAATTGGTGACTTACATTAATACGTAAGAGTATTGGTTATCAATAGATCTCTCTTGTGACGGATATATCCGTCACTGTGACGCGTCGATATGATTCAACATCCTCAAGAATAGGCCCTGTGGCTGAACCGAGAGCATGGTGTTGCTCTATTGGAGTAGCAGACGGTTTACAGCCTAGAAGACCTGTTTCGGAGATGATATCTAACGTATATTTCCGTTGACTGATAAAAATACCCTCGGTGCTACGTGCTATTTCGAGACCAAGAAAGTACTTAAGAGGACCCAAGTCCTTCATCCGGAAACAGTTCCCCAAATACGTCTTGAATTGAGCAACAGCGGAAGAGTCATTGCCCGCAATGACGAGGTCGTCGACAAAGATGAGAATGTAGAGACGTACCCGCCCTTGCGAGTAAGTAAATAGGGAATAGTCCGAATTTGACTGCTTGAAACCATACTATTTTAGAGCGGAGGTGAGCTTAGCAAACCAACAGCGAGGCGCTTGTCGGAGGCCGTATAATGACTTTTTGAGTCGGCACACTTGACCGTCTTTTCCACGACTGAAGCCCGGAGGATTTTTCATGTATACTTCATCATCCAAGTCACCGTGTAAGAAGGCGTTGTGTACATCCATTTGGTGGAGCTCCCATTTGTTTATTGCAGCGACGGCGAGAAAAGTGCGTACCGTAACCATTTTTACGACTGAGGCAAAAGTTTCTCCAAAGTCCAAACCTTCCACCTGGTGATTTCCAAACACAACAAGGCGCGCTTTTAGACGCTCAATTTCTCCATTGGATTGGTATTTAATTTTATAAATCCACCGACACCCAAGAGCCTTCTTGTCGGGTGGAAGTGTTGTAAGCTCCCATGTCTCATTTCTTTCCAAAGCCTCAATTTCAGATTTCATAGCATCGCACCATTCTTTATTTCGGATTGCTTCTTTGAAAGTCGGGGGTTCAACTCCGGCTGTCATAGTTGCCAGAAAACAGCGATGTTTGTCCGAAAAAGAATTGCAATTAATGTAATTAGTGAGGGCATAGGATGTACCAGAGGGCGACGTGGGGGAGCTCGATTCGCTGGATGATGGGGAGTGACTATGCGCGGTCTCGAGAACATAACCACGAAGTCTTGAATTAGGGAATTTCTGACGCTGGTTGTAATACCCTCGTACGCCAGAATGCCTTACCAAGGACCATCCCAGTGTATGACGGTGTCACCATCTCGGTTTCCCGAGGAGGTAGATCAGATTAGACAATCAAAGAACAATTGTAAACATTAATATATCTTATACAATACAACTCAATACAACGTCTTATAATAAAGGTACAACCATAACACTCATGACACTGCCTCTCTAGACCGGTAGCGTGATGACTCGATCCCTCCAATCCTAGCAGCCATAATCAACAATACCTGCTAAGCCAACTGCTCACCATCCTCGAATGGATCACCGCAGGTTTTACAAAACAACAACAACGGGGTCAGTACTGACTAATCAAATGTAAGACAGAATAACAATGTAAACAGCTGATCACCCTATATCCCAGTCTCACAACCTCGCACAGTAACTGACTACACCCCGAAGGGTGTAGCCCTGCCAGATTACCCATCGCAACAGGTAATCCTCGCCGCCAGTGGGTGACCGCAGTCCATCCCACCTAGTCCAACTCGTCAACGAGCGACTAACAATCCCTGTCCCTTAATGTGCACATCCCCTCCCGTGGCGGGTTCCACAGAGGGCGAACTAGGGTGTGAAGTCACTCCCGCAAGTGACTCCACCACCATCACCACACACACAGCCTCACAGCTGTCACAATACCACCACAACACCACCGTCACCACTACACCAATACTCCGATGATCAGCAGATAACAATTATACATAGTACAATCACAATCTTAAATCAATTAACAGTAAACTGAGTAGGGAAACCCTACCTCATCGCAAAGCATGTAAGACTCCCATTTACAGCCACGCACGACTCCAATAAGCATCCTAACAATGATAACCATCTCCTATTACACGACTATACTCAAAGAATCACTCAAAAGAACACAAGGCAGAAACTTACCTAACCTTACACATCGGCGGTGACATAGACGACCACCACACACGTCATTCTTCCCCAGCGAATCCCGTCCTTCCCATGGTGGAGGTTTAGGCTAAAGCATTAGAGTGTGAAGATATGGGGTGATAGGAGAGAGATATAGGCTAGGGTAAGAGAAAGAGAAACTGTCGAGGAAATGAGAAAATGAAATGAATCTCGCGAACTTGCGTTTATATTAACGTGTCGACAGCAGGCATACTCGGTCGAGTACGGGAGTATTCGGCCGAGTAGGCTCTACTCGGTCGAGTATGGGTGATACTCGGCCGAGTAGCCTCAGCTAGGTCGAGTAAACAATCCTATAAAACTCATGTTACAAGCCTGATCCCTCACCCATTCATCCCCAAGGTCTGTTTGGTCAACAAGATCGGTCAACAGCGTTCTTAAATATCCTGGGTATTACAGTCTTCCCCCCTTAAAAAGAACTTCGTCCCCGAAGTTCAACCCGCACGTCACTCCCCTCAGAGTTATACACCGACACTAACCACCTACAGAAAGGCGCACCAACTCAACCATCCTGACATTACCATCATACCACCTTACTCAAACAACAATCACCTATCACAGCTACTCCTCCAAACAATACTAATCACCAACTTTCACATATACATACGGAAATTAACGAATTCATATGCATTCTTTTGCCAAAAGCGACACAACTAATATCAACCATACACAAATGCGAAGCAATACTCAGAACAGCACTCAACCATACAAATATACAAATATACAAATGCAAAACCATACACAAATGCGAACCACCACATTCCGTACGCTTATATCAATTATCATAAATTGAATTGAGACACCCACACGTATAATCTTCATATTACTTGAATACAACATGGATACAGCTTAAAGGAAACATGAATGTAATTCCGAATGCTAACATGCCTAACATACATGTGATTCCAAATATCATAGGTATAATTAAATACATATTTCTCGTAAATAAATACGTATAATTAAATACATATTTCACATAAATAAATACGTAAATACTTAGTTCCGCGACATTACTCTTCCCCTCTTAAAGGAACTTCGTCCCCGAAGTTCACCACTAGCCACTTCCCGTGCCCAAAGCCAATACGTACCTCATGACGGTGATATTACTCATAAACTCTTGTAGCACAACTTGCTTTATGACATCACACTCTTGTGACTTATAATGACAAAATATTTCAGCAACCAAGTAGTGTGTAACAATTAAAATATGGAATTAATAAGAAATAGCAGCTTTATGCGTAACCCGTTGAGGCAATTATCCCTGTAACCAAACATATATACGTATAAAACTTGTTACAGTTACCACGCTGTATGAGTATGGTGTTACCTTTCATATAATTTAATGATTCGGGTATTCCTCCCCTAAACAATTTAAGTTTCTGGTAACCAACCAATGTTATACAACGAAACATTCACAAATTCATAGCTTATTCCAACAATCACGTATCCGTGATACAATCATAATCCCTCTGTGGAACATCTTATAGTATAAAATAGCAAAATAAGGCACTAAACTAACAAACTCTTTCATACAATTATCACATAACTTATGTAATTCACATAGCTATTTCCCATCAGGTCTCTGTATCAGCAATAATCGGCCGAGTATGAAAGGCTACTCGGTCGAGTAAGCTCTACTCGGTCGAGTATATTTGTATACTCGGCCGAGCAAGCTCCACTCGGTCGAGTAGTAACTATACTCGGTCGAGTTATGACAGCCAGAGAGCGTTTTGACGACATAACATAGAGCATTCACAATCAACTTGCATCAAATTCTTTCCAGTAATATTAAACACAACTAATTCCTAACATAAACGACATTCAACACGTCTCCATACGATAAATTAAGTAAGTAACGGCCTTATGGCCGAGTACAGCCATCCAACAATAGATAATAAATCCCGAAAGCAACAACCAAAATAGAAGTACTAAATCCGACACAAACGAAATAAATCCAACATCAAAGAAGTCAAACCAAATAACCCAACAACATAAGGTCAATAACGAGGACCCTCCTCCATGTCATCATCACAACCTGCGCCAGAAGTACCTGCACCTGAACTCCCCGCTCCTGGAAAGCCTGCTGCTGCTGAGTAATCCCCTCCTAGCTGACTGCCAGAGTTGGCTCCCCACGGTCCCGCGAGGTAGCCGAACTCAGTCTCCTCCAGAGGTCTCCAGTAACTCGGGTCAACTCCATAGTTGTGGAATACTCCAGTATCCACTCCCGGTCCCCTCCACCAGACAGGCTGTGCCAACTGTGTCCCTATGCCCTGGTTAAGGGTCATCTTATGCAGGTTGCGGAGCACCAAAATAGAAGAGATCCGCTCAGCCAGGTCATGCGGCTGCATCCTGGGATCATGCACTGTGGGGTAGGGCGAATACTGGTAAGGGTGGTAAGGATAGGAGTCAGGAGCAGAGTAAGAGGGCTCAGGTACAACCGGGTCTGCCCTAGACTGCCTCACTCCACGGCGCTCCCTAGGTGGGGGAGGTGCCTGCTGCTGTCCCTCAGGTACGGTGACATGCTCAGGTAAGTCCAAGATAATCCGTGGGTCAATCCGGTAGGACTGGGGCTCAGGTCTAGGAATGGCGCAAGTCTCCCACTCAGCCAAATGATCAACAACAGGGAGATGAGCTGGGTCCCGGAAGCACCATCCACATAGTTCCCCTCACCCTCCAGGCATAAGACCCATCATCCATCTTCCTCAACCATCGGTTCTGACGCCAGTACTGAGCGTCCATGGTAGGCACAATCTCTACATACTCATTCCCCTCAGGAGGTGGGGCCTCAAAATTTGTCAGGCGCTGAGCTAGGCGGGTCACTATGGCCCCGCAGGCAATGTGTCGAGTCTCGGACTGTGCCATACGCTCAAGACTAGAGCACACTACACCAGGAGCACTGTAGTAGAACGTTTTCTGACGGTGTAGGTTAAGGTAAGACATAAGAAGCATAACCTCATGAGAATTGAGCTTGCTCACATCATCTCTCGAGTACAACAAACAGGTCAACATCCTCAGGAACATACGAAGGGAAACGTGTTGCACATCATTAATCAGCATGGCACTGGCACTAGGGGCAGGTCTGCCAGTCAAATATGGAAGGTAAAGAGGTGCACCACTGTTCTTGGCCACATCACTAAGGTACCCCTCCCCCTCGGCCTCAAGACCCAAATGTTCAGCCAACTCGTCTAGGGTAAGCTCATGATCTTCATTCATGAGACAAAAAGAAACAGTCTTTCCCTTCTTATCATAAACAAAAGAGCTCAAAAACTCTAAGGTCAAGTGGGGGTAGGATTTCTTTCTCAGATGATACAACCCCTCCATACCCAAAATCTGAAAGATATGAAATATGTCCTCTTTGATCCCTAAAGTCTCAAGGATACCAGGGTTAACACAGCGGGTGGGGCGAAAAGGACGACGCATAAGAGCCACAAAAGCCTTACGATGATTAAAATTAGAGAATATTACCGATGGATGTGCCTCCACCGGCGGAACTACGGGTTCACTGCTTGACTGACCAGTCTCAAGCTGAACATTAGCACGAGTTCTTTTGTTGGGTAAGCCTCTAGTTTTCACCATACTGCAAGGAAACAATCTTTAACAGGGGATTGACACAAAAATTCTTAGTGCAAAAGACGGACTGTTTTCAATTGTATAACGATTTTTGAACAATCTTTTTAAGACAAATTATCAGAAAATCACCAATTACCCTATAATTTATATGGTTGCAAGCTTTAAATTGTTTCAAATTAAGGAATAATCATCAACAACCAAGAGAGTTTCGTTTTTGGTAACCCTAGAATTCAGAAATTGAATTTTAAACCATGAAATTAATCAATCAAGGCATACACAAGATCTATATACAGTTGAATCCAAGAACCAATAAGTTAAAGACTAAATTTCAACTATTTTAGCAAGAAAATCGAAATATAGCATGCTAGTATACCATAACTTTGGAAACAATTGAGAAAATTAAGTTTAAATCTTACCTTAAACTGGTTTGAGGCAAGCAAGAACAAGTAGAATGCCAAAGTTTTACCCAAAAGCTTGAGGAAGGAATGATATGGAGTTTTTAGAGAGAAGGAAATGTGAAGATGGGAGGCGGAAATAAGAAAGAAAGGAACGAAAATAGGGTTTTTGTATAACCCGTATAAGACCTGCTACAGTAATACTCGGTCGAGTATTGGGAATACTCGGCCGAGTGTCGACTACTCGGTCGAGTGTTTAGGAATACTCGTCCAAGTGTGGTCTACTCGGTCGAGTACCCTTCTTACTCGGTCGAATTTTGAAGAACAGAAGCGATATTTATTTCCACAAAACGGATACTCGGTTGTATAGCTTGATACTCGGCCGAGTATGGTCTACTCGGTCGAGTACAGTCACCTACTCGGTCGAGTTTTCCGAAAGTGAAGAGAAAATTATAACTTTTCATTGTTCCTGCAAAATTAAATAATATCGTTCGGAGTTCCGTGCCACCGGCTCGTCACTATTAAAGCTGATCTCTACCACATAAACACATAACAACACGTATCTTTGTGCATCCATCATCAGAACAATCATCACTCCTACCTTCATTCCTCACTATGCCATAAAACTATTATCCCTTACCCTTATAGCATACTTCAACAATCTAATTACGGTACATGTAAGGTTTAGCTCTTATGCCACATCATCTCTAATGCTACTAATCACCAGCCACACCTTAATCACATTTGCAAAGCAGCAATTCAACACACAACACATTCATCGTAAACAAATTGGTTGACTTACCACTGATCGCACATCGCAACAATTCCATCACTCACTCCAACTTTTCCACACATACATCAAAACACATATCACCCTAATAATAGATACACACAACAATCATCATTAAGAAATTATCGACTCTTACTAACTACCCTTTTTCCCGTGTCTGGCTTAAGTCCGATGGGGCCATGATTTTGAAATGAGGGCGCCTACTCACCCAAAATCTAGCATCGGCTGGGGCTCCCAACGTACATACACCAGGTTCATTTTAATAGACACCCTATATTCATTAGATTCATTGGTTCAGGTTCCAAAATCGTCGGCTCTGATACCACTTTGTAACACCCCCGTAAGCCAGAATGCCTTACCAAGGACCATCCCAGTGTATGACGGTGTCACCATCTCGGTTTCCCGAGGAGGTAGATCAGATTAGACAATAAAAGAACAATTGTAAACATTAATATATCTTATACAATACAACTCAATACAACGTCTTTATAATAAAGGTACAACCATAACACTCATGACACTGCCTCTCTAGACCGGTAGCGTGATGACTCGATCCCTCCAATCTTAGTAGCCATAATCAACAATACCTGCTAAGCCAACTACTCACCATCCTCGAATGGATCACCGCAGGTTTTACAAAACAACAACAACGGGGTCAGTACTGACTAATCAAATGTAAGACAGAATAACAATGTAAACAGCTGATCACCCTCTATCCCAGTCTCACAACCTCGCAGAGTAACTGACTACACCCCAAAGGGTGTAGCCCTGCCAGATTACCCATCGCAACAGGTAATCCTCGCCGCCAGTGGGTGACCGCAGTCCATCCCACCTAGTCCAACTCGTCAACGAGCGACTAACAATCCCTGTCCCTTAATGTGCACATCCCATCCCGTGGCGGGTTCCACGGAGGGCGAATTAGGGTGTGAAGTCACTCCCGCAAGTGACTCCACCACCATCACCACACACACAGCCTCGCAGCTGTCACAATACCACCACAACACCACCGTCACCACTACACCAATACTCCGATGATCAGCAGATAATAATTATACACAGTACAATCATAATCTTAAATCAATTAACAGTAAACTGAGTAGGGAAACCCTACCTCATCGCAAAGCATGTAAGACTCCTATTTACAGCCACGCACGACTCCAATAAGCATCCTAACAATGATAACCATCTCCTATTACACGACTATACTCAAAGAATCACTCAAAAGAACACAAGGCAGAAACTTACCTAACCTTACACATCGGCGGTGACATAGACGACCACCACACACGTCATTCTTCCCCAGCGAATCCCGTCCTTCCCATGGTGGAGGTTTAGGCTAAAGCATTAGAGTGTGAAGATATGGGGTGATAGGAGAAAGATATAGGCTAGGGTTAGAGAAAGAGAAACTATCGAGGAAATGAGAAAATGAAATGAATCTCGCGAATTTGCGTTTATATTAACGTGTCGACAGCAGGCATACTCGGTCGAGTACGGGAGTACTCGGCCGAGTAGGCTCTACTCGGTCGAGTATGGGTGATACTCGGCCGAGTAGCCTCAGCTAGGTCGAGTAAACAATCCTATAAAACTCATGTTACAAGCCTGATCCCTCACCCATTCATCCCCAAGATCTGTTTGGTCAACAAGATCGGTCAACAGCGTTCTTAAATATCCAGGGTATTACAGTCTTCCCCCCTTAAAAAGAACTTCGTCCCCGAAGTTCAACCCGCACGTCACTCCCCTCAGAGTTATACACCGACACTAACCACCTACAGAAAGGCGCACCAACTCAACCATCCTGACATTACCATCATACCACCTTACTCAAACAACAATCACCTATCACAGCTACTCCTCCAAACAATACTAATCACCAACTTTCACATATACATACGGAAATTAACGAATTCATATGCATTCTTTTGCCAAAAGCGACACAACTACTATCAACCATACACAAATGCGAAGCAATACTCAGAACAGCACTCAACCATACAAATATACAAATGCAAAACCATACACAAATGCGAACCACCACATTCCGTACGCTTATATCAATTATCATAAATTGAATTGAGACACCCGTGCACAGTATAATCTTCATATTACTTGAATACAACATG
The DNA here is from genome assembly GCF_048544455.1 of Silene latifolia. Taxonomy (NCBI): domain Eukaryota; kingdom Viridiplantae; phylum Streptophyta; class Magnoliopsida; order Caryophyllales; family Caryophyllaceae; genus Silene; species Silene latifolia. Next base: position 187,658,982 of record NC_133534.1, read on the forward strand.
GATACAGCTTAAAGGAAATATGAATGTAATTCCGAATGCTAACATGCCTAACATACATGTGATTCCAAATATCATAGGTATAATTAAATACATATTTCTCGTAAATAAATACGTATAATTAAATACATATTTCACATAAATAAATACGTAAATACTTAGTTCCGCGACATTACTCTTCCCCTCTTAAAGGAACTTCGTCCCCGAAGTTCACCACTAGCCACTTCCCGTGCCCAAAGCCAATACGTACCTCATGATGGTGATATTACTCATAAACTCTTGTAGCACAACTTGCTTTATGACATCACACTCTTGTGACTTATAATGACAAAATATTTCAGCAACCAAGTAGTGTGTAACAATTAAAATATGGAATTAATAAGAAATAGCAGCTTTATGCGTAACCCGTTGAGGCAATTATCTCTGTAACCAAACATATATACGTAGAAAACTTGTTACAGTTACCACGTTGTATGAGTATGGTGTTACCTTTCATATAATTTAATGATTCGGGTATTCCTCCTCTAAACAATTTAAGTTTCTGGTAACCAACCAATGTTATACAACGAAACATTCACAAATTCATAGCTTAGTCCAACAATCACGTATCCGTGATACAATCATAATCCCTCTGTGGAACATCTTATAGTATAAAATAGCAAAATAAGGCACTAACAAACCCTTTCATACAATTATCACATAACTTATGTAATTCACATAGCTATTTCCCATCAGGTCTCTGTATCAGCAATAATCGGCCAAGTATGAAAGGCTACTCGGTCGAGTAAGCTCTATTCGGTCGAGTATATTTGTATACTCGGCCGAGCAAGCTCTACTCGGTCGAGTAGTAACTATACTCGGTCGAGTTATGACAGCCAGAGAGCGTTTTGACGACATAACATAGAGCATTCACAATCAACCTGCATCAAATTCTTTCCAGTAATATTAAACACAACTAATTCCTAACATAAACGACATTCAACACGTCTCCATACGATAAATTAAGTAAGTAACGGCCTTATGGCCGAGTACAGCCATCCAACAATAGATAATAAATCCGGAAAGCAACAACCAAAATAGAAACCGAGGGGCCTGAGGTCCTGTCATCAGAAACCGAGGGGCCTGAGGTCCTGTCAACAGCGTTCTTAAATATCCTGGGTATTACACTGGCCACGACCCATTGCTTCATCCGTGGTATTGCTCGTAGTTGTGCTAGATTCGGGAATGTCATGGTTGGGCTCGTTATTGACCATATCAGAAACCGAGAGGCCTGGGGTCCTGTCATCAGTGGCCTCGTCATTTGGGCCTGTGTCGGTCTCGACAGGCTGCTCTAAATAAGTATAATCCGTGTCCGAGTAATAGAATTCGGGTGCAAGAGGGTCACACGTAGTGGGTTCAGCCAAGTCATTGAATGGATAAACGGATTCATGAAAAACGACATCCCGAGATACAAAATACGATTTTGTGTCAAGATCAAATAATTTTCATCCCTTCTTATTGTGAGGATACCCGACAAAAACACGCTTGCGACCCTTCTTTTCAAATTTATCTCCCGTAGTATTTTGATTATGCGCAAAACAGAGACACCCGAACACCCGCAAGTTTGTGTAACTAGGCGGCTTCCCATACAGACATTCATAAGGGGTCTTATTATTAAGCAATAGAGTGGGGGTGCGATTAATCAAATAAGCAGCTGAAAGAACACATTCACCCCAAAAAGTTTGAGGTAAATTACCTTGAAATCGAAGGGTCCGGGCTACGTTCAAAATATGTCGGTGCTTGCGTTCAACACGTCCATTTTGTTGGGGCGTGCCAACACAAGAGGTCTCAAAATGAATGCCTTTGGAGACAAAATACCCGGCCATACAGTTGAATTTTGTTCCGTTATCACTACGAATAGTTTTAATAGTTTTAGAAAATTGAGTAGTGACCATATTAATGAAACTCATGAACATATCTGTAACTTCAACTTTATCGAGCAATAAATAGACCCAAGTAGCTCGGGAGTAGTCATCTACGATTGTCAAAAAATATCTCGCTCCACATGAGGATGCAACACGATAAAAACCCTGTTGAGTTTATGGATTCGAGTACCTAAGAGGGGGAGGGGGTGAATTAGGTACTATTTTAAAAAATTTATAACTTCAACTTTATTGAATTAAAGTAAGTTATAAGAGCAAAAGAGATGAGAGGATACTTTGAATAATATTGAAAGATTGAACAAGTATCACTATGAATGTTTGCTGAAGTATGAAAGCAACAATCGTTCTGACTGTATCTATTTGTCTCAGTTTGTGAAATGTGACTGCAGACCAAATGCGACAGTATGATGAACTGTTACTTCTAAGTTTAAGCGAAACAAAACAAACAAACAAAGTATAAAGCAGCGGAAATAAAGTAAGCACTTGAACACGAGATTTTTGAATTGGTTCGGCAAGAAACTCAAGTGCCTACGTCCAATCTACCTTTTTATTACTTTCCTTTAGTGATCTACTCCGAAAACTAAAAGACCCTTGTAATAAAAGACGCCAACCTACTCCGGTTGCAAAGCTAGTACAAGAACTACTCCGTTCTTATGACAAGCTAACTCGCAATCTACTCCGATTGCCAAGAGCTAAAGGACTACTCCGTCCTAGAACTCAACAACTCACAACCTACTCCGGTTGTCAAGAGTTAAAGACTACTCCGTCCTAAACTCTACTAACACACTTAGAATGTTATAGGATCAAGTTTCCACTAACACATTCTTAACAAAGAATAGAGGTGGATAACTTTTACAAGATCAACAATTCTTAAGCAAGAGAGTTTAGTATAGAAAAGCAACAGTAGCCACGACTGTAGAAACTGAAAACACTTGAAGACTTTTAAAGGATTTTGCAAACAAACACGTTTTTTAAGCTTTAAAAATAATTTGCAAAGATGGAAGAATTAATTCAGAAAAGTCTTGAGGATTTAATGAAGAGGGACACGGTTTATATAGAGGAGGTGAGTGAAGGGGTTGCTAGGGTTTTGAAGGGTCAAAGACCTCACATGTGAAGGGCAATAGCAACCACCCAAAACTTGCACCAAAGGGTCTTTTGCAAAGGTAAGAATAGAGAAAGAAGGTTTGAAAGATAACCTTAAATGCTCATACAAAATCAGAAAACAAAGGATGTGAGACAAGTCACATGATGACAAGTTAACACAAATATGGCAAAAAGTATTTCTTGTTTTCTTAAAGACCAAAGGATTGAATTTGCACAAAGAGGATACATTTTGAATAATTCAAACCACTCTTTAATGAAGACTACTCCTTAATAAAAATCTGATTTTTTTATCTTTGAAAATAAAAGTCACGTGAAAGCTTTTGAAAGATAAAAGGGAGCTTCAAGTTTTTACGAGTTGTGGCATAATCCAAACAGCTGTTTGCGTGTGAAAGCAACAGTCGTCTGGACTGTTTCTATTACTCTAGTATACTCTACTTTCTTGCTTGTACATTAGATGACACTCGACTAAATACAATGGGATTAATAACAACTTCAACACTTCTTAATCCATGCTTGATATGATCATATATCCTGAAAAGGTAAACTAAGATAACACAAATCAAATGGGCATGTTATCATCAACATAAGGAACCCAACAAATTCCCCCTTTGATGATGACAAGCCCCAAACGAATGTATAAGCAATGTAAACACCTTGATTCAAGATTTTTAAGCAAGCAAGATCAAATGATAGAGAAGGGACAATATTACCTTTCCAAGGGCAAAAGTTAGAATCAAACTATCATGACAATTTTACATTGCCCCAAACAAGAATCAAGCTAAGAAGGTTAGACAAGCCATTAGTTTAATCAATAAGCAAGGAGATTTAAAGCATGAGTTTACCTTTTCCCCCTCTTGACATCATCAAAAAGATAGGGATGTCACAAGCATTAGAGTGCAGATATTTCATAAGAAAACACAAAAAAGACACATGGAAGTGTGACAAGGTAACAAAGTCAACATAAACAAGGATTAAGCATAAGCTAACCAAAGTTCAACATAGCTAAACAAAGTTTAAAATACACCACCAATTGTTCAAAATAACAAGCAAGGAAAATAAGTCTTAGAAAGGCACAACCAAGGTGGAACAAAATGAAGGGGTACGGGTAAGGGTTAATAGGCCGAGAGGAAAGGGAAAGGCTAAGGAGAGGAGGCTTGTTCACCATCCGAGCCACTACCCAACGGGTCATCATCCACATGATCATCACCAACTTCTTTTGTTGACACAAGGGTGGAAATGATATCCACCTCACCACGGATGAGGTCCAAAGTAGAAGCAAGGGCCGAAATTGCCATGTCCTTTTGACGAGCATCTTCCCTAATCCATGCACCCAACTCAGCCACGGCATTAAGCACTTCCCGCATACCACCCGTATTCACTTGACTTGTTGACCCAACTTCCGGGTCCTTCTTAATTTTCACAGAGATCAATTCGTCATTTTCAATTTTGATCAACATCTTCCCCATTTGCCCATCACTCATAACATCACACATATCCAACGAACCCAAGCTAGTGTTCACTAACACCCCTTGTGCCTTGAGCACAACCGATAACCACATGCCATAGGGTAGGTGAATCATACTAGAAGAAGGTCGACGAAGCTTGGTCGAAATGAGGTGAAAACGTCTAAACATTAACCCGACTAGGTTCACCTTCTTATGGGTAGCAATATGATAGATTAAATATTGTTGGGCTATGGTGAGTTTTCCCCTATCACCCGAGGGATAAATGGAGCGACAAAGCATATTAAAAATGATACGGAGAGGAGGTGGGATTTGGGTGTTGCTGACGGGTCCAGGAGAAACAGTTTTGGGACACACTACTTGGGCAACATTAAGTGGTGAAGCATAAGGTAAAGCAACCCAAGTTTCGGAGGGGAGTTTGTCAAAACCTCCGACGGGAATATCAAGGGCGGTAGCGAAATCAGATTGAGATAGTTTAAGGGGCTTACCGTTCACCTTAGCTGTAAGAGTTTTACCAGATTTATCAACCCGTACCGTTGCAAAGAACTGAATCACCTCGCTCACAAACACCGGCTCACGCATTTCCAACAGCTTCTCCCAACCTTGAGCTAATACCATATCCCGGACTGAGTGAAATGCAGGCGGTTCAAACCAAGTTTGGTTGTAAACCCGAGGGGAGTGAATAGCTTTGATGTTCATCAACCTCTCACAATTTTTGTAAATGGAAGTAGGGAGGTCAATACTCTCAAGGTGATCCCAAACAATGGCCAAGTCCCATTTTGGGGTTAGGGAGACCGGATCAGAGGGAGAAAGATACACAAGCTTTTTCTTCAAAGGTTTCGATTTTTTCAGGGGAGGTTCACTCGGATTTTCAATTGGGGTATCAACAATCGGGTTATCAACATTACTCTGCTCGATAGTTTCTGAAATTGGGGGTAATTGGGATGAAGAGGCTTTTTCTTTTCTTTTGTTGTTCTTTTTCGCCGGAGTCGGGTCAGACTCGCCGGACTTAGTGGGATTCTCATTCAAATCAAACTCGGTTTCTTCTTCAACATCTTCAATATTTACCAATACCGGTTCAGTGGAAGAGCTTGGAACAGAAGAGCTTTTCTTCCGACCACCACGTGTGCGCCGTCCTACCATTGTGGAGATGGGAATGTCGTCGGATGATGGAGGGTCAGAGGGGTTTGGTGATGGTTGAGGGTTAGGTGGATCTGGGTTTGTTGAAGGGGTCGTGTTTGAGGTTTGAGGTGGGAAAGCGTAGGATGTTTTGGTTGGGGTCATTGTTGGAGTAGTTGATGTCGGTGGGTTGGATGTGACAGGTGGTGAGGTAACTTTTGTGGGTTTGATGGGTATGGTAGTATTGAAAGAGGTTTTTACCATTGTGGGTTAAGGTAGGTTAGATATGAGGGAGTTGTGGATTTGGGAGATGAAGGGTTAGTGGATTAGGTTATTTGGACGGGTAGGTGTAGGTGATGGATTGAGGGAGTTTAATGGCCCATTTAATGTGGTAAGTGAGGTGGTTGGCCCAACTAGACATATTTAATCACTCGAAATAAAAACGCAAGGTAGCATATAATAAACGTAAATTTAGATATGAGGTTGAGTGATTACCGACTCACAAATACGGTGTCAATTTTTGGTCTAAACATGATGTCAATGCACTTAGAACACTTAATAACATATATTCAATTTTAATTTAATCAATTAAGGAATTTTGTAAAACTCACACTAAAAATCACAAGCTATTAATTAACCCAATTTCTAGTCTAAATTTCTCAAAATGTTCTCTTGCAAGTGGCTTAGTAAAAATATCGGCAATTTGATTTTCGGTTTTGCAAAAGATAAGTTTAATATGTCCTTTTTCCACATGATCACGAATAAAATGGTGACGAATATCAATATGTTTGGTTTTAGAGTGTTGAATAGGATTTTTGGAAATATTTATTGCACTCGTATTATCACACATTAAAGGAATGGAGTCAAAAATAATACCAAAATCCAAGAGTTGTTGTTTTACCCAAAGGAGTTGAGAACAACAATGTGCCGCACTAACGTACTCACTTTCGGCCGTAGAAAGAGCTACCGTATTTTGTTTCTTTGAGGCCCAAGAAGTCAAGCAAGGACCCAAGAACGTTGCAATTCCGGAGGTACTCTTTCTATCTACCGTGCACCCCGCATAGTCCGCGTCCGAAAAGCCTATAAGATCAAAAGGACAATGTAAAGGGTACCATAGGTAGAGATTTTGTGTTCCAATCAAATAGCGAAGGATTCTTTTAACGGCTTTGAAATGTGATTCTTTCGGATTTGCTTGGAACCTAGCACATAAACAAACGCTAAAGAGAATGTCGGGACGACTTGCGGTCAAGTAAAGAAGTGAGCCTATCATACCTCTATACACCTTATCACTAACATTCTTACCGAGTTCATCTTTGTCCAATTTGGACCCGGCTACCATAGGTGTATCATGAGGCTTACCATTAGTCATCCCAAATTTCTTAAGCATTTCCTTAATATACTTTTGTTTATGGATCATGATTCCTTCATTTGATTGCTTAATTTGGAGCCCAAGGAAGAATCCTAGCTCACCCATCATGCTCATTTCAAACTCCGATTTCATTAGTTCCGAAAAATATAAGTAAAGGAGTTCATTTGTTGCACCAAATATAATGTCATCAACATATACTTGTACAACCAACAGTTCACAATGGATGTTGCTTCAAGAACAATGTTTTGTCAACAGAGCCTCTTTTAAAACCATTTTCAATAAGAAATTTAGACAATCTATCATACCAACATCTTGGTGCTTGTTTTAAACCATAAAGAGCTTTGTCTAATTTGAAAACATGGTTAGGCAAATCATTGTTCTCAAAACCCGGTGGTTGCTCTACAAAGACATCTTCTTCCAAATATCCATTTAAGAAAGCGGTTTTGACATCCATTTGGAAGAGTTTAATGCCTTTGTGAGCCGCAAAACTATAAGCAATCGTATGGCCTCAAGTCTAGCTACCGGTGCATAGGTTTCATCGTAATCAATACCCTCTTGTTGGTTATAACCTTGCACCACTAGTCTAGCCTTGTTCCTTACAATTTCTCCCGAGTCATCAAGCTTGTTGCGAAAGACCCACCTAGTACCAATGACGGTACGATTAGGCGGTCTAGGGACTAGGTGCCATACCTCATTTCTTTTGAATTGATTGAGCTCATCTTGCATGGCAAGCACCCAATCTGCATCAGTCAAGGCGACTGTTACATTTGAAGGCTCAATTTGAGATAGGAAGGCATTATGGGCACAATACTCATTGAGGTGAGCGAGATTGTTGACGGATGATCTTGTTCGAATTCCCGAGTTAAGATCACTTGTGAGATTAGTGAGTGGATGAGAGCTTTGATGTTTCCACTTCTTTGGAACAATGGTTTCTTGTTCCCCCTCAACAAAGCATCGATCACGATGGATGTTTCTATTGGCCTGGAAGGTTCTTCATCCTCTTTGTTTTGGGTTACTTGATTCGGAGGTGGATGCAACAGTCGTTGGGTCTGTTGCTTCCAGAGAGGAATCAGAAGTACTACGTGTTCCCCCGAGTTCTTTGCTCTCCTTTGAAGGTGACAGTCTACGTGTCTGTTGCAATTCGAGTCTTTGGGAGCTTCTTCATCCGTGAACACGAAGTCTTTTCGAACAAGACCAATCTCAAACTCATCATCCTCGTCCTCATCATCATCATCCATGTTTTGTACCTGTCCAAGCACACTAGATTCATCAAAAATGACATGGATGCTTTCTTCAATTAACAAGGTTCGTTTATTGTAAACTTTATAGGCCTTGCTATGATCGGAGTACCCAATAAATACTCCTTCATCACTACGTGGATCGAACTTACCCAAGTTGTTTTTACCATTGTTGTGAACAAAACATTTGCTTCCAAAACATCTAAAATATGAAGTGTTGGGTTTTCTTCCACGTAATTATTCATAGGGAGTTTTATTTAAAATACTCCTTATCATGACACGATTATGAATGTAGCAAGCGGTATTTACCGCTTCGGCCCAAAAGTTCTTAGGCAACTTACTAGTTAATAACATTGTTCTAGCCATTCCTTCAAGGGTTCTATTCATCCTTTCAACCACACCATTTTGTTGTGGAGTTCTAGGAGCCGAGAAGTTATGGTCTACACCATTGTCATCACAATAAGCACCAAATGATGAGTTTTCGAATTCGGTTCCATGATCGGTTCTCATTGAAACAAGTTTTAAACCAAGTTTATTTTGAATCTTCTTTAACCAAATTAGAAACTCATCAAATGTCTCATCCTTAGAGCTTAGGAAGAGTGCCCAAACAAACCTAGAGTAATCATCAACAATGACACAAACATAACGACTACCACCTCTACTTCTAGTTCTCATTGGACCACATAAGTCGATATGTAAAAGTTGCAAAGGTTGAGATGTACTCATAATTCTTTTGGATTTAAAGGAACTTTTAACATGTTTACCTCTAGCACATTCATCACATACTTTATCAAAATCAAATTTTATATTAGGAATGCCTTCAACTAAGTCAAGTCTTTTAAGGGTATTAAGAGTTTTTGTACTAACATGACCAAACCTTTTATGCCATAACCAAGGATCATTGTTCATTACACTCATGCAAGACATGGTGTGACCGGATAGAGAGTTCAAATTAGTTAAGTAAACATCTTTGACACGTCTTCCTTCGAGTATTAGTTCATTAGTAGAGGCATCAAAAATTCGACACATATTGGCACGAAATTCAACAACATTACCCTTATCACAAAGTTGAGAAATGCTAAGGAGATTATGTTTCAAACCTTTGACAAGCCGCACATTGTCGACACAAAGTAAGGATGACTTACCAACTTTTCCAATACCAATTACTTCACCTTTCTTGTTGTCACCAAACCTTACCGTGCCACCATCATACGCTTTAAGTGAGAGGAATTGGCTTCTATCACCCGTCATGTGACGAGAGCATCCACTATCCAAGTACCAATTGCGGCCGCCTCTCACCAAGCCCTACACAAGATTAGTTTTTGAGTTTAGGAACCCAAATGAATTTGGGTCCCTTTTTGTGATCAACATAACTTGTGGTGTCCTTTTTAATGTTCATTTCATTTAAAGCTTTGGTGTTCTTGTCAATGTCATCAAATCGTTTTGTACATCCATTAAAAACATGACCATTGTCACCACAATAATTGCAAATGATGTATTCGGGAAGACCTACATACTTCCTTCCTCTAAAATCGTTTTTAGGCTTCTCGGATGCAACGATCGGTCGACTGTTCCATTTGAACCCCAAACCAGCAGTTTTATCACATTTCTCGGTTTGATTCGTGAGGAAGTTTAACACGGTTTGACTTCCTTCCCATTTTTCAGTGATGTTCTTAGCATTAACAAGTTCATTGGTCAAGTCATGTACACGTGAAAGAAGATGCAAATTCTTTTCCTTTTCTCTTTTAAGTTCATCATTGTTGACACTTTCTATGGACAATCTTTTCTCAACGATGAAGTCATGGGTGTGATTGTTGAGTTTAGACACGAGATAAATGATTCTTTCTTTGGACTCTTCATACTTAGATGTCATCTTGTCAAGTCTTTGGTTTAGATCAACGATTTCATCGGATCTATGATGAGGAGAAGAGCTAGAAGTGCTACATTCGGGCATACCCTTTTGAAAGAACGTAAGCCTATCATGGAGATCTTCTATTTCGTTCTTGAGACAAACAACCTCACTCTTAAGACACTCGTTTTCATTTTCCAACCATTCACTCTTTCTTTTGAACTTGTCTAAATCGTGGTCAGAAGCAACAGTCTTAGACACTGTTTCTTTTAAGTCTACAATTTCAACTATAAGGTCATAGATCTCATTTTCAAGATCATCTTTGTCCTTCAAAAGATCATCACGTTCCTTGGTTAGAGAGGAAACTTGCAACACCAAGGTAGTGTTGACATTTTCAAGGTCAGAGACATCCGTGGGGGTCAACCTAAGACGCTCAAGTTCTTTAGTCAAATGTTTGTTTAACTTGTTGACTCTTTTAACTTCATTATATGCCTCAGAAGTGACAGTGACACAGTCTGTTGCTTTTAGTTCATTTTTCAGATTAAAGTTCTCTTGAGCAATTTCCTCAATCTCATTTTGCATTATATCAAGCTTATTAGTTTGAGACCGACACTTATCAAAAAGTTGGTCAAGAAGCTTACATACTTTCTCTTTGGAGTAAGTTCTAGCCTTGGCCTTTAGATGATTTACCTCGTTGTCGGAATCGGAGTCGGAATCGTCGGGGTTAGCCATGAGGCATCTTAAGTGTTCAAGTTTTGAGGTTTTTGAGACTTTTTCTTTACCATGATTTGCAAGACACATTTTAGCCTCAAGTTCCTCCTCGATGAGTTCCTCATCTTCCTCGGAGTCGGACATTCCCCATATAGCACTCATGACTCTATGTTTATAGTTCTTTTTAACCTTTTCTCTTCTTTCCTTAGATTTGATTTCTTCCCACTTGGGACATTCTTTAATTTGATGAGTTTTATCACCACATTTAAAGCATCCCACGGTGGAAGTAGGTCGTCTCTTAGGAAAGCGTTTTTTTGAGTAATTATTGGTGAACTTTTTGTTACCTTGTCCATTGACCAACCCGGCTAAGTTCCTTGTGAACATAGCAAACTCGTCTTCCTCCTCATCTTCTTCATCACTTGGAGAAGATGTGAGGGCGAGACTCTTTCCCTTTGATGACTCACTAGAATTCTTATCGAGATTAAACTCGTGAGCCATTAGTGATCCCATTAGTTCATGAAGAGATAGGGTTGACAAGTCTTTAGCTTCCTCTATGGCGGTGACTTTAGGTTGCCATTTAGGGGTTAGACTACGAAGGATTTTTCGAATGATGTCCTCGGACTCGAAATTCCTTCCTAGACTTTGAAGCTCATTAATAATACAAGAAAAACGAGAAGAGAAACTATTTAAAGACTCGTCCTTTGACATTCTAAACATTTCATATTGTTGCATGAGAAGGTCAATACAGTGTTTTCTTACTTGGGACGTCCCTTCATATGCAAGTACAAGGGAATCCCAAATAGATTTTGCCGTAGGACACCCGGAGATTCGACTAACTTCCCCCTCACCAACACAACGTTGAAGAATCGACATTGCTTTGGAATTCTTTTCGGCAAGCTTGAAGTCGTTCTCATTGTAATTTCTTTCCTCTTTTGTCTTGGTGAAACCGTTAAGAATATCGGTTTCCTCAATGGCAAGAGGTCCATTTTGGATGATGTTCCAACATTGATAATCGATACTTTTGATGTAATGTTCCATTTTGAGTTTCCACCATCCAAAATTCGAACCGGTAAAGACCGGGATCTTGGAGTGTTTCTCGGAATCCATTACCCACGAATCAAACTCTAAGGCGGTTAGCCTCGATCAAGAGCACGAGGCTCTGATACCAATTGTTGAGTTTATGGATTCGAGTACCTAAGAGGGGGAGGGGGTGAATTAGGTACTATTTTAAAAAATTTATAACTTCAACTTTATTGAATTAAAGTAAGTTATAAGAGCAAAAGAGATGAGAGGATACTTTGAATAATATTGAAAGATTGAACAAGTATCACTATGAATGTTTGCTGAAGTATGAAAGCAACAATCGTTCTGACTGTATCTATTTGTCTCAGTTTGTGAAATGTGACTGCAGACCAAATGCGACAGTATGATGAACTGTTACTTCTAAGTTTAAGCGAAACAAAACAAACAAACAAAGTATAAAGCAAATGGAAATAAAGTAAGCACTTGAACACGAGATTTTTGAATTGGTTCGGCAAGAAACTCAAGTGCCTACGTCCAATCTACCTTTTTATTACTTTCCTTTAGTGATCTACTTCGAAAACTAAAAGACCCTTGTAATAAAAGACGCCAACCTACTCCGGTTGCAAAGCTAGTACAAGAACTACTCCGTTCTTATGACAAGCTAACTCGCAATCTACTCCGATTGCCAAGAGCTAAAGGACTACTCCGTCCTAGAACTCAACAACTCACAACCTACTCCGGTTGTCAAGAGTTAAAGACTACTCCGTCCTAAACTCTACTAACACACTTAGAATGTTATAGGATCAAGTTTCCACTAACACATTCTTAACAAAGAATAGAGGTGGATAACTTTTACAAGATCAACAATTCTTAAGCAAGAGAGTTTAGTATAGAAAAGCAACAGTAGCCACGACTGTAGAAACTGAAAACACTTGAAGACTTTTAAAGGATTTTGCAAACAAACACGTTTTTTAAGCTTTAAAAATAATTTGCAAAGATGGAAGAATTAATTCAGAAAAGTCTTGAGGATTTAATGAAGAGGGACACGGTTTATATAGAGGAGGTGAGTGAAGGGGTTGCTAGGGTTTTGAAGGGTCAAAGACCTCACATGTGAAGGGCAATAGCAACCACCCAAAACTTGCACCAAAGAGGGGTCTTTTGCAAAGGTAAGAATAGAGAAAGAAGGTTTGAAAGATAACCTTAAATGCTCATGCAAAATCAGAAAACAAAGGATGTGAGACAAGTCACATGATGACAAGTTAACACAAATATGGCAAAAAGTATTTCTTGTTTTCTTAAAGACCAAAGGATTGAATTTGCACAAAGAGGATACATTTTGAATAATTCAAACCACTCTTTAATGAAGACTACTCCTTAATAAAAATCTGATTTTTTTATCTTTGAAAATAAAAGTCACGTGAAAGCTTTTGAAAGATAAAAGGGAGCTTCAAGTTTTTACGAGTTGTGGCATAATCCAAACAGCTGTTTGCGTGTGAAAGCAACAGTCGTCTGGACTGTTTCTATTACTCTAGTATACTCTATTTTCTTGCTTGTACATTAGATGACACTCGACTAAATACAATGGGATTAATAACAACTTCAACACTTCTTAATCCATGCTTGATATGATCATATATCCTGAAAAGGTAAACTAAGATAACACAAATCAAATGGGCATGTTATCATCAACATAAGGAACCCAACAAACCCCACAAATCACAATGTATTAATTCAAAAATAGCAGTAGCACGTTTGTTATTCAAATAGAAAGTATTACGGTGTTCCTTCGCAAAGTGACACACATCACAAACAGAGTCTTTATTGCAAATTAAACTACTCAAAGAGGGAATGGTCTTGACAATTTTATCTGACCGATGCCCCAGACGCTTATGCCAAAGATCAAAGGTACCTTGATCGGTTATGCTATGAACCGCCAAAGGTCGCTCCCCCGCGCAAATCCAATAAAGTCCATCCCTTAGCTCACCGACTCCAATCGTCGTCCTCAGGGAACGGTCCTGTATGAGACAACAATTTTGGGAGAATCCAAAATAATAGTCAGTGTTTGTCGTAAGTTGAGATATAGAAATTAAGTTACATTTCAAAGTTGGAACAAATAGCACATTGCGAAGGGTGAGAGACGGATTGATATATACGGAACCCATTATCGTGGACGTCACTTGTTGTCCGTTTGGTAGTAAAACGGGTCTACCCGGAATTATGTACCTGTCCTCCAAATATTTTAGGGTACCTGTAACATGATTAGAGGCTCCTGTATCGAGTATCCAAGAACACATACCACTGAGAAGATCATTAGCAAGGAGAGAATAAGCAGTAGCGCCCGATATGACTGCATTTACGTGTGCGTGCAGCGGGTTCCTTGTCACGCCTAGAGCCCGAACTCGAGGTCCCCATGTCTTTCCCACGAGGGCCTTCCTTCCTCCAACGTCGATATTCAGCCACCGTTCGTGGCCTTTCACCCCACCAATCCGGGAACCGTTTAGTTTTGAAGAAACAATTCGAGACCTCATGGCCCCTTGTCTCGCAGAAAGAGAAAAATAGTTGGCGACGCTCGCCCCTTTCCTGGTCCCGTAACACCCTCCAGTCGACAGAGGAATTAGGGACAGCAAAGGCCGCGACTTCAGACACGTCAGGAGTAAAGGGGTCTGACCGCAAGCGTTCCTGTTGAACAACCACACTATAGGCACGACTTAGGCTTGGGAGGGGGTCTAATTGGAACTGTTGAGACCTAACACCGCCATACAAAGACGAATCAAGACCCATAAAAAACTGGTGCAATCGTTCATTATCTAGACGCTTAAGAGCAGCCGGACCTATTTCGCATTCGCACTTGCCACACTTACACGCAAATGGTGGTTCGTGCACAATAAGGGCATCCCAGAGAGATGTCAATTTACCATAATAAGTGGTTACGTCCATAGCTTTGATTTGTTTACAGTTATGGAGTTGAGTTTTCAAACCGTGAATTTTGGTGTCGTCGATGACATCAAACTGCTCTTTTATTTCTAGCCATAACACCGATGCATCGGCCACATAGGAGACGTTGTCGAGAATGGAGGGATCGATTGTATTGCGAAGCCATTCCACGAGTGTACAGCGAACGGCCTCCCAATTGTCGAGGTCAAATTTGCTTGTTGGCTTTTTGATCGAACCGTCTATGAACCCGAATTTGCGTTGAGCTTTTAAAGACATCGTCATGGAGTGTTGCCAGTCATGGTAATTATCACGACGAAGCATGATATGGGATATTTTTGCGCCGGGTCCATCTTGGGATCCGAGATAATACGGGCTCGAAGGGTCGATTTTGGGAAATTCGACAGTGGAATCGAGCTTGTCGCCCATGGCAGCCGACTTAAGGATTTTCGTGGTTTTAGTTTTGTGTAATATTTAGGGTTGTGTGTGAAAAAAGCTATGATACCATGTTAAGATCGTATGAGGGGAAATGTTGAGTTTTATTGATGAATGCACTGGCTTATATAGTTACAATTCAACGTGTGAATACAATAATAATGTGATGATATTTGCCTATAATTACGGGATATTGTTGACTAATAATATCACATAATAATCTCGTAATAGGTATAACCGATATTCCTAACACGGGTCAAGTACCACTTACATTGTTAGCAAAGACAAAAGTAAAGGTGCCTTGAGAATTACAAAAGACTTGTCTTTATCTATGCAAATGGATTTTATTTGACCTTTGTGACGGATATTACCGTCACAAATGAGAATTTGTGATTGGTTATAATGTTAAAAAAGGTTATCTGTCAATTTCCAGGGTCTAAAGGTAGAGCCAAGAAAACAGTGGGCAAGGCATGTGAAGTTAGTTAGTTAATCAACAACTCAAATACAACCTCCACCACACGCTTCTCCCACGCCATTTCTGTATTCTACCCCGCTACTCCCCCACGGCCCACACTACTCCCAAATTTGAGTCGATTTTAGTCATGTAAACAAGGGTCATGTTATGTTAGATTATTGTTTTAATTTGTCGGTTAAAGTCATTTGTCATATACTCTCATATCTAGATGTATTCGGTTTAGTTTATTATCTGGTTAAGATCATTCGGCTATAGTCCAAGTAAATTCAGTTTGGTTCATTACTTCATTATCGAGTTGTTAGTTGCAGATATTTTAATTTGTTGGTTAAAGTCATTTGCTTTACTCGTTTTTGGATCATCAATTAGCTTGACTCATTATCTATGCCTCAACGCACATCGTCTTTACTCAACTTTATACCACCGAATTTAAAAACCCAAATTACATTATCAATTGAACCTGACTGGTAGAGCTGCCAAATAATGACACAACACGATTCCGGCACAAAATTAACGAGTTTAAATGAAAAATTATTAACAATGATAATCCATTTACATGTAAAATGAACACAAACCCGACATAACCCCAATCTTCTTTAAAGACTACTAATTTAAATCAGATTAGATTAGATTAGATTAGGTTTGATTCTCACATTCACTAAGGGTATGTTTGGATTGGAGGATTTGGAGGGAAAAGAAAGGGAGGGAGAGTAGGTGATTTAAAATCCTTTGTTTGGATAGCAAATGAGGGGGGAGGGAAATGGAAGGGGAGAGATTTGGAGGGATCCAATTTCCCTCCTTTAAGCTTAATCAAAATCTCTCCAGCAAGATTTGGAGGGAAATTATATCCAAACACCCATACCACATTCCCCTCCCCTTCCCTTCTCTTCCTTTCCCTTCCCTCTTTCCCCCTCCCCTTCTTTTCCCTCCACTTTTGCTATCCAAACACACCCTAAAGCTACAAATTGTAGTAAAATGGGGTCCAAGTGAATAGGCATGACAACACACCTACCTACAAAACATGGCCCACAAATTTAGGAATCCTTATCCTCCTTTTTACCACACCACTCCTATTTCTCCCAACTTGCCCACACGGACATACCCAACTTTGTGTATATATATACTCCCCGAAAATCTCCCCTCACTCACAAACCCTAATTCCCCTTTCCTCAATTCCTCCTTATACAAATCAACAAAAATGAACCACCACAAAACAAGACCATCCTCAATCTTCTGCTACTCCTGCTGCACCGCAACCGCAACCGCCGCCGATACCGAAAAACTATCTAAAATGGACAACAACAACAATCTCAACGTCAGCATTTCGACGTGGCTCAAATCCGAACTTCCTGACATCAAAGACCGCTGCGCTACTATCTTCTCCGGTAAGTTCGGTAAGCATCGTCAACGCGGTAACGCTGCCGAATTCCGCTACGATTCTGTGAGTTACGCGCTTAATTTCGAGGATGATGAGTCGCGTATCGACGAGTATCCGCTCCGGAACTTCTCGTCCAGATTGCCTTCTTCGCCGCCGCCGGCAAAGAGTAAGAATAATAATAATAATAATAAGGTTGTTGTTATTAACCGAGAGATTGCTGCTTGGAGTTGAGTGGTTTAATTGGAAGATTATTTATGATTATTTAAAGTTTATTTAGTTAGTTTTGGTTTGAGGATTTTGAGGATGAATGTTGAAAATATGGAATTGAGTGCTTTTAATCTCTCCATTCATATTTGCAATTTGTAAATTATAATTAAGGAATTTAAGTTAAATATGAATTAATGTGTGATGATTATAACAATCAGGATATGTAATTTGTAAATCTGTAATGTGCTCTGTAAATACATTTACTTTCTGTTCATTTTTGTATTTCTGTTTGCTTTTTCACAGGCGATCAACTTTTATTGATCAAGTATATTTTGGCAATATCTAGCTCACATCTCATGATTTCAATAGCTTTAACCTTAGATGGGATTCTCTTTCCCAAAGGCAGTGGAACACAATATAGGATAAAAAATGGGACGAGATTGCTTTAATTTACCTAGGCTCTTGCGTTTATACTTTAACTTTTAGTTAGAGGTTCTTTCATCATCAACGATTCAACGGTGTTACATTGTCAGAGTAATGTAAATAAAATTAAAATACAAAATTGCTTTTTAATTGCGAAAGTTGTAATTAGCTCCCATAACTTTAGTCAATTGTGAAATTAGGCCCATAACTTACAAATGTAGTAATTAAGCTTCATAACTTTAGCAAAAAAGTGAAATCTAACTCAATTTCTTTTTTCAATTTAAATCATACTCCATCATTAAATCATTTTATATATAAGTTCATTATGCACTAAATAATTATTATCATTTTAAAAGTATTTATTTAATTGATTAACATAATTTTTAGAATATTTTTAACATATTTTACTAATTTTATTATAATTCACATAAATATGAGAGTACGTTTACAAGTTTTCAATTGCATATACAATTTCAAATTTTTAATAAGTTTTATAGTATACTCCCTCCGTTCTAGTGATATGTTTATACCTTCTTTATATCACTTGAACATGGGGAGTATCTATAAATTGTCTTGATGAATGAAATTGATTTTTTTTGGTGAAATTTTGGTTGAAAATAAAAAATTAGGTTGAATTTCATTTTTTATCAAAGTTATGGGGCCTAACTATTACATTTGTAAGTTATGAGCTTAATCTCACAATTGGCTAAAGTTACGGGGTTAGGCGGCTTTTTAATTATAGGGAAGTTTTAAATCGGAAATTGTTTCCTTCAACTTTTTTAACATGTGGAAGTACCTTAACAAGTAGTGCTAATTACTCCTTTACTTGTCCAACAGTAATCTGCCAAAGAAGAGGCTCCTACATCAATTGGATTATTTTAATGTATTTTGGTTGAAGTATGAGAAAAGGTTAATTAATTTGGGTAATCTTTAATGGGCTAAATCAGAGGTCCCACGTGATAGTGCGTATCTTTCGCGAGACCGAGTCATGTTACAGTCACACTTCTACTTCGTAACAACAATTACCCGAAACAGCATTACATTAGAGACAACTGCATCGTCACCTCTTCTTATCCTGGCTGCTAAAGGTCGTCGACAAATTACTAAATATCGTCGACAATTTTAATGAACTTCCAAATTTGACCCTCCCTCACACTCCCCCTCATATTTTCCTTTTTATTCAATAAGTACCTATCACATTCGAAATTTTGAAAAAAAAAAAAACCCGACTCAAATTTCAACAAAAAACGTATCGACCGCATAATTTCCGTCACGAATTCAAACATTCAACAAGGTATGTGATTAGTATTAAAAATTTTTTTTGTAGTATTTTGCTTAGTTTGTAAATTTGTGACGGATTTAGGATAGATGTCAAAGTTGTGACGGAATTAGGATAGGTGCTTTGATTTCAATCGGATTTAGTCGTGTTACGCGAAAATCAAACGCAATAATCGAAACAATTAATCGAAAAAAAAAAAAGGAAAACACGTGAACTGGGCCCAGACGAGGAACTTCTTCGTCCAAGTCCAGGCCCAGACGAAAGAATTCATCGTCTAATATGGGCTCTGGACGAAGAATTCTTTCGTCTGGGCCTGGAGTTGGACGAAGAATTCCTTCGTCTGGCCCATTTCTCGTTTTTTTTTTTTTTTTTTTCTTTATGTTTTAGAATTTCTCGATACTTTTTTTTTTTTTTTTAAATAAATTTTTTTCCGTCTTGTTTTGTTATCGTTATAAACTAATAAATTATTAATAATAATTCTCGTCCGTGGCGAAGTCGTTGTAAATATATATTTTTTCCGTCTCGTTTTGTCGACGTAAAATATTAATTAATTATTACTAATAAACCCCCTTTTGGGGATATTTTGTTTTTTTATTTATTTTTTAATTTACTTAAACTTATATTTATAAATTCTCTGTTTTATTAATTGAAGTAATCAAGTTGTTGTAAATATATTTTTGTTGCGTCTCGTTTTGTTTACGTAAAATATTATTTAATTATTATTAATAAACCCCGTTCCGGGTTATTTTGTTTTTTTTTTTTAAATTTTTAATTTACTTAAACTTATATTTATAAATTCTTTGTTTTATTTTTTGAATAGATGGCCGGTGGAGGAAATGACCGTCACGTTCGAGCTCGAAAGGGGCTCCAGTTTGAGTCTGAGGTTGGAGATGGTAGTACCGATTCGTGGACTGAGGAGCGGTTGGAGGAGGAGCTGGTTCGGTCTGGTGATGTGATAGGTGAGGAGGAGGCGGGTTATGAGCGAGTGCGTAGGGTGCCACGTAGACGGAATGAGGAGGGGCGTTTTCAGCGGATGTCTGATGGTAATTCTAGTAGTGTGGTGGCTCCGAAGAAGAAGAAGTCGGGTAAGGATGTCTCTTGGTTGATCGATCATCGTGTAACGGGTGGTCCAATGTTTCCCCACGTGATTCCTAGCTTTGGGGGCCACATTGCCAACACCTTATGGCCGACTCCTAATGAGGTCGGTCGACCAGTTTTGACGGGTTACCACCGGTTTGGTAAGACGAGGTTGTTGAGTTGTTGGGAACTACCTCCGGCCGTTCAGACTATTTATGACGGTACTGGTCTTTCTCACCTATTAGATTCCATGGCCGAGCATTATAACTTGCCCCTTATTTCTGCTTTTGTTGAGAGATGGCAACCCGACACCAACAGTTTTCACATGCCTTTTGGGGAGATGTCCATACTCCTTCACGATGTTGCGCAGATCTTAGGTGTTCGGGTTGATGGTAACTGTTGTAAGGTGGAGAGTAATGACGGGACGTTGGCGGATCCCCTTATGTATGTTTGTGGCTTCTTTGGGATTGCATCAGACCAGTTGAGGTTGTCGTTAAACTCTAGTAAGAAGGTCCCTATTTACAAGAGTGGGGGTATATTGGTAGATGCAGTTTGTGAAACGGCGAGAGCTAATTGTGATGTTGTTTTTGCTCAGGGGTTTTTGGCTGCGGTGTTGGGGTCGACACTTTTTGTCGACAAATCAGGTGATAGGTTACGTCCTCAGTTGTTTCCTTTAGTGTATGATACTGATGGTGTACACGACTACGCTTGGGGAGCCGATGTACTAGCCTTCATGTACCGACAGTTGGGGGTGGCTTCACGTGCTGGTGTGAAGACTATTGGTGGTTGCTTGACTTTGTTGCAATCGTGGATCCATGAGTATTTTCCTATGTTCAGACCCGGTCCACCTTTGGCAATTGACCCTACTCAGCCTTGGTCGTGTTCTTGGAGATCCGTTGGTCCCTTCGCTCAAAATGCGGAGAAATTGTTGGAGTATCGGAGGTTGTTAGATGGGCTTACTTGTGCTTCCATTAGGTGGGATCCGTACGGGCCGCGTCAGGAGGAGTATCATCCTCATACTTTGTATGCCGGTTGTGTTCGTTTCATGGACATAGCCGAGCCGTACCAGCCTGATCGGTATTTACGACAGTTTGGGTATGTGCAGATCATACCCAATCCCATTATGAGATTGGTAGCGCATCGTCCTGCTTCGGGGATAGGGTACGAGGTTAGGGTTGGGGTTGCGGAGACTGATCATCTTTGGGATTGCTGGCAGGATCACGTGGTTCACATTTCTCGTAGATCGAGACCAGTTAGTTTCCCGGGTGAGACGGCGCCAGATTATGAGGCTTGGTATAATGGGAATTCTCACCCGTTCATCATTGATCCCGACCACCATGATGCCCCCGCGCCACAGGATGATTTTGATATTCCTGCTGAGGTAATAATTTTACTTACAGTTGTTGTAATAATTGTTTAACTTTTTCTTCTTGTTCGTCGATAATGTTTATAATGTTTTAGTTGTTTTTGTCAATTTGCAGACTGCACGTGCTTTAGTGTTTCAGTTTGCCGAGGCCAAAAGAATTACCGATGACAAGAAACAGCTTTCCTTCTTCCGCAAGATGATGAAGAACATCGACCCATTGGTTGAGAGGGCTGGGGAGATCATACATGAGCGAGGACCTCGTCAAACATCCGGTGATCGTGTTCAGCGTAGAGCAGATGGTGTGTACACTGATAGCGAGGAAGAGGATGATCAGTAGTCAGGAGACTATTTTTTTTTTATTTCATTCATGTTGGACCTCCAATTGGTACCCTCCGAACCATCGTACTCCAACTTCCTCCAAAATGCATGTAACACATCAACAGGGACCCGAGATCCGTTTCTAGCAATGCGATGAAGTGAACAAGCACATAACAAACCAAGTGTAGTAGCCTTTACACAACCGCAATCGATCATCAAGGCATCTTTCGTCATCTTGGCACCTCTTTCGAATTCTTCACGCAATTCACTGATGTCATTCTTTGATATTTTATAGGAAAGTCTGGAAAATAATCGCTGAATCCCCGTCAACCGCCTCGATCTAGATAACTCCAACAAGTGTCGGATCTCAACATGTTGCATTTCCATCAAAGAATGAAACCGGATCCAGATGCTATCAACTGCCAGTTTCGCGCTATTCAGCCATCTCTTCAAATTCGCATGAGCCGACTCAACCCGGGATGTATAAGTGTTCTCAAAATGAGTTATCTTGTTCGTTCTATACTTGGCCCATTTTTCCAAGTGCGGGAACCATTGCCTCTCAATATAAGCCGCCACTCCCGCCCATTGCCTTGCCAAATTGTTCCACGCCACATTAAACTTATCTTCGGTCTCCGCCTCGACAACCGCTTTAAACAAGTCATAACTTATGTGATTAGCCCAACTATCCTGTTTCGTGATATCAAGTGCTTTCGTCTCCACGTTAGAATATATATGCCAAAGACATAGCAAGTGAGACGAATCCGGAAAAACAGTGGGAATCGCGTTCAACAAACCTGCCTCGCAATCAGTAACAATAGCATTAGGTTGAACGGCATCATTGAGAAGGGCCTTCAGTTTCCGTAGGACCCACAGATATTTATCCTCGGACTCATGCGTCACAAGAGCATACGCGATGAAAAAGCTCTTTCCGACGGGTGTGACTCCAACCATCTCAACAAGCGGAAGACAGTATTCATTTGTCTTATACGTGGAATCGATCAATACCACATAATAGTATGATCGAAACATCTTAACGGCTTCTGGATGAGCCATGAACACGTGGGTTAGCTCATCGGTCTCCTGATCAGTGACCCAATAATGAACGTACTTATGCTGAACCGCAAGTGCTAACATCTGTTGTGCCGAGTTTCTCCTATCTCTTTCCTCGGCCCTTACTTTCTGAGAACGATTGTAGATTTGTCGCCGATTAGGTCTTGACTTTTCCGGATTCCGCTGATGCAAACCCGCACTAATAATTGCCGGTCTAACGTGAGCTCTAACTTGGGCATCGATATAAGCCAACTCCTCGTCATCAAACTTTGCAAAGTATCTGTCGCCGTCACAATACAACGTTAAAGCATGATTATGAAACCCGGATCTCATCACAAGTAGCCACTTATTCTCTTCTAATTCAACAACTTTCATTGAAAATTTGCAATTGCACCACGCGGTAGTGTGTTACCCTCATTAAAGAATCGGCATCCTTATTTACGGGACCTTTTCCACCCATCCGACAAACAAAATAATGTTGTCTCAAATTCGTGTTACGACCAACTTTCTTGTTGCTTGCTCTTTTTATACCAAACTCGAGTCGGAGTCCGATCTCATATGCCCAATTAAACGCTTGAATACTAGATGCAAAGAACAAGCTAGTCTTAAAATGATCTGAGTAATCAATACCGTCTCCATCGTGAATCACCTGCGCACGCATTTCGATAAATTAGTTATTAATTAATTATTTGCTACGGAACGAGTCGGAGTAAATAAAAAATAATATAAAAATAATACAAAGACGGTAATAAGTTATTTTATACAAAACGAGTCGGAAATATTAAAGATAAAAATTTAATATAAAGACGGTAATTAATTATTTCAATTGTTTTATAATACAAAGACGGTATTTAATTATTTTATACAAAACGAGTCGGAAATATTAAAGATAAAAATATAATATAAAGACGGTAATTAATTATTTGAATTGTCGGAAACTATAAAAACTAAAAAAATATAATACAAAGACGGAAATTAATTATTTTAAATGTTTTATACAAAACGAGTCGGAAACAAAAAAAAATAAAAAAAAAAATACACGGTTTGGGCCTTGGACGAAAGGATTTTTCGTCCAAAACCAGGCCTGGACGAAGGAATTTTTCGTCCAATACCTGGTCTGGACGAAAAATTTCTTCGTCCAGGCCCAGCCCGTGTAATTTTTTTTTTTTTTTTTTTTTTCAATTGCTTTTTCAAATAAATCCGTCACAAAATCTATCATAATTCCGTCTACATTCATGGCATCTATCCTAATTCGGGATTCAAACGATAATAAAACATAAATTTTTAACAAAACTAAATCGTAAACTAACCTCGTTACTAGCTTCATTGTTGGAATCGTTGTTAAAATCGTTCCCGTTCATGTTGTTAATTACAAAACCCGACTTCTTTTTTTGTTTGAAATATTTTAGTGAGACGGTGACTTGTGTTTTAGTGAGACGGAAATTGCATTTGTGTTTTGAAACGGAAATTGCATTTTGGTGAGACAGATATGGAGTTATGATATGGAGGGCAAACTTGGAAATTTACATTAATTGTCGACGATATTTAGTAATTTGTCGACGACGTATAGCAGGACCCCTTCTTATTTCTCACTCGCAGTCGTAGACACACGTACCCTAATGTGATCGTAATTTCTATTACCGATAAATCGTCACTTTTTGTCCAAAAAAATATGAAAAAGACCGTCATACGATAGAATTGCTGCTTTTTCAGACGTAATAACCAACATCAACATCTGATAACACAAGTTTATCTTTGCGGTTAAATCGTGAGATTTATCAAAGTTCAAATAATAAAAGAATAGCTTTCTTAGCAAAAGAACTAAAATGGATAATAAAACTACGGTTTTCTATTTTTTTTTGGTGCTAATGAGGGGCTAAGCCCCGAAAATTAATTAGTTGCTATTACACGGGAATAGCTACCCCAGATATATCTTCCCGAAGGACAATACGTAAATCATTAAAAGGAACGTCTAAGTGCGTTGGATTGGTGCTAGAAGTCACCCCTCTATTGGCCAATAAATCCGCTGCCCTGTTAGCTTCTCTATATGTGTGCTCCACCTTGATTACCCAATGGGTCTCCTTAAGCAAGTCTTGAAATCTTTTAACAATGAATTTGAGATTGTTGCTGACTAACCGATTCTCCAAAATTATCTTGACACAAGTCAAGTTATCCATATGGACCAGAAGCTTTTGTATCCGGAGAGCTTTGGCACGCTGTAGACCAGCTAGAAGGGCCAATAATTCGGCCTTCATAGATAAACATATACCGCACGAAAAGAAATAAGCACTGATAAAATTACCAGTATCGTCTCTAAAGATACCTCCACCTCCAGCTGGACCGGGGTTACCTTTTGATGCCCCGTCGGTGTTTAGTTGCACCCAACCATACGAAGGAGGAAGCCAATGTATAAAAATCTCCACATTCCTCGGCCTAGGCTACGGTATAAAAATATCGAATTTATCGAAAGCATTCTTTGTAGCTTGAAATTGTTGGTAAAGAAAAGCTTGGGGCTCCGTTGGATTTTCACTATCTCGACCAAAAACAATATTGTTTCTCCACCTCCAAATCCACCGACAAGTTATGGCAAAATAGATTGGCCAGTCAGCAACGGTAGTGTTAACGTCATTGCTAGCACTCTTTAAGAACCACGAGGAAAAAGGACCGTTATAAAATGCTTGGTTGGACGCATCTATGCCGATAAGGCTCCATATTTGCCGTGAAACATAACAAGAGCGTAGAAGATGCTCAGTCGACTCTTCTTCTTCATTACACCGAGGGCACATTGGATTAGTCCCCATATTTCTTATTACTCGATTAACATTCACCATAAGACGACCATGAGCTGCTAACCATAAGAACATACGTACCCGTTGCTGAACTGGGAGGCGCCAAATCGTGCGCCATATCTGGTCCTCGGGCTCTACTGTGACCTCGTTACCTCTCAAACACCCCAAAGCTGATTTAATGCTAAATTTTCCAGACGATGTACCCTACCAATATAGTGTATCCTCTACCTCTGGATCGTTAACTAGTGATATGGACGCAATCTTCTGAAGTATGGTTTGCGGTAAATAATTAGCAAATAAGTCCCATTTCTACCCGTACCTTTCACACCACATATCGCTAACAGAAGCCTCAATAATACTATCAGGAACAGGGGCTATAATATTATCCATTAGACACAAATCGTCGACCCAAGCGTGCTCCCAAAACAAAGTTCTCCTTCCATTACCTACTGCATTCGCTGTCCCTCTTACAATAGTCGTAGCTTGAGAAGAAATACCGGCCCCAATATTAGACATATTTCTTTTGGGTTGGAAAATGTCAATATTACAACGATTATTGCAATATTTTGCCCCGAGAACTCGCGACCATAATCTTGTAGGTTCTGCTAATACTCGCCATCCTAATTTTGTTAAAAACGCAGCATTGGCTTATCTTGCAGAAGTAATTCCCAAGCCCCCAATAGATTTAGGTTTTTGAATAGTTTCCCATGAAATAAGATGGATCGATTTTTTATTTTCATCTCCCCACAAAAAGTGACGGGTTTTCCGATCTATGGAGTCACAAACTGATCTTGGAATCTTAGCTGATTGCATACTATAATTAGCCAAAGTTGTCAAAGTCGATTTAACAAGAGTTTCCCGACCTGCTAATGATAGTCTTTTGGTTGCCCAACCAGCTAGTCTTTTATTCACTTTCTCTTCAAGATGACTGAAAGTTTGCAGATTCACCTTCACACCTCCCCCCCCCCCCCTCAATTTATCGTGGGCATCCCGAGGTAGGTACCAAGATAACTCGTTTCCTCAAAACCCAAAGTGCTGCTGATTATAGCCCCAGTTTCCGCGTCCGTATTGCTCGAGAAAAAAACGTGAGACTTAGCTTCACTAATCTTTTCCCCGGAGGCTCGGCAGTAATTGTCCAGTACATAACGCATGACTAGAGCTTGGGCTTTGGATGCTTCACCAAATAACACCATATCGTCTGCGAAAAAAAGATTAGTAATAGATGGGCCATTACGACAAAGTGCAAACGGTCTCCAATTGTTGTTACGGACTTCCAAGTCAATTGCTTGCAGAAGTTTCTCTAAGCACATTACAAAAAGGTATGATGACAAAGGGTCTCCTTGTCGGACACCTCTAGATGGCACAAATTGTTCCGTTGGTTCTCCGTTCCAAAGAATTCTCATACGCGGTGAGCTCACACATTCCATAACCATGTCAATAAGTAACCCCGGGAATCCCATATCAGTCAAAGTATCCCGTATAAAGCTCCATCGAAGTCTATAATATGCCTTTTCAAGATCAATTTTTATGGCCATGTACCCTTTCTTGCCCTTTTTTTACGCATAGAATGTATAGCCTCTTGAAACACAACAATATTATCGGTTATCTGGCGTCCCGGAACAAATCCACTTTGCGTCTCAGAAATTAAATGAGGTAACACCCTCCTAATACGATTAGCTAACGTCTTAATTATAATCTTATAAGCAACATTGCAAAGACTAATGGGACGGAATTGAGAGATAGTTTCCGGAGCATTTACCTTTGGAATAAGGACATGGTGGGTATCATTGAGGCCTTCGGGAAACCCTTTTCCATCAAGGGCATTAATCACCATTCTACATAGAGATGGTTCCACTAATTTCCAATTCTTTTGGTAGAATAGGGCTTGGAAAATGTCAGGACCTGGACCTTTAAGGGCTCCTATATTCTTGACCACCCGAACAATTTCCGCAATTCTAAACGATCTGGTTAGCCATTCCAAATCTTTATTATTAAAATCTTGGAACAAATTCCATGGTAATTTATAATCTTCGTTGCAATCAAATGGTTCCTCGGAGTACAAAGTTTTATAGTAATCAACTACTATTTTTTTAACTTCGTTAGACTCATCTATCCAAACCCCATCGGTATTCTTAAGAGAGGTTATGTGTTTTTTCCATCTTCTGACGAGAGTACTGATATGAAAATACGACGTATTGCTGATCCGGTTGATGTCGTCACTCATCCAATCAAACACATTTATAATACTCAACATACAACTAGTTAGCGGTAAGTCGAGGTCGATCCATGGGACGGTGTGCTTTGGGTTCTAAGTCTATCTATCTCAATTTATGCTAGTGTCACAATTGATGGGGTTTGTAGTTGTGTCTAGACTAATGCAAGCAATAAAGTAGAACGAGCAATAAAAGGAAGGATGTAAACAAATGATAAAAAGTGCTAGGATATCATGGGGGATTCATGGTGTTGATCATACAAACATGTTTACAAGGTTGCAAGCAATTAATGTTGTGGAGGAACCGAGTTGGGTTATATCTTACGGTTCTTAGGAAGAGTTGGGTCCCGGAGCCGAATCGATTAGATTGTACAACACCTACAAGTCGACTTACTTTCCTCCTAATCAACTTCTATGCATGGTCTAACAAGACTCGAGTTGGTTTAATCTTACGAGTCAAGTTGAGTAGATAAGAGATGGTAAAAATGCAAGGATTCATAGGCTTAGCATTTCAACAAACATAACATGTGCATAAAGTTGACATCACAACAAGCAAGCAATTTAATCATGTGAACATATTAGATTAAGCATGAATCAATCCCCATGTTTGTTTCCCTTAATTACCCACTAATCCTAGCTAAGAGACTACTCACTCATTATCAAGTTTAACATGCTAACAAAGTTGTCAATCATATTAACAAGGTAAAACATGATGAACAAGTAAGAAAGATTAACAATAATTAAAACAAGGATTAAGAGAGTTATACCTATGGAGATTCCAAAATAATAATGCAAAGAATAATAGAAGAAATTGATGATTGATGGAAGGTTGTCAATCTCCCAATAATAACCCAATAATCTTCAATTACCCAATAATAAACTTGAATAATAAACTTGAACAATAATTAAGGAGAGATTAATGTGTAATTTGTGTGAAAAGATTGAGATTAATCTATTCTAATCTACTCCTAATCTAATCTAAGAAAGCTTGATTTAATCTAATAAAACTTGGTTCTAATCTAATAAAACTTGATGGTTTGATTATTACAAATGGGGTATTTATAGTGGAAATTAGGTGGATGCATTAGGGTTAACTAAGGGCTAAACTAGTAATTACACTTTTGAGATTTGAGCAGGGAGAAGCCGGTATTTTTCGAACGAAGGGCGTCTTTCACGGAGCTTGAACAACACGAAAATTGCTGTAAAGGAATCCGAGCGGATTAGTGTCGGGACGGGCGGATTGTAGCAAGGGAATCCGAGCGGATTTGGAGCAAGACGCTCGGGCAAAAAGAGAGGGAATCCGAGCGGATTTGGAGCAATCCGAGCGGATTTGGGAGGACGAGCGTCTTCAGCGCGGGACGCGCGGATTCCTGTACAGCTTCTTTGTTTGAGCTCGGATTGTAAAACGGACGTCATTTTCTCATCCGGACTCCTATTGGAGCGATTCAAAAGCCTAGATCGCTTGTTTTTTCGACGCCGTTCCATCTAGCATATTTTCAGCGCCAAAGGAGCAACCCTTGGTTTGCGTTCCGAGCAGTTTTCTTCATGAATGGCTTCCTTGCTTTTCCTCCTTGCTTTAAACCTTATGACCCTTCTATATACTCTTTATTCCTACATCTTTGGTCATCATTCTTGCCTCTTCTTCATACTAGTCCATCTAATATCATCAATAAGCTTCCAAATATGCACGAAAGACGGGAATTTCCGCCTTATTATCTCATTTTCTACAAAACATATGAAATGCGATAAAAAAGCAAATAGGAAGGTTTTGACGGATAAAATGGCCAAAGAATGTTATAATAGTATACAAAATAGGCTCAATTAGGGGACTAAATGTGCGCAAATAATGTTCATATCAAATATCCCCAAACCGAACCTTTACTCGTCCCGAGTAAAGAGGTTACTAAAACTAGACCTTTATTTAAACTAACCTAATAACATAACCGATATGAGACAATTAGCGGGTCTCACTCTGCCCCTTCAACTCACAACAAGACAACCATGAGGTAGGATGCCTTCTTGCAAGGCAAGGTGGGTCTTGCCAAAATGGCGACACATCCAATCATTAAGCACACAAAATCAAGTAATGGATGCATCTACAAAAGAATAGCCACTTTCCTCATCTAAGTGGCGGAAATTATCTACAAGGGAAGCAATTCAAGGGTACACACTCCTTCATAGATACAATTTCTTCAAACTACTAAGCCTAGAAGGATACCAATAAATCACCTCCAAATTGTGTCAAGCTAGGGTACCTTTGTCCTCAATCGTTAAATGCTTTTGTCAAGAGTAGACTCCCTATGGTGTTAGAAACACTGGAGGATCGCGGAATTCCCCCTCTTCCCTAGACAAGAAGAAGGGTCGTCCCCTCTCTACTATGCACAAAAATGGATACGATGGATAAAGGGATCGATAGATATTTGAGTTTCATTTTGGGAGTTTGCTTTTGTTCTTTTTATTTTTCCCCCAATTTCTTGTGGCATATAACATTTGAGAACACTTTCTTGCCATTTCTTTTTTATTTTTGGCATTTCAATACTTGATAACTTTCAACTTTTCGCATTTTCTTTTGAATATTTTCAAAGTCACTCCAATTAGTAACGAGGGTGCCTTATATTTGAAGCATAGGATTTCTATTTTTGCTCCCTTTTTTCATTTGATGCATTTTTGCAAACTTTCTTTTCTTTTCTTTTCATTGAACTCAAATTGATTTCTTTTTGTGCCCATTCCCTTTGATGACAAAAATGTGGTAGAACATGGATGATGGATGGATGGATGGATGTATGGTTTCAAGGGTCACCTTGGAATAAACGGTAGCCAAGGAGTTATCACACCACAAGGTACTCTTGACTAGGCCTCAATCCATGGGTCAAAGGATACTAGCATGACACATCCTAGGGTGTTTTACAAGTATTCTAACAAGCAAAGTCTTAAGAAGAAAAAGCATCTACTAGGGCCTATATACACTAGTCAAGCTTCCCAAGTAGACGGTTTCGCAAAAATTTTTTTCTAACATGCAACTACATGCCATGATGCAACTAACATTTATACATCCTAATGCATATGCTTCTACCAACTAATATGCCATATAAACTAAATGCAAGTCCTAAGTTCACATTGTTTTTACCGCATCAATCGAAATAAAGCCACATAGTCATTAACATAAAGAGGAAAAAGGAGATTGGAAAGATCATACCATGCGGTCTTCAATATCCTCATGTCTCGGATGTGGCGTAGTCAATCAATGTGAAAAAGGATGAACAAACATAATATATACAAAATAATATATACAAGTCTACACTACAAAGGAAATGAACTTGTTTTTGGATTTTTCAATTTTTCAAATTTTTATGGTTTTTGTTTTTATGAAATTAAAAGACATAATTTTGTGATTTTTCGAAATTTTTCAATTTTTATGCATTTTTGGAATATAAATTCCCATCCCCCACTTTATTTTGGACATTGTCCTCAATGTACATGTAGGAGTAGGAATGAAAAAGAAATACATGTTTTTGGATTTTTGATTTTTGAAATAAAGTACGAATGCAATGATATGGTATGGATGAATGCATGCTCTAACTAAATGCAATTCTATATGAGATATATATATATAACAAATGAATGCAATCTAAACTATACTATATGATGCATGCTAAATGCTTAAGTCACCTATGATCAAACCTCCCCAAACCGATTTAAACACTATTTCTAGTGTAGAAAAGAATAGGATTGGTCATTAGTGACTATGCATGAATTCTAATCTATATGCAACTATCTACATGAATCACGTGAGATATATTACAATGCAAACTATACTATATGAACTAACTAATGTAAATGCAATATGAAATATAATACAAATGCATGCAAAAGCTACACTAGATGCAATATATACAAAAGAGAGAGAGAAAAAATGGGTATCATACAAATAGAGGTGATGAGGTAGGCCTCTTTCACTCGTCATCCTCATCATCTTGATCATAGCCATAATGATGAGAGCTTCCGGCTTGGTCATACCCTCTTGCTTGACCCCAATACCCTCCTTGATCAAATTCTCCTCCTTGCCCCGAGTACCCTCCTCCTTGGCTAGAATGCCCTCCGTCCCCTCGACCCCAAGCTTGGTCCCCTTGATTTGGGAACAAGAGCTCCGGTTGTGCCCAAGAGGGCTTAGGACCATTAGGGTCAATATACCCTTGTTGAGCCATGTTATAGTATTGGGGGTAGAGGGCCAAGTAGTTGTCTTCCCTCCCTTCATGTACCCCTAGGTCCTCTCTATTCATGAGTGCCATCAAATCATTAATACCCGGGTTACCGGGGATTGCCGGCCTAAATTCGGTATATGGAGTAGGGTATGGCGGGATAGGTACGTAGGAAGGTGGGCGAATAGGCCTTCCCGGTCCTCCACGAGGTATTTGGCGATGAGGCTCTTCCCTTTGAGGGGGGTTATCAAGAATTTGGATATCAAGGAGGTAGCTTGGTGGAGGAGAGTATGGACTCAATCTTGGGTCAATGCCCGGTATCTTCCATCCTTCAAGGATCATTGAGGTCCATCCCTTGGTGTGCCACTCTACACTCCCATCTCGAGTGTAGTTACACCATCGGTGACTGTGGAAGATGGTGTGTTCATCAATCAAAGTCCTCCCCTCATTAAGGGTTGGGAGCTCCTTGGTAGCACTACCTCTCGCGGCGTTGAAGAGGTTGATCCCTTGCGCTTCTTCCCGAATGATTCGACTAATTTCTTGGCCTTTCCTTTGGTGTTCATCAATGGTGCCATTTGGATGTTGGTGATGGGGGTGTTTTTGAGGATGGGAGGGTGATTTTGAGGATTGAGATGAGTGTTTTAGGGTTTGGTAAGGTGAGGAAATGAGGGAGAAAAGGGGGTGATTATATAGAAGAAATAGGGGATCCGAACGGATAAGGTTGGATCAAACCCGTTTTATCCGAAGGAACAGGGCAATCCGAGCGGATTTCTGTCGGGACGGGCGGATTATGGGAGAAGAAGACGGGCGTCTTTGCTAGAATCCGCACGGATTCAAACACAGCAAACTTCCTCGGCTGAGAAGTGGGAAAAGACGGGCGTCTTGCCTTTGGGACGTGCGTCTTGGCTGGGACGGGCGTCTTGCTCAAAATCCGCACGGATTTTGACACAGCTCAAAATCTTGTTTCTGGTGTCACACGGGACGGGCGTCCCGTAAAGAAGACGGACGTATTGTCCAGGACGGGCGGATTCTGCCGAATCCGCACGTCTTCCTCTGCAGCGGTAATTATTTTTCTGACGTGGGCCCTGGTCGGGCGTGTTCTTCTCGATCCGGGCGTCTTCTGCCTCTTTCCTTCTTCTTCTTTCTTTTTTTCGTGAAATAACACACCCCTTTTCACCAATTTTCTCTTTTTCCTTATCTTTTTCTGAAATTTGCTCATAAAACATGTAAGATGACTCTCTCTCTCTTCTCTCTTATGCAAGAAATTAAATGCAAATGAAATAATGTACAATATTATACAAAGTAAAGGGTCCAAAAATATCTTACAAATGGTGGTTTGAGATAGGACTCCACCAAACTAGTCCAATTTGTAAAAATTCTTATCCATAGAGCTCAAAGCTCTTAATAAAAGATCAAAAGCTTGTGAACAAGCTCCAAATAAGCACAAGTATGGGTTGCTCAATTTGAATATGAAGTTTGGCCAAGGAAGCTTGTAGAATGTTCTTTCCCTTGCTTTGTCCTTAGCATTAGAGCTTTCCCGATGCTTCAAATAAACAAGCCCATGATTCTTGTCAACACTAGGCATGAAGTATGGCTTATTTTCATCCGGAGATTTCCACTTGCCACCTTCTCTTTCACTTTTGGTGATGATGATAACATTTTGATTTTTCAATCCTTCCAAGGTGGAAGGAGAATTTTCATGGCATTGATGATCGGATATCTTAGGAATTGACATTGTGGGTGCCAAATTTCCACAAGTAGCTTCACGTGCAAGTTTCTCCTTGAGCTTTGCCACCAAGTAGCTTTTGTATGATGCCTTGACTTTTTGAAGAAGGTCCACCATATCCTCTCCAACAATCATTGGCTCCATGGAAGGGGCCAAGTAGTCTTCATGGGAAATGGGGAAAAAGAATTCATCTTCTTCATGGAAGCATACCTCAAACTTCTCAAGGATGGGCTCCTCAAGTAAGGCAATCTCACAACTCCATTCCTCTTCTTCATTGCAAGACACATATCCCGCATAAGCTTCATCCATAGGCATGTCATCATCGCTATCTCCATATGAATCATAAATGGGGGCTTCACTCCTCTTCATTAATTCTTCCTCCACCATCTCAACATTCACATCAAATGATACACCCTCATACTCACAAAGGTTAAGAGTATTTGGCTTACTCAACTTCATATCTTCCTCATCAAACACCACACTTTCATACTCACAAGAGCTCAATGAGGTTGGCTCTTCCCACTTCTCATCAAAGGTAACTCCTTCAAACTCACATTCATGGTCAATGTCTAAAGAGTGTTGAGGGGTAGTTAGTTGGGTTTCTTTTATTTGGGCAATTTGAATTTCCAACTCCTCACCTTGAGTAACAATGCCTTGAAGAACAATGTCCCTTCTTTGGCTCTCTTCTAGCATTTGTTTGAAGAAGTTTTGTTGATCTCCCATCATTTGGAGAATCACATTTTGAATAGGTTCATCCTCTTGTTGTGGGTAGGTGTGAAAGTGGTTGTATTGTGGCATTTGGAATTGGTTGTAAAGTGAGTTTTGGGTGGTTGGTTGTTGTGGGTATTGGATGTGGTGGTTTTGGTGGGGAAAGTTGGGGTAGTAGTTAGGATTTTCATTGTATGAGGTGTAAGGTAGGTTTGTGTTGACTTGCTCCTCAAACTCCCCATACCCATAGTCATACTCAAAAGATCCACCACATACTCCATATGTCAAGTCTTGAGTCATCATCATAGCCAAGATAAAGATACAACTACAAACATGGAAACTACAAGAAAACGGTAAAAACAATCCTTGAGGAACAAGTTCCTCAAGGTGAAAGCACAATTAAAATAGACAAACAAGTAAGAACTTAATCACATAGCACCATCCCCGACAACGGCGCCATTTTGATCCGGTTGATGTCGTCACTCATCCAATCAAACACATTTATTATACTCAACATACAACTAGTTAGCGGTAAGTCGAGGTCGATCCATTGGACGGTGTGCTTTGGGTTCTAAGTCTATCTATCTCAATTTATGCTAGTGTCACAATTGATGGGGTTTGTAGTTGTGTCTAGACTAATGCAAGCAATAAAGTAGAACGAGCAATAAAAGGAAGGATGTAAACAAATGATAAAAAGTGCTAGGATATCATGGGGTTATGGGGGATTCATGGTGTTGATCATACAAACATGTTTACAAGGTTGCAAGCAATTAATGTTGTGGAGGAACCGAGTTGGGTTATATCTTACGGTTCTTAGGAAGAGTTGGGTCTCGGAGCCGAATCGATTAGATTGTACAACACCTACAAGTCGACTTACTTTCCTCCTAATCAACTTCTATGCATGGTCTAACAAGACTCGAGTTGGTTTAATCTTACGAGTCAAGTTGAGTAGATAAGAGATGGTAAAAATGCAAGGATTCATAGGCTTAGCATTTCAACAAACATAACATGTGCATAAAGTTGACATCACAACAAGCAAGCAATTTAATCATGTGAACATATTAGATTAAGCATGAATCAATCCCCATGTTTGTTTCCCTTAATTACCCACTAATCCTAGCTAAGAGACTACTCACTCATTATCAAGTTTAACATGCTAACAAAGTTGTCAATCATATTAACAAGGTAAAACATGATGAACAAGTAAGAAAGATTAACAATAATTAAAACAAGGATTAAGAGAGTTATACCTATGGAGATTCCAAAATAATAATGCAAAGAATAATAGAAGAAATTGATGATTGATGGAAGGTTGTCAATCTCCCAATAATAACCCAATAATCTTCAATTACCCAATAATAAACTTGAATAATAAACTTGAACAATAATTAAGGAGAGATTAATGTGTAATTTGTGTGGAAAGATTGAGATTAATCTATTCTAATCTACTCCTAATCTAATCTAAGAAAGCTTGATTTAATCTAATAAAACTTGGTTCTAATCTAATAAAACTTGATGGTTTGATTATTACAAATGGGGTATTTATAGTGGAAATTAGGTGGATGCATTAGGGTTAACTAAGGGCTAAACTAGTAATTACACTTTTGAGATTTGAGCAGGAGAAGCGGTTTTTTCGAAGGAAGGGCGTCTTTCACGGAGCTTGAACAACACGAAAATTCTTTGTAAAGGAATCCGAGCGGATTAGTGTCGGGACGGGCGGACTGTAGCAAGGGAATCCGAGCGGATTTGGAGCAAGACGCTCGGGCAAAAAGAGAGGGAATTCGAGCGGATTTGGAGCAATCCGAGCGGATTTGGGAGGACGAGCGTCTTCAGCGCGGGACGCGCGGATTCCTGTACAGCTTCTTTGTTTGAGCTCGGATTGTAAAACGGACGTCATT
This sequence comes from Silene latifolia, assembly GCF_048544455.1. Taxonomy (NCBI): domain Eukaryota; kingdom Viridiplantae; phylum Streptophyta; class Magnoliopsida; order Caryophyllales; family Caryophyllaceae; genus Silene; species Silene latifolia. The sequence continues at coordinate 187,695,245 of NC_133534.1, forward strand.
TTCTCATCCGGACTCCTATTGGAGCGATTCAAAAGCCTAGATCGCTTGTTTTTTCGACGCCGTTCCATCTAGCATATTTTCAGCGCCAAAGGAGCAACCCTTGGTTTGCGTTCCGAGCAGTTTTCTTCATGAATGGCTTCCTTGCTTTTCCTCCTTGCTTTAAACCTTATGACCCTTCTATATACTCTTTATTCCTACATCTTTGGTCATCATTCTTGCCTCTTCTTCATACTAGTCCATCTAATATCATCAATAAGCTTCCAAATATGCACGAAAGACGGGAATTTCCGCCTTATTATCTCATTTTCTACAAAACATATGAAATGCGATAGAAAAGCAAATAGGAAGGTTTTGACGGATAAAATGGCCAAAGAATGTTATAATAGTATGCAAAATAGGCTCAATTAGGGGACTAAATGTGCGCAAATAATGTTCATATCAATTGCGATCACCATATTTAATAAAATCAAGTCTCAATTTTTGATACCACAATAACTCTTCTCGTTCCAGAACTTCATGCAATTCTTTCCGAAGAGTCGCCTCCAATTTTATAAGGTAGCCTTCTCTGACTATCGAAAGCTTGCGTTGACATGCTTCAATTCGTGCAATCAGTGCTTTCTTTTGTCTAACAATATTTCCAAAAATTTGTTCATTCGAAGTTTGTAATTTTCTTGATAGTTCCTTTAACCGACTACTAAACACTCCATTTGAAGGCCAACTTTCCTCAACAAAGTCCCTAAAATTTTCATGAGTTAACCAACAAGCCTGGAACCGAAACGGTCTGTTAATGACATTTAAAGGGACAAACCCGTTTGGAGAAATAAACAGAGTACAATGGTCTGATTTGATAGCTGGTAAATGTTTAACCATTGCTTGTACAAATTGAGCTCCCCAACCGGCATTGTACAGTGCTCTGTCTAGCCTTGCACTTTGCCTTGTGTAACAACCCGGATTATAAAACAAGGGAAAAACTTTTATAAAGTAAATATCAGAGTACGATACTGATAAAAGGGTCAAGGTGGCGGAAACACCTGACCAATCCGGTTCGCTACTAAATCCAAAACAACTAATACATTATTCAAAAGGTTCTTAGAACTTAAAAACAAACTCCTAATTTATTATTAAGCTCGTTTCGCACATTCCCCAAGCAAGCATCAACCAAATAGCATCAAACAGAACAACCTGAAAAGGGGGTCGACAATCAGTCGGGAGTAACTAGATGCTCTCCCAGTCATGTTTACAACAATTGAATATAACTAACAATTATTAACAATTGAAATGCAAAACTAGTAAACATGTGAGACCATCTATACTCATGAAAACTCAACAACAACTCACTACCAAAACAATGGCATAAAAAGATAAGAATTCGAAATGTTTACTCCAAACCAGATAACATGTGACGACGCATAACACAAACCACATTATGACATCATGCACGTCATATAACCACTGTGACCACGTAACATGTGACCAACCAACAACCTACTAGAGCGTATAACAACTGCCTCTAGTCACAAGCACGGTGTATAAAATGAACGCCGTTAGAGCGTATAACAACTGCCTCTAACTATCAGAGCGTATAACAATCGCTCTCGAATCGACGGAGCGTATAACAACTGCCTCCATCGGTGTGGACCGTATAACAACTGCATCCAAGGAACTATGTATAGCGTATAACCACTGCCTATATATCTAAGACCTGGCCAGACTCTCGGTGCAATAGGTGTACACCGAACGACACTCGGGGAATAAAGCGTATAACAACTGCCTCCATTACCCCCCCGACCATAGACCATACACCAGACCCCGAAGAGTTGTATTAGTTCATTCGGTTCGGTATATAACTGATACCTCACGTTATCTATACAACCAACCCACAAACAATGCACAGTATAACTGACCATACATACATACGAATAACATCACTATCAAATCATAGAATAATATAACTGACTATCCTACAATCATATGAACAAGAGTAATAAACGATATATGCAAACATAACATTATATAATGAAACTGAACACCACATAACATGTGAAACAAGTATCAACCATTCAATGTTATAGTACTCTAGCTATAACTTTTGACATTAACCATTCAATGTTATAGTAACCCTAACCATAACATGAACTCTGGATGCGAGGTTATAGTAACCTCGACTATAACTTCAACATATACGACTTGAAGTTATACTTACCTCAACTATAACCTTGACACGAAACTTGAAGTTATACTAGTTCCAACCATAACCTTGAGCCATAAATCTCATGGTACGTTAGTTCCAGCTATAACCTTATCTCGTACTTCAATGTTATAGTAGCTTTAGCCATAACTAGAGTAACTACCCAAAGTTGTATTAACTTTAGCTATAACACGTGAATCATCATCAAGGTTATACTAGCTTTAGCTATAACTTTGGAGAGAACTCTTGGCCGCCTATCATGCCGCCACTAGGGTTTATTCGTAAACCCTAATTGCGCTCATGACACCCATAATTTAATGCACAAGCAACATATGATATATAATTAATGCATAAAAACATATACAAACATGTGAAACATATTTAATCATGATAACAAATAATTAAACATGTACCAATCATGCAAAACAATCATTAAATCATATTAATTACATCAATTGGCATAAACACAATTAAAAGAAAACACCTAGTTACCTTATTAAGCAAATAAACCCTAGAGATCGTCTTCAACGATATAAACGTCTTCTCCAGGTGCAGTCTCCACGCCTTTATTGAATCACCCATGTGCCAAAGATAACGAATCTAATAAATATACTAATATATATATATATATGTATATATATGTATATATATATATATATATATATGTATATATATATATATAGACTATAAAAACCACGCGAAAAACATAAAACTTACGAAGAAGATAGATAAATCCAAGAAGGAGGATCGATCTAAGCACGAAAGATGATGAAGGAAGGAGGAAGAGGAAGAACGGCACGAAACCCTAGGCGAGGGGTGCGCGACACAAGGAGGAAGGAGGAGGAGAGAAATTAGGTTTAGGGTTTTGAGAATTATGAGGAAAGAAAAGCAAGGGTTTGGTTTCCCCTCATATATATAGAGAAGCTCATGGGTTTTTTCTAGGTTTAGGCCTAAAACTCACCCGTCTACACCAAGAAACACGTGAGACCCAAGGAAGGAGCGGGTCTTCACCGTTTTTCGAGCCCAACGAGCCCAAAAGATAAAAGACGGATATTTTCCCGGAAAATAAAATATGAAATATGGGAAAATAAAATTAAAGAATTATATTATGGAAATTAGGGGTGTTACAATCCAACCCCCTAAAAAGAAGTTTCGTCCCCGAAACTTGATAAGAGAACTACCTCACTCGAAAAGATGTGGATGCTTTCTCGCATAGACGCTTCGGTTTCCCATGTCTCTTGCTCAAACTTCTGACTCCTCCACAGAACCCGAACCAAAGGTACAACCTTATTCCTTAACCTCTTCTCTTGACGTTCCAAAATGCGAACATGACGTTCCTCATAAGTCAGGTTAGGCTCAACCTCGATAACATCAGCCTGTAGAACATGAGAAGGATCACTGCGATTACGACGCAACTGCGACACATGAAACACATCGTGAACCTTCGACAGATTCGGAGGTAAAGCCAACCTATAGGCTACCTCGCCAACTCTCTCGAGCATTTCATACGGTCCCAATGTACTTAGGACTAAGCTTGCCCTTAAGCCCAAACCTCTTAACACCTTTCATCGGTGAAACCTTAAGAAAACCTTATCGCCAACCTCAAACTCAATCGGCCTACGCCGCAAGTCTGCATACGTCTTCTGTCGATCCTGGGCTGTCTTAAGCTTCTCGCGGATTAACCTCACTTGCTCAATCGATTCCTGGACCAACTCTGGACCAAGAACGACAGCCTCACTAGAATCGTCCCAACACAAAGGACTACGACACTTTCTTCCATAGAGGGCCTCAAACGGAGCTATCTGAATACTAGCTTGGTAACTGTTGTTGTAGGAGAACTCCAAAAGCGGTAGACTCTTCTCCCAACTAACTTGGAACTCCAAAGCACAAGCTCGCAACATATCCTCGAGCGCCTGAATCGTACGCTCAGTTTGACCATCAGTTGCGGCATGAACAGCCGTACTCATCTTAAGCTCACTGCCCAAAGCTAACTGCAGCTTCTTCCAAAACTGCGAACAAAACCCCGGATCACGGTCGGAGATGATATCCTTAGGAACTCCACGAAGACGAATGATCTCTCGTTGATAAGCATTTGCTAGTTCCTCGAGACTGCAAGTCTCCTTCATTGGAATGAAATGCGCGACCTTAGTCAAACGATCAACCACGACCCAAATCGCATTCATTCCTCTAGGCGACCTCGGCAAACCCATAACGAAGTCCATCGAAATCGAATCCCATTCCCATGTGGGAATATCCAACGGTTGCAGTAGACCACCAGGTCTCTGATGTTCGAACTTAACCTTCTGACAAACCAAGCAACGACTCACAAATTCGGCGATCTCTTTCTTCATACCCGGCCACCAAAACTTTAGCTTCAGATCCTTATACATCTTATCACCACCAGGATGAACCGAATACGGAGTACTATGAGCCTCTTTGAGAATCTTACATTTTAAGACCTCACAGCTAGGCACACACCAACGACCATAGAATCGTAGACCATAATCATGTCCAATGTCGAAGTCTTTGGCGCGCCCTTTGCTTATAGCGACTCGAACTCCTTCTAGGTATTTATCCTCTCTTTGCTTAACTCGGATCTCATGAAGGATCTCGGGTTCAGCAACCATCGCACTCAAATCTAAAGTACCAGGAAGAACTACCTCAAGGCTCATCTTCTGGAACTCTCGACTCAAGTCATCAGGTAACACCAACACAGATCTCATGGCATGACACACTTTGCGACTCAAAGCATCGGCAACCACGTTTGCCTAACCCTCATGATACTCCAGTTCAATCTTGTAGTCGTTGAGCAGCTCCGACCAACGTCTCTGCCTCATGTTAAGATCTCTCTGAGTGAAGATATACTTCAAGCTCTTATGATCCGTATAAAAGTTGCAAGAGACTCCATACAAGTAGTGTCGCCACAGCTTAAGTACAAACACCACTGCTGCTAACTCAAGATCGTGAGTCGGATAGTTCATCTCGTGAACTTTCAACTAACGGGAAGCATAAGCCACAACTTTACCCTTCTGCATCAAGACACAACCCAACCCAAACTTTCACGCATCGCAGAAAACATCGAACTCAACACCCTCTTCTGGTAAAGTCAACACAGGAGCGGTAGTTAACCTTTTTTTCAACTCCTGGAAGGCAGCTTCACAAGCCTCAGTCCAAATGTACTTGGATTCCTTCTTCATTAACTGAGTCATCGGTCTTGCAATCTTTGAGAAATCATGTACAAACCGACGATAATACCCAGCTAGTCCAAGGAAACTCTGAACCTCGTTCACATTCTTTGGACTTTCCCAATCGACCACAGCTCGGATCTTCGGCGGATCAACCATAACTCCATCGCCAGATATCACATGACCCAAGAAGGTAACTTCCTTTAACCAAAACTCGCACTTTGAGAACTTAGCATACCACTTATGCTTACGCATAATTTCCAAGATAACACGAAGATGACTCTCGTGTTCGGCCTCATTCCTCGAGTAAATCAGTATGTCGTCTATGAAAACCACGACACACTTATCCAAATACTCGCTGAAAGTACGGTTCATCTGATCCATGAAAACGGCAGGTGCATTCATCAACCCAAATGGCATCACCACAAACTCATAGTGGCCATACCTTGAACGAAAAACAGTCTTAGGAATATCCTCATTCCTAACTGGAATCTGATGATAACCTGACCTCAGATCGATCTTTGAGAACACACTACCACCACGGAGCTGATCAAACAAATCCTCAATCCTCGGCAAAGGATACTTATTCTTGATAGTAACCTTGTTCATCTCACGATAGTCGATGCACAACCGCATACTACCATCTTTCTTTTTGACGAACAAAACAGTAGCACCCCACGGCGAAGCACTTGGTCGGATAAAACCCTTATCGATCATCTCTTCAAGTTACTTCTTAAGTTCCTGTAACTCAGCTGGTGCCATACGATAAGGAGCTTTCGAAATGGGACTAGTTCCAGGCAACAACTCAATCGAGAACTCCACGTCTCGCTCAGGAGGAATACCAGGTAGATCCTCAGGAAAGACATCGGGAAACTCCTTAACCACAGGGATATCCTCTAACTTAGGCTCAACTAAAACACCATGAACACTGCACAGATAGATCTGATAACCCTTTCTACTCAAGCTAACCATCTTCAAAGCAGAAACCCACTTGACCGTAGATGTAACTCTAACACCCTGATAAGAGACCCTTGAACCTGTAGGACTCTTAAGCACGATCTTCTGATCACGACATAGGAACCTAGCGTCATAGCGAGATAACCAATCCATACCCAAAATCACATCAAACTCTCCGAGTTTGAATTGTACGAGATCGGCAGGAAGGATCGCCCCTGCGATACTGACAGGTACGTCCTTGAAAAGAACGGAGCAAGGAACAATCTTACCCGTAGGAAGGGAATAGAGGTATGAACGGATGATGAGGAAGAGAGTCCAACTCAGACAGAAAAGGATTCGGATACAAATGACATCGAGGCACCCGTATCAAAAAGAACAAAAGTAGATAAAGAGTGAACGAGAAAGGTACCCGTAACCACATCAGGATTAGCATCAGCCTCAGCACGACTCATAACAAACACTCGCCCAGTCTTGGGAGCATCAGCCTTCGGCGCACTAGTCTTCGGGGCATCAGTCTTCGGCTTTTGAGGACAGTCAACAGCTTTGTGACCCGGTGACTTGCAGAGATAACATGTAAGAACATTACCGTCGCAGTACTTACCCGGATGGTAAGCATTTCCACACCGGAAGCAAGACCAGTCCTTCTTAGCTTGACCCTGAACACGTGGGGAAGAAGAACGAGCCTCGAACTTCTGCTTCTTCTGGGAAGCATAGGGAGTCACATAAGGCCTCGTCACGAACTTACTCTTTGCACTCTCATCAGCCTCGATAGCAAGAACTGAATCATAGATACTAAGAGCACGATCATAAGCCTGCTGGAAAAAAGTTGAAGGAATACCAGACATAGCAGTCCAGACCTTAGGAGCTAGATTCTTCTCATAGCGACAAGTCCTCTAAACCTCGTCCATAGCTACAGAAGTAACGAAACGTGACAGCTTCACGAACTTGTTGGTGTTCTCCTCAACGGTCATGGAACCTTGCTGCAGACGAAGAAACTCCTGCTCCTTCTGCCAGCGCATCTCCTCGGGATAAAACCTTTTCTTCAGAGCCTCAGAGAAAAGAGCCCAACCATATCCTGGCTGAACTTCCAGACCAGCTCTAGCAAGAGCCCACCAGTTTTCAGCCTCATCCTTCAGATAATAGGTGGCGATATTCACCATCTGATCTTCAGGACATCCCGTAGCAAGGAGCAGCTTCTCGATCTCTCGAATCCAAGCCTCCAAAGCAGTAGGATCATTTGCGCCATCATAAGTTGGAGGACGGTGATGAGCAAATCGATCAAACATAGTCGGTTGCGGATGGTTGTTGTTGTTGTTGTTGTTGTTGTTGTTGTTGTTGTTGTTGTTGTTGTTGTTGTTGTTGTTGTTGTTGTTGTTGTTGTTGTTGTTGTTGTTGTTGTTGTTGAGGTGATTAGTGAAACCTTCAGCCATAGATGCCAAAGCGGCCTCAAGTCTCCTGATGCGATTTGAATTAGACTCACCATTTCCGTTGCGCACCATCTGCAAGAACGAAATCGCGTTATAAGTGGTAGAACCTAAGTAGTACTCCAAACAACTACTCTTACACTTTACAAACATAAGAAAACCAACCAATCCTATTGGTTTCTACCCCATTTACTCTCACTCATTAACTAGGTCATTTATTTTAGTCTTCAACTACGAGAGTTGGGAGCGTGTTCGCTCTGATACCAACTGTAACAACCCGGATTATAAAACAAGGGAAAAACTTTTATAAAGTAAATATCAGAGTACGATACTGATAAAAGGGTCAAGGTGGCGGAAACACCTGACCAATTCGGTTCGTTACTAAATCCAAAACAACTAATACATTATTCAAAAGGTTCTTAGAACTTAAAAACAAACTCCTAAATTATTATTAAGCTCGCTTCGCACATTCCCCAAGCAAGCATCAACCAAACAGCATCAAACAGAACAACCTGAAAAGGGGGTCGACAATCAGTCGGGAGTAACTAGATGCTCTCCCAGTCATGTTTACAACAATTGAATATAACTAACAATTATTAACAATTGAAATGCAAAACTAGTAAACATGTGAGACCATCTATACTCATGAAAACTCGACAACAATTCACTACCAAAACAATGGCATAAAAAGATAAGAATTCGAAATGTTTACTCCAAACCAGATAACATGTGACGACGCATAACACAAACCACATTATGACATCATGCACGTCATAGAACCACTGTGACCAAGTAACATATGACCAACCAACAACCTACTAGAGCGTATAACAACTGCCTCTAGTCACAAGCACGGTGTATAAAATGAACGCCGTTAGAGCGTATAACAATCGCTTGCCTCTAATCGTCGGAGCGTATAACAATCGCCTCGAATCGACGGAGCGTATAACAACTGCCTCCATCGGTGTGGACCGTATAACAACTGCATCCAAGGTACTATATATAGCGTATAACCACTGCCTATATGTCTAAGACCTGGCCAGACTCTCGGTGCAATAAGTGTACACCGAACGACACTCGGGGAAAAGAGCGTATAACAACTGCCTCCATTACCCCCCCGACCATAGACCATACACCAGACCCCGAAGGGTTGCACTAGTTCATTTCGTTCGGTATATAGTTGATACCTCACGTCATCTATACAACCAGCCCACAAACAATGCATAGTATAACTGACCATACATACATACGAATAACATCACTATCAAATCATAGAATAATATAACTGACTATCCTACAATCATATGAACAAGAGTAATAAACGATATATGCAAACATAATGTTATATAATGAAACTGAACACCACATAACATGTGAAACATGTATCAACCATTCAATGTTATAGTACTCTAGCTGTAACTTTTGACATTAACCATTCAATGTTATAGTAACCCTAACTATAACATGAACTCTGGATACGAGGTTATAGTAACCTCGACTATAACTTCAACATATACGACTTGAAGTTATACTTACCTCAACTATAACCTTGACACGAAACTTGAAGTTATACTAGTTCCAACCATAACCTTGAGCCATAAATCTCATGGTACGTTAGTTCCAGCTATAACCTTATCTCGTACTTCAATGTTATAGTAGCTTCAGCCATAACTAGAGTAACTACCCAAAGTTGTATTAACTTTAGCTATAACACGTGAATCATCATCAAGGTTATACTAGCTTTAGCTATAACTTTGGAGAGAACTCTTGGCCGCCTACCATGCCGCCACTAGGGTTTATTCGTAAACCCTAATTGCGCTCATGACACCCATAATTTAATGCACAAGCAACATATGATTTATAATTAATGCATAAAAACATATACAAACATGTGAAACATATTTAATCATGATAACAAATAATCAAACATGTACCAATCATGCAAAACAATCATTAAATCATATTAATTACATCAATTGGCATAAACACAATTAAAAGAAAACACCTAGTTACCTTATTAAGCAAATAAACCCTAGAGATCGTCTTCAACGATATAAACGTCTTTGCCAGGTGCAGTCTCCACGCCTTTATTGAATCACCCACGTGCCAAAGATAATGAATCTAATAAATATACTAATATATATATATAAACTATAGACTATAAAAACCACGCGAAAAACATAAAACTTACGAAGAAGATAGATAAATCCAAGAAGGAGGATCGATCTAAGCACGAAAGATGATGAAGGAAGGAGGAAGAGGAAGAACGGCACGAAACCCTAGGCGAGGGGCGCGCGGCACAAGGAGGAAGGAGGAGGAGAGAAATTAGGTTTAGGGTTTTGAGAATTATGAGGAAAGAAAAGCAAGGGTTTTATTTCCCCTCATATATATAGAGAAGCTCATGGGTTTATTCTAAGTTTAGGCCCAAAACTCACCTGTCTACACCAAGAAACACGTGAGACCCAAGGAAGGAGCGGGTCTTCACCCTTTTTCGAGCCCAACGAGCCCAAAAGATAAAAGACGGATATTTTCCCGGAAAATAAAATATGAAATATGGGAAAATAAAATTAAAGAATTATATTATGGAAATTAGGGGTGTTACACCTTGTCTCGGCTGAATTACCGCGAGCCTAGGTATGATTCGGACCTGAGAATGCTAATTCAATGAATTCACAATTCTCGATCCAATTATTAAAGTTGTTACATCGTCTCGCCTTGTTACTATCACCGCCATGACGCTCACTTAAGAACCGTGTTTCGTTGAAATCCCCTGCTAGTAACCAATGACGGTTATTCTCCCGAGCAAAATTTTCTAGTTCTACCTAAAGAGCATGTCTATTACTCGGGTCTGGACTAGCATAAACAGCCGAGAAGAACCAAGATAATTCTCCAGCCATTTCTTGATATGTCTACTGTAATAAATTGAGTATGCTCTGTTACTGGGTTTATAGAAACTACTTCAGTCTTCCAGTAAAACCAAATACCACCACTAAAGCCTATAGCATTAACTCCAGAATGGCCATCGTATCCAAGAATGTTTCCTAATTTAATAGCATGTTCACTACCCATATGAGTTTCAACTAGAGCGAGAACAGTCGGATTGTAGTTTCGAACTACCTCTTTTATAACATTAATCTTATTCTTACTTCTTGTACCTTGTACATTCCATACCATAAAAGTGATATGGGGTAGGTTGAGACACAGATTCGGGATTCTTGTATTCATATGATCAGGTAAATAGTTTAATGACGATAGATAAGCACGACTTATGAGCTTTAGAATATTGTCAATACTCCATGGTATCGCCAATTCCATTGCTAGATTGGATGGTTGCTCTTCGCTAATTCGATCTTGACCTCCATTATTGGGCACTCCGAAATCATCACCCCCATATAAGGAGCGTGCGTCTCCAGCAAGATGGGTACCATCAGCTGGTGCGTCGGCGGTATTATTGTTATCTCTGGGTCCTGCGGGAGACAACTGGGTTGTGGCAGGGGGCGGTCTCGATATGAGAAGTAAGGATGGGGATCCATCATTCTTATTGTTTGTTTCGAGAATGTTGGGTTGAAATTGGGATGGATGAGTATTGATTATTGGTGGTTGGATTATTATTGCAGAGCTTGAGGGCAATCGTGATACATCACTCTGTTTGCTTGTGGTTTCAATATTAGTAATATTTTTCAAAATATACGATGGATTATTAGGAATTTGGGAGGAGCTTAGGATTGGAATATTTTTATTCTTATTGGCATATTTTGTGGAATTTTTTTATGGAATGATTTTGTGAGATCAATTTGGTAGTCTTTCTATACAAAGTAGATAATCTTTGATTTATTTTAGGAGAATTCGGAATATTACGCAGATTCAGCGGCTCTAAACTCGTAAGAACAAACTCGTAGTCCTGCCTTGACGAAAAACGAGCGACATAATAAGAGCATGTCAGATCCATAAGGGTTAGTTTACCCTTTATAAACCATTTCGCCTGTAATTTTCTCATTAGTGAAGTATATCCGATGTTTTTATCGAACATTTTGATAATTAGAGAATGGCGCCATGGATGTCTGAGGACAGCCTTCTCCTTCTTCATGAGACAAATCCTTGGGCATGACTTGTCTTCTTCATCACCGGTAGGTTCAACATCGTCCTATGAATCAAAGCCTAAATCGTCTAGGGAGCATTCCTCAGCAGAATTCGAGGCTGATCCAAAACCTTGGATCGTCTCCTTATATAATAGATTTGTGGGATGTGGATGCATTGGCATAGCAATGGTATCAAGTTGTATGGATGGCACTCCAGAAGATTTGGACTGGTACGGTTGGTCAGCGAGAAAGGTGTCGATATGCATCATCTTTCTCTTTGAATTTTTGGATAATGGTGGGAATGGTAGCGTAGCCCCATCAGCATCTCTTAAGGAGGCAGGGGCAGTAGTTAGGGAGAGAGTGGTCTCCGGCGGGAGACCGCTACTGGGGTCGAACATTCAAAGATTTTAGAGAGAGAGAAAGATTTTCTGATTCAGTTAGAGAGAAAGATTGAATTTGGTATATCGTTTTTTGTGTAATTATTGTAAAATCTCATGTTTAAATTAGTGTTTTCTGATTCAATTTGCATTTGTCAAAATTTCTGCTCGATTTTATGGAATATATGGCTCGATTTTGTATTTCAGTTTTTTTGCAAGGTCTAGTTTATGAATTGAGTCAATTTTGTGACCTAATGTGTGACTGTAAGAGTTGGTTGATTGACTCTTGAAGATGATATTGTGATGATGCTAATAATTTCACTTCGAACGCCTTGGTAATACTCCGTATGTGCTAGCGAATGAGGGCATTCTATGTTTGATTTTTTTACAGCTTAGTTTCTATTTCAGGAACTTTATAGTAGAATTTCTGCTGTTACTTTTTTGCTCTTTTACTTATTTGGTGAATCTCAGACCTTATTTTGTGAATCTCAGACCTTGCTCAGTGAATCTTAGGGCTTGTTTTGTGAAACTTGGTCATCATAAGTGGTTAAAGTCACCTATTTTGCCATTTTCCTTATTTGGTGAATCTCAGACGTTGTTTTGTGAATCTCAGACCTTGTACAGTGAATCTTAGAGCTTGTTTTGTGAAACTTGGTCATCATAAGTGGTTAAAATCAACCTTTTTACTCTTTTCCTTATTTAATGAATCTCAAACCTTATTTTGTGAATCTCAAACCTTGCCCAGTGAATCTTAGGGCTTGTTTTGTGAAACTTGGTCATCATAAGTGGTTAAAGTCACCTATTTTGCCACTTGACTTTGTGAAACTTTTATCTTCTTAGGTGTTGATTCAAATGTCAACAACAACTCAGAGTGTAGTGTGACGCCTCGTGTCGGTTGTGGTGAGGTTCCTTGCTCTAATATTGGTTCTGGTCAGGATGGTGAGGGTTCTACTGCTGTCTTAACAACCCCTACAATGCCAACTATTTTCACATCTACTACTTTGGTAACTTACACACCCGGTGGCACTGAGCAATGGATAAGTAGGATTGAAGAGAAGTTTACACCCATGGTTGGCAAAACATTTGTGGACTTAGAGTCAGCGATGTTGTTCTATAAAATTTATGCTATTGCTTGTGGGTTTGAAGCAAGGAAGTCTTCAACTAAGAGGTTTAAAGATGGTATTATTCGAACAAAATGCATGGTTTGCCGTCGTGAAGGTTTTAATAAGAGGAAAAGACGTCCTCCCCAAGCTGATGCAAAAACAACAACCGTTGAAACTGGTGACAAAACAAAAGCTGGTGCAATAAGTGGAAATAGAAAAATAGTTGCTAAAACCGGTAATAAAAAGGGTGGAGGTACATATGATGAGGAGGCTGAGAGTTACAATAAGCAAAGAGGTACAAGAATAACCAAAATTAAAAGGTGAGGTTTTGAAGCAATGATCAAATTCATGTTCCATGAAAATATGTACAAGATTGAACAATTCCGTGAAGGTCACAATCACCCAGTGACGCCGGTCAAAAATAGGGAATTTGAGAAACTTGCAGACAATATAAGTTATTTGAACGAATATCATAAGCAATTTATTATCCAAAATTCGATATTGAATGTTGGGGCTAGTTTAACATACAACTTATGCAGTATACAAGCAGAGGGTTTCGAAAATGTGGGAGCTTCCCTTATGCAGTTCAAGAATTTCCAAGGGAATGTGAAGTGTCTACTTAATGGTAAGGATGGACATATGTTCATCTCTCGTTTATAAACCCTCAGAGAAACAAAAGGGTTGGTATTTGCATATGAAACAGATGTTGACAATGCTTTGACAAGATTTTTTTGGACAAATGCGGATTCCATCAAATGTTACGCATTGTTTGGTGATGCTATTTCATTCGATCCAAACTATGGAACGAACAAATATAACATGAAATTCGCTCCTTTCACTGGGATTGACAATCACATAAAGTCAATAACATTTGGATGCGTGCTTTTAGAGCATGAAGACGATGAGTCATTTAGTTGGGCATTTCAGCAGTTTCTGAAAGCAATGGGTGGCAGAGAACCCAATTACATCATCAGTGACCAAGATGCCGGAATAATAAATGCAGTTCCAGGTGTGTTTGGAATATCTTACTTTTGTGAAACTGGTTATTTATTTGGTGAATCTAGGAACATTATTCGTGAATCTTGTTGTTTATTTGCTACTCTGTAAGCGGCATCTTCAATTTGGTTTAGTTTTTGAATGCTAGAGGTTATACTGTGAAATTAGTAGGTAGTATTGTGAAACCTGGACCTCATTATGTGAAGCGTGGCCCTGAAATTTGTGAAATCATTTAGTTGTTTTGTTGGTTAATTTAGGGACTTTATTCGTGAATTTAGGGACTGGTTTTGCGAACTTAGTTATTAAAAAACGATCTTGACAATAGATAATGTGGATTATATGTTTCAATATTGTGAACATTGAAGTTTATTTTGTGAATCATAGAGCCTGTTTTGTGAACTTATATGGTAATTTTGTGAAACTTGATCATAAGTGGTTAAAATCATGTACTTTGCTCTTTTCCTTATTTTGTGAATCACAGAACTTTTTTTGTGAAACTTAGGGCTTGATTTGTGAAACACAAAGCTAATATTCTTAAACTTGGTCATAAGTTGTTGAAATCGCCTATTTTGTTATTTCTCTTATCTTGTGAATCTGAAACCTTGTTTAGTGAATCTTAAAGCTTGATTTGTGACCATAGAAGATAATACTCTGACAATAGATAATGTGGATTTTGTGACTTGCAGTCGTGTTCAAAAAATCAAGACATCGCTTTTGCATGTGGCACATTTTGAAGAAAGTAACAGACAATGTTGGGAGCACAATTTGCAAAGAGACTGATTTCTTAAGTCGTTTGAACAATGTTGTCTGGAGCGAGGACTTGGAGCCTGAGGAATTTGAAGAGAATTGGGCTAAGGTCATTAGCGAGTTCTCGTTAGAAGGAAATAAATGGTTGACTGACAATTTTGCGGAACGAAAGAAGTGGATACCCGCTTGTTTCAGGAATGTGCCGATGGGCAACATTTTAAAAACCACACAAAGATCAGATAGTTCAAATAGCTTCTTCAAGAGATTTGAAAATAAATATGGGACTCTCGTAGAATTTTGGATGAGATTTGAGAGTGCCATGGGCCAACAAAGGCACAATCTAAAGCTTCTTGAAGCACAGAGCCACAACTCAATGCCTGAAACCCTATTCGGGTCAAACTGGGAGGCCCATGCAGTGAAGGTCTATACACATGAAGTTCTCTTCGACTTCCAAGAGGAGGTTAAGTTTTTGGTAAATGCGTGTAGTGTTTGTTGATACACCCCACCAGATCCAGTAACTAACTTTGAAGTTTCAGTTGTTGAGGACGCAAACAAGCGAAAGAGATATGCAGTTGAGTACAATAGGAGAACAATGGATGTCCGTTGTACATGTAAATTGTTTGAAAGGAAAGGTATTTTTATGCAACCACATCATTTGAATTTGCTCGGGAAAGTTTAAGGAAATACCTGAGAAATACATTTTGTGTAGGTGGAGTAAGAATGCACTCAGAAACCCGGTTTATGATTTGAATGGAAATCTGCTGGAAAACTACAATCTTACTGGTAATAGTAAATTTGGAATGTCTTGGGTGTGGTCTGAGATTTACGCAACTGTTGGTATGCTCAAAAGAAAAGAAGAATCAGATATGAGAGAGTTTGCCAAGCTAATTAAAGAATTCCGAGAGAAGTTGGAGCCAAACTGTAGATAGCAAGTATCTGCACCTTCCAAAAACCACCCGATGATGATCGGACTATAACGTGTTTTTGATATGCGTGCGTGGATTGGCTATACATGAGACGGTTTAATGAACTACTCGGATATGAAAAATGATTTCAAAAGTTTTCTAACTTCATTTGCATTAAAATAACACTATTTAGAGTTAAAATCGTCTTCAGACCCAAAACCGACTCAGAAACCCGCAACTTGAGTCAACCTGAGTCAACCCGAGTCAACCAAAATCTCAAATGTCGAAAATAATTCCATGAATGTCTTCATCATGTCATTTCCTTTAAAATGACCCTAATTAGAGTCAAAACCGACATCGAGCCAAAAACCGACTCGAAATTCAAATCCCGACTCACACGGGTCAAACCCGAGTCAAAGACACAAAATACCTACCCCAAATATCACCCAAGAGGAAGCTTACACGGCTAAGCAACCATCAAAGACCACAAATCACAACCAACAAAACATTGGTTAGAACAAATGCAAAATCCAAATTTGCGAAAGGGACATTACACCCCATTGCATCACGAGGTAGCTCGCGCCTCTTTAGGCTGTCTGCTTAGCCTCTAAGCAAACACAACCGACCTACCATCCCACATTTCTCTATAAATACCCACCATCACACAACATAATCTTCATGCGAGCGTCCGCCCCTTCACCTCTCCCTTAAACTTCTAGACCCGACTTCCTAAGTCACAAAATCGACACGTGTTTACGACCTACCGATCGTAAACACAAGCCTTACACATATTTTTGGTACCGTCGCCGTGCATTCGACCGAACCATTCGACCAACTCAACTCATTAATCAATATGTTTTAATCAACATATTTTCAACTCATTTTCAAAACAAAATCCTTTTTTAAGGCACTCTTTTAAACGTCTTTGATCGCGAGTAGTCACAACGATAAAACCGTCTCTAAAGTCGTCTACGTTGCAAACATCAAAATACGTAAGTTTGAGGGTGTAAACATCTCATTTATTTCATGTCTTTACTGTTTTTATGAGTTCATATGCAAGAACAATGCATAACACGATTCAAATATAGGTTAGACGAGCCAAAACCGAGTTTTGGCCTGAGACAGAAGCTCATTGCTATGCAGGGAAGCTCGCGCCTCTTGTGGGTGTCCAGGTCAGACTCATCCGTGTTTGTTCTCGTCTTTCCTCTTTATTTCTTTCTTATTTGCAATCGGTTTTTACCATTTCAAATGCTTCAAATCGTTTTTATGACAAACTTTTTAACCATAAATCATAATCACCCTTGGTTCCATATACCATGACGGTTTAATCCATGACTCGGTGATATTAATTGGTTAATTACATTTTAAAGGAAATCCTTTTCTTTTATTTAACATTTTAATTCATGTTTATGATAAATATATTTTTACCATTACAAAAATCACCCTTGGTTCCATGTACCATGACGGTTTAGTCCGTGACTCGATGATTTTATGGTTAATTACATTTTAATGGGTATTTTAACACCCTTTTATTTTATTTACCATTTTTCTCATTTGTTTACATTTGTAAATATATTAGTCATAATTCATGGCCATCATTGGTTCTTTATACCATGTCGGTTTAATCCGAGTACGATGACAAACTTGACTAATTACAAATAACTGAACTTAACATAATTAGTTCAAATCAAACATTTTCCTTTTACACATTTTAATATGCTTTTCAAACACGCAAATCCGACAACGAATATTACTAACATAATACTCCCTCCTAGTCTGATTGTTGGTTCCCTTTCTTTTGGGCACCAAAATTAAGGAAATGAATTTGGACCACACAAAACACCCTACCCCACATGGAATTATATTTGGACCACACAAAACTTACCAAAAATGGAAAGGAGAACCAACACCCGACTAGCATGGAAAATGAAAGAGGAACCAACAACCAGACTAGGAGGGAGTAGTAATTATTCCAAGTCATGCAAATCATACTTGCAAATCATTAATCACAAAAAATGGTTTTAAACAACCTTTTTAACAACCAGGAGATGCCCCTTGGGTCGGCTCATGGCTCGCGCCCCAAGGCAGCTCCTATTTTCTACATTTCAAAACCTGGGCAGAGCCCCTTCCCTCGACAATAGGCTCGCGCCCCAATGGGGCTGCCTGGCACCGTTCTGTTTCATTTTAGCATTTGTTTAGGACGATCCCGATTACGGTTAATCCGAATACATGACGGATCATATTGACAAGCTTATGTTTTTACACTTTGTCATTTGACACCCTTTTTCAAATAATGGATCGTGTTAAGCATCATAACCCGAATTTGGTAAATGGATGTTTAATTTCCGTTTTCACATGCAAATCAATCTAAATCCAACTTGACATCTTATACTTGATACTTGGATTAAATCAACCGACATAGAAAGCTCTCACATGTTAGGTTAAACTTTTGGATGTGCATTCATGCATTTTATCAACTTTTGCACTTAAACAACCACGATCGATCAGTAGAGGCCGCTAATACGGGCGGGATTGGGTGTCCGATTAAAGGGCTTCCCAATACATACCCTCACCCCTTACTCAGAACCTTTGGATAGTGGATGGCCTTATCCAAGGCGTACGAGAGTCATTTTAGGCATAGAATGCTAAAAGGGGGACGAGTCCTTATATTTAGTACCTATGTCAAACACTGCTTTATGCTTCGTTTGACCGAGGTATAAAGTGGATTCGAACGGGTTCTAAGCTTCCTAGAAATGCTTGGTGGCGACTCCGAACATCTCTATATCGTTTCGAGACCTTTACCGAGACGAAACCGACCGATCTAAAATGATCCGGTCGAAAGATTTTTACGTCACCGAGCGTGGCTTTCTAGACCGCTGCACGTCCACAGATTGGCTTGGCGTGCAGGTGGCCCGTGACCGCAGATTGGCTTGTGGCCCAAATCCACAAACCGGTTTGTGGCCCATGTCCACACAAACCCAAAGCCTTTGACCAAAGAACAAGAATTGGAGGTCCTTCTCAACTGCAAGGCTCCAAAAGAAATCAAGATCTTACCACCTAAAGTCTCTAAAAACAAAGGTAGTGGTAAAAGGTTGGTGAGCAGCAAAAATAAGGCAATTATGAAGGCCAAAAAAACCGAAAAAGGTTGTGTGCTAAGTGTAAACGCATGTCACACCACGATAAAATAAATTGTCCAAATGAGTTTGCAGAGCATCCTCCTGAGAATCAAGTATGTATTATTCTACTCTTGTCTTTCCATTTTATTATTACTTGAAAACGCAACTACTCTTGTTGCTAATTTTTTTTAAAAAAAAAGTATCTAATCAAGGTTTGATTCTTCACATAGAGAGACACATCGGAAGAAGAGGAAGAAGGGGAAGAAGCGGAAGAAGTCGAGAATGAAGAATGATGTAAAGGAGTATTCTTAAGCAACGAGAATAGAGATGACGATTGAAGAAGACAAGTTTTAACAACGTTTTACTTTGGTTTTGAACTTGAGCATTTGGTTAGACATTTGATTTTTACGTTGGTCAGTTGGTTTTGTTTAGCAAAGGAGTATTCTTTTACTAGGTGATTTTGTGATTCCTAGACCTTATTATGTGAACCTTGAAGGTGATTTTGTGAATTGGGCATGAATGGTTGATATTTTGATTTCACAAATTATTTTTTTGTGAATCCTGGAACTTATTATGTGAAACTGGAACATGAAATTGTGAAACTTGGTCATGAATAGTTGAGCTTCACTTAAGATGTTTCTTTTACTCAATGTTGTGAATCCTGGAACTTATCTTGTGAAACTGAAACATAAAATTGTGAAACTTGGACCTAAATCCAGCATTAAGTATTGTTATCATTTCTCAACAAAGTAAAGCCTTTCTATGTTCGTCAGAACGATGATGGAAAGACAGTAGCTGCATTCGATGTCCTTATTTGGTGAATCTCAGACCTTATTTTGTGAATCTCAGACCTTGTTCAGTGAATCTTAGGGCTTATTTTGTGAAACTTGGTCATTATAAGTGGTTAAAATCATCTATTTTGCTCTTTATTTGGTGAATCTCAGACCTTGTTTTGTGAGTCTCAAACCTTGTTCAGTGAATCTCAGAGCTTGTTCATTTACTTACGACGTTTATTTGTTTTCAATGTTGTGAATGCTAGACTTTAATTTGTCCAATTGTTTACTTGCAAAGTTTGTGAATCCTACAACTTAATTTGTGATACTGGAAGGTGATTTCATGAAACATGGACTTAAATGTATGTGGGAAATCGTATAACAACAGTACTCCAAGCCAAGCTCAAATTACTAAACTCAATGTCAAATTAGCCACATAAGTGACCGAGAAAAATTATTTCCAAAGAACAAGTATCAAATATCTTTACAAGAGTTGATGAAGGCAACAATCTTGTCAAAATCCTCCTTAAAAAACTTGTTTCTATATGATCTACCAAATCTACCTATGGTGCAAGTTTTTGAGGAGCCTCGACCCACTTTTGCATATTATGACTTCACATCATCCCATCAACACGGACAATTGTCTTAATAATGAAACACCTATACAACCAAAAACAAGTACAATCGACTTATTTACGAAATATTCGCTAAAGTTATGAAGAAATGGACTTCACATCATTTTTAAGACAAAGAAGTGTACCTTTTTAGTATTTTTATCCCATTTAAGAAGTTCCAACATGATCCACTTTCGATATCCTGCCAATTTCTGCAAAGAGTGACGTATATTAATGAAGTATATACACAACCTAATTTTGTAGAATATAAGGCTTTATTTTCGTATACTAATGAACTTACCCCAAAATATTCACTTTTAGTCCATAAACTATCATCGTCCAAGGCACTCAACCACTTCAACACAAAAACTCCACAATCATAACTAGACAAAAAAACATTTATGAGCGCAACTTCAAAAAGAAATAGCATATGAGAAAGTCCAACTTTCATTCATAAAACTCCTCAAAATAATAACTATTGATTTGTTAACAAAAGGAAAAAGATACATGCTTACATACCATGTTGTTTGTTGAGGGACTTGGAGATTGACAATTTCGTTCATGTGCATGAACTCCAAAGATTGATATGACGGTCCCAAAACAGATGAAACATGGTACAACTGAAATGAAAAGGCAATAACAGATCAAAATATATTTTGGAGTATACTTTTAAAAGACTACAAACAAATACTATACAATATTTTGGAAAAAAAAAATCATACAATCTCTTTGGCATGCTTGTTGTTAGGATCCACATCTATATCCACGCTTGAGTCAAGGATGAAATTTTTTCCCTGCTTTAATCACAGACACAAGCCCACCAATGCTTCCTTATTTCACTGTGCAAAGGGATAAAAACCTGAGATAGTAAATGTATAAGACAAACTAAGAGATTAATGCTATAATAAGGAAATGCAAACTAAGGAAAAGTATACAATAATTCAGTTACAAGTTTCACAATGTTATGGTCAAGATTCACAAAATAAGTTCCAGGGTTCACAAAATAAGTTCCAAGATTCACAAAATAAGTTCCAGGATTCACAAAATAAGTTCATAAAATAAGTTCTAGGATTCACAAAACAAGTTCCAGGATTAACAAAATAAGTTCCAGGATTCACAAAATAAGTTACAGGATTCACAAAATAAGTTCACAAAATAAGTTCCAGGATTCACAAAATAAGTTCCAGGATTCACAAATAAGTAAAATAAACATCATAAGTGAGGATCAACTATTTATGACCAAGTAATAACAAAACAAAGGTAAAGGATTTAAAGTAGGGGGTCGGGTGTCCTAAAACGGGACGGAAAAGGGATAAAAACCTGAGATAGTAAATGTACAAGACAAACCAATCAACAATACACGTGAACGAAAATAAATAACAAAATAAATAGCAGACTGAGGGATCTGACCTTGTCGATATGGCTACCATCAACTTGAGTGTAATGGGACTTTATGTATTGACCCCAAATAATGGGGTTGTGCTCTCGATGAAGAGTCTACATGTCACAAAAAGGCAATTTGTACAATTTTAGAAACAAAGCAACTTTAAGAACGCAAAATACTTGAATATCAACATCTAAAGGATTTGAAACTGACATATACTGTAGTTGGCAAGTAGAGTACATTTGTTGTACCGAGTGTGCACTTAATTCCAAACAAATCAATGACCTACAAAATTAAATTTGTTAGGAAACATAGACATCGAGTGACCTGATTTTATGAAACGTGAACAAAATGAAACAGGTTGAGTGGCGTGAACAAAATGAAACATGGGCAGGAAAAGGAAAATATAACTTAGGTTACTTACCTGACCCATAATAAGGCCACGCGGTCCAAGGGTCTGCAAAGCATCTCTTGTGACTTCCATCCACTCGGTGGACACCATAACCTCACTTCATTATTGATAAAATGCAATTAGTAGATATATCTATCACAATAAAAAAAATCAAAAAATCAAAGCAAAAATATGACATTACTGTTGATCTTTCTTTGATCTCCTTCGAACACAATTCACCAATTCCATGTTAGTGTATCGAGGCCATTCTAGTGCATCTTTTTTTACTCTTTATCTGGATAAGTTCTCAAAACATGTAGTAATTTGATGGCACACCCTCAACTCCTTACTGGCAGATGGTTTATCGAGGCCGGAAACAATTGGAGTATCTGGTATATCAATGGCCATATGATGATCATTGTTCCCTACCACGGGAGGAGTAGAAGTAGCAGGAGTAGCTAGAACAATAACGGTGGGGTGAGTGGGCTCAATGACAGTGGGCTCATTGACAGTGGGCTCAATAATAAGATTATGATGATCATTCGCTACCACTGTGGGCTCATTGACGGGAGGGACATCATCAATAGCAGTATTATAAGAAGGAGATAAACCATGCAACATAGGAGTTCGCTCAGAATGGTCAGGTTCATCAGGTTGAATACAAGACGTTAAAGTAGCAGGAGTAGCTTGAACAATAACGGTGGGGTGAGTGGGCTCAATAATATGATTATGATGATCATCCTCTACCATTGTGGGCTCATTGACGGGAGGGACATCATCAATAGCAGTATTATAAAAGGGAGATAAACCATGCAACATAGGAGTTCGCTCAGAATGGTCAGGTTCATTAGGTTGAATACAAGACGTTGAAGGTTTAGGTTGAGCTAGAACAATAACGGTAGGGTGAGTGGGCTCAATAATAAGATTATGATGATCAGCCGCTACTATTGTGAGCTCATTGACGAGAGGGACATCATCAATAGCAGTATTATGAGAGGGAGATAAACCATGCATTATAGGAGTTCGCTCAGAATGGTCAGGTTCATTAGGTTGAATACAAGACGTTGAAGGTTCAGGTTGAGATAAAAAATGGTCATCAAGTGGTATGAGCCTAAAGGATGGGCATTCTAGTTTTGGTGGTGAACGACGTGACTGTATTGGTTGCAAAGCTTCACCCATCACGTCCAATGCCTCCAATAATTCAGCGTCAGACCACCCACATATTCTCTCAAGATTATCCCCACTATTCTCCACATTACCCTCCACAATCTCCTGGACATGAACATTCTCCTCATTTTTCAAAGTCTCCGCATTCTCCTCATTCTTCACATTCTCCCTATTCTCCTCATTATTGTCTTGTTGAGATAACCTTAAACCATCCGCCATACCATCTACAACTGCAACTAGTTTAGAAACTGTTGCTGAGGAAGGTAGTTTGTTGAGAGCTTGACTAGCAAGACATTTGTACTCCATGAAAGCTTGAGCCATGACATTTGCGGAATGCGCAAGTTTATTAATAAACTCAATAGTACTACCTGAATTGTTAGGTAGAGGAGGATCAGTAGTTTCTTCATGTTCAGATTGTTGTTGTTCACTCGTTGGCTTGGAAGACTACCTAAACTCAATAGTAGGAATAAGCAAAGGTGCATGTGGCTTATGCTGAGTGATGACCATTGGAGGCTCAACGGAACCCCTACCGAAAATTTTCTTGTTAAAATTTTTGTCATTCAATTCCTCCTTAACTCTCTTGGATATAGCTTCTTTTGTCCAAGTCGAGAGTGTTGGAAACTGCCGATTAACAAGGCGTGATTTGAAGACACATCGGCCTAGATAAATGAAAACCAAGACCATAATAGGTCCACCAAACCAATTTTCTTTCAGCTTTTTTGTCTTGAACTCCTCCTTTTGCCAAGACTCAACTTAGGCAACCAATTTCCGTTTGATGAAATTGCACCAGTTGAATTTGGAGATCAAGTCAGTGTTTACCGAACTTTTAAGAAGTTTCAAACTTGCCCGATTCTCTACAACACCGCCTAAAAGAGCAGAGAAGATATAAATGATGAAATTGCGCTTGAAATCATCTCCACCATCTCTTTGTGTAGAGAGCTTGCGCATAATGTCTTTGACCTCAATGGAGCTACCTTCGTATTGACTTTTGAACTTCTCCAAAATAGACAAATAAAAAGGGCACTTATCTCCATTTTTTGCTTCAACGACGATGTTTGGACCCATTGGTAATCCCAGGCACAGATGTATATCTTCCTCTAAAACAGGAAGTTTCCCATCAAACAACGATACTTTTAAGGGGTCGTAATTCTAAACTAGCCAATACGCTAACTTTCCCGGATCAACATTTGTTTTAAGAAGCAAGAGAGAACCAAATCCCATTTGTTGTATAGCTTGAATCTGGTTATCTGGATTATCCTCATTGTTGAGAAAGTTGTAAAGCCCTGCAGAAGACATCCGAGTCCTCAACACCGGCAATCGCTCTTTTTAGGTTCTTTTCTTTTTTTCAGCGGGTTCACATACTTCACTAGTAGAGGTAGCTGGTTTCGATCGCTTCATATTAGCTTGCTTCCTATTATGCACCAAGTAAGGCAAAAAAACATCAGAACGAAAATCCAAATTGTAAACATTTTAAGTAAGTTTGACAACAGAGAAGGTAATTTCATCCACTTATTAACAAGTTTAACAATATTATCTTCTAGTTTCACAAAACAAGGTCTGAGATTCAAATAATAAGAAAAGAACAAATCAGTAGCATCATCACAAAATCGCCTTTAAGAGTCAATCAACCAACTCTTACATTCACACAATTAGGTCCTAGATTCACGAAATGCAGATGAGATAATCACAAAAAATGGAAAGGAACATACGAAATTTTGTAAAACCTACGAAAATGAAACATGCATCCAAAGAACGAGAAGATAATCACAAAACCATACGCAAGCAAGCTTACAAAAACTGGCAATATAGAGACAAAACTACTAAAATTGAACGAAATAAGCAAGATAATCGAAATCTACTAAAAAAATGGAAACGAACATACGAAAAAGAGGAGAAATCGACTTCAATTGATTTTATACGTTCCTATTGTGTTCAATTATGCTCGCAAAATCCTAAACCCTCAATACATAAAACCCGCATAATAACAACAATAATTTGACGAATTAAAGAAGTTGATTGAAAATTATGGTGAAAAATACGAAACAAAAAGAGGATGAATTGAAACTTGAGAAAGTAGATCGAAAATACCTAATTTGTGGATGATAGCGACAGTAGAAACGCTAATGCTAATGGTGGACGAAAAGCTCAATGATAATGGCGGACGAAAAACTCAGTGAAGGCTGGATAATGGCAAAGATGGAAGTGAAATTAGAGAATTGAATATGGAGTTGAAGAGAGAGAAAGAGTTAGTGAATATGAGTCGGACTGATATAAAATGGGCGGACTCACCAAATTAATTTGTAAATCCTGGAACGTATTATGTGAAACTGGAACATGAAATTATGAAACTTTGTCATGATAGTTGATCTTCACTTAAGAAGTTTGTATTTCTAATTTTGTGAATCCTAAAACTTATCTTGTGAAACTGGAACATGAAATTGTGAAACTTTGTCATGAATGGTTGATCTTTACTTAAGAAGTTTGTATTTCTAATTTTGTGAATTCTGGAACTTATTATGTGAAACTGGAGCATAAAATTGTGAAAATTGCTCATGAATAGTTGATGTTCACTTAAGATGTTTCTTTTACTCAATGTTGTGAATCCTGGAACTTATCTTGTGAATCTGGAACATAAAATTGTGAAACTTGGACCTGAATCCAGCATTAAGTATTTTTATCGTTTCCCAATTAAGTAAAGCCTTTAGTCGATGTCATTATGCTAAACGTATATCCAGACCAGAATCCATTAATCATGTAATGTACATAATACAGAAAAAGATACGAATGAAATGAGAAGGCTTGCATTAAACATCTTTGTCTCTCAATAAAAGATCGTCATACGAAGTACAACCGTCTCATCTTATGTTCAAGTCCAAGTTTCACAATTTCTTATAGCATTACATTCTCGGCTACTCATTACATTCTCGGCTACTCATATACAAGACTAAAGACTAATAAATTCATGGTACCATTACAAACAAACAAGGTCATATGGCCGAATTTCACCATTTGGAATACTGAATACATCGACACAAGATAGATATAGCAGGCCTGCTGAAGCAACGGATATCCGCCATTGAACACATATCTATCGGAGAAAGATCATTTGCTTGAAAAAAGACTTTCACGTCATCAATGAAACACCTATACCATCAAAAACAAGTAACAATAAAGAAATTTTCACCAAACTTATTTACAAAATGTTCACCCAAGTTATGATCAAATGGACTTTGCATCAATTTTAAGTCAAGGAAGTGTACCGTTTTTGTATTTTTATCCCATTTAAGAAGTTCCAATATTATCTTCTTTCGATAGTCCGGCAATTTCTGCAAAAGAGATTTTCATACAGTCCAAGTAAGTATATTATTGAAACTAAACCATTAGAGATTTGATGAACGCGTGAGACAAAAAAGAATTATGATATTGGGTACTTGCTTTCATAGAGGTGTGCTTGATATATTTAATATGTAGCAATGGCAAGTTAGGAGGCAAAACCCGTAAATTTATACTAGCAAAAACAAAAAAAAATCACTAACTTACCTCAAAATATTCACTGTTGGTCCATAAACTTTCATTGTCCAACGCATCCAACCATTTCAGCACATACACTCCACAATCAAACCTGCAAAAAAAAAAACATTTATGAGTAAAAGAAACATCTCAAGTGAAGATCAACTATTCATGACCAAGTTTCACAATTTGATGTTCCAGTTTCACATAATAAGTTCCAGGATTCACAAATTAAGATAAAGAAATTTATTAAATTCAAATATCAACCATTCATGTACAATTCACAGAATCACCTTCAAGGTTCACACAATAAGGTCTAGGAATCACAAAATCACCAAGTAAAAGAATACTCCTTTGCTAAACAAACCCAAGTGACCAACGTAAAAACCAAACGTCTAACCAAATGAAACTAAACCATTTGAGATTTGATGAACGCATGAGACACAAAAGCATTATGGGATTGGGTACTTGGTTTTGGTCAGAGAGGGACTATTCAGGTCCAAGTTTCAACCATTCAACCTTGTATGATAAAAACACAAATATAGCCTAAAAAACGAAAATATATGGTTACTTACCATGTTGTTTGTTGAGGGACTTTAAGGTTGACAATTTCGTTCATGTGCATTAACCGCAAAGATTCAAATGCAGATGAACCACCACCCAGAACAGATGAAACATGGTACAACTGGAACATGAAAAAGCCAATAAAACATAAAAAATATAACATGGTTATATTTTTAAGAGACTAAAGATAAATACTCTAAAATATTATGGGAAAAAATCATACAATCTTTATGGCTGTGTGGTTGTCAGGATCCGCATGTAAATCGGTGCTCGAGTCGAGGATGAAATCTAGTTTTTGCTTTAAATCGCAAACGCAAGCCCACTAATGATGACACTTATCGGTACGCATAGGGATAAAAATATGCAATAGACAAACCAATCAACAATACACATGAACGAAAATAAATAAAGAAGAAAATAAATAGCAGAAGAGGGATCTTTCACCTTTTGGATATTGTTACAATCAAATGGAATGTAATCAGACTTTAGGTATTGACCCCAAATAGCTGGGTTGCACTCAAGATGAACAGTCTGCATGTGACAAAAGTAGGACTAACTTAATAAACCAGAGCAATATTAAGAAAGAAAATACTTGAATATCAACATCTAAAGGATTTGCAGCTGACATATACTGTCGTTGGCAAGTAGAGGACATCTGATTTACCCAGTGTGGACTTAACTCCAAACATATCAATCACCTACAAAATCAAATTTGTTAAGAAAAAGAGACATTGAGTGAACAAAATGAAACATGAGAAGAAAAAGGAAAGGAAAATGATACTTACCTGATCCATAACAAAGCCACGCGGTCCAAGGGTCTACAAAGCATGTCTTGTGACTTCCATCCACGGAGTGGACACCATAGGGTCACTTAAATATTGAGGAAATGCAATTAGTCAATATATCTCTCACAATATAACTTTTATATTGTAAAAACAATTTAAAAAATCAAAGCAAAATCATTACAATTTAGTTTTCGCCGATTTGGATCTGCAAACATAATCCAACAATTGCTGGTCACTGTAAGGTAGTGGTCGAGAGCCACTGCCATAATATGAAAATATAAGATTATTTAATCAACTAAAGTATTGAAGAATGTAAAGGTTTTGAACGAAAAACTTGATAATATTAAAAGAAGAAGGTTCTTACAGCGGTACACGACTCCATTATAGTGCATCTTTTTTCACTCTATCACTTAATAGGTTCTTATCACATGTAATAATGTGATGGCACACCCTCAATGCAAAACGCTTGAGCTGAGTTTCCTATAAATGGAAAAAGGGGAATAATAATGTGTTGCAAACTTATAAAAATTTCTATTTATCAATGTATAAATAAAGAATAAAAGTTGAAAAAGTAATCTTATAGTATATATGGTTATTGGACAATCACATTTGTTTCCTTTGTAATTCTCCAATATGTTCAATAAATAGAGGCCAATATCAATTTCATCAGAATTTAGGTTTGATTTTAGGATAAACACTTCGGGCATCGTCCACAAAATACTTGTCACTGCTGGCAACTCATCCATCCTATGAAAGGCACATCTGTTGATTATTCAATTGGTAATGGAGATAAGGGAAATGATATTGAAGCTGTAGTTGGGGTTTTGCAAGGAACACTGGCAATCGACTTTGCCAAATGACGTGGCGATCAACGAATGTAGACATTACTGACAGATGGTTTATCGAGTGTTGAAACAAATGGAGTATCTGGTAGGACAATAACATTATGATGATCAAGAGTTGTGTTCCGTACCACAGTAGTAGGAGGAGTAGGAGTGGCTGCTAGAATAATAATTGTGGGCTCAGTGACGTCCTTGACAGGAGGAACATCATCCATAGTTGCGTGAGAGGATGTGTTCCCTACCACATGAGTGGGCTCAGTGAAAGGAGGGATGACATCCACATCAGCATGTGTCTGTGATAAATCAGGTTGTTGAGAAGATGTGGCAGGTTCAGGTTGAGAAGATGTTGCAGGTTCAGGTTGAGACAACAAATGATCATCAACTGGTAGGAGCGTAAAGGATGGGTATTCTGCATTTGGTGGTGAATGATGTGGCGCTATTGGTTGCAAATCGTCACCCATCGCAGCCAATGCCTCTAACAAATCATCCTCAGACCAACCTCAAAAATTATCCACATTCTCCCCACCTTTCTCCACATTGTCATGAATATTTTCAACCATTTTCTCAATGATATTCTCCTCCACAATGTCCGAGACCTTTTCATCATTCTTCACATCCTCCACATTTTTCGCATCATCCTCTTGTTGAGATGACTTAAAACCTTCTACCATACCGTAAACGGCTACAACTAGTTTCTTCACTGTTGTTGTGAAAGGTAGTTTGCAGGGAGCTTGACTAGCAAGTGATTTGTAGTCCACAAAAGCTTGAGCCATTTCCTTTGCAGAATGCACAAGTTCCTGGATAAACTCACTAGTGCCTGCATTTTTATTCCCAGGTAGAGGTAAAATGACAGCTTCAGCTTCAGATACTTTATCTTGAAAAGTATCTTGAATTGTTGACTTGGAAGACTAGCCAAGCTCAATATTTGGAGGACACAACTGTGAATGATGTGGAATATGGTGGTTGATCACCATTGGAGGCTCAATAGAACCCCGACCGAAAGATTTTTCATCACCATGTTTAACATTTAATTCCTCCTTTATGTGCATGGATATTGCTTCTTTTGTCCAAGTCGACAGTGTTGGAAACTGTCGACTCACTAGCCGTGATTTAAATACACAGCGATCTAGGTAAATGAAAACCAAGACGATAATTGGTCCACCAAACCAATTTTCGTTCAGCTTCTTGGTCTCGAACTCCTCCTTCTGCCAAGACTGAAAACTGTCAGCCAATTTCCTTTTGATGAAAGTACACCAGTTAAATTCGGAGATGCAATCAGGGTTTGACAAACTTTTAAGAAGTCTTAGGCTTGCCTTATTGCCTACGACACCACCTAGAAGAGCAGAGAATATATAGATGATGAAGTTTTGCTTGAAATCATCATTACCATCTCTTTGTGATTACAGCTTGATCAGGATGTCTTTCACCTCAATTGCATATTGACTTTTGAATTTTTCCAAAAGAGACAGTGTGGAGTCTATTGATCGAATACGAAAGAGGGGGGGGGGGGTGAATTGAGTATTAAAAACGATGACCGCTTTTTCGAAATATATGATATAAATTAATTACTTGATTTTATTGATTAAAATCAACTAATTAAATTATTAATAATAAGTGCAAAATCGAAATAACAATAATAAAGAGAGAGAGAGAAAGAGAGACACACAGGATTTTGAAGTGGTTCAGTTTCACAAGTCGAAACCTACGTCCACTATTCTCGATTAATAATTTTTAGTACCTTTCTCTGGATTACAAAAATTACCAATCCACTCGTATAATCAACTATATGATTATAACTCAGATTGAGTATCGCTAAATACTCTATGTTGCTCTTACGTTAATAAGAAAAATACAACGATAAATACTAATCTCACGTTATGCGAGTGAGTATAATACCCTTGTGTATTTAATATCCTATAACGATTTTTCTTCGAGTGATTGACAAATTTGATGCGTGATTTTTGTATAAGCAAATATGAAAATATGAATTAAAGCTCAAATGATTTTTGCTTAAAATATTTTTTCTCTCTTTGAAATTTGTAGATGTGTGTGTCAACAATTAATGTTGAATGAATGAGAGTATTTATAGTAGAGAGGATTAGGGTTTGGAATGTTCTGGAATTAGGGCATAGGAATGTTCTGGAAATATAAAACTTGAAGAACAAGTAAGAAGAGAAAGGAAGGAGGAGTTTTGGCCTCCTAGGGATTCGGCCACCCTAGGGTTTCGGCCTCCCTAGGGTTCGGCCCACCTAGGGTTCGGCCACTAGGGTTTAGCCGGCCTCTAGGCCTCCATCGGTCCATTACTTGCTTCTTTAGCCCGCAACAAATCGAGATAGAATTTAGTTAAAGCCCTAGGTTGCATGACGATATAAATATCGTATTACAAACCAATAGTTTATTTAACTTAAATTCTAATTAATTAATTCCAACCAAATAAATACTCTCTTATTTTTATAAACCATTAAAAATATATTTTCCAAAAATTAACGCATCATTTTTGTCTAGCAATGAAGTTATGTCTATTAGGTCATAACTTCATTAACCTTTAAATCAAACAAAGTAAAACAATTACCGGATGACGACCTATACTAACTAATCTTCAGTAGATCTTCAGTACACGAATCGTCTCTTCACAAGTCTCTCATCTTGAGTCTCGTGGTTCATTTCCAATCTTGATCTCGCTTGAAAACATCGATCAAGTATATTTGAAGTTGTACCTCTTTGGTCCAAACTTCAAGCTTGCGTCTTGTAATTGTTCCTTTCTAAATTAAAACTTAAGCACACAATTACACGCATATGTTTATATATTAAGTCCACATACAAATCATTACTGTCATTATCAAAACAATTAATTAGGACTAAAGGTCTAACAAATTCCCCCTTTTTGATGATGACAAGTCTCCTATGATTTGTGTCTAAGTCTAGTTCCCCCTCAACAGAATACTTCCCAAATTATAGAACAATT
Source organism: Silene latifolia (assembly GCF_048544455.1). NCBI lineage: Eukaryota > Viridiplantae > Streptophyta > Magnoliopsida > Caryophyllales > Caryophyllaceae > Silene > Silene latifolia. Next base: position 187,727,317 of record NC_133534.1, read on the forward strand.
GAGCGCAGAAACTAAAGATCTCTTCAAAGTTATAACTATAGAATGCCATGAGAGAATTAACGTTGAGACGGTCGCAAATCATAAAAACAATTCCCCCTCTTGGCATCATTGAAAAGATAAGAACAAACATAAAACGACCAGAATAATATATTATGAAACAAGAAATAATCATGAAAATCATATTATATTAAACGCAATCTAGTTCTTAATTAGCATAATAATATTATAAACTGAAATCACACAAGGAATAATGCGGAATTGAAAAAGCTATTATCCATAAGAATGGATTTTTATTGTGAGCAAAGGAATTAAAAAGATAAGGCTAAGGTGAATGGATTAGGGCAAGAAGGTCAAGGGTATCGCGGGCTTGGCGGGTTGGACCGTGGTCGGGTGCGGTATTCCAAGTCCTCGAGTCGCGCATGACAATGGTCGAGAAGTGCAGCTTGAGCGGTTAATCGAGTATCAAAGTTACCAATCCTCAAAGTCATTGCTTTAACTGCTTCATATATAGTTTGCATCTCAGATCTCATCTCCTTCCCAGATTGCAAAAGATCATCACCAAACTTAACCAAACTAGCCATACCTTCCTTTATTTGAACAGACTAAGAGTGAGTTCGTACGGCGGCCTTAAAGACACTGTCGAGGCGTGTTTCAAACCGTGACAACACGGTCTTGAGGTGAGCCGGGCTAACTTCACTTGGTCCACTAGTATCAATTCTCCTTTCCTTTTTAATTAGGTCAAACAATTCTTCCAATTTCTTGTCTTGTTCATTAATCCGTCCAAGAATAGAAGTAAAGTTTGAATCCATCTTAGAATCCAACATATCAAAACTCACATTGCTTTTTCCTTCTTTTTCTCCTTTTTCTCCTTTTGTCTCAAAACCTAATTCGTTGCCATTAATAACGAGCTTCATATAAGATAAATAAATATCGCTCATCTCGTCATTAGTGATAACTCCATAACTCTGCTTCCCAATTACTCCTTTCTTCTCCAAAATTCGAGATATCCAATTCCCATAAGGCAAACTTAAAGTAGAAGCAAAATCATCCAGCTTAGCCGTTACACTAGCTTGTATAATTTTATGAAACACAAGCAAGGGTAGACTAACCTTTTCTCCTTCAAGCCAAGCCTTCATAATAATCATCTCATGTGCCCCGAATTTATATCTACCTTCTTTTCTAGGGACAATAGTACTCCAAAGAAAGTTCAAAAAGAACCTCAATTTAGGCGACAACTTTGCAGTCAAGATAGTCTCATTTAAGTTGCATCTTGTTTGAAATACCGTTTCACTATCAACCTTTTTCAGGTGACACTCCCCATTCTACGCTTGGATTGATCTCAGTTCCTCCTTCAGGAACTCGAGCCAAGTCGCAGAAATCACCAGGTGAGACTTTTATGGAAGTCTCATTGACCACAGCAAATAAATTTCCTTCCTTAAGATGAACAGAAGCATAAAATTGATATACCTCAATAGGAAAGACAGGACCACTTACAGCAACAATATTTTCCCATCCTTGATCCTTGAGAAAATTTCTGAAAAACCCAAGTGCTTTGTATTTCTTTAACCAATCAATCGAATATACTCGTCCTGCGTGAATGCGATATTGAGCAACTTGATTGACATCTCTTCTTTCTCCTTGAGTTAGTCTAAGATTATTTAGTCCATTGTTGGTGTAATCATCCATATGCTGTGCGTAAAGGATACGTGAAGAACCATCTAGAAGTTTATAGTTCTCAGTCTTTGAACTTACCTCAATTTCCGAAACCATCTTTCCCTTACCCTTGAACAATTTTCTTCGCTTTGTGAGGTTGGCGGGTTGGTCGACAAAGGACCGTGGGGAGCGAGGGGGTTCGGCCGGTGAGGTGGAGCGGGTACGAGGCGGTGATTGACTTACCTTCTTTCTAATAACAACATGTTTCTTTGATTGAAAACGGGTTGTAGGTTGATTAGTCATTATGAAAAGAAAAGATAGTAGTAAAGGTAATTAGGGTTTAGAGGATTATAATTGATGAGAATTATGGTGAGATTAAAGGGGTATATATAGCATAAGGAATTTGAGTTTAGGTAAGAATAGGATTCCTTAAAAGATAGAAAATAATACCAATTTCCTTATCTCTTTAATGCCTTTTTTTTTTTTTCGGCATCTTTTTTTTTTTTTTCGTGCGTTTTTTTTTTTTTTTCGCACTTCCCCTTTTTTTTTTTGTTTTTGGCATTATCTCCTATTTGATATAAGATTAGGAAAGAAAATCTTAAGATGGAGTTTAGGTAGGATTTGTGTAGGAATATAATAAGATAGAAGTATCTTTATTATATTAAGGCAGTTTATTGTAGATTTTGTCGATTTTTGTAAGGAAATGTGATTATGCAGAATATAAAATACTATCATACACATAAGCAAGATATAACACGTAAAATAAATATTATTTAACATAATTAAACTTGCAACAAAAATATACGGACACAATCGTACAATCTTATCTTCCTAGCGATCATTCGGGTTCCCAGACATAATTATGACGGATTTAATTATCACTAATTAAACCAATCTCAAGTCTCAATAACTCAAAGCGTTTTCTAGCTAATGCCTTAGTCAAGATATCAGGCCATTGCCTTTCAGTACTACAAAATTCAAGTGAAATGTTGCCTTTCTCTACATGATCCCGTAGAAAATGGTGTCGAATATCTATATGTTTGGTCCTCTAGTGCTGGGCAGGGTTCTTAGAAATTACTATAGCACTCGTATTGTCACACATAATAGGCATACGACTTACATTAATACCATAATCACATAGTTGTTGCTTTAACCAAAGTAATTGAGAACATACCGATCCATGAGATACATACTCGGCTTCAAAGATGGAGACATTGCAACTGAATTTTGTTTCTTCGATCCCCATGTGATAATACAAGGTCCAACAAACTTTGCATACCCAGAAGTGCTTTTCCTATCTAAAGAACATCCTGCATAATCTGCATCTGAATATCCTACTAGATCGAAATTACACTCAAGTGGATACCATAAGTATAAATTAGATGTACCAATTAAATATCTCAAGATACGTTTAACTGCAATCATATGTGATTCTTTAGGCACGATTGAAATCGAGCACGAAACATACGCTAAACATTATATCGGGACGACTTGCGAGTTAAATATAAGAGTGAACCAATCATACCTCGATATGTAGTCTCATCGACACACTTACCATGTTCATCTATAGTCATCTTCTTTTCAGGTACCATAGGTGTATCGTATGATTTTGCATTTTCCATACCGAACTTTCGGATTAGTTCCTTGATATATTTCTGTTGGTGTATCTTTATACCATCCTTTGTTTGTTGAATTTGTAAGCCTAGAAAGTACTTCAGTTCTCCCATCATGCTCATTTCAAACTCAGAAGTCATTAGATCAGAAAAATACTTGCACAATTTTTCATTTGTAGAACCGAATATAATATCGTCTACATAAATTTGTACAACAAGTAAATTAGAACCCTCAGATTTTAAGAACAAGGTTTTATCGACAGATCCTCTTGTAAAATTATTTTGTAACAAAAACTTGGATAATCTGTCATACCATGCCCTTGGAGCTTGTTTCAAACCATATAAGGCTTTGTCTAATTTATAGACATGGTTTTGAAACTTGCTATCTAAAAATCCAGGAGGTTGTTCTACATAGACTTCTTCCTCCAAATAACCATTAAGAAATGCTGTCTTAACGTCCATTTGGAACAGTTTCATTCCTTTATGAGCAGCAAAGGCAATAATGAGACGTATAGCCTCAAGTCTTGCTACAGGTGCAAAGGTCTCGTCATAATCGATCCCTTCCTGTTGATTGTAGCCTTGGACAACTAGTCGTGCCTTGTTCTAGATCCCCTAGGATTTTGTCCAAAGGGTGGGAGCTTTGATGTTTCCACTTTTTGATAACTCTAGGCTCATTATCATTTGATGGACTAGCATCATCTGCAGACGAAGAATCATGATTTGTTCCCCCTGAGTTGGACTCGGGATTTTCTTCAGAAGCATCACTAACTTCATTAGAAATATCATGATTTGGATCGGAAGTTACAACATCATTAGGTATAACGTCAAGATCTCTTTCTTTATCCAAGGAAGGGTCGATAGTATCATTAACTATGGACTCATCACTTCTCTTAGGATTGTTTGCAGAATTTTCTAGTTCATCATTGATACCTTGAATATCTTCTTCTTCATTTAGGGGCTCATTTCTTGCTAGAAAGAAATCGGGCTCATCTGGATCCTCTTCTTCCTGTTCAGCTTTATCAAACACATTATCTTCGTCAAAGCGAACATGAACACTTTCTTCTATGCGCAAGGTTCTTTTATTGAACACTTTGTAAGCTTTACTATGATCCGAATATCCCAGGAAAAACAGACTTCATCACTTAGGGGTCAAATTTTCCTAAATTTTCTTTTCCATTATTGTGAACAAAGCATTTGCTCCCGAAGCAACGGAGATGTGATATATTGGGTTTTCTCCCTCTTAAAAGTTCATAGGGAGTCTTTTTCAAAACAGGTCGGATCATAGCTCTATTATGCACATAGCATGCGGTACTAACGACCTTCGCCCAAAAGCTTCTAGGAAGGCCACTACACAAAAGCATAGTACGAGCCATATCCTCTAGGGTTCGATTCATACGTTCCACGACACCATTTTGTTGTGGGGTACGTGGTGCGGAGAAGTTATGCCCCACACCATTTTCCCTACAATATTCTATAAATAATTGATTATCAAATTCCGTGCCGTGATCCGTCCGAATCGAAATAAGCTTATTATCATATTTATTTTGGGCAAGCTTCATTAATACCACAAATTCATCGAAAGTTTCATCTTTAGAGGAAAGAAAGATTGGCCAGACATACCTTGAGTAATCATCGACTAGAACAAATACATACTTTGATCCACCACGGCTTCTAACTCTCATAGGTCCACATAAATCCATGTGTACCATCTCAAGTGGTCGTTTAGTGCTAACTATTCTCTTAGGTTTAAAAGAGGATCTAACATGTTTGCAGCGGGCACATGAGTCACACATTATCTCTTGCTCGAAATTAATTGAGGGCAAGCCTTCAACTAAATCCATGGACTTAAGTTTCTTTAAAATAGTTGGACTAACGTGTGCAAACCTCTTGTGCCACAAGCAAGACTCATCGGAAGTTACTTTCATACACGTAAAGGAATTTGTATTGACAGCATTTAAGTCAATCATATACACATTCCTCATACGGTGACCCTCAAGTAAAACATTACTAGTACCTTCAATTATGATAAGACAAACATCGGTATGAAAAACAACTCTATTTCCTTTGTCACATAATTGAGAAATACTAAGTAAATTGTGTTTAAGACCACTTACCAGATATACTTTATCGATTGAGTGAGAGGTTGAAATTCCAATTTTTCCTACTCCAATAATCATACCCTTCTTGTTATCTCCAAAGGTAACCTTGCCACCAAAGAAGGGCTCTAGTGAAAGAAAAAGACTTGTCTCTCTGTCATGTGTCTCGAGCATCCTTTGTCGAGATACCATAAATTATTTTCTTTCACTTCTTCCTGCAAATGAATCAAATACAACTTTTAGGTACCCAAGCTAAGTTGGGTCCTTTATGGTTAGTAATTCTATATATTTGATCCTTTCTAACCCATACTTGTCTTATTATTCTTTTGGCTTTGACATTGGGTTGTCTTGGTTGTTGTCTAACAATCAGAACATAAGGTACTTTAGGTTTTGCTCTAACAAAAGTAGTTCTAGGTCTAGTACCTTCATGAGACGCTCTAGGTTTAGGGTTTTGAACTTTGGGCTTGAATGTATGCTTTCGATTCTCATTCATTTTGGTTAATTTTGAAGGAATAGATGAGTAATCAAAAGCCATATCATAAGTCCATCTAAACTCATTATTGCGTTCTTCATTGTCGTTGGTTTCATCTATAGTAGAGACATCATCTTCTACTATGAAATCACAAGTCTTAACAGTTTCAACATTCTTTTTCTTATCCCAAGCAAGTTTGACACAATTGACTTGAATATGTCCAAAGAGAGCCACAAGTAATTGCAAATCAAGTATTCGGAAGATTAACGTATTTTCTTTTTCTGAAATCATTTTCAGAAGGATTTGATTTGCATTTATCATGGTCTCTTCGACTATAGCATTCATGACCAAGTCCCATCTTCATGTTGTTATCGGATTGTTCAGTAAGGAAGTTTAAAACCTTTGTGCTTCCTTCCCACTTATCATGAACTTTTCGAGCATGTAAAAGTAATTCTTTCAAGGACTCAATTTCTTTTTCACATTTTGAATGATCTTCATTTGAATCCTTGGAAGAGCTACCTTTTTCAAAGTTATCACGAAATTTATCAAAACGTTCATTTAAGACACGTTTCTCAATTTCATGTTGTTCCTTAAGTTTGGACATGCTATTATTAGTTTCATCCAATTGCTTAGAGAGAAATACAATTTCTCTCTTGTGTTCGGAAACCACACTGTCTTTGCCATTAAGCTCATCTTTTAAAATCTCATTGACTTTCTTCAGCTCAGAAGTTATAGCATCACTAGCTGTAACTTTAGCTTGAAGATGCTTAATGTTGAGTTTAAGCTCTGAAGTTATGGCATCACTAGCCTTATCTTTTGATTCAAGAGCGTTCTTCTCAGCATTTGTCATGTCTGAAGTTATCGCTGGAGCAGCCATAACTTTAGATTTGAGCTTTTTGGCGTTGGCTTTCAGAAGTTGGTTTTCATCAGCAATATCCAAAATCTGTTCCTTAAGGTCTTTTAACTCTAGACTTTGTTCATGACAATGATCAAGGGAATGTTCACAACACTTAAGTAAATTATCCTTAGAAAGTTTCCTAACACGCTTTTTAAGGTCAAGATAATTTACCTCTTCATCCTCTGAATCCGAATCTGAATTTCCAACAAGACATTTCTCAGCATTTGAAGCATTGCTTTCATTGTCGCTTTCGGAGAATAGGTCAAGACTGACGTTACTTAGACAAACGTTGGTAGTTTCTTCTTCATCTTCGGATTCGCCATCTTCAAAGTCCAAGTCTCCCCAACAATATGCCATCATAACTTGACTGAATTCCTTCTTTGTTTTGTCACGTAGATTTTTGTCTTTAATTTTCTTCCATGTAGGGCAATCTTTGATCATGTGATCATTTTCACCATATTTGAAGCATCCACGATTAGAGAAAGACCCTTTTGACTCAAAATTTTTCTTGGGAGTTTGTTTTGATTTGTTATTTGTTTTATTTTGATTTTGAAAGAAAGCCTTTTTTCTTAAAACGCTTAACAAACAAAACGGTTTCATCTTCAATATCTGAAGAATCATTACTCTTGCTAGACTCAGCTTGTAAGGCCATCTTTTTGCTTGTGCCAACTTCCTCCTCATCCTGATTAAGAGTAATCTCGTGAGCCATTAAGGTTCCGAGTAGCTCCTGATAGGATAATGAAGTTAGGTCCTTACATTCTTCTATGACAGATACTTTGTGTCTCCAACTGCGAGACATACTTCTGAGTATTTTTCTAGCAATTTCCTCGGAGTCAAAAGTTTTTCCTAGATTCTTTAGCTCATTGATGATGCTAGAAAAGCGAGAGGACATGCTATCAACTGACTCGTTTTGCTCCATGGCAAACAGCTCGTATTTTCGCATTAGCAATGCCATATGTTGCTTTTTGACAACAGTGGTTCCCTCATAGGCTAATTCTAGACCATCCCATATTTCCTTGGCAGATGAACTGGTTGAGAAATGATCGAATTCAGTGGCAATCATACCGTTTTGCAATAAGCTTATTGCCTTTGAATTCTTCTCAGCCTTTTTATAATCCGCCTCAATATAGTCTTCTTCTTTCTTTTCGACGGTAGTGCCATTACTGGTTGCAAGTAAGATCTTATTAGGACCATTCTTGATAATCAACCAACACTCCCAGTCGTTTCCCTTAATGAAGTGGGTCATCATATTTTTCCATAAACCATAGTTCTTCCCATTGAATATAGGACACTTTAGGTGTTTGGAATCCATTTGATAAAAAATAAATGCAGCGGAAAAGACGATAAATAGACTACAAAAAAACGATCAACTCTAGCTGTTAGGCTATCAAGATCACGAGGCTCTGATACCAATTGTGGAGTCTATTGATCGAATACGAAAGAGGGGGGGTGAATTGAGTATTAAAAACGATGACCGCTTTTTCGAAATATATGATATAAATTAATTACTTGATTTTATTGATTAAAATCAACTAATTAAATTATTAATAATAAGTGCAAAATCGAAATAACAATAATAAAGAGAGAGAGAGAAAGAGAGACACACAGGATTTTGAAGTGGTTCAGTTTCACAAGTCGAAACCTACGTCCACTATTCTCGATTAATAATTTTTAGTACCTTTCTCCGGATTACAAAAATTACCAATCCACTCGTATAATCAACTATATGATTATAACTCAGATTGAGTATCGCTAAATACTCTATGTTGCTCTTACGTTAATAAGAAAAATACAACGATAAATACTAATCTCACGTTATGCGAGTGAGTATAATACCCTTGTGTATTTAATATCCTATAACGATTTTTCTTCGAGTGATTGACAAATTTGATGCGTGATTTTTGTATAAGCAAATATGAAAATATGAATTAAAGCTCAAATGATTTTTGCTTAAAATATTTTTTCTCTCTTTGAAATTTGTAGATGTGTGTGTCAATAATTAATGTTGAATGAATGAGAGTATTTATAGTAGAGAGGATTAGGGTTTGGAATGTTCTGGAATTAGGGCATAGGAATGTTCTGGAAATATAAAACTTGAAGAACAAGTAATAAGAGAAAGGAAGGAGGAGTTTTGGCCTCCTAGGGATTCGGCCACCCTAGGGTTTCGGCCTCCCTAGGGTTCGGCCCACCTAGGGTTCGGCCACTAGGGTTTGGCCGGCCTCTAGCCCTCCATCGGTTCATTACTTGCTTCTTTAGCCCGCAACAAATCGATATAGAATTTAGTTAAAGCCCTAGGTTGCATGACGATATAAATATCGTATTACAAATCAATAGTTTATTTAACTTAAATTCTATATAATTAATTCCAACCAAATAAATACTCTCTTATTTTTATAAACCATTAAAAATATATTTTCCAAAAATTAACGCATCATTTTTGTCTAGCAATGAAGTTATGTCTATTAGGTCATAACTTCATTAACCTTTAAATCAAACAAAGTAAAACCATTACCGGATGACGACCTATACTAACTAATCTTCAGTAGATCTTCAGTACACGAATCGTCTCTTCACAAGTCTCTCATCTTGAGTCTCGTGGTTGATTTCCAATCTTGATCTCGCTTGAAAACATCGATCAAGTATATTTGAAGTTGTACCTCTTTGGTCCAAACTTCAAGCTTGCGTCTTGTAATTGTTCCTATCTAAATTAAAACTTAAGCACACAATTACACGCATATGTTTATATATTAAGTCCACATACAAATCATTACTGTCATTATCAAAACAATTAATTAGGACTAAAGGTCCAACAGACAGATATTCAGGGCACTTATCTCCCACTTTTGCTTCAACAACTGTAATACCCCGTATTTTAATGATGAGTTATGAGAATAGTTTATGTAATTTAATAATTAATTAAAAGCATTTCTAATAATGAATTACAAATAAGACGATAATTAAATAATAAAATAAGTAAAACAAGTCGGGAATTGGGCTTAGCTAATAATTGAGTATTGGACCATGTGACATTAAGTAATTGGACTGAAATTTAGTATAATAAGGTTAGAGTATAATCGGGATTTGCATCGGAAAATAATTATAATATAATATGGAAAGGTAGTAATTATATTATTACTAATAATAATTTAAGGCGATAATAAATTAGTAAAGATAAAATAAGATATGTAATAATAGTAATAATAATAATAATAATAATAATAATAATAATAATAATAATAATAATAATAATAATAATAATAATAATAATAATAATAATAATAATAATAATAATAATAATAATAATAATAATAATAATAATAATAATAATATAATGATAATTATAATTATAGTAATTTCTATACTAATTAGAATAGGTAAATTAAGATAGTTTCCTAATCGACCTCGTATTCTCTAAAGCTTACACTATAAATACCACCTTAAATCTGAGAAATAATTCATAAATTAAAATAAGGAGCTTTTGGAGACGGAATTAGCAAGCGGTAATTAATAGGTAACAACTTTTAATCTTGTTTTATTTTCTTATACAGCTGAATGTCAGACGATCTTAAGACACTTAGAAACTGACCCAAACCTTGACGGAATGAGACCAAACTTTGGGAGGTGGTACGTGGGGTTGCAAGGGTTGGAATGGGTGTAGTTGTGGTGTCTATGATGGCCTAGGGTGGTGGTGGCAGGCGGCTAAAGGTGGCTGGTCAGGGGGTTATACGGGTTTGGTTGTGGGTGATTGGAATGGGTAATTGAACCCTTAATTAACCTCGTCTTGACCTGGGTATGGAGGGGTTGTGACGGGGGAAGGTGTTCGGTCCTTTTGGTGGTGGTGGTATGGTGGCAAGTGGCGGTTTGTGGCGGTGGTGGCGAAAACAGGGGAGAAGCTCGTGTTCTGGGCAGGCTGTTTTGAGGGTGTTTTTGGTGGTCGTTGGTGGTCTTGGTTGGGTTGGTTTTGGGTGATATTTGTCTAGGGTGGACTGCTGAGTTGGGTGGTGGTTGTAGGCGGCAGCATAGGTGGTGTTAGGTGGTGTTTTGGGACGGGTTTTGTGGGTCTGTCAGGTGAGTGTTGTTGGTGTCGTGGGGAATAGGGCGTGAGTTTCTGGGCTGCTGGTGGTGGTTTGATGGGTGGTGAGTGGGTTTTTGTAAGGGACGTGGTGTAGGGAGGAGGTAGGCATGTCGGGTGGTGGCTGTCGTGGTGTGTGGTGTCGGTTTTGAGGGTGTTTATGGGGGGATGGTTGCACACGGGTTACACGGTGTTTAGGGGAGGAGTTTGTTGTTTGTTTTTGTGACGGGTTTTAATTGTATAGTTCGGTTGGTGACTCGGGTTGTATTGAATCGGGTTTTTGGTTATCATAGACCTTTAAATAATTTATATATTAGAAGGTAATAAATTATAATTGATGGAATATAATTAAACTAGTTGATTTATAATTAAGTTATTTAATTAATTGGTAATTATAAACATTATTACTATTGGGTGACGGTATTGTGAGGAGCTATTTTATTGGATTGCGTGATTGGAGTGCTTGCTCTCGAGGTAGGATAACTACTCAACTCGTCTTTCGTGGAATTGAATGGATGCGTAAATTATTATTATTGGATTATCGTGGTTTTTTATTATTGGATGAGAATATTCATATTGGCATATTATTTTATTGGTTATCCTCAGTCTCGGACGGGGACGACATTTGTGTTTATATTGTGGGACATAATATTGTTATGAGATTATCCTCAGTCTCGGACTGGGACGACAATGAGTTATGAGATATCCTCAGTCTCGGACTGGGACGACATTTGTGCTTATCCCCGGGCCAGGAGTTGGCGGGACGACGGTGTGGTGGAGCCTCGGTCAAGGACCGGGACGACTAGTGTGGTTATGATGGGAATTGGTAGTGGTATTTATTCCACGTGTTTACATCTGTTAGTTTGTATATTTAATGTTGTGTGATTATCCTACTCAACCATTGGTTGACGTGTTTGCTTCTGTGTCAAAATAAAATTGATGCCTGCTTTAATTGATGGCATCCTGTGGTGAACCATTTAATATTTCCGGTTAAATGGGGAGCAGATTTAAATAGCAGGTTTTGAGTTAGCTGGATATGGGGAGCTTGGGCGTGTGAGCTTTCGGACCTGCAGGAGTCTAGATCACAAATGTAGTTATATCACTTATTTAATTTCCGCTGCGAATTGTATTTATTTTTATATTAAGTATTAGTTGATTAAAGTTGTAAAACATATGTAATCATTAAAGTTTTTATTTAAAGTACTTTGGTATTGTTATACTTTGTTATTCACTACCTCGGGAAACCGAGATGGTAACAGTTCTATTTGTTTGGGAATGTCTAGCTAAAGGCTCCTGAATAAATGGGGGTGTTATAAAGTGGTATCAGAGAAAAACGATCCCCAGGCCTAACCAATGAACGATAATGAACATAGGATGTGTCTAATAAAATGAACCCGGGTAGAAACTGTTAGGAGCCCACTTAAGGCTTGGGATGAGTAGGGCCCCCAAACCAAACTTCCGGCCCTTTCAGTTTTGAACCGGTAACCCTGAGAGGATATTTGAGAGTGTAGGGTAATTTAAAATGAAAAACCGTTTGGTTGCCTTGTTTGAATATTGTTTTCATTGATGACTGTGGTTACGGGGACGTAACTTTGCCTTTAGGAAGAGGGGATGTGATATGGTTTTAAGCATTGATGTAGACATGTGATTATGAGATAAATATGTTGGCATGTGTGATTAACATGTGAAGTATTAAGGGAATTGTGTGAAATTGTGAAGAACTTAATTTTAGTTGATTTCCCGGAATTTTACCCTTGATTGTTTTGGCTGCCAATTACTACCTGTTTAAAATTCTCGTATGCAAATTTTATGAGTAATATCTTTATGAGTTAGCTTTCATATGCCACTGGTCTCATGTTCAAATAATATACTGTTTAGGAGAAATAAATATTTTAGTGGACAGTAGTCGAAATGTTCCTGTACAGTGATATTTTCGCGCCATGTTTTTGTAAAAATTTCCATTTAAAAACTACGTAATTATTTGTTATAATTCTAACTCCACTGTTTAATAGACTCATGTATGTTTCTAAATTGGTAAGCCACGTTTTAAGAAAATATTTTGACAATTTATGGTGATTTTTACAAATTGATCTAAGTTTCTGACAAGTTGCTGTAAAATTTCTGTTTCGACCAAGTAGATTGTAAAATGCATTATAAATCGATCTTATGAGCTTTGGCCTTCATTCTTTTTCTCATGGTTTACTAATTCTCTCTATTTTCTAAAAGGTATAAGTTTTGAAGAATTACTTATTTTATTAATTATTTATGATTTTTAGTTTTAGCATGTTTTCCTTAGTCTTGAGGAAATGAAAGTTTTTGTTTCTTTATATTTTGAATTGTATGTAGTAGATTACCATGTCTAGTGATATACGGAATGTATTTTCCTAAGCCTAAATATCTATATTAGTTGCATTCATGTTTAAATTGGATATCATTATGAAGAAAAGACTAAACTAAACAATTATGCGTATTTTGTTATACATTATTATTTAGTCTGGCAATGTATTCGTTGATAGCTAAAGTAATAAGTTGAGGTTTAAATAAAGATTAGTTCAAATATCTTATATGATTAGTTTTGCTATACTATTTAGAAGTATCAAATATTTTGTTATTCATTTAGCCATTAATTGGTGTTGTGTTGGAAATAAGGTTGTCTTATGTTACAATGTGGTTTTCATGTTTTCTGACGTTACAACAATGAACTGTTAGTTTCTATTGTTTGATATTCCGAACTTCGAGGACGAAGTTAATTTTTAGAGGGAAAAATGTAATACTACATAAATTTTGAATTATTGTTTTGATGAGATTGATGTAGTTGATAATCGAAGTTGCTTAGTAATGTTGAATGGTGTGATGTTGTGAATGTTGTGGTTGTAGTTATGGGCGAACTTCGGGACGAAGTTCATTTTAAGGGGGGAAGACTGTAATACCCCGTATTTTAATGATGAGTTATGAGAATAGTTTATGTAATTTAATAATTAATTAAAAGCATTTCTAATAATGAATTACAAATAAGACGATAATTAAATAATAAAATAAGTAAAACAAGTCGGGAATTGGGCTTAGCTAATAATTGAGTATTGGACCATGTGACATTAAGTAATTGGACTGAAATTTAGTATAATAAGGTTAGAGTATAATCGGGATTTGCATCGGAAAATAATTATAATATAATATGGAAAGGTAGTAATTATATTATTACTAATAATAATTTAAGGCGATAATAAATTAGTAAAGATAAAATAAGATATGTAATAATAGTAATAATAATAATAATAATAATATAATGATAATTATAATTATAGTAATTTCTATACTAATTAGAATAGGTAAATTAAGATAGTTTCCTAATCGACCTCGTATTCTCTAAAGCTTACACTATAAATACCACCTTAAATCTGAGAAATAATTCATAAATTAAAATAAGGAGCTTTTGGAGACGGAATTAGCAAGCGGTAATTAATAGGTAACAACTTTTAATCTTGTTTTATTTTCTTATACAGCTGAATGTCAGACGATCTTAAGACACTTAGAAACTGACCCAAACCTTGACGGAATGAGACCAAACTTTGGGAGGTGGTACGTGGGGTTGCAAGGGTTGAAATGGGTGTAATTGTGGTGTCTATGATGGCCTAGGGTGGTGGTGGCAGGCGGCTAAAGGTGGCTGGTCAGGGGGTTATACGGGTTTGGTTGTGGGTGATTGGAATGGGTAATTGAACCCTTAATTAACCTCGTCTTGACCTGGGTATGGAGGGGTTGTGACGGGGAAGGTGGTCGGTCCTTTTGGTGGTGGTGGTATGGTGGCAAGTGGCGGTTTGTGGCGGTGGTGGCGAAAACAGGGGAGAAGCTCGTGTTCGGGGCAAATTTGTTTTGAGGGTGTTTTTGGTGGTCGTTGGTGGTCTTGGTTGGGTTGGTTTTGGGTGATATTTGTCTAGGGTGGACTGTTGAGTTGGGTGGTGGTTGTAGGCGGCAGCATAGGTGGTGTTAGGTGGTGTTTTGGGATGGGTTTTGTGGGTCTGTCAGGTGAGTGTTGTTGGTGTCGTGGGGAATAGGGCGTGAGTTTCTGGGGCTCTTTGGTGGTGGTTTGATGGGTGGTGAGTGGGTTTTTGTAAGGGACGTGGTGTAGGGAGGAGGTAGGCATGTCGGGTGGTGGCTGTCGTGGTGTGTGGTGTCGGTTTTGAGGGTGTTTATGGGGGGATGGTTGCACACGGGTTACACGGTGTTTAGGGGAGGAGTTTGTTGTTTGTTTTTGTGACGGGTTTTAATTGTATAGTTCGGTTGGTGACTCGGGTTGTATTGAATCGGGTTTTTGGTTATCATAGACCTTTAAATAATTTATATATTAGAAGGTAATAAATTATAATTGATGGAATATAATTAAACTAGTTGATTTATAATTAAGTTATTTAATTAATTGGTAATTATAAACATTATTACTATTGGGTGACGGTATTGTGAGGAGCTATTTTATTGGATTGCGTGATTGGAGTGCTTGCTCTCGAGGTAGGATAACTACTCAACTCGTCTTTCGTGGAATTGAATGGATGCGTAAATTATTATTATTAGATTATCGTGCTTGTTTATTATTGGATGAGAATATTCATATTGGCATATTATTTTATTGGTTATCCTCAGTCTCGGACTGGGACGACATTTGTGTTTATATTGTGGGACATAATATTGTTATGAGATTATCCTCGATCTCGGATGGGACGACAATGAGTTATGAGATATCCTCGATCTCGGGACCGGGACGACATTTGTGCTTATCCCGGGCCAGGAGTTGGCGGGACGACGGTGTGGTGGAGCCTCGGTCAAGGACCGGGACGACTAGTGTGGTTATGATGGGAATTGGTAGTGGTATTTATTCGACGTGTTTACATCTGTTAGTTTGTATATTTAATGTTGTGTGATTATCCTACTCAACCATTGGTTGACGTGTTTATCGTGTCAAAATAAAATTGATGCCTGCTTTAATTGATGGCATCATGTGGTGAACCATTTAATATTTCCGGTTAAATGGGGAGCGATTTAAATAGCGAGGTTTTGAGTTATTTGGATATGGGGAGCTTGGGCGTGTGAGCTTTCGGACCTGCAGGAGTCTAGATCACAAATGTAGTTATATCACTTATTTAATTTCCGCTGCGAATTGTATTTATTTTTATATTAAGTATTAGTTGATTAAAGTTGTAAAACATATGTAATCATTAAAGTTTTTATTTAAAGTACTTTGGTATTGTTATACTTTGTTATTCACTACCTCGGGAAACCGAGATGGTAACAGTTCTATTTGTTTGGGAATGTCTAGCTAAAGGCTCCTGAATAAATAGGGGTGTTACAACAACAACTTGTGGACCCACTGGTATTCCCATGCAAAGATGTATATCTTCCTCTAAAACAGGAAGTTTTCCATCAAACAACGATCCTTTTAAGGGGTCATAATTTAAAACTAGCCAATAAGCTAAGTTTCGTAAGAGGCCGCCAAAGCCCATTTGTTTGCTGGCTTCTATCTGGTTTTCAGAAGGTGGACTCGTCTAATGGTTGATAAAATTGTAAAAACCAGAAGGAGACATCCTAGTCCTCAACACAGGCAGTCTGTCTTTGTAAATTCTTTTGTTTTTTGTAGCTGGCTCGGAGAGTGGTTCAGTAGCTTCAGTAGAATCGGTAGGTGGTTCAACACGTCGCTTCATCCTGGCTTAGCTTGCTTCCTACTGCTCAGTAAAGCCTATTATTCACAAAGCAAGGGAAATAAGGTCACAAAATAAAGGAAAATAAGCTTCATTAATAAGACACTTCAAGAGATTAATGCTATAATAAGGAAATGCAAACTAAGGAAAAGTATACAACAATTCAGTTACAAGTTTCACAATGTTATGGTCAAGATTCACAAAATAAGTTCCAGGGTTCACAAAATAAGTACCAGGATTCACGAAATAAGTTCCAGGATTCACAAATAAGTTCCAGGATTCACAAAATAAGTTCCAGTTCCAAGATTCACAAAATAAGTTCCAGGATTCACAAAATAAGTTCAGAAAATAAGTTCCAAGATTCACAAATAAGTAAAATACACATCATAAGTGAGGATCAACTATTCATGACCAAGTAATAACAAAACAAAGGTAAAGGATTTAAAGTAGGGGGCTGGGTATCCTAAAACGGGACGGGAAAGGGTTTAGGGTAGGATTAGGTGGACCGCTACCGCGGATCCGCCTAATGCAACCCTAAACCCTTTCCCTTGCTACTCATTCGAGCGGCGGGAAAACAAAAAGACACCCTAGAGAGGACGTCCTAACCCTTTTTTGGGGTACGGGATTTAAACCGGGGGGCGGGTATCCTAAAACGGGACGGAAAAGGGTTTAGGGTTGGATTAGACGGACCGCTACCACGGATCCGTCTAATCCAACCATAAACCCTTTCCCTTGCTACTCAGTCGAGCGGCAGGAAGACCAAAAGACACCCTATAGGGGCCGAGTGAACCCTTTCTTGGAAGACGGGATTTAAAGTAGGGGGTCGGGTGTCCTAAAACGGGACGGAAAAGGGTTTAAGGTTGGATTAGGCGGACCGCTACCGCGGATCCGCCTAATCCAACCCTAAACCCTTTCCCTTGCTACTCATCCGAGCGGCAGGAAGACAAAAAGACACCCTAGAGGGGACTGGTGAATCCTTTTTTGGGGGACGGGATTTAAAGTAGGGGGTCGGGTATCCTAAAACCGGACGGGAAAGGGTTTAGGGTTGGATTAGGCGGACCGCTACCACGGATCCGCCTAATCCAACCCTAAACCCTTTCCTTTATTTTGACGGAACCGTTTCCAAGGGCGCGTAAAAAGTTTCATAGAAAAGAGATTGATGCTAATATTGAAAACAAAGTTGAAGGTTACATGATAAATGTTGTTATCTAAAATGGTAATAAAGAACTACATTATTATACAAAAGGTTCCCACAAGAGTTACATAATTATACAAAAGAGTTACATAATTATACAAAAGGTTCCACAAGAGTTACATAATTATACAAAAGAGTTACATAATTATACAAAAGGTTGACTAAAGAAGTACATAATTATACATAATAACTACTAAAAGGCTAAGAAAAGGGCAACTGTAAAACCTTAACGGTATGAAGCCCTAAGTACAGAGAGTACATTGGCTAAAAGTGTGGCAAACTTGGCCTATATGTCGAGCTCAAAAGGGAAATCAAGAAAAGAGATTTTTATTAGGGAGTAGCAAGTCTGTAGCAATGGCAATTGCTTTGTATCGTGCCTCAGATGGCGTAGCCAAAGCACGCAACAACTCTTTAACTTGGCCCATTGCAATTTCATCAAGATCGTTAAGATTGGGGCTCTGATTTTGATTTTTTGCTTGGTGATTATGGAGGATTAATTGGGCTGACTGATTCACCGTCATAAAACATTTGCATCTTTTATTAACTATTCTAGGACCCTTACGAATAGTCCTTACACCAATGGAATCATTTATGACTAGAGAAGGCAAGAATGCCATGTCAACACGAATAGCTGTTGGGTGGACAAGAAAGAGTTGAGACCAATTTCTACAAACGATGGCCATGTTTGCCTTATCTTCGTCAAAATCAAGGCGTGTGAAGATTTCATTAATTAGATCTTGATTATTGAAAACAGCATATTGTTCTTGATAGCGTCTCCCATTGACTTTAACTTCCTTTAAGGGAGCAAATGAAAAACCCATGGCCGTTTGCTTTTCAGTACATAATTTTCAACAAATTGTACTTTATCTTCTGTTATAATATCCAGAACCCACCCCTTGCACCAATTTTCCATAGATGTTTGTTTACGTAGACATAATTGACACTTAAATGGAATGGACCTACATTTTATCAAGTTAATAAAAGACGATTAGTTAGAGAAAATAAAACTCAAAATACCTAAGAGTACATTCTAATTTTAGACCTCAATGGGTGATTTAGTGAAAGTTGGAGTGAAATGGTCAAGGACAATATAAGAAGAGAAGATAAACAGGGCCACATAAAACCAAATACGCAAGCAACCGAAGGCAAAAAACAATTAAAAGCTAGCAAGCGCATTTGAAGTATATACATCAACTATAAAATGCTAGGCGGAAGAATGCAAGTGCATTCGAAGTATAAACAGAAGCAATGGAACAACGCAGATGAGGTGTAGCTGTTGTAGCTACTGAACACAAGCAACACATTTTTAAAGACAGAGTACTGAAACTAGTACATTGTTGATGTCTGAGAACCAATTAACTACCCTAAGGAATATACAATTCCCGCGTTATTTTATAGTCAAATTATTTATATACAACATGCTCAAACATTTTGTCCAGGACTATAAGGTTACGTATGAAAGGTTTTATTTTATTTTTGTGAAGCAAAGACCTTAGTTTGTGCAACTAGAAGGTTATTTTGTGAAATTTGGACCTCAATAAGTGATTTAGTGAAACTTGGAGTGAAATGGTCACGAACAATATAAGAAGAGAAGACAAACAGGGCTATAAGAAGAGAAGACAATATAAGAAGAGAAGACAAACACGGACACACAAAACCAAATACGCAAGCAACTGAAAGCAAAAAACAACTAAAAGCTAGCAAGCGCATTCGAACTATATACAACAGCAGTAAAAGGCTAGGCGGAAGAATGCAAGCGCATTCGAAGTATAAACAAAAGCAATGGAGACTTTAGGGTGATGAGGTGTAGCTGTTGTAGCTACTGAAATTGATTCAAACCTCCGAAAACGAAACACACAGCAAAAGAATAACAAGCTAATGACAAAATTGTTGGAGTTAGTGTCTTCCACAATAGTGCGTTTACATAATAAATCTCATTAATGGAATATCATCAGATATTTAATTATTTTATCCTCGTCAGTTGATTAACATAAATCGATAACGGTTGGCTGACTAGAGTTTGACGTTATTGTCGTGAGACGGCGGTGAACAACTGACCCCTTTCGGTCACACCTAAAGAATGAACCCCAATTGACAACTAATTAATTGTATGAGATACAATTTATTTAGTCCCTTGATTTATAGACTAAGAGGTTAGTCGATTATTTTTAGAGAGATTTCGAGTTGCGAACTCGAGGCACGGCAGTTATTATTTAATTATGTGATAATTGAATAATAAATTTTGGGAGACGGGTTTTAGTTAATTAATTGTTAATTCACTAAAATTGTACTAATTGATTAATGTGATTAATATTAGTACGTAAATAATATGTGTAGTGGTACACGTATATTTACGGAGTGATTTGGACGAATTAATTATGGAAGTATTTAAACATGATACGATGTTTAAAATAAAATTACACGTATTTGTGCGACAAATATAAGAACCAATATGGACCCGTAAATGGGCAAGTGGACCGTGTAAAATAGAGTAGTGGATGATTAGGAACATAATCATTTCACATTACTTTATAGTGATTTTGCATGTGATGTAAGATTAAAAAATATAAGACAATTTGAACACTCCACCGGGTTTCCCCCTCTTTATAGACCAAATTGTTGTTCATTTTTCTAGTGTTCACTTGTACATTTTGCATGTGATATCTTTATTTGGTCTTCCTCTCTCTAAAATAATATACATCTTTACTAAGAAGTTAGTAATCAAATTTTATTACTAAGAAGTGTTAGTAATATTACAAATAATATCAAGGGTATAATTTTAACAAGTTTCTAGTAAAATACTTGTTAATTTTTGGGTTAAGTTCTTGGGTGCATCTTGAAGGAGATCTTCTCTTTGAAGATTTGTTAGGAGGATCATCCATTTGTTATAAGCTCAAGATCAAACTAGAAATGTGATCTAGTTTGTGCCCTTATTACCATAAAATCAATGTAAGGAAATTGTTTTTCCTTAAACTTTCATTTTTTATGCTTTTATATTTGCATGCATGTTACATAGATCATCAAAATGATAAATTATGAGATAATTTAATTTTTATTAGAGAGTCTAATATGGATCTATGATCTTTCAAAAATATCATACTCAAGCATCCTAAAACTCGCAAAATAGAGGCGAAACTTCTAAAATTAACTATGAAGCAACAACAGCAGAAGGCAGACTAAGAGGTGTGTCCTCAAAAACAAAGGTATTATGAGCAACTTTTGGTACACATGAGGTTCGTCACAAACCTAGGTACATGAAATCGGTCATAAGACTCATAACTAATAAAGAACAATAACAATGAAACTTCAATTAAAAGCATAATCGAGCAGAAAAGGAACACATAGAAATCGACGGAAGTCGAGTGAAGGTAAATAGGAAAACAAGAGCAAAACTCAGGAATGAAAGTAATTAAATAAGTTTTGTAACTTAAAATTGAACTAAATAAGCAAGAAAATGAAAATCTAGTAAAGAAAGGGAAAGGAACATATGAAGAAACTTAGAAATCGACTTCAGTTGATTTTAGGCGTTCCTTTTGTGTTCAATGATGCGCACAAAACGATCAAAACCTGCATAATAACAGCGATAATTTAACAAAGTCAATAAGTTGATTGAAATTAGAGTGAAAAATACGAAATGAATGCAGGATGAATCGAAAGTAAAATTAGTAAATCGAAAATACCTAATTTGGGGATGCTAATGGCAGTACAAAAGCTCGGTGATAATGGCGGTCGAAAGATTAATGATATTGGCGGTGGAAAAGCTCGGTGATAATGGCGGTCGAAAACTCAGTGACAATGGCGAAGACGGAGCTGAAGATGGACCTCAGCTGAAGACGAGTTGAAGAGAGAGAAAGAGGGTGGAGTAAATGAATTGAGTAATTGAGAGGAAATGTGTGTATTAGGTATAGTTATATAGGGACACGTGGCATAATCTGGTGAGTCTATAATTCTTAAATCTGATGGTTTAGAATGAGTCCAGCCGCCTCACCCTAAGAAGGGTGCCTCACATGATTCAATATATATATATATATATATATATATATATATATATATATATATATATATATATATATATATAGAGAGAGAGAGAGAGAGAGAGAGAGAGAGAAAGAGAGGGGGGTGGGATCCGGTGAGAACGACCACTCGGTGAGAACGGTGAGAACAAGTATATAACACAATACTCCACTAAACAAACTAACACGCTGAACTCACTCCAAGGTTTAAATAATCATATTTCACAAATCCCAACATTCTTATTCCTGTATACACTAATACACACAACACACAATATCATCTATCAAACTCCATCACCTCGGGTTACCATTATCAGAGGTCCGACATCACCTTGCCGGCGTGCATTAAATTCCGACAATCATGGGAAATGAACATTATTTCGTCTCCTCCGCGCCACCACGCATCAAGTTGCCACTGTCTGATTCTCTCCTTCGCATTTCGAGCCCAGTCACAACCGAAGTCGCCGCCAAAATTCTCTCTTGGTTCAACATCAATCAGCAATCTCCCATCACCCTTACACAAAATTGATGTATCTGCTTACTATATTGATGCATCTCAAAATAATTTTAATGTACCTAGTGATTAATTTTGTGTATTTGTGTTAAGATACATTAAATTGGTGGTTAGATACATTAAAAATTATTGTAGATACTTTGAAACAGATGGGGAAACCAACGAAGGGGAGGATGTGAGGTGGTTATCGCTAGTGACTTGCGGTCTACCGTTCACAAATTCGATTAAAGATTCAAACATTCAGTAGCCTGCTACCTCGTCTGCCAATAATTTAATCGATCAAGCATGTGAAACGCAAAATGGGATTCCAAGGATTCAGCATTAAATGACAAGAAAACTACAATTTCGAACGCTCTGAGCAACCTCGTCCTCGATTCCAGGAAACTACACTCCGAGAAACACGATCGCCTGCCGGAGTTCTTATTGTCGATGCGACGGAGCCGGTAGCACGATTTTTGTGGTAAAATGGTAAGAGGAGCATACAAGAGGGGACGACGGTGATGGACTTGGTAGGATTTCCGACGGCTATATGGTGGGGGTAGCGAAATTCTCCGACGAGTCTAGTCGGAGCTCCAGCATCTGGGGACAGGAATAAATTATGAAATGTTTTGAGGAAAAGGGTGGTATGCGTGTACGTTGGGATTGTTATATTTTTAATCCCAGCCTTTCATATTAGTCTAATCTAATGATAGATATGTGTTCTCACCGAGTGGTCGTCCTCACCGGATCCTAAATCTATATATATATATATATATATATATATATATATATATATATATATATATATATATATATATAGAAATAGGATCCTGTGCGAACCTAAAGTTCGGTGCGAACTTACGAACTGACTTTAAACCCCTCACATATCACGCGCTAATGTTTATGCGATAACCTGTAAGGCTGTAATCAATTTAAAACTCTTCACACACCTCTCTGACACACACAGTGACTCTAGCACTCAACTAATCTTGTCAATCTCTTTCTCTCTCATTCCTACCTACAACCTCCGCTACTTTGTGCCGGACTTTTTGTTCGATCGGAAACCTCGGACAACGCCGACGCCGCTACTCCACACTCTCCATCTTTCTCTACTCTGTCTTCTCTTTGGCAACTGTAAAAGCGTTGTCGTGTGCCGACAGCACAGACGACATCTCCGGCGTTAAAATACGGTGACCACGCATCGGTCTTTTGATGCCGACGGCATATCTTATCTTCTTGTTGATCTGACAGTCATATTTGATGTAGACGGCATATCTGTAAAAGCGTTGTCGTGTGCCTCGCTCCTTCCGACTAAATCTAGTCGTCCTCCACCGTTTTTTGCACACATTTAGCCGTGTTAGGTGACTTGGTGATGATGTATTGGGTTGAAATGACGGTTAGATTTGTTTAGTGAGTTAGATTTGATTGGGTTTGACGTATTTCTTATGCTAGGAATTAGTTGGCGGCGGCAAAAGGGCGAGGTGCGGTGGTGCGCCAAAAATAGTGAGGTGTGAGTTGCGGAGTGCAGGTCGAGCTTTGAATGCGGGTCGATCGTGGAGCGGTGAGTCTGGGGTCGAGGTTCGGTTTATTTGGGTTTGTCGTGGCTCCCTGGTCGTTAAATGGTGGGGCTTGAGTGTGATGTGTTGGCGGTGGTCGAGAGGTGAAAGTGATGTGGTGGCCGAGGGGTGTCTGCTGAGATGGTTGGGCTGGTGGTTGTGTGATATTTATTAATGTCGCTGATGGTGGTTGTATGGTGTTGAGCGGCGTAGTGGTGGTGTTATGGTGGGCTTTTTGAATCATGGTGAAGCGGTGGATACACTAAATATCAGCTCGGATGCACATGGTATT
The DNA here is from genome assembly GCF_048544455.1 of Silene latifolia. Classification (NCBI taxonomy): domain Eukaryota; kingdom Viridiplantae; phylum Streptophyta; class Magnoliopsida; order Caryophyllales; family Caryophyllaceae; genus Silene; species Silene latifolia. The sequence continues at coordinate 187,751,357 of NC_133534.1, forward strand.
ACTACCAGATACACAAATCGATTTGTGAATCCAATAGTAATACCATGTGTATGTGAGATATTTCCTAGAATTTGTATTCAACCCAATTCATACACAAATGTTTAGATGCTTAATTGCTTAATTCGTATATCTAGCAGTACTGATTCTTTGCTTGTTAGTGCTATTGAAGTTGCTTAAGTTTCACTTAACTACTCGTGCTAGTGTATTTACATAAGAAAATGTTGGACACTGTTTTCATAATAAATTTGGTCAACTATTAGTATCACCATAAGTTTTGCTTTGCATTATAACTCATTTTTAGGAAGCCCGATTTACAATGACAATTCTAATGGGGGAAATGTATGAATTAAGCAATTTAGCGACTATAGGAATTGCATATGGTAAAATGTGTTAAATGTGTGTGAGATAAGCTTTTTGTAACATTTGGTAACAATAATTAACGTTTTGATTGACTTTGCGAGAGATGTGTATCTAGCCATCCAAAGAGGTGTATCTAGTATGTCATAGATGTGTAATCAGTTTACCAAACATGTGTATTTAAGAAGATAAAAGAGTGTATCTAGCCTCAAAATAATCTAGAAGCTACTGAAATTTTGTTGCTCAAAACCATGGCAAAATAGGAAGTGCCTATGTTTGTTTTTGAGCTCGGAGCATGAGCAAAATAATGATTTTTATTATAGACAATTGATCATAAGACCATAAAATCGATACTTGTTTGTACATATTGTTAAGCTAAATATGTACAATTGTCCGCGGTATATATAGTCTTTTAAGTTGCTAGATACACTCCTTTAAGTTTCTAGATACATACATTTAACTAGATAGATACACTCCTTTAATTTGCTAAATACCTACATCTAGCTAGCTAGATACACTATTTTAAGGTGATAGATACACTCCCTTAAGTTGCTAGATACATATCTCTAATTAGCTAGATACACACCTTTAGTTAGATACATACATTTAACTAGATAGATACACTCCTTTAATTTGCTAGATACATACCTCTACTCAGCTAGATACACTCTCTTAAGTTGCTAGATACATATTTCTAATTAGCTAGATACACACCTTTAGTATCAAGTCATATCTCTAATTAACTAGATACACAATTTTACTGGATGCAAACATGGTTTTGTTTAATAAAGGATCATATGTTAATTAACATGAAGTTCTAGGGATGATAATATTTCTTTGTTAAACATCTTGGAATCAAACCTTGTTTTACGTACATTTTGCACAATTAAAGCCGAAATTTTATGTTTCAAAGTTTATTTTATGAAAGCCTTCAATCACATTTCAAAACGCCCCTATTCAGCCATGTAGGTCACCCGCTTTATTGATAAAATATGTCGTCTACCACCAAATATGCTCAAAATTTAATAATTAGTTAAATAATCATAGGGACCCAAAAATTTTCTTTTTTTTTTGAAAAAACTTGGTTCTTAAAATCAAACCAAATTTATTTCTTTAAGAACAAATTTTTTCATTCAATGGGAATATGGGACAAACGTTTTTTTGTGGTTCTTATTTACAAACCCAATGTAAAGAACCCTTTGCAATTGCTCTCATTTAAAATGACCCATGAACCGATATTAATTCAACATGATTTATAACCCGATAACCAATGAGTCTAAGAATGCTCAAATACGACTAGAATAATTCCGATTTCTTTGAAAATGAACTACGAACATGTGCTATAAACAAGCCAAGCTATTGATATCACTGAACAATCCAAAAGAAAGGATGAATGTCAATCATCAGGCATCAATTAGATGAACACTACTTTTTTTCCCACTGTTCAGTGAACGGAAATGTACCCAGCTTCATCTCTAACATTTACCACTGCCGGCAAACCAAGTTTACACAGGTTACTTCTCCGACCACCATACCACGCCAGCGCATACTACAATTTTTGGTTCCCAATTGGTCACATGCTGGTTTACCTTGCTAGATACACGTATCTGGCAATATACACGTATCTGGCAAGCTATATTGTATATTTATATCGACATTAAATATAATATACGCGTGAATAAAAGCAATTCTCTCTGAAATTTTTGGTTCCCAATTGGCCTTTGCAACATACTACATTTTTTGGTTCCCAACTGGTCACATGTTGGTTTGCTCATAACCTCCAGCTTACTCAGCTGCCCGAGTAACCACCAGCTTGTGACTCCCAGACATACTGCTCGTTATCATTGTGCTTGGTGGGACAATAAACTTCTCAGCAACCAAGAAAGCGGAGTAAAATCCGACACCAAATTGGTCGATCATAGTATCATACACACATCCACTCTAGCTTGGAATGCCTCCATGAATTCCTTGGTTCCAGACCGTGCAAGTGTTCCCAAGTTGTTAACCAAATATACATACAGAACCACACCACATGTCATCAATTAAAACCGTGCATTTTCAGCCACAAAGTACAAATTATGTATCATCTACCGTCATACTCCGTAACAAATACATTGATAGACTACAACAGCAAATGATAAAAGTTCATAAAGTTTTGAATGTTTGATAGGTAGTACAGTATAGATGAACCTGAGTGAGTGAGCATTCTATATCATTATCATAATATCTCCTCGTTTAATCTTTAAATCTCTAATCATAGATTGAATGGTATCGCTCCTGGCTTAATATATATCACAATTTATTTAATATAGTGAACAAGGAAATTTCCAAGAAATGGGTAAGAAATTACAAGGAAAAAGGCAAGCATCATACTCTTGGCTTAATATCAGTGTTTATTTGTCAGGTGTGAAACCCATTATAGCAGACAGTTTGTTTTGAAAAATGAGGTTCACGGGAAAAATGATAATATATAATGTTGTGGGCACACGAGCAAAAAAACTGATAAACTCTTTTACTTTTGGTCATATAATGTTGTTGTCTCGTGAATTGATATCCGTAGAGGTACGATCAATCCAGGGGACAATTATTGTGGGATAAATTTTGAGAAAAGGGGGGCAATAAAATTGGGATGGAGGGAATAGTATAATAGTGTACTCCGTATCTCTTTACCTGTGTCTTATCTACAAGATACACCTTAACCTAAAACTAAGCAAGGATCATTTGGCATTAATAATTCCTCAAAAGTACAAGCTCAACGCCTTGACCTATAGCTAAAAACAAAACTAATAATCATAACTCATAAGAGTAAATTCACTAAAAAATTGGAAAATTAAACACTCAAATTTCGATATATTCAGCTACATAGTAAATCCGATATCGCCTCAACGAAATAATGAAACGCAAGATTGTTTTTCGCGAAAAAATAGAAATGGAAAAAGAGTAGAGTCAAAATTAAATAGAATATACCTATGATTAGAGATTAAATGAGGATGTAATTATGATAATGATATAGAATGCTCGCTCACTCAGGTTCAACTATATATCCACGCGCCTGTCCATCTATATATAGAATGCTCACTCACTCTCCTTATTCCACTTAAACCTATCAAACAGTCAAACCAAATACACAAGTCAATAACCACCCAATAGTTAAAATTAGCTGCTTTGTTTTACAACTGAATCTATCAAGTTTTAAACCTGAATATGAGGCTCCATAGCTTTACACATTTAACTCCTTGCTCCATGTAGTCGCAAAGGCGTTGTCTGTTACATGAAACATTTTAGGATTAGTTATCCATGTAGGGGAATTTATCGTTAATTAGAAACAGTAGCGAATCTTCAAACTATATAGAAACTTAAAAAAATCAGCATCGGCCAAGTCCCAAACCAATGAGCCTATACTGATCCGCCTAGCGAAGGCAAAACCTCACCCAACCCGGAAACCAACTTTGATGAATAGAATCCTTGTCGCAACCAAGTCATGGTGACGAAATGGAGTTCAACCACCTCAAATAAAAACCATATTGTGCTAAACCCAGCAAGAATTGATGCTGATAAAGTCTTGTTCTTCCATAATAACACATCAGCAACTTCATTAAAATAGAATCCAAGATTGATTAATGCAATTGTACGAGCTCTTGATCATCATATATGTCTAAGTCGGAATTAACATAATTTTAGTTTGTTACCTCTGCCGCTTCCAATAATGGAATGCAAGGGCGGTTTGGACCCAGCAAAAATCTCGCTGCTGCCTGTGATGAGCCCGCAGCATGAAGTTGTAAGTTGTAAGTTAATTGTGTTTCTGTAGATTTAATGTTATGAAGTGAGGCTATATACATGTAATATACGAGGTTAACCAAGTCTAAGTAGCTTATTTACTAGCAAAGAAATGTATTATGAGAAAGAAGGGATGGCTGTGGAATGTCCTTGAGGCTTTGAATTGGCATGTCCTTTAGGTTGCTTCACGTGCCCCTCTTCTAATGCACTGCACTGCACTGCAACAAATGCTTCTTTGAATATTTAACTGCTTGTAAGTTTATACGACGCATAAGTACTCCTAGAATATTACTCCCGTCATATGTTGAGCCAAATTCAACTTAATTATGCATATATACAATCCTTTAAGTTTAAGTAGATGCACTCATTTAAATTGCTAGATATATACCTCTAACTAGCTAGATACACTCCTATAATTTGCTAGATACATACCTCTAGCTAGATAGATACAATCCTTTAAGTTTCTAGATATATAACTTTAGTTAGCTAGATACACTCGTTTAAGTTGCTAGATTCATACCTCTAGTTAGCTAGATACACTTTTTAAGTTTCTAAATACATACGTTTAGTTAGCTAGATAATGGTAAATCAAAAAGTGACCTATACATAAGGATGATTGAAATCGGTAAGCCAACTAAAGCTAAAACTAGCTATACGTCTGAGAACTGAAAAATCAACCAAGGTACCACAGATGATAATGATAGATAAACCTATTTCAACATTGAAACCGGTTCGACAAGCAATGTAATTGACAGCCAAGAGCAGAAAAAAAAACGAAGGACAACAATTACAAGAGCAAAACTTGGTAATCAAAGCATTGTACCTAAAGCTTCTACTATTAGAGAGTCAGTCTCCACATTTTTTCATTTTGAGTGATTGACCCATCTTCCTCTACATGAAAATTTGCAATAAAACACAATATACCATCAATTCGCTTACAACTTTTATAAAAGATGACGTCTTTCTACTTGTAAGGTGTTTCATTCTATGAATATTGCAAAACAAAAGGAATAATTCATACCTAAAGATGAAGAATGGGCTGATAGTTACCATCTTTGAAGAACTACACCAAATTATAACCCTAATAAAACAACTAAAAATAAGAATTGAAGCTAACCTTTTTTCATTAATAGACTCAGATCCGTTCTTCAAAAGAGTGGTAAAATTGGTGGCGGAATTGGCGGTCGACGGTGGGAGAGGCGGCCGACGGTGGCAGCGGCATAAGAGACGAATGTTCAGTGTTTGTGATGGGTTTATGTCGAATTGTTTCAATTGGATACACATGGCATTACTACTGGATACATGTGTATCTAGTAGTTATAGGAAGTATATCTAGTTGTTATACGAAGTTTATCTATGACGGTATTTTGTGTATCCACTAACGCCACCACCACCAATACTGCCACAACCACCACCACCATCATAGTCACCCCACCAACACACCCACTGTTGCCGCCACCACCAACACACTTGAACTAATTGCACAACCAAGCCCCATCACTGCCATCAGCCGGTGACATAACCGACCACCTCAGACCGCGGCGGGGACACCACCCACCACCACCATACATCACCAAGGCCACGACCAGGCTACCCAAACCACCGCAAAACGACCAAAATCCCGCACAATCCAACGACTACCAACCCTCGGCCACCACCTCTAACGCCGACTATTTTAATTATGGTTGGTGAGAACATTTTATCGTTCTCGAATCTCCGACATGAGTCCCAACATCCTTAGATTTTCCAAGCTACTCTCCATTTTGCTATAGATCTACGATTTAACTTACAATCTGAGTTTCTGTTAGCACGCAAAAAACCTTCGACTGAAGCTAAGAGAACGATTCAATGCACTTGAGATCTCCGTCTATAACCAAGTCGGCGATTTCTGAACGACAGCTACAATGGTTTTCGGCGTTTGAGAAAGAAATGGTTTATCGGCATCGGCTTGTGCGCGTGGGTTGGAGAGGATGGGAGAGGATGAGCGTGACAGGTGATAAACAAAAGAACGACGAGCGTTGACATCACCGTTGGAGTGGGTGGTTGCAGACGGAAAAGGCGGTTGGGTTGTAGAGGAAGAAGAGAGAAGGTTGGGATTGTGTGGGAAGGTAAAAGGTATGGAGTAGTTGGTGAATGAAGGCTGGGACTGTTGGGTTTTTAAGTTAGTTCGTAAGTTCGCACTGAACTTTAGTTCGCACCTGACCCCGACCCTATATATATATATATATATATATATATATATATATATAGAGTGAGCATCCCATGAGTCTAGCATCTTAGATGAGTCTAGCATATCAATAAGAACCGTTGGATCTTATTGATCCAACCGTCCTGATTATGACACGTGTGTTTATTTTAAAAAAAAAAAAAAAAAAAAAAAAAAAAAAAAAAAAAAAAAAAAAACCTAGGCGCGCTGATATATAAAGAACGACACATTCATTATTCATCATAAATTCACTTTCTTTTCTCTCTCTAAAACGCCTGTATCTCCCTGTACAAACCGCTTCACGTTCTTTTTCTTTGGCAGTTAATTCACTAAACCATAAATTTTTTCCGAAAATTTTATTACATCAAGCAAAATCGCACTAATCAAGTGAAGATCATTATTATATTTACTCAGAACAATCGTTTCGAAGATGACGAAGAGGTATAAAATCGCTCTATTTCATTATATTGTTTTTAAACTTATTTCGCCACTTCATGTTGTTGCTGTTGCTATTATTGTTGTTATTGTTGTTGTTTTTAGTGTTGATTATACTATTTTTTCTTCAAATAATCATCGACTTAGGGTTCCTATTTTGCTCAAAGCAGAAATTGATTTTTCAAATGAAAAATTAAGTTATTATTATTCTTTGTTATTATTCTTGTTGTTGTTAGTCTTGATTATAGTGATTTGAAGCGTTTATTAATTGATCGAAAAAAGAAATTGAGTTTTCAGTAAAAAATTAGGTTATTACTGTTGTTGTTGTTGTTATTGTTGTTGTTGTTAGTCTCGATTATAGTGATTTGAAACGTTTATTAATTGATCGAAGAAAGAAATTGAGTTTTCAGTAAAAAAAAATTAGGTTATTACAGTTCTTGTTGTTAATGTTGCTGTTTTGCTCGAAGAGAGTAACTGATTTTCTGCGTTCTAGTTTTTCGCTTCAAAATTAGGGTTAATGATTTGTAATAAATGAGCAATTAATGTGTATTACCGTTCTGCTTTCGATTGATTTATTTGTTCGTCGTGTTGAGTTATTTGTGATTTGCAGGGAATTTTCATTTTTCGAAGTTAATAAAATTTCTCAACAAATCTCAAGATAACAATATTATTTGTAAAACTGTCATAGTAAAAGTGTATCCCCTATCGTTTTAAAGAGTAGCAATTGTGTCGTAGCGATTGTTCTTTGTAGTTTTATATTAAAACAATTGTTTGAGAATATCGTAACACTTGTCTCATTCTCGTGACGATACTATCATTCTTATTCCATTCCACATTCTTTCTAAGACTCGTCCACCATCATTCCTCTTGATGTAATATTTGTAATTGTTTTAGTTTTAATGTTATTCTGTTTTTTGGTTTTTTGATAAACAATCTCAGGAAAACAGAGGTAGTACTGAAAAATCGACGTCGATAAGAAAGCTAAAGTGGAAGCATCGGAAAAGACAACGAGCAAAAAAGCGCCGACACAGAAGCCTTCCAAACCGTCGGCCGAGAAAAACGTCGAAGCATCTCATGCTTTGATCAAGTATGTCCCTATAACTCTTCGTCGTCTTTGAGTGATTTGCATGAAATGTCCCTTTTCTGAAATTAATAATATTTCTCAACGAGATCTACATTAACAATGTTATCGTAACACTATCGAGTAAAAGTGTATCCCCTATCCTTTTCAAGGGCGCAATTGCTTCAGAATGTTGGTGTTCTTTGTAGTTTTATAACAAAACAATTGTTTGACAATCATTGTAACACTGTCTCATTCTATGAGGATACTATCATTCTTGTTCCATTCCACATTCTTTGTCAGACTCGTCCACCATCATTCGCTTGAGTTTAATATTTGTAATTGTTTTAGTTTTAATGTTATTCTGTTTTGGTTTTTTGATAAACAATGTCGGGAAAGCAGGCATTTAGTAATGGCGAGAAATCTCTTTGTCGTAAGAAGGCTAAAGTGGAAGCTTCGGAAAAGACAGCGAGCAAAAAAGCCGACACGAAGCCTTCCAAAATGCCAAAGAACGAAAAACGTTGAAACATCTCATGCGGATCAAGTATGTCCCTATAACTCTTCGTTGTGTTGAGTTGTTAGTGATTTGCATGAAATGTCCCTTTTCCTGAAGTTTATAATATTTCTCAACATATATACATTAATAATGTTATCGTAACAACGATACGATAACAGCGTATACTACCCCTATCCTTTTAAAGAAAAACATCATTACCTATCGGTGTAGTAGCTGTAATTGATTTACTTTTAATCTTATTCGGATTTTGATTTTTGGAAAAACAATGTCGGGGAAAGCGGAGGTGCCCGAGAAATCAGGCTGCGACGAAGAAGGCAAAAGTAGCAAGATCGAGAAGACACCTAGCAAAAAGGTGCCGACACGAAGCCATCAAAACCAACGACGAGAAGGAAGTCGAAGCATCTCATGCATCTGAGTATGTGTCTACAAATCTTTGCTCGACCGCAAGTCACTACTATTAGGGTTTATGATATATTGTCTCATTGTTACAGTAAAACAGAATCAATTGATCTTTAAAAAATTATTCGACCGCCATTATTCGTATTCCATTTGTCATTTCTTCAACGACTTGACTACCATCATTCCTTTTCAATTTAATTGTTGTCTTTTATATTGTTATTGTAAACTTCTGATTTTAATTTTTGAAAATAACAATGTCAGGAAAGAAGAGGTACCTGAGAAATCAGCTCCCACTAAGAAGGCTAAAGTGGCCGCATCAGAGAAGCCACAGAGCAAAAAGGTGCCGACAGAGAACTTGCCAAAGCCGACTAAGAAGATGCAGACCGAAAAGCTTTCAAATCCTACAGCTGAAAAGGCGACGAAGGTGCCTACAGAGAGTCTACGCCAGGCAACACCTGCTCTTTCAAAAAAGGTGCCAGTGAAGGAAAGTAAGGTGCCTACTGAAAAGGTCCTTAAGCCACCAGCAGCAGTACCAAAGGAGCAGGCTGCGAATGTTCCGATCCAGCAAAGTAAAAAAGAAACCAATGTGCCCAGGAAGAAGGCAGCAGAAAAGCCGTCGCATGATGTTCCAGTGTTGTTGAAGGAGCAATCGGTGCCCATTGAGAAGCAAGCAAGTGCACCTCCTCAAAAGGCAGCAACTGTGCCAACGTCAAAGGCAGCGACTAAGCAATCAAAATCGGTTGCAAAGGAGACAAAAGAAGAGGTGCCCAAAAAAGTTACTGTAACAAAGGGTCAGACCCCGAAAACAGCAACGGCCAAATCTGCAGAGTTGGTGACAGAAGAGGTGGCAAAGAAGGTGCCCAAACAAAAGATGGCGGAGAAGGTTGTACCAAAAAAGAAAGTTTCAGCGGCAAAAGAGCCAATAGCAGAAAAGCTAGTAAGCAAGAAAGAGAGCGTGAAGGTGTACGAAAAAGAAACCGACAAACGCGGTGCCAAAAAAGGTGGCGAGAAACAAAGAAACCAAGACGAGTAAAAAAAGAGACCTAGAGATAAGCCCATGTCATCCGAAGATGAAAGTGATAGAGATTATGAGGTTTCGGATGACTCGAGCGTCAGCTCCAAAATGTCGAAGAGGGCTAAAACAGAGAAGAGACCAGCCAAGACGGTGGTGAAGGCTGAAAAAGAAGAGGTCTTAAAAAAGTATGTGTCTTTCTAGTGGCCAAAACTTGTATGTTTAAAGTTTCAGTTTCAGTTTCATTGTTACAGTAACACCTATACTGTAACATTTTTATGCTGTTTAAGTGCTACCGTAATGATGTCTTTGTAACATTGTCGATTATACTTGTTTGTTAATTGATCTTAGAAGGAAATTAATTTTCCATTAAAAAATTAGCTTGTTGATGTTCTTCTTGTTATTGTTGTTGTTTGTGTCGATTATACTGATTCGTAATAAATTTATCCTAACTGTTTTGCTCGAAGTGAGTAATTGATTTTCTGCGTTCTAGTTTTTCGATTCAAAATTAGGGTTAATAATTTGTAATAAATGAGCAATTAATGTGTGTTACCGTTCTCCTTTCTCGATTTATTTGTTCGTCGTGTTGATTTGTTTAAAGTTTGAGTGTTACGATGACTTTTTTTGTATCCTTGTTTTGTTGCTTTCTTCTTGCTTTGGTTTGTTGGCATAAAATAGTGTCACACTGCTTTTTTAGCGGTGGTGCTAATTTACACTTCCTTAATACAGTAGGATAAATACCCAACTAAGTGCAGGGCCCAGTCGTTGGTTGATGTTATGAGCAAGTTTACCACATTATTACCCTTCACCGGCAGTAAAAATTGGTTTTAGAGGACTATTGAAGATGAATATATCAGTAGTCCCTTCCGGGCTAACAGACTTGCTTGTTGAGGCTTTTGATTGCGACAGTTTGAAGGTTCATGTAACTGAAACAGAGGAGTTTGTCTTTGTCACGGTATGATGTTCATGACCTATTTTTACTGCCGGTGAAGGGTAATAATGTGGTGCGACCGCGATCGGTCGCGGATCCCATCTTGAGGACACCGAGTTAAAAAACAAATGGAGAAGGAAGTTCAACATCTCTGACCTGAGAACATCAAGCTAGATTTGGTGACTAGTTGGTTTAAGAATAACAAGGGTGCCTGCGGTGATGAGTTCAAGCAGATGTTCGTTCTTTATGCGCTCTCCACTTTTTTAGCGCCGACTCCAAATTATTCTGTTGATTTTAGACTGTTGAAGGCTGTGGATGATGTTGAAAAAATAAAAGGTTTTAATTGGTCAAAGTATGTCTATGAGAAGGTAGTAGAGGGTGTCAAGGGGTTGAAGACAGGAACGGTTAAGTGTCTTTGTGGGTGTATTGTGTGTCTGCTTTGTTGGCCTACATTCACCGGTTTGAGTTCCATGGCGAGGTACAACCAACTGACTTACCTCTGATACAGCATTGGACAGATGAAAGTCTTTCAAAAAGAGTCAAAGACGAAGGAAAGATTGGTTGTCTAGGAGCTAATGAGATGTCAGAAACTGTCTATCCTATTTGCCTTGGCAAGGGATCCCCAGCTGAAGGTAATGTGGCACTGTCAGTGTAATATCGTCACCGTAATATGGTCAGCGTGATATCGTTCGCATTGTAATGGCTTTTCTTGTAATAATATTATTGTTACCTTACTATATTGTTAATTATTAATATTAATTACTAATTACTAATATGTTTTTGTAAATAGGATGGGCGAGAATCGATGAAGGTGAGGATGACGAGCCAGTTTTTCTTAAGAGTAGTGAGGGAAGGGAGTACATCTTGATGGAGAAGCTTCCTGGCATTGAAACAGATGCCGAGTTGAAGGAAAAAGCTGTTGATGTGAGTTGTTTTTATAAATTTAATTGTCTGCAATTGTTACAACTCCCAAATCTGGTATCTAATTCATTTCTTTCTTTTTGGTTTATTGACTTAGGAGACCCGACCGATGTTCTTTGATGTATAGAAGGGATTCCAACCTTGTTCACGAGAGATTTGCTCACGATCGAAGGTTTTCGAATCAAAGCGAAAAGAAATCACCATTAAAGCCTGAATACCTTAAATATGCCGAAGATGTTGTGCGAAAGGTGAATCGTTGAAAGAGGAGGGCGAATGACTTCCCGGTATATACAAGGTCCAAAGTCTGTAGGAAGTTGGAACCATTTCCAACAGAGAAAAGTCCTAGGACGAGTTAAGTCGAGAATCCTGGTAAAGGAAGTATTGAGCGGTTTAAGTGAGCAACATCATGAAGAAGATGATGAAGAGGATGAGGAGGTTCATGACGAGGACAGGCAAGATGAGATGGAGGACGGAGTGGAAAGTGACGATGAGGACGGGGACCGATGATGGCAACGATGATGACGGGACCGATGATGGCAACGATGATGACGGGACTGATGATGCAGAGGATGATGATGAGGACGGGGATGACGATGGCGGCGATGTTGAGAGTCGTCTTAAAAACAAGAGGCTTCAAGAGGGTGGCACGGACATAGATAACGATGAAGAAAGTGCCAATGAGGAGGAAGACGATGAAGAGGATGAAAAGGAAAAGGAGGATGAAGAGGAAGAAGACCAAGAGGACAAAGAGGAGGATGTAAAGGATGCTGAAAGCCAATCTGGTGAAGGTAATAGATCGAGTAATGATTGTTCTTTGTTATTACTTTTAGTTATACTTTTACAATAACACTGTTACTGTAATATTTTATATATATTAATAGTTAGTAATATAATATTCAATTACTTACTTGTGATGCAGATGAAGAGGATGATGCAGAGGAAAAGGATGATGCAGATGAAGACGATGATGCAGATGAGGAGGATGAATCTGGCAAAGGTCAAGAGGATGACGGAGATGAAGAGGAGGAGGATGATAAAGAAGAAGAAAATGAAGACGACAAAGAGGGGAGTGGCGAGGATGATGAAGATGCATCTGATGAAGGTAATATAGTAACAATACTACAATAATCTAATCACTTGCACTAACACTGTTACATGATCGCTGTTATAGAGTTTTCATTTTACAAATAATTACTAATAATCAATTACTTTCCTTTTAGATGAAAACGATGATCTTTGATGAATATGATGCGTCGGGCGGGGTGACAAAACAACTAGCGAGCGGAAGATGAATCGGTGAAGGTAATAGTGTAATCTTTGTTATAGCCTTTCATTCTTGGGTGCTTTTTTAACAAACAATTTAGTAATATATTTTCATTCATTATCGCTACCTGAGATGACAAGGCAGAGGCCGAAGGTGATGCATCGAGCCACTGAAGATAACCCAACTAGTGAGGCGGTGAAGAGGCATCTCTGAAGGTAATTGAGGAATCTATTTAAACTCGTTGTATTAGCGATGTAACACTTAGCATTAATCTTTATTCAGAAACATCGTTATAGTAACAATGTTCTTGTGACGTAGTTTTAATGAAGTTTACAGATTTATTTATTGTGCCTTTTTTGGTTCAAAGAAAAATTGTTAATATATATTGAATCCAATTACGTGACACGAGATGACGAGGAAGAGGCGGAAGTTGATGAATCGGCAAGCTCGAAGACAACCTGACCAATGAGGCGGTGAAGAAGGATCTCCGAAGGTAATAGAGAAATCTATTTGCACTCGTTGTATTAGCGATGTAACATCGTTAGCACTTTGTTTTTGTAACACTTTATTATAGTAACGCTTATTCTTATTCGTGTCGTAGTTTTATCGAAGTTTGTGATATATATATATTCAATTATCTCTGCAGAGGATGACAACGAAGAGGCCGAAGATGATGCATCGGGGGCAAGTCAAGAGAACCAACGATCGAGGCGGTGAAGAAGGATCTTCGAAGGTAAATTTTCTGATAACTGCTTGTTAGTATAACTATGAGGCATTGTTGGTCCGAAAAACATTAGTAATTTATATTCAATTCAATTAATTGTACCCACAGATAACAAGGAAGAGGCCGATGATGATGCATCGAGGCCAGGTTGTTGACCAACCAACCAGTGAGGGAAATGAAAAGGAAGATGACGATAAAGATGAAGAGGATGATGGGAATGAAAAACCAGATGAAGAGAATGATGATGATAAAGATGAAGACAATGCTGGCGATAAAAACGAAGATAACAGTAAGGAGGATGAAGCAACTGGTAATGAAGACGCCGATGGGAATGATGAAAAAGGCGAGGAAGGAGAAAAACCCAGTGAGGCTGATGATGAGACAGTTGGCGACGAAGAACCAATAACTACTCAGTGCAGTCAGGTAGCAGAAGATGACGACGATGATGAAGTTGATATTGTCGATGATTGCAGTGATGAGATCCTGTATGACAATTACGACGAAGATACTGGCGACCACTATTTGTTACATGTCGAAACAACTGAAGACTGGATGCGCGTGATGGATCCTCGCTACGGCTGCACAATCGAATGTGGCCTACCAGCTCCGGATCTAACACTTGTGTCCAAGAGTATGATAAAACACAAGGAGATAATGGCGCCTATTCTTGAAGTTAGGAAAGAAACAATTGACTATTGTTTTATCGACGATGACGAGAACCTCTCAGATACGTGAGTACTTTATTTACTCTTGCACTGTGATAAACAAAACGTTTTACTTTGCAAGTGAATACTGTTTCAACTGAATAGTTATTACTGTTAAACTGTTACTCTATTAAAAGGTGTTCTGACTATTACATCTCATTGTCCAACAGGGAAAGGCTTGTCTCGTATGGGAAGTATCACTTCATTCCAAGGGAAGATTTAACTTCATTGGCTCCTGGTGAGCTTATTTATATAATGGTCACTGAATGTTGGTCAATGTTGCTCAATGACCTCATCTCCAGAAAGGTAGCAAGTGATACACCATTGAGGATCTTCATGGGCTTGGGTCAATCTGTATGTTACTGTAATAAATAAATTTTTATTCTTATTGATTTTGTGTTTCTATAATGTTTATTGACTTTGTATTTATATTTATTTTTGTAGGACGCATTAGCAACTATGTCTGTTGGAAAACCCATTCAAAACAGACATTTAGAAAGTGAAGTTTTCTTTGTCCTTCACTGAGTGGATCAAATACAACAAGAGTCCACTTTGAATTTCGATTTGTGATATGGTAAACCACATTCTTTGTTAATATTTTTTTTTATTCTTATATAAGTAGAGTGTATAGAAATTCTGTTTAGCAATGATATATATCGCTTAATTGCGAGATATTCATTCCACTCATTACGGAGGACCACTTTTTCGTGCTTGCATAAATTTCATGTCGAAAATCGTTGACTACCTAGACAACAAACCCTTATATGCCAGATCCCGAAAAGCAAAAATGGCAAGAAATGCGGTAAGTTTCTCTACTTACAGTGACAATGTTATACCTTTAAATTTCCATTAATAAATTTGGCAATCATAGTTACAGTAACATAGATACAGTAACAGTATTACTTTTTGTGCAGGCAAATATCATGGGGAAAATGTTGTTAGAAATGCAAATTGCAAAAGGCTCCAAAGTGGAAAGTTTCCCACTTAAGAATGTGAAATTTAAATGGCAGAGCATTGCAAAAAACGTGGATTGTGGGGTTTTCATGATGATGCACATGGCTTTCTACACGGGAAGGTTTTTGACTCGAGTGGGGATGAACGGAAAAGAATGTTGTACCGTGCTGAAATATGTGCAATACTTGTTCTTAGCGACTTGAATCAAGTACGAAAAGAGGTGCAAGGGAGGATATCAAAATTCAGGAATGAAAGGGAACAGCTGAAGGAAAAGCTGCTGCAAAAAAGAAGGCTGGAAGAGAAGAAGGAAAAAAAGGAAGAGGAAAAAAAGGAAGAGGAAAAAACAAAGAAGCCACAGGAAAAACAAAAAGGGGAAGAGCCCAAACAGCCGAGGGTGAAGTCGGTTGCTTACAAGCATTCTCCTAGAGCAATTGGTGAAGATGAGGAGATAATATTTAAATTTCATAAAGATGATGTTATGGGATGTTCTCTAGGTGACGGTGAAATTGACGGTGATATATTCCTAGTCTCTGAATTTATGAGAGCAAATCAAAAGCTCGCTTTGTCAAAGACAACTAATACGAGAAGGCACGTTCTTGATTATGCGTTTATGGATGATATCGACTTCCACAAAAGGTAAAATACTTGTTATTCTTGTGAAAATTGTTTTGTGACACTTTTAGTAAAACTGGTTTTTAAACACTTTGTTTATGTTACACTCATTTTGCGAAAACTCTTGAGTAATCGACTCTTATGGTTGAAAACGGTGAGATCCCGGCTGCGTTTGGAGACAACAGGAGGTTGACAAGAGCGATATACTCTCACTACGTCCTAGGAGTCACACAAATTGGATGGTGTTTGAATCTTTGGTCTCTACTCTTGAATTATGTCGAGAAAAAGAAAAGAGGCACAAGGGCGCAGGCCAACCATTTACTTAGGACTAGGTCACATGGTAAGTTGCATCGGTGTTAAATGTCCGCATACTGTTCAAGAACATATGATTCTTTTACAAGGGAAATCTAACCCTTACATTTTTTTTTTTTAAAAACTACAGCATGCTCTACTGGTTTGTGATGCGGGAGGATAGTGAACGATCGATATAAAGAACGAGTTGTTTGAAATTTGGGATAATTTCATCAACGCGAGCAAGGCAAATTACAGACTTGATGCCGAACTTATTTTTATACCTTGTTTGGGTGGCTATCACTACTTCTGTGTGTGTATTAATTTCCTCAACAAAGAGATTAGTGTGATCGACAGTCAATCGTATGCTAATTGGGAGTCTTCATTCACTTACGACATCGTAATGGCGGATAAGTCCCCCGAGTTGTCGAATTGTATGTTTACGATTTGATTTGATTTGATGTTACGATGAATCACGTATATCGTAACGTTATTATGTTGTTTGAGTGTTCTTTATTACACCTATCTTTGTAACATTGTTGATTTACTGATTTCTTAGTTGATAGTAAAAGGAAATTAATGTTACATTTTCGATGGGCGGTTGCATGAGTGACTACCGGACACAAAGGGCGACGTGAGGGTAAGCTGAAATGCTCCGCTATCCTGTGGTAAATGTGAAGTTTAAATGGCGAAACGGGCTTCCGTATTTGAAGAGTCACCTGTATCACTATGACAGCCGTCTCCAATTTTTGGGATATGCAAACAAGTCTTCTTTGCTCAACAACACATTTTATCGGCGGGCATGTGCTTCCCAAATTGCTGCATGTTTGCTCATGGCTGACATCAACAAAATACGGGCTGAATTGTTGGACGCTGTTGAAATCTTCAAAAAATCAAAGAAAACAATCTGGCCAGATATAGCTGCAAGGAGGGAAGCGGCTAGAATGCTCAAAGGGAAGGCAACGGAAGATGAATTGGCAGACAAAGAACCACCGATTGAGAATGAACCGAAGCCACTCAACACCGAAATGCCTGTACTTCGTTTTAAAGTGAAAATCAAGTGATGTACTCTAAAACAATGTTACTTTAACAACGTAATAGTGGCTGTCATAGACAGTGGAACATATTTTCGAATATTTTGGAATATATTACAAATAAGTTTATTCTTTATGTGATAACTTATTATATGCGAGAATTCATTAACTATGTTATCAGAATAAAGTGATGTGTGATTTCAAGAGTGAAAAGAGAAAACATAATTTGACGTTTTGAATTCTTCACTCTTGCAGCTGTTATAACTGCACTTCATAGGGAATACGAAACATGGGTTGGATAAGTTTCATGTCTGATTTTGTCTGTTGGAATTCAAAAATTAACTGTTTGTTTAAAGCATTTAATTTTGAAAACAGTTTTTAAAATGTTAAGTGTTTTTTTTTTAAACAAAAAAAGTCGAGACAAAATGAAAATAATGTTACTGTAACACTGTGATAGTAATAAATGAAAATTATAATAAAAGATTTTGACGCTTAGAATTCTCCACTCTGTAGCATTTATAACTGGACTTAATTATGGGGAACATGCACGTGGTTAACATCAATCATCATTTAAAAACAGTTTTCAAAGCAGTTAATAAAAGTGGTTTTTAAAGCAGTTAATTTTTTTTTTTTAAAAATAACTGTTTTGTTTTTCACAATTATCTATAAATAATGTCATTGTAAAAAAGCACAATTATGTTACTGTAACAGACGGTTTTGACGCTTTGAATTCTACAATCTGCAGCAGTTATCTTTCTAAAACAGTTTTGCACTTTGTTCAAAGTGACGTGTTTCAAGGCAGTTATTTTTTTTTTTTTTTTTTTTTTAAAACTGTTCTGTTTTTTTCAATTATCTATAAATAATCTCATTTTCATTCAACATTTACACTTCATTTTCTAAACAAAAAAAATAAGCCAAGACAAATTCAAAGGTTTTTCATGTCTAATTTTTTTTAAATCTTTTGTAATATTAAAAACCTTGCTCTAATTGAGGGAAAACAGTTTCTGTTTGTTTATAAATAGATTTTGTTTTCTCTAATTTAGGGAAAACAGTTTTTTTTTCTGTTTTAATAGGTTTTTTTTTTTTTTTGTTGCAGCAAGAGAAAAATGGAACGAATTCAAAGGAAACTAGAAGACACAAAGTTTGAACTGGAAGAAATGACAAGGCATAGAGATTCATTACTTGAGCAGGTTATATCATCTGATAGTAAGGTAATAGAAATGGTGGAACGAGTACAAGTGCTTGAAAATGACTTGAAAAATGAAGCTCATATCAAGTTTCGATGGCGGAAAACAAGTGTATTGGGAAACTTGACTAGAAGAAAATAAGTGAAGAAGTACACTGAAACCGATTTAGACCATCAATTTCTCCTTGGTGTTACAGCTCTTAGGGAGTCATATGCTAAATTCAACCCTTCGATTAACAGGAAGTGGCCTCTTGTTGTCGAAGCTATTGAAGAGATGGAAGGTTACGGGAATAATCCGAAAAGGGAGTTGCTAGAGGGCGAAAGCGTGTTCATTCTCCTCCTGTGAATAAACGACTAAGAAGGGAGTAAAAGATTTAATATTTCCTTTACTGTTGCAAGTTTATGCTTAGTGTGACACGGCTTATATTTAAGTTAACTACTTATTGTTTCTAAGTGTTTCGTTTGTAATCGTGTTTGTAACACTTGTTTTTAATGAATGACATCTTAATTCGGTTAATTGACCAATTTACTAGTTGAATTGTGGTATATTAAATTGAACAACGATTATGTAACTATGTTTAAAATTGTCAAAAAACGCTCCTAAAACGGGACGGAAAAGGGTTTAGGGTTGGATTAGGCGCACGCGCCGCGGCCGCCTAATCCAACCCTAAACCCTTTTCCTTAAACAAAGGTTGTTCGTAGTACAACAAAGTGTTACAAGATAAAACCAAAACTAAACCCTAGGGAAGGACGGGTGATACCTGTCGTGGACGGGATTTAAATTTGGGGAAAAACGCTCCTAAAACGGGACGGAAAAGGGGTTAGGGTTGGATTAGGCGGCGGAGCCGCCTAATCCAACCCTAAACCCTTTTCCTTAAACAAAGGTTGTTACAGTAAAACCAAAACTAAACCCTAGGGAAGGACGGGTGATACCCTGTCGTGGACGGGATTTAAATTTGGGGAAAAACGCTCCTAAAACGGGACGGAAAAGGGTTTAGGGTTGGATTAGGCGGCGCTTCGGCGGAGCCGCCTAATCCAACCCTAAACCCTTTTCCTTTAAAAATCGTGGTGCGAAAAAACCAAAACTAAACCCTAAGGAAGGACGGGTGATACGCTGTCGTGGACGGGATTTAAATTTGGGGAAAATAGCTCCTAAAACGGGACGGAAAAGGGTTTAGGGTTGGATTAGGCGGCACCGCGTACCGGAGCCGCCTAATCCAACCCTAAACCCTTTTCCTTAAACAAAGGTTGTTACAGTAAAACCAAAACTAAACCCTAGGGAAGGACGGGTGATACCCTGTCGTGGACGGGATTTAAATTTGGGGAAAAACGCTTCTAAAACGGGACGGAAAAGGGTTTAGGGTTGGATTAGGCGCACCGCTTCATGAGCCGCCTAGTCCAACCCTAAACCCTTTTCCTTTAAAAATCGTGGTGCGAAAAAACCAAAACTAAACCCTAGGGAAGGACGGGTGATACCTGTCGTGGACGGGATTTAAATTTGGGGAAAAACGCTCCTAAAACGGGACGGAAAAGGGTTTAGGGTTGGATTAGGCGCACCACCGCCTAATCCAACCCTAAACCCTTTTCCTTAATTAAACAAAGGTTGTTACTGATAAAACCAAAACTAAACCCTAGGGAGGGACGGGTGATACCTGTCGTGGGACGGGATTTAAATTTGGGGAAAAACGCTCCTAAACGGGACGGAAAAAGGTTTAGGGTTGGATTAGGGCGGGCCGCCGCGGAGCCGCCTAATCCAACCCTAAACCCTTTTCCTTAAACAAAGGTTGTTCGTAGTACAACAAGTGTTACAAAGGTAAAACCAAAACTAAACCCTAGGGAAGGACGGGTGATACCCTGGCGTGGACGGGATTTAAATTTGGGGAAAAACGCTCCTAAAACGGGACGGAAAAGGGTTTAGGGTTGGATTAGGCGGAACCGCTTCGCGGAGCCGCCTAATCCAACCCTAAACGCTTTTCCTTAAACAAAGGTTGTTCGTAGTACAACAGTGTTACAGTAAAACCAAAACTAAACCCTAGGGACGGACGGGTGATACCCTGTCGTGGACGGGATTTAAATTTGGGGAAAAACGCTCCTAAAACGGGACGGAAAAGGGTTTAGGGTTGGATTAGGCGGCACCGCTTCGCGGAGCCGCCTAATCCAACCCTAAACCCTTTTCCTTTAAAAATCGTGGTGCGAAAAAACCAAAACTAAACCCTAGGGAAGGACGGGTGATACGCTGTCGTGGACGGGATTTAAATTTGGGGAAAATAGCTCCTAAAACGGGACGGAAAAGGGTTTAGGGTTGGATTAGGCGGCACCGCGTACCGGAGCCGCCTAATCCAACCCTAAACCCTTTTCCTTAAACAAAGGTTGTTCTGAAAAAACCAAAACTAAACCCTAGGGAAGGACGGGTGATACCCTGTCGTGGACGGGATTTAAATTTGGGGAAAAACGCTTCTAAAACGGGACGGAAAAGGGTTTAGGGTTGGATTAGGCGGCACCGCTTCGCGGAGCCGCCTAGTCCAACCCTAAACCATTTTCCTTTAAAAATCGTGGTGCGAAAAAACAAAAACTAAACCCTAGGGAAGGACGGGTAATACCCTGTCGTGGACGGGATTTAAATTTGGGGAAAACGCTCCTAAAACGGGACGGAAAAGGGTTTAGGGTTGGATTAGGCGCACCGCGGCGGAGCCGCCTAATCCAACCCTAAACCCTTTTCCTTAAAAAAGGTTGTTACAAGAAAAACCAAAACTAAACCCTAGGGAAGGACGGGTGATACTGTCGTGGACGAGATTTAAATTTGGGGAAAAACGCTCCTAAAACGGGAAGGAAAAGGGTTTAGGGTTGGATTAGGCGGGCCGTCGCGGAGCCGCCTAGTCCAACCCTAAACCCTTTTCCTTTAAAAATCGTGGTGCGAAAAAACCAAAACTAAACCCTAGGGAAGGACGGGTGATACCTGTCGTGGACGGGATTTAAATTTGGGGAAAACGCTCCTAAAACGGGACGGAAAAGGGTTTAGGGTTGGATTAGGCGGCACCGCGGCGAGCCGCCTAATCCAACCCTAAACCCTTTTCCTTAAACAAAAGTTGTTCTGATAAAACCAAAACTAAACCCTAGGGAAGGACGGGTGATACCTGTCGTGGACGGGATTTAAATTTGGGGAAAAACGCTCCTAAAATGGGACGGAAAAGGGTTTAGGGTTGGATTAGGCGGCACCGCTTCGCGGAGCCGCCTAATCCAACCCTAAACCCTTTTCCTTTAAAAATCGTGGTGCGAAAAAACCAAAACTAAACCCTAGGGAAGGACGGGTGATACCCTGTCGTGGACGGGATTTAAATTTGGGGAAAAACGCTCCTAAAACGGGACGGAAAAGGGTTTATGGTTGGATTAGGCGGCTCCGCCGCCTAATCCAACCCTAAACCCTTTTCCTTAATTAAACAAAGGTTGTTACAGTAAAACCAAAACTAAACCCTAGGGAGGGACGGGTGATACCCTGTCGTGGACGGGATTTAAATTTGGGGAAAAACGCTCCTAAAACGGGACGGAAAAGGGTTTAGGGTTGGATTAGGCGGGCCGCCGCGGAGCCGCCTAATCCAACCCTAAACCCTTTTCCTTAAACAAAGGTTGTTCGTAGTACAACAAGTGTTACGATAAAACCAAAACTAAACCCTAGGGAAGGACGGGTGATACCCGGTCGTGGACGGGATTTAAATTTGGGGAAAACGCTCCTAAAACGGGACGGAAAAGGGTTTAGGGTTGGATTAGGCGGGCAGCCGCGGAGCCGCCTAATCCAACCCTAAACGCTTTTCCTTAAACAAAGGTTGTTCGTAGTACAACAAGGTGTTACAAATAAAACCAAAACTAAACCCTAGGGACGGACGGGTGATACCCTGTCGTGGACGGGATTTAAATTTGGGGAAAACGCTCCTAAAAAGGGACGGAAAAGGGTTTAGGGTTGGATTAGGCGGCACCGCTTCGCGGAGCCGCCTAATCCAACCCTAAACCCTTTTCCTTAAACAAAGGTTGTTACAGTAAAACCAAAACTAAACCCTAGGGAAGGACGGGTGATACCCTGTCGTGGACGGGATTTAAATTTGGGGAAAAACGCTCCTAAAACGGGACGGAAAAGGGTTTAGAGTTTGATTAGGCGGCACCGCTTCGCGGAGCCGCCTAATCCAACCCTAAACCCTTTTCCTTAAACAAAGGAGGTTGTTACAGTAAAACCAAAACTAAACCCTAGGGAAGGACGGGTGATACCCTGTCGTGGACGGGATTTAAATTTTGGGAAAAACGCTCCTAAAACGGGACGGAAAAGGGTTTAGGGTTGGATTAGGCGGCACCGCTTCGCGGAGCCGCCTAATCCAACCCTAAACCCTTTTCCTTAAACAAAACAAATCGTATAACAAATTGTATAATATGTTATTGTAAAACTTAGGAAATATGCTCCTAAAACGGGACGGAAAATGGTCCTAAAACAATATGTATTCTTTGTATAAAATGTTGTAAGTCTTTGTATAAAATGTTAACTATGATGTAGGAAAATCGAATGACTTTTTATTGTGACATGTTATTTCCACAGACAAGACACAATTCTACTTTTTATTTTTCTTGTGACATATTATTGTCACAAAGAACACAAAATCCTACTAATTATTGCTAAGGTCACAATGTTCTTTGTAACATCATAACAAAGATATCAAACTTTTTCTTTTTAGTCGCTTTTCTCAAGCAGTTACTACATTAGCTATGCGAAGAGGGCATGTTCTCGTCGTGGGTAACTCTTTCTTTGCGGTATGCACATAGCCTCTTTGGCTTGGCTGCTTTTTCAATGGCCTGTTGTTTAGCCGACTTCAATCTTTTCCTTTGCCCTTGTTGCGTGCTTGTTCCGGAGGGTGGATAGTGACTTGACGACGAGTGCAGCCCAACAAAGATCTCCATCTCTTGGTCTTTTGTAAGCGGTTCAATACATAACTTCTGCCGGAACTCAACTAGGAGGGATGCTAACTCTTCCGTGTGTTCAACAGGTAAAGTTTTGAGAACACCAACTATCCGACGGAACTCGACCATACGTTGCACAAATGATGTTATCGACGTAGCCATATATGAATCCTCAATGACATTCCCATTCGAATCAAGCTCGGAAGTAAAAACAAAGAAAGTTCTTTTGTTTATCATGGTGACAATGTTCTTGTAAGAAATTATGGTTACAATGTTATCAGAAAAACAATTCGTAACAAGTCAAAATCCATTGTAATAATGTTTTCGAATCAAACCTGTTCGCTGCGTGTGTGTTATTTAGCCAACGATCTACAATGTACTTGCTTGGTATTCGCCCAATTCCTTTGCCCTTGTACACCCACAAAATATGCCTGCAGAGTAATCCAATTCTTTCGAACAGTTTACACTCGCATACCGCATCTCGTGCTTCTAAGGTCCAACCTCACCTTGAAAATTACGTCTGTCTCAAAGATCGATTACATGAATTATGCGCACATGCTCCTCCTTCTCAAAGTCATCAACACCACATGAATCGGCCGCCATTACTTCTTTTTGGAACACCTTGAACACAGCATGTGTGTATATAATAGCGCCATGCTTTTCTATAGGTAATTCTGTCTTAAGCTCGGGGAATGAGTGGTCATTTGTTATAATCATCGCACCTTCGTGTATAGCGCTGCTGGTCCATAGCAGTTTGGAACCTGGTTTTAATGCAACAAGGATTCGACAACAAATTATTTATGTAACAATGAAACAATGGTATTGTAACATACACTGTTCCTGCAATCGTAAGGAATGAAAAAGAGTTGTTTACCTCATCCAAAATTCGACCAATGTACCAAAGTGATTCTCATAGCGCTTGAAAAACGAATTTGTACTTTTCGATCGTTGTGTTGTTCTTAATATGCAGCCCAAGGCAAGGTCACGATGGTAGGCATGAATCCAATGGTGTCCGCGTCGAACATTGTAGTCAACCAATCATTATCTTCCACTCGAAATCTGAAATGACCTTCGCCACTTCTCTTCGAACTCCGACGGCTCCATATCGGGTCCCAAACAACAGCGTTGAAGCGAGCAAGGAAGTCCGTGTCTCTGCAGAGTCTTTGAACCAACTTTGTCCGTGATCTTTTGTGTAATATGCCACATACAATAACGATGCCTAGTTGTCTTGAAAATGAAGGAAAGCCTGTTGTATGCCAGGCATAATGAAACAAACAAGTCGAACGTGATATTGACCAGTGATAGGGAAAGAGCAAGTGAGTAAATTATATGTTAGTAAATTAGTTACTGGTGACATTCTTATTGAATAACCTTGTAAAAGAGGAAGAGATGGAACAGTGGTAGTTGGAGTCAGAAAGTTGGGGTACAATAATCTTAAGTAAGTCTCATTCTGATAACATTGTCACACTATTACCTTCTTTATGCCAGGGCATTGATCCGTGATCATGAATCGTGGCTCTTTTTGTCCCATGGCGGTCAAGAAATGAAAGGTCCATTGGAAGGAGATGTCATCCTCGTGTAACAGGAGACAACCGCAAAAACAACACCGACTTTTCGTGGTGATTAACACTTGTGAATGGTGTAAAAACCATATCATACTTGTTGGTTCCGTAAGTAGGGTCGAAGCTAACAACATCCCCAAAGAATGAGTAGTTTCTAATACATGTAGCATCAGCCCAAAAGAACTTTGTTAGACGGTTTTGCGGATCAACATCATAGGCGAAGTAGAGAACGGGGTTGGGTTGCTTTGAGTTTCTCGAGTCGATCGATGAAAAGGTCAGCATCTCTTAACCCAATGTAGCACTTGATATCTCTTTGAAAGTTCTTAAAATCTATCAATGTAGCACCGATATTTTCATACCCATTGACAAGTTCCTTAACCTGTCTAAAGGTCAATCCAGCGCCAATATTCAACTTGGAGTTGTCCAAGATAAGCGTCTTCGGAACATATCAAGGATCGTGAAATCTTATCGAGATCTCTGTTACTGCATGACGAGAGGTGAGACGATGATTGTGGACTTTAAAACTCGTCAATCATATTTGGGCCATCAAGGCCATGTAGAAGGGCAAATCGACGTATGCTCGGCATCCAATTCTTGTGATTTTAACTCGTCGTGTAATCGTACTATTTGTGGACGAACAATTACCCATATTCTCATCATCCTTGGTTCCGGGACGCTTTTTCGGTTTAGATTCCCCGAACCCTTGACGGTTGCGGACTACGAATTTTTGGTGTGCAACACCACCTCGTAGTGTTTTCGTGATCGTGCTTCCGAGGGGTAAATCCGCATGCCCGAGCATAAACCTCGTAGAACTTGATTCCAGCCTCAAGGGAGGCGAAAACTGCACCAATGGTAGATCTAAACTTGTGCTCAACCACACGCATCCAGCGCTCACCTCCATTAGGCGTGTGAGACAGAACAAGCTGATTATTTGGTTGAGGATTGGGTTGCTCTTGGACAATTGGCGTAGAATGGGGTTGAGTGACAGAACTTGAGTCTGTAATACAAAAAGGAAAATACGAGTATTAGTGCCTTGAAATACAACGGTGGTATTACAAAGAGTAACATTGTTACTGATAATAAAAGAGGACATCCGAAGTGGTACAAAGATATGTTATATGTGAAATGGAAAATGAATATATGTGATTGTGTTACTGATAACATTGATATTGTAACAAAGTCGAGCACTGTAAGCATTGACAGTAACAGAATATACGATACAATGGGACGGGGAATATACAAAACAGAGGAAAAGAGGTCAAATATAATGAAATTTGACCGAATTTGAAATGGAAAATGAATATATGTGATTGTGTTACAAAGATAACATTGATATTGTAACAAAGCCGAGCCTGTAAGCATTGACAGCAGTAACATGAATATACGGCATAAATGGGACAGGAATATACAAAACAGAAAAAGAGGTCAAATATAATGAAATTTGACCGAATTTGAACGTGGAAATCAACAAAGACGAGGATATTTGACCTAATATTTAAGAGAAAAGCAAGTAAGAGTATAATCAAAGGAAAGGATCAGTAAATTGAAGTATAAGTGAACGAATTTCATTAAAATTGAAGCAAACATAAAATCGATTAACCTAAAAAACGAAAAGCAAAGAATAAAGACAAATATAATCAAAATTGACGGAATGTAACGATAAAGCAACTAATGAATGTTACAAGAATAAGATGTGAGATGCTACAATGTGGTGACATTAGCATTGACAAAGAGAACAGGAATATTCACACAGGTGGAACAAGAGAGAAGAGTTGAAAAGCAAAGGAGTGTTGAAAATGTTTTGCAAAATTAATATCGTAGCAAACGTATTGCTAATTTCAACGGGAAAACCAAGGACGATTTTAATCTACGGAAAGAATAAAGCAAATTTGCAGAGAAAGACGATTACAAATCAAATTAGCTCGAATTTGACGGATAACAACACCGATGATAATGAAAGCAAAGGATAAAGCGAAATTGCAAATTCAAGAAAGAAAACAACGATTATAATCAAATCCGATCTAATTTGACGGAGAAAACTAGGACGATTAGAAGCAAAGCAAAGGAAAAAGCGAATTTGCAGCAAAAACATAGATTATAATCAAATTCGATCAAATATGACGGAAAACAACAACGATTATCATGAAAGCAAAGGATAAAGCGAAATTGCAAATTCAAGAGAGAAAACAACGATTCTAATCAAATTTGACAGGAAAAACAATAACGATTATAATCAAAGAAAAGGATTACCTGCGCGCAAACTATTTTCAGTAGAAGCGGCATCCATAGGAGTATCAACCATCAAGCAAAAACTGAGAACGATTGAACTGTAGAAATAATTGAATGATGAATTGAAAAGTAAAATTATTTGTGTATATTTTTTCTTTGGATTTGTTTTATGCGGAAAACGAAGAAAAACAGAGGGAAATTCGTAGAGAGAGAAAAAGTGTGAATGAAGAGAGAGAAAGTGAAAGCAGTAATTGTAAGGTTAGTTAGCGTGAAATCGAGCCTTATATAGTTTAATTATAATTTTTGAGATTTAATCTCACTAGTTGATTAGGAGTAGATCTAATTTTGAGATTAAGATCTTAGACTCACCCAAGATACCTGACTCACTGACGCAATTTTTATATATATATATATATATATATATATATATATATATATATATATATAGTTTAGCATATTGCATATAAAATTATCAAATCCAATTTAAGTAAATGCAAATACAAATATAATCTTTAATTAAATGCTCTATTTTAGATGTTCTATTTTAAGACGGTGCCCTCAATATGTCGCCAAACTTCATCTAAACCGTACGAAATCAGTTGCAAATAACACCATTCACCACCGCTATAAATCAAAAGAAGAGGGATGAATGGCTTCATCTCTTCACCATCAAATTGAAAACAAATTAAAATTAAAATATTGAAGAACACATAAAAATGGGTTACAACAAAGTTGTATCAATAGTGTTGATCATCATGGTGGTCATGTTAGTCGTGCCCGAAATCGAAGCTGATCGTTGTCAGGATTCATGCATGGACTCATGCTTGAGTTATAGCATCAATACCAAAGAAACTTGTACACCCGTCTGTGACGACACTTGCAATTCGCCTCCGGAAACAACTACTCAAACATGATCTCTATAACTTCTTTTATGAGACTCCTTGTTTATTGTAAGATCATTTCAGGCTTTCGCACAAAAATGTAATTAGTTTTATGTTTTCTCTACCGCTTTTAGTCATATTTGTAATTTTTTTAATTAATACCCGTTTTATAATGTTCATAATATATCGTATCTCGTTGTCTTTCACATATATTTAATAACTCGTTTTATTTCTTTTCATACATGTTTCATGACTTCTAATTGTCTCATTACCAATTAATCTCACAAAATTTTAATATAAGACTTATCTTAAAAAGGCGTTATTCAACATGACCTTGGTCTTATCAAATTCATCTCGAGTCTCGACCTATTTTATTATTTACCCCTTTAATTTCCTACAATAGTTTAGTTGGTTAATAAAGAGTTTAGTTGGTTACTAATCTGCGGGAACAATGTAACACACATTCTTCTGAATTAGTCTCAAAATAACCGCTCTTCTCGACCTGAACTCGAAAACGATTTAACTCAATAATAACCGACATTCTTTAAGGTCAAGACACCCCACAAAATGACCCGAATTGTAAATAAGTCCATTTATCAAAAACTTATATTTAAAGAAAAAAACTAATATAAAATGGTAGAATAATCTAAACTTTCAAATTCTTTAAAAAAAATATGTTTATATTTGTTTAAAACATAGTTTTACCACATAATTAATTATTCAAATGATTATTATATAATTATACAGTCATTACTTGTCCGTTGTCAAGTATACTTGTAATAAGCGATTGATCAAATACCCTTGTCGTATTACCATATTGAATATGCTAGACCAAAAATGTTTATTCTTAATGATCATAATTAAACTAGATAATACAGAGTAATAAAATTAAGAATAATTATATGTTTGTAATTAAAATTATAGAAAATAAACATTTGTAAAAAGGCATTAATTGGATTAGATCGCTTCTAACCTTAACCCAACCCGTAACCCGTATAAACCTGACCGGTACAAACAGGTATTTTACAAACCCAAATAAAAGAATAATTATATGTTTGTAATTAAAATTATAGAAAATAAACATTTGTAAAAAGGCATTAATTGGATTAGATCGCTTCTAAGTTCTAACCTTAAGCCAACCCGTAACCCGTATAAACCTGACCGGTACAAACAGGTATTTTACAAACCCAAATAAACTCGACAGTCGACACTTATTTGACACTAACCTGAAATGACCAATCCTTAACCCGCCTATCCGGCCCGTTTTACAATTGAACAATTTGTAAATAGAGTTTTAAGAAGGGTCATAATCCAAGCAAGGTGTTATATTCACAAAAACACAATTTCTTTTTTGAAACGGTTATATTTACCTTAAATTAAATTTAAAATAGTTTAAATATGAGAGAGAAAATAAAGTAGAATGTCAAGGAAATAGTAAAAAAAAAAAATTTCATTTATCTAAGCCATGTGTTATTTAACCGAGAAGAGAGTTATGAAAATCCGATTGACTACCAATAGAAAAAATACAAGTTAGATGCATTAGCTGGTGGCTGGCGCTGCTGCTTTCTGCAAGTATCTTACAATTGCTCACATGATTGAATGGTGTTAATGATGCACTTATTTAGGATCATAATAACAAAATGATAGCACATCCAAGAGTAATCCTCCTAGATACTAGGCTGACAGATGAGGATTGAATTAACCAAGCAGTGGACACTCGCAAAAAATGTGCTCCTAGTCCTAGATGTCTACAAGTCAAAATATGCAAAGGGAAACCAAGCTCAAAACGGGGAATCAGCACTCAACTAGATTAGAGAATCAAGTAAACACTCAACTGCCTGAAATATATGGAGATACGTCCCCTTAATGGTTTCTACATGGTTTTAATTTCTAGGTTTCAAACAGTAGTTTGATCACTTTTCCGGCTATTGGAATAGGAAGTGGGAAAAATGGTTGAGCTGCACATACCAATATACCCCTTAGTACATTAACCCAACCACATTAGCACCTGTAACCAAGTCACCAGAGGTCACACCAATAATCCAATACCATGGCCAGCGGCGGACAACCATTCACCATTGACGCCAAGGACTGACCACACCCACATGTCACAACCAAGTCATCAAATATAATCCAACGCAACCCAATTTCTCAATCTACAACACTAAATAAGCTCACTTTTCTCGGCCTTGCTTGGTCAATGACCACATACAAAAAATCATGACTGATAGTAAGGGTTTGAGGGTGGTCGAGAAAACAGGGTTTTGTGGTTGACAAGATTTAGGTATGGTTGTTCATGGTTGTATCTTGTAAGATTGTAGACTATCTCAAGTCTATATGCAAATGATGAAAGAAAGTCGAATTAGAGAAGAGACTAGAGAACATGAGAAAGATGGACAAATCAAGAACAACTCGAAATACAAATGCTTATAAAACAAGGTATATACATTAATCGAATCCCAATATGATTATCCCAATACTAGTATGTATACATTCTCATTGCAGAATATCCAAAAGTATGAATTGAGGTCCGATTTAAGCAGTTAAATACCCTGTTATTCATATCCTAGCATGCATTCTAATTGCAAGAACCGATCATATGAAATTCCAGTTAAACATACGATTCACCAAACCAACACAACAAGATGACGGTCGAATACTGCTTGGTTGAATACATAAATTGCTCAAAATGGCATCCGATTACAAGAAATCCAACAAAAATCCAGTAAACATTCAACATCTGTTAAAAAGGTCCATTAAAAACAACTACAACCACCAAAATACTAAGCATTAAATTTAAAACACCTCAGAAGCCAAGCTTGGTACGACGCCAGTGCCTACGCTTAGCATTGTACCTACATATACATAATCAAACCCTAATTAATCCGAAATTACGAAACAGTAATCACAAACTTAAAACCCTAATGAATCGAAAAGTAACCTGATAGTGTTGTCAGTGCGCATGCGAATCCAGTAAGGAATGGGACGATTCTGCCTCATCTTCTTAGCTAACTTCTTCTTGATCATGAACGATTTGTGAGACGGCTGCACAAATTAAATTACCCATTTCATTATAGATTCATGTAACAAAGATTAGATGAATAATTACGTAAAAATTAAGAGGGACAGATTACCATTGTTGAAGATCGGAGATGAACTGCAGTGGGAAAACCTGAGTGAAACCCTAGAAATGTGACTGAGATTGGAAAGTAGATGCTTTTATAGGAGGAGGAGGATAGTTGGATTTTAAGGGTTTTATGCGTTTTCTATGGGTTAAGCCTATTATGCCCCAATCCTACTTTGGGCCCATATCATCCGATCTTATTTATACTCGTTTTATTATCAAGTTTATTTTCGCAATACGTTTTTTACTCGCTAGAGTTTATACAATACTTTTCTTTTGTTCCTTCGGCTAAAAAAAGGCACAAAATAAAAATTAATATCTTTAATGAAAGAAAATTTGAACATAAAAAACATATTTAGTTCGTTAATTGCTCATTGAACAAATTGGCTTTTTCCCCATTATTTCAATAATTTATCGTTTGTCAAAGTATTATGCGGTTTTGGATTAATTAAGGTTTGGTGGTGGTTGGAAGTGGTACGTCGGGGGTTGGCCGCCACAATGGGGATGAATGAAGCGGTGACGCCGTTAGTAGGAGGTCGTAGCACGAGAGAGGTCAGAGTAACGGTAGTCAGGGTGTGGGGGTGGGGAAGTAGGGAGTTGGGGTGGCAAAATACGGAATTGAGGGTGGTGGTTAATGTTGGTCGGCTGGTGGTGGTCAT
This sequence comes from Silene latifolia, assembly GCF_048544455.1. Lineage (NCBI taxonomy): Eukaryota > Viridiplantae > Streptophyta > Magnoliopsida > Caryophyllales > Caryophyllaceae > Silene > Silene latifolia. Next base: position 187,783,134 of record NC_133534.1, read on the forward strand.
AGGAGAACGACGACGCAATAGTGGTGGTGTTCATCGGAGGAGGTAGGGGTTGCCCGGTTGGTGAGAGTGGTAGGGGATGGTCAGTGGTTGTAAGGTGATTGGTGCAGTATGTGAATTTGAGTTTTCCTTTTCAGAAGTTTTAATTATGCGGTACAAGATGATGGTAAATGACAAGGGTAAAATTGTCGATCTGTACTATAGTGAGTAATATGTGTATTACCGAAATCAAGACCCTTTTATTATCATTTTTTTTTCACTACACGTTTTACTTCATGTACTAGAGAGTACTACCTTCATTTTTTTCTTTCCATTTCACCTTTTCATAAATATTTCAACACAAATTCTTGTTTATAATTGTTGTAAACAAGAATAATTTACAACGGGAGTAAAAATCCAGCCAAACCAACACCGTTTTTGGGGGCGATGGTGCTTTCCACCCCTTCATTATAACTTTCAACAATTGTAAATAAGACTTAATTCATATTTCAATATTTTGACCTTACATATCTTAAAAGGTATAATGATTAAATATTTCAGTATTTGACTTTAAAGTTATAACTAATTGTCATATAATTGCACTAAGAAAGTGGTTAACATTGAATACCATACATCCAAATGAGGAAGAAAATAGAGATATAAAGGGAATACATTTTATATAATATAATTGTCTTCAAATCTTACATCTTATCTTACACCTTTAATAAAAGTGTGAGGGGTAGTTACTATTAATAATGAATAGTAACTTGGAAAATGAATAGTAACTACTAAGTGAGTTGGACAATTGGTTGTCATGCGGGTTTGAGGTTTGGGCATCCTTACTTTTCTTTTGCTAGGCCATTTTGTCGGTTGGGCTTGTTGTTTAGCACTTCTGTTCCTACCGCTTTGCTCTTCTTATCATTTTCGCTTTCCCTTCCCACCATTGATCTCTACCTTTGGATCTCTGCCCTCCATCCACCCACTACTCTCAAACCCTATCATTCATTCTAATCCCGTCTTTCATTATATTCATACCGGTGCTCTCAAACCCTCATCGTCTAGGTTAAACAGTTGGAGTCGTTATTAGAAGTTATTTCCCAAGCCATCCAAACTACTTCTGATGACATTATCAAATTAAGAGAGTCTGACCTCTACCCTCAACTCCTTGATCTTATTAAAGGGTATGCATCTTTTCTCCTTAATCCACCTCTCTTAATTAGTTAAACTTTTTACTCCGTATTATTTCAATTTACGCCTCTGTAATGATAGAATTGCCCAGGACAAAAACTCATACTTCGATAAGATTATTGTACGCGTACAATGAGTCTTTTTAATGTTGTACCTATACAATTCATATGGTAAGTAATTTGCAGGGTTAGCTAAGATGAACTATTATTTGTTCAAAACCTTATTGGTCTACAATTCATATGGTAAGTATTTTATTTTAGGTTGATTATGCGGTTTGGTTTGCTAAATTAGGTTTTTAGTTTTAGGTAGATATGAGTATTGTGAGTCATGATTAGTTTTATGAATCAAATTTGTACTTTCTTTGGTATTGTGATTGCATTTATTGAGGACAGGATCATCGGTTGAAGATCGAGCTATAGACCAAAGCATTAATCATTTTCAATTGGTTTTTACAATCTTAGGTAAGTGGTTCCCGAGTATTAGCCCCTTCTCATTCTATTCATTTGTTAGTTTGCATATTTCTTAGCTTATCAAAATTAATTGCAGAGCTTAATCTGAACTAATTGTTGAGCTGATCAATGTTAATTATCTCCCCTTTCTCATTCTTTTAAGTTCTCTAAGCTAATTAGCGAGATAATAAAAAATCAAACAAGAATTGTTCTGAGGGTTCATCTTTAATCTGAGCTAAAAAAAACATGATCAAACAGGAGCCGTTGTGCCTAGGATTAATCTAAGATTTATTAGTTCTTGAAGCTGCCTTGAAGGTAAGATTGCTATAATAATAATTATTGTGCGAGACAGTTGTTTACTGTTGTAGACATCTCATTTCTGCATCTCCCGCCAACCACCCAGTGATGATTGGGACGCATGTTTAATTACGCGGAGCGATTTATGACATTTCGTAAGTTCGTCGACACGTGAGAGCACAAACAGTCGAGTCAACCTCATGGTCGTCATCTACGCGCCGATACGGTCGTTTTGACAATAATTTTACGGAGTATTATTCCTAAATTCTATCTTTCATCACGAAAATATCTACCTTGCGGAATAAGGAAGCTTATATCTTCCCTAATTCCTAAATCAACCGCGGAAATCTTTCTTGCTAAGGAGGAAACTGCCCAAGAGAGAACACAACACATACTGCGCCTCTTGGAAGGGTCGCAGTTCCTGCTGTGCCTCTTCCTGGGCTGCTTTCTCTCTTGTTTTCAGATTGCTTCTGGATTTCTTTCCTAATTCTACTTTTACCATAATTCCTCCTCGTGATTAGTATAAATAGAGGCCTCCGCCAAACATATTTCTCAAGCGAGTGTCCGTCCTTCTCTTCTCCCTTTGCATTCTAAAACCGCGCTCTTGCTTTTCGACGCCTACGTGCTTGATCTACTCAATCACGTAAGCTCAGATCATTCTAAGTACCAGTCACGTTTGCACGACCGACCAATTTGACCACTACACTTTACTCATCTCAATCAATTTGTTCTAAATCCTCTTAATAGGGCTCTTTCATATTACATCGAGTCGAGTAGTCACTAATTCGACAACTGAGTTAATCTCGCTTCGTCAAACATGTAAGTCTGAGGGTGTAAATCCCAATTTTATTTATTCTATTTTATTTTGTACTAATTAATGTATAGATTTATATCACAAGTATGCTCAAAACTGTTTTCAAAACCATTCGTTCAAGCCTATTTCTCAAACAGCAGCGAAAGACGTCCTAGAAGAAACGCATCAGCAGATGCGCCTCCTGTAATGGTCGCAGCATTTGTTGCGCCTCTTCCAGAGGTTGTCTTTCTGCTGCTGCCTTTCTTCTTCTTCCTCGAGTACCTGTTTTCTTTATTTTCTTTCGTTTTCTCTTCTTCTTTCTTTCAAAATCCTTATTTCCAGTTTATAATTTGGTTTTCATTAATACTTTTCAATAATTTCCGACCTAAATCCCTTATAACTAATATTTGCGGATTTTCGTTATTAAATTCGAACTCGGATTTAACTCTCGTGTGCCAAATGAATAACTACATCATATAAGAATCATATCAACTTGTATAGATGCATGTAATCACACCACATTTCTGTAGATACCTCATTTCTGCACCTCCCGCAAACCACTCGGTGATGATTGGGCCGCATGTTTGGTACACGGAATGATTTATGACAGTTCGTAAGTTTATCTTCAAGTGATATCTCAAATACTTGTGTCTACCCCTTGGTCGTCATCTACGCGCCATTACGGTCGTTTTGACAGTAATTAGAGTTCATTTGGAGTCCGGGTCAAAAACCGTCTTCATTTTCTAATAAACCGTTTAAAATGCCGAGTCGGAATGTTCTGGAATATTCCGGATATTTCTATTCCATAATTTCAATATTTAATCTTTGATAAATATATCCTGAAATTTTATGATAAAGAATAAGGAAGTTGAGATCTACCGCAATTCCATAACAGAAACGCGGAAAATCTTTCTTCCGCAGGAGGAAACTTCTGGGGAAAGGACGCAGAACCTGCTGCGCCTCTTCCAAGGGTCGCAGTGGTTGTTGCGCCTCTTCCCCAACTCTTTTCTGCATATTTTCAAATCTTTTCGAGATTTGTTTCCAAAGTTTTACCGTAACCCTAATTCCTCCGTGTGATTAGTATAAATAGGGACCTTCGTTCCTCATATTTCTCACGCGAGTGTCCGCCCTTCTCTTCTCCCTTTGCATTCTAAGACCGCGCTCTTTGCTTATTGACGTCTACGTGCTTGAACTTTCGACCACGTAAGCTCGGATCCTTCTAAGTACCAGTCTCGTTTGCATGACCGACCAATTTGACCAACTCCACTCAATTAAGCAAATCAATTTAATTTAATTCCTCTTACGAGGGCACTTTCATCATACATTCGAGTCGAGCAATCACTAATCGTTAACTTAGTTAATCTCGTTTCGTCAAACATGTAAGTCTGAGGGTGTAAATCCCATGTTTTATTATTGTATTTTATTATTGTATAAATTATTGTAAGGTCTACGTCGAAAACATGTTTAAAACCGATTTACAAAACCCTTTTATCAAACTTATTTTTGCGGATTAACAGAAGACAGACGTCGAGAAGAAACGCAGTAACTACTGCGCCCCTTCGAAGAGTCGCAGCATCTGCTGCGCCTCTTCCTGAGGCTGCCGCAGTTTCTGCCTTTCTTCTTCTTCCTTTGTTCCTTGTTGATTCGTCTCGTTTATTCGTCTTTTCTTATTTTCTTCATATTTTATTAGTATATAATAATTTTAACATGTTCTTAATAATTTATCACCCTTTAATTTCCGACTTAAATCCCAAGTAATCCAATATTTGCGGGTTTTCGTCATTAAAATCAAACCCGAGTTTTAGAGATTCGATTAGTTCATATCAAATCTCTGGAATTCGCCTTTTGTATATTTCATCTATTTATCATCATCTAACCTCATTAATTTGCATGAATAAACTTATTTAATTTGTAATTAGTTTATAATTCACTTTAATTCGTTCTAATTAATTTTCATTAATTTAAGTTCGTTTCTTTGTCGCTTTTATGGCCAATTCACATGTAAATAATCTGCTAAATCACTTCCACTTGAGTCGAACATTAATAATCGATCATTAAATCACCAACGAACATTAACAATATGCAGTTCCGGCTTCACAGCCAGAACTCACCTCAGGAACAGACGCAGTGACTACTGCGCCTCTTCCAAGGGACGCAGCACTGTTGCGCCTGTTCCGGTGTGAATTCGGTCTTTGAACTTCCGTTCCTGCTTTGACCTAGTTTATTAGTTTTACGTAGTAATCAGCTATTAATCGTAATATCACCGCTAATCTGTCCGTTTTCTAACCTTAATTATTTTCCTTTTCTTTTCTCAAATTATCCGTTTTAAACGTATTTTCGACGTAAATCAATTAAACTCATTGTAATTATTGTAATTTTAATTATCGTATTGTTGTTTATTATGCTCTTTATTATCATTTGTTTGCTCTCACATGTAATCAACCTTAAATCTCTACTTCGACCTAATGTATGTTAAATTACATGTTCACCGACCTAGTCTAATCTCACATGCTAGGACTAATTCATTGGATGTTGCATTGCATGCATATAATCGACAACATATCAAGTATAGATAATTTCCCTAATCATTAGTAGAGGCCGCTATCAAGGCGGGCGGGATTAGGTGTTCGATCAAAAGGACTTCCTAATACGTACCCTCACCCCTTACTCCAGATCTCTTTGAACATCCGTGTTCATTAGCATCCACGAGAGTCATTCTAGACATAGAATGCTAAGGGTAACGATTTCTTAGTGTCTATGTCACTACTTTGTGTCTTGACATGACACGAGGTATTCGAACGGTTCCAATTTCCCATAAAAATTGGTGGCGATTCCACAAATGCAAACGCTTGTCTTCTCAAGCGACCCCGTGGGCCTCCCGTGTCCATAGTTTGGCGACTCCGCTGGGGAGTAATACACTTATGTGTTGCCAAGGGTGAAACTTGAACAAGGTTAGGGAATAGTTTATATGAGACAGTTGTCGTTTTTCATTACTCGATCTTCTTAGATCGTTTTATTCGGCCTTCCTAGGCCCATCCCAACCCATTCGACCAATCGTCCCGTCTGGACGGTCCAAATTCTTATATGGGCCTAAGGATGGATAGCGATTGACGTCAACCATACCATGATGCTTACTCCTGTTTATATCAAGGGCTTTCACTACTCGAGGGAATGGACTAGGAACCGGCCTTACTCATGTTTGGCACGGGTCTCTCCACAGACCCGGGTTTGATTGTTCGGTATGGCAACCCACCCTTTTAAGCCCAAACCCTTTAAATGCACTCAGCATACTGTTATAATGCCTGTTTGAATGCTTGTATCATATGTGATCACCATTTTCTAAACCAAACCATGACAAATTTTGTAAAAATCGAAAACCTTTTTCAAAATGTAAATATTTTCGAAAAATGGCTCAAATTAGCGCAAAATGAGTCGAACCTCTGTCCAAATATCGAGTCAAAATTCGGGCCTCAAAACCCATTTCAAAACCTCACTTCGAGTCAACACTCCTACAACTACACTACAGTTGACTAGGACAAACATTTCAAAATTTTGTCATTTTCAAAACTCACTTGACACAAGTGGCACACTCCCACTTCACAATTCGAGTCTTTTCTTTGAGTAAGTGTGCTAGAGTGGTCGATCATGTTTTGATTCGTCGTCGATCTCTTATCCAGTTTCCAAGATTCCTGAAACTAGTACCACAAGCACCAACAGTCAACCCCGAAATGGTAATGATCAAATTCTAGCTGCGCTCGCTCGTCTCTAAACAAGCCAAGACCAAGTTTATGATCGCCTCAATACAATCGAGGGCCGAATTGTTGCTGTAGAAACTAGGCTACCTCCTGCAGAAGATGAAGTTCCTAGTGAATTTGTGAATGATAACCTTCCACCCTATGTTGGACAAGTAGAAATCAACCCTCCAGTAGGTCTTACTGAAGCTGAAAAGCGACTCCAATACTTGGAAGAACAACTAATGTACCTCAAAGGAGATGATATCTATAGAGAAAACAATCGCAAGTATGAGGCCGTAAGCGCCAAATTGCCGACTAACTTCAACATGACTGGCATCCCGAAGTTCAAGGGACATGAAAACCCATTGAACCACATTCGTGCTTTCAAAGACTACATGTCTATCAAAGGCATCAAACCCGAGATGTTCTTAAGGATCTTTCCTTCATCTCTCGACACCATTCCTAAGCAATGGCTCTACTCTCTAGAACACAAGAAGATTGCCACCTGGGATGACGCCGCAATCGAGTTCGCTAAGCAATACACGGATAATAATGCTGAAATCCAAGTCAATATGCGCACTCTAGAGGTTCTTACCCAAAATGAGAAAGAAGGCTTCACCGACTTCCTAAGTAGGTGGAGGAAGACTAGCACACATCTCGTCGAGCGTCCGGATGAAGCTACCCTTGTGGAAAAATTCGTGGATAACTTAAGACCCATTTATGCAAATCACTTGAGGTACCAAAACATTAAGACCTTCAAGGACTTAACTGTACTAGGGACAAGAACTGAAGATGACATCCGTAAAGGACTCTTGTCCAAAACGGTAGGTCGTGGATATCAAGGCTCAACAAGTCGTTCTTATGGCTCTACTAGCAAGACTGATGAGGTTAATCGTCTCGAATCATCAAAGAAGAATAACCCCCAAAGGAAGTTCACAAACATTGGTGACACATATTCCAATGCTTTGAAGAGATTGATGAAACAAGGTAAGCTCCAACCCATAGGGCCTACACCCGATCCAGAAAAGAAGTCCAAGTTCTGGGATGAAAATTCATACTACGAATATCATAGAGGTAAGGGACACGATACAGAAAAGTGTTACAAGCTAAAGCATGTCCTTCAAGATATGATTGAAGACGGTCGCATACCCATACCTCCTGGAGGTAAGCCTAACAATACTCAGAATCCTCTTGGAGTTCTGATGATTACAAATGAAGAATCTACCTTAGATTGTTCGCACCTCATTTCTCCAATCGAAGATGAGATCCATGTATTAGAAGATGAGGGGAGTTATTCCACCATTTCTCCTACCATCGCCGACTTTATTGCATGGACAAGGAGTGTGAATAGACAAGTCTCAGAACTAGAAAATGTAGTAGCATCCCTCCACAGTCCAAACACCATACCTAAGGAGAGCATGCCACTAAATCTCTCTCAAAATTCTACAATGCAAGAAGTGGTGATCGTGGTTGATAACCTAATCGATCAAATAATCCACTTAGAAGCTGAAATCATCAGGTTGAGAGAGCTTGCTGCCGTAAAGGGAATATGGGCTGATGATGATGAAGATGAATACCTCACTGAGCACTACCTAGTCAAGATTAGTGAGGACATAGTCAAGAATAGTGAAGACCAAGATATACACCACCTTACTCATTCAGGGCGTCCATATCAAAGCATTTCTCAAAACGGTCCCATAGCCAATGGCCTAATTACTAGCACCAACGTCGTCACACCAAATGATGGCGAAGATACATCTACCGACCACTTGCTAAAACAATTACAGAAGACAAAGACTGATCTTTCAGTCTGGCAGTTAGTTGCAAGCTCATTCCCTCATCGCCAAGCTTTGCTGCAAGCCTTGGCTAAATTAAACGTGGCACATAACTCTACACCTGATGACGTAGTCAACTTGGTCTTCCAAGATTCAACTAAGCTAAGTAACCCGGTTACTTTCTCAGATGAGGATTTACCACCTTTCGGCGCTAGTCACAACCTGGCTCTATACGTTACTGTCATTTGCTTAAAGAAAAAGTGCCAATGACTTTGGTGGATGATGGCTCCGCAGTCAATGTCATACCATTAAAAACGGCATATAAGTTGGGCATGAAAGAGTCGGATTAGACCCCTACTAACCAAGGTGTTCGCGCATATGACGGTACATGACGTAAAGTAGTAGGATTAGTCAACTTACCATAGCCACAGGGCCGATTGAGCGAAAGGTTAACTTTAAAATAGTGGATATCGAAGCATCATTTAACATACTTCTGGGAAGGCCTTGGATTCACACTTCCAAATCAGTAACATCCACCTTCCACCAGAAAATCAAGATCCCACTAGATGGCAAAGTAGTGACAATCACTTCGTCACCTATCAAGGCAGTGATAGAAAAGATGTCAAGCAACCAAGTGGTTACAGATCCAGTATACGAGCTTGGGGGATTCCATAGCATAAACCTTGTAGAAAGAGAACTAACACTCTTATACTTCAATCCATATTCCAATTTAGTGGCCAACCACATACTCAAGTCTCAGGGATACTTCCCAGGAATGCCACTGAATCCCGTCCGAAGAAATACCTTTGCACCTTACAAAGAAGGAAACTCTCAAAGGATACTATTAGGATTGGGATACAAACCCACGAAAGAAGAAACTCTAGAGATGCTCACACAGTTTCAAAACCGCAAGAATGTGGGAATCCAAATGCGACCTTACCTCCCTACGCTAAATGGATACTTTGTTAGAGAAAGGGATCAAGAATACTTTCATGGGTTTCCCGAACCTTGGCACTATAAAGGAAGGCAACTAGCTGGAATCGAGATCTTTCACGATTGCTACTTCATTCCTTCAGAAACGGTTCCTACCGTCAAGACTCGTCAAGCACCTTGTTTAGACAAACAGGCTGTTAGCCTTCTATTCGGAGAAGATCGATTTATTAGAGCTGCGCAATACAAGATCATTACCATGATACTTCAGGATGACCATTTCAACCCTGCAGCGTTAATCACCAAATCAGTTCGAATCAGCAAAAAGGATGGAGAAAGTCAATCAAATGGACAAACAACCGAGGCAGACTCTTCAAACTCACCACTGGAGAAGGAGAGATGTTCAAAGGAGAACCCGAAGATAACGAATTCGAGTCAGAGTCGGAGTCGGAGTCGGAATCAGAGTCGGAGTCTAGAGAAGTCCCTAGAGAGTCTCCTCCTGTCGTCACTCCCAATCCCCTTGTTTCTCCTAGCATAGTATCAATTAGTAACAGTAGCTTGGGAAATGTCCCAGCAGCTGTCCCTTTACCGCCACTGACTACTGAACAGATAGCTTCTTTGTTTCAACTCTTTTCAAAATTTAATATGAATAAATCAGATTCTGCTTACTCTTTGTGTTATTCTGAATGCAATTCTATTTACGATGATAATGAGGATGATCCAGACCCAGACTCAATCGAACTACCTCCCTATATTGCAAAAGAAATATTACATGAGGGGGGAGGGGCACCAGTTTTATAGAACACTGAACCCATCAATGTAGGAACCAAACTAGAACCCCAAGATCTTAGGATAGGGACAACCTTAAGCCCAACCAAAAGGGCCAGTTTCATAGACCTCCTACACGAGTTCAAAGACGTTTTGGCTTGGTCCTACAAAGACATGCCAGGGATTGACAGGGATATTGCAGAACACAGAATTCCAATCAAACCAGGTTTCAAACCTGTAAAGCAGAAGCTTCGTCAGATGAGGACAGAATGGGCTCTTAAAATCAAACCAGGTTTCAAACCTATTGTTATACTGTTATGCCATTCGGGTTAATCAATGCTGGAGCTACGTATCAACGCACTGCGACCACGCTGCTGCATGACATGATGCATAAAGAAGTAGAGTTGTACGTGGATGATATGATTGTCAAGTCCAAAGATAGGAAGGGGCATATTGATAATCTTCGCAAGTTCTTCCTAAGACTATGAAAGTACAACATGAGGCTCAATCCTCAGAAATGCACATTCGGAGTAACGTCAGGCAAGCTTCTGGAATATGTCGTCAGTCAACGAGGAATAGAAATCGATCCTTCCAAAGTCAAAACTCTAATCGAAATGCCACAACCTCAGACAGAGTAGGAGGTTAGGGATTTTTAGGCAAGGTGCAATACATAAGTCGATTCATATCGAAACTTACCATGATCTGTGAACCAATCTTCAAAAAGCTAAAGAAAACAGATCATACCATATGGGATGACGATTGTCAAAAGGCGCTTGACAAAATTAAGGAGATACTAGCCAAGCAACCAGTGCCCATGCCTCCACAATGTGATCAACCTCTTGGTTTATATCTCACAGTGACCAAAACAGCCATGGGGGCTATGCTAGCACAAGCCGTCGGAAAAGAAGAAAGAGCTATCTACTACTTTAGTAAGAAGTTCATGGACTACGAATGCAAGTACACCCCTCTCGAAAAGACATGCTTCGCTCTTGTGTGGGCAACAAAGAAGCTATGCCATTACATGCTTAGCTACTCCGTCAAGGTGTACTCCAAAATGGATCCTGTCAAATACCTCTTTGAAAAACCCGTTCTCAATGGACGCTTGGCAAGATGGACCTTAATGCTCTCAGAGTTCGATCTCAAATACGTACCTCTGAAGGTTATAAAGGGACGCGCCGTTGCCGAGTTCTTCGCTGATAATCCCATCAACGACACCCAAACAATAGACACATGGTCATTCCAAGACGAAGATATACTAGAAACCAATGTAGACTCGTGGGATCTTTATTTTGATGGAGCATCGAACTTAAGAGGATTTGGAATAGGGGTATTGCTCATTTCTCCTGAAGGTGAGCATACACCACTCTCTGTCAAACTCGACTTCGAGGTGACAAATAACGGAGTAGAATATGAAGCTTGCCTCATTGGGCTACAAGCAGCCGTAAGTTTAGGCATAAAAAATCTTTGAGTTCACGGAGATTCATCCTTGATCATCAACCAAATTACGGGATCTTGTAAAATTCGAAGTGAAAGTCTAGCGCCCTATCAGGCCAGGATAGATCAGGTTGCCCAATTCTTCGATCAAGTGACCTACCTACATCTACCTCGAGAAGAAAATCAGTTTGCAGATGCTCTTGCAAAACTTGCATCACTGATTAACATGCCGGACAACATGGTTAGGGCTGAGCAAAAAAGTCCGAACCGTTTTTTAAACCGAAACCGAACCGAAAACCGAATTATGGAGTCCGAATATTCGGTTTTTTTTTCCGGTGCGGTAACAGAACCGGATTTTTTACTATAAAAACAGAGCGGATTCGGTTGTAGAAAATTCAAAACCGGGGACCGGTTTTTAAACCGGTTTCTTTTTTAGAAACTAAAAAGTCAAAATTAACGTAAATTCAAAACCGGAGACCGGTTTTTAAACCGGTAACCTAATTTTTCTATGTGTTTCCATGCATTTTATTGTGCGTCTTTCTTGAAACCGGTTATGAAAACTGGAGCGGATAAACCGGTTTTCGGATCCAGTTTTTAAATTCAGAAAAAACCGGTTAACCGGATTAATCCGGAGCGGATTCGGTTTAGGAAAAAAGGCAAATTTTAAAACCGGTTACCGAACCGGTTTGCAAAACCGGAGTGGTTAACCGGTTTTGCTCAGCCGTAAACATGGTAGTATTGCCTTTATGCATCGAACGACGATCAGAACCATCATATGTGCACCAAATTACAGATGAAGAGGAAAACCCAGGGGAGCCTTGGTTTCCGGCCATTCTAAACTTCAAGCTCAATGGTACATATCCACCAGACATGGATAAGAGAGAACAACGTGCTATACTCCTACTCGCCTCTCAATATCTCCTCATGCAAGGAGAATTATACAAAAGAACACCTTTTGGTGTAGTTTTACGTTGCCTTGATCATTCACAGGTACAGAAAGTGATGGAAGAAGTTCATGATGGAGAATACGGCCCTCACATGAGTGGACCAATGATGGCAAAGAAAACCACGCGTCTAAGATATTACTGGACTACAATGGAATCCGATTGCATCAAGTATGTCAGACATTGCCATAACTGCCAAATTTTCGGGAATGTGCAACATGTCCCTCCTTCACTACTCTACACCATGACATCTCCTTGGCCATTTTCTGCTTGGGGAATCGACATCATCGGGAAGATCACCCCAGCCGGAACAGGAGGTCACTGTTTCATTTTGGTGGCGATCGATTATTTCACCAAATGGGTCGAAGCAGCATCTTACATTAGTCTCACAGCCTAAAACGTGGCAAAGTTCATACAAACCAATATCATCTGTCGATATGGTTGCCCGCATGAAATCATCAGTGACAATGGATCACATTTCCAGGCTAAGACTGAACAATTGCTGGCCAAGTACAAAATCAAACACCACCATCCCTCGCCATACAGACTTCAAACCAATGGCGCGGTAGAGTAGAGGTAGCCAATAAGAATGTTGTCACAATCCTCCAGAAAATGATCGATAATTATCGCGATTGGCCCTGTAAGATACCATTCGCCCTATGGGGTTATCGCATATTCGTGAGGACGCCCACTGGGGCTACTCCTTTCTATTTGACCTACGGCATGGAAGCTGTGCGACCAGTTGAACTAGAGATTCCATCCCTACGCATCCTGCTCGAAAGCCAAATTCCAGAAGCCGATTGGAAAAGAGATAGATATGAAGAACTCATCCTCTTGGATGAACGAAGATTGCTCACATTGCATAATGTGCAAACATATGAGGCACGTATCAAACGAGCCTTTAATAAAAGGGTTAAGCCTAGAAACATCACAGAAGGAGACTTAGTCCTCAAATAAGTTAGAGCCCTTATACCTGTCGATCCACGAGGAAAGTTCAAACCAACTGGGCTGGTCCATTCTTGTCAAATCCATACTCCCGGGGTTGCGGTTACGATCACAGACCTAGATGGGAACGAATTTGCTAATCCAACTAACCTCGACCAACTAAAGCGATATTATGCCTAGAATAAGACAGAAACGCGCCCCGCGTAACACTCACGTACCGCTCATGCGACACAAAATAAAAACGGCTCTTGGCCCGCTGAAATAAAGCTTATGTCACCTTGCTCTTGGATGTCTGACAATTCGTCATCCTCATATCATCAAATAAATTGAATTGTATTTTAAGAGTAAGTAAAGCTCATTTCCTAATTCGTTACAAGCTCTTGCTTAGAACAATTATTCTTTTACATTTACTTGAACTACGCGCAAGGGTTTGATTTCATTTTCTAACTGAATACGTAGGCAATCCTTCACAGGATACAACCCACTATTTTAAATGTAAATAGAAGGACATTTGCATTTGCATTTGAAATTCGACAAGAATAATAAAGGAAAATCACAATAGTTTCATAACTAATTAATCTTTTATTCATTTCTTCCATAAATAATAATAATACGCCACATAATATAAAAAATGTTGAGTTAACGCATAGGCTAGGATTCTAACAACCCCACCGCTTATTATAAATAATAATAATAAATAATACTACGACTTAGGCTACTCTTCCATCTTTCCTTTGCCTTTGTCATTTTTATCATACTTCTTGTCTCGACCACGAGCCGGGCGCTCCTGTGCTATTTCGGTCCTGATCACCAACGGTCTCTCTCGCGGTCTAGCCTTACCATTTCGATCAACCACCATCTTTACGGCAGGAGCGGTCTTTGGTTTCTTCAACAGGTGAACAACTCAGAATCCGGCCTCTTCCTCCCCCTCGGTCAAGTACTTTTGGTTCTCCTTTGCTACCTCACGAATCTTGTAGTCAACGGGCTCCCGCTTCCTCAATTTCTCGTGCTCCTCCGGAGTAGTAGCCTTCCTCCATTGCAAGTATGAATCTGATACCCATAATGAACTAACAGAAGGATGTATGAACCACATGTTCCTCTGAGCCCACTTGAGAGCCCACTCTTTACGACTCTCGGTAATATGAGCCAATGCAGTCTGAGGAACGGTATCAAGCTTAGGAATCTTCTGTTTCAGGCCCACCTGCCTCATCAATCTCTCCGGGAAGATGCATATCATAAATTCCAAGCCAGGAATGCATACCAATCGTGTAGGATCTAAGGATGACACTCCGGTGACTGACTTGAGATGCCACCATGGCATAACCCATCTGATCAAAGGACCATCTTCGTTCTTCAACTTGTTCTCCCAATAGTTGCAAACCCGAACGAAGTCCACCATATAGAGCCTGGTCCTCATCGCAATCGACCGAGCATGATATCCTGGCACGTTAACTTGGGGCTCGATCAATCGTAGACGCTCCATGAGCCAAACCTACCAAGAAGGCGGGAATTAATGTCCAAACAAAAAAATCACAAACAAAAATCAAAAAAAAAAAAAAAAAAAAATCGAAACAAAAAAAGTCAAAACAAAAATCGAAAAAAAAGAGAAGAAGAAAAATAGAAAAAAGAGAAAGAGGTTCTTACCTGCAAAATGATAGGACTTCCCAAATAAGGAAGCTCGCGGTTGGCTTTTCTATTATCCAGCCCCAAAATGATCTCTCCTAGACACAGAGAAGCTGGGCTCCTATGCAGCTCCATCTGTTCAACCAAGCTCAAGTAACGAGGATCTCCTCTCATTTTCTTATCAACATGCCCACGGAGGACATATCCATGTAGTAGGCAAAACACGAGTGCCCTACGCCTCTCACATAGAGATGGAAGAATCTTCCCTGTTTATAAATCGATCAATAAAATCGAGCATACGGACTCCTTTTGAGGTCACAAGACGGTCAACCTCAGCTTTAGTCTGTCCAAGCAAATCTCTAAACTTGCTTTTATACCCTTGAGAGCTAGAGGGTATGGCAGGCATATTTTATGGATCTCATCCTCCAATTGCAGCAATTTCCTCAGGAAAAGGACAGATGTCACCTCCAGGGAAGGCAAATACGTGGAAGTTAGGGTCCCAGTATTCGAGACAAGCATCCAAGAATGGTTTCACAACCTTCACCAATTTGAGACTCAAAATCGACCCCAAATTGAAAGCACCCATATCATGCTTCTCAACGTTTGTAAATTCATTTGTCCAATCTTTGAGACGGTCTTCAAAGGCATCCATAATTTGTAAATTTTCTTCTATGAATATAGGAGAGTTTTATATAATAGACAGCAGAAGGATAGAGGAATTATGTGAATAAAAGCTCTCTCGACGTCTATATTTATACTAAAAGTTGTTTCCTAATTTCCGTCAGAATTGAAGACATGGGGAAATGGCGCAGCACCTGCTGCGCCTCTTCGAAGGATCGCAGCTCGTGCTACGCCTCTTCTTTAGAGGATTTCTGTGATTTTTACGCTTTGGATCTTTCCTAATTCCTTTTGCTTATAATTTCCTATTCCTATAGGTTATTATTTTGGTAATTCCGTCAAATTGCCATATTTTATGTTTCCTAATTTTCCGAGCACGCTTTTCGAGACAAAATCGACATTTTCGCCAAATAAGCACACTTACCCATTTCATTTTATTTTCTTTTTTGGGGGAATCATTTCACTCCCGGTTTCACGTTTCATTTCAAACTTATACATTTCTTTTTTCGTTTTTAGGGGGTAGCCCTCCCTACCGTCCGGTCATTTCTGGTAATTTTTCCCGCTCATTTCTGGGCAGTTTTTTGCATTTTTTTAGGTTTTTTCCTCGTTTTGCGCTAAGCCATATGTACAATATGTGTTTATGAGTAGTTTCTATGTAAATTTCGGCAGCATGACGGCGTAAACTGTCATCTACCAAACCTGTTCTAAGCTAACCTGAAGGAACAAACAAACAACCCAGCAGCAAAGGCATTCAGGCCATCATATATACAATCAAAATGCTATATGTACATCCAACTGGGGGCTCCTGCCCAAAACAAAGTCCAAAAATCCAAAATGAAGTCCTAAATGTACAAAATGTATACAACACAGCCGACGACAACATAAGTAAAGACAACTACTCCTGACCGCCACCTCGCTCGGTGACCCTCGCCTCGAGAGCAGCAATCTCGGCGTCTCTGACCTCCAGCTCCCTCAACAGGTGAGCCGTCTTCTCCTGGGACTGTGCCAGCTCCCGCTCCAGGTCGCGCTCCCTCTGCAAATAACTAAGAAATGCCTCATTTCAATCATTACAAACAAAACGTGAGAAAATTACAACAAAATTCGAATCAAAGTAAATAAAAGGTTCATACCTGTCGTCCTCGACCACCAGCAAGTGCCTCGATGGCTGTAGCCCGCAGCCGCTTGGCCACCCTCCACAACGACATGTGCCAAGACGGCACCACCTGCATTTCAATAAACAAAGGATTTTCAATGAAATGAACAAATGTATTCTTATACAATAATAAAAGTCAACTGAATCCGGAGCTTACCCTCCTAACCAAGTGCTGCCACTCCTCCAGGCCAGCATCTGTCACCGCCTCGCCGAAGTCGCGGAGCTCGGAGATCGTCGTCATCCCCGTCGCGTCAGTGTACTCAAGGGTCTCGGGGTACACTGAGGGCTCGACGCCCGCCTCCTCAACCTCCTGCAAAATTCAAATGAAGTCTTTATTTGATGATCATTCATCATTTTGTCAAGTCAATTCAAAAAAGGGAAAATGAAGCACTTACCACGACCGGCCAGTACGCCAACCTTTGGCGAACAAACAGAGAGTACTCCTCACCAGGAAGGAGAAGAGCATCACCACCGATGTCTGCTAGATCAGCCTCCCTCTCAGCGTCAGAAGGCTCCCTAAACATCGTCCGAGGAGGATCGATGGGAACCGTGAAGGCATCACGAGAGCACTGACGAGTCAAGCGCTCGCCCAGATACCACACTGGACCCATGGACGTCCTCAGCAGCAACCGACTCGAACTCCTAGGTTGAAGGACCTCAGCCACGAAAGGAGGGGCGTCGGGGTAGTCCACCCAAGGCCCTGACGCCCGCTAAGACAAGCGAATAAAAGGTCATTCTTATGATCGCTTCTAAGAAATAATGGATAAACAAATGAAGGAAAAGTGATCAAAAATACTTACGTCACTCAGCTTCAGGGCATTCACGCCCCGTCGACAGACATCGTAAGAAGAACGCCAGCTCTTCTTATGACACATCACCCAGTCCCTCACTACGGGGTAAGCCCTCGGGCCAGGCTCCGTCCTCTTGGGCGCGAAGCCCGAAAAGTAGGAGTACACCCACGCCTACAAAGCAAGACAATCGATGACGATCCTTCACGATTCGATAAAAAAAAGAAGCAATGATTTTCATGATACAAAATGAAGATTCATACCTCCAACAACAGTCCAAGGCCGACAGTGGGAGGAGAAGTCCCCTTCTCCAGCAGCTCAGAATGAACCATGGCCCTCATGTAGCGCGTAAGGACCACAAATCCAGGAGTAACCCAGTCCCAATGACCTAGGTCACTCAGTTCAGAAAGGAAGGGAAGAAGCTTCGTCGACAGCCTCTCCCCCTTGTCTCCATGGTAGAGTGAAGACAAGAACCACCAGAGCCACAAGCGGGCTCTCTGCTCCGCAGTACAAGGAGGAGGAGCCACCTCCCTCCCATCCATTGTCACCAACGCCGGGGTCTTACCCGCAAAGTAATCCCTAACGTAAGTGCTCGACACTAACCCGGGAACCGCAGCAGCGCTCACCGCCAGGTTCCAACCAATCAGCCTCCTAGCCTCAGCCGAGTCCACCCTCATGGCCATCGACGGCCACACCACAACCTCCTCTCCACACGACAGACCAGAGATCATGCCGTAGTCCTCCAACGTGACCCCGACCTCACCAAAAGGCATGTGAAAGGCCGAGGTCGTATCCCAGTACCGATCAAGGAAGGCTCGAATCGGGCAAAGGTTGGCTCGAAGCTTCCTTTCCTTGATCTCTCTCCATGCTCTCACCAAGGCTCCGAAAGCTCCTAGCTCGATGATGGCCTGCTCCTCCTCCGACAGCTTCCCGTAGGCCTCCATCATCGTCGTGTAACCAGAGAAAGACCTCAAGTTCCCAACCTCCTGTATCGATTCAAGAAAATGCTATCTTTAGCTCAAAGTTCAAAGCGAAAGAGAAATGAAACGACAAATGAATAAGGAAAGACGATGAGAGAATGACAATCTCGCGACTTACCAAACTCTTCACTGTCTTGTGAGACAGCTGGCTCTCCGCTGCCCAAATGAGATGGTTACCATCCCATTTCTCAGCCCACTAAGGTGCCCTCGCTAGCTGGCGACCGCCTCGTCCGACGTTGGCCCGCCTCGGGGCCTCCTCCTCAGCAGCCTGCTCAGCAAACGCCTCCTCGAACACCTCCTCGAAAGTAAGAGAAGGGTTGAAGTCAGTGTTCACATCCATGGGAGCCATCCCCAACGTAGAAGCCATCTCACCTGCAAAATTAGAGTAAATTAGGCCGAAATGACGACGAGCCTCGGTCAAAGTGAATTCCAAGCCTTTCAAGCTCCGAATATGGCCTTTTCCAACCATCCTTGGCCATTTCTTTCGAAACTCGGCCGCTCATGTGGTAAAATGGGTCAAGTAAAGTCTAAGTTCGACCCTAGTAATGGGTTTAAGTCGAAATTTCGGCAGCATTTCGTTATAACGACGATTATGCCCTAGAAAAGTGTCCTGAAAAAGCCGTCGCAAATCAAAAATCCGAGATAGTAGGAAGTTTAACCATCACACAAGGATTCAAAATACCAAATTTCATCACAAATGGGCAATCCTATGGCCATTTTCGAAGCAATTTTCGAAACATCTGAGAAACCGTCTCAATTCTACTCAAATGCTCAATACTCAATGAAAATTCAAAAAGAACACATGGTTACGTTCCTTGCACTACCAATTATCCATTTCTAATATCAATTTTATAAGGCAAATCCATTTGGGGGAAACGCCTCAAATTTTCGAATTAATTGGGTTGAAAACCCTAATTTTTCGATCCAAATTAAGCAAAATGCGGATGCTTAAACAAGAATAAGACACATACCTCGATTAGTCATGATTAATGCAAGATTTGGATCATGTTTTTGCGGAATGTCGTTGGAATTTGAGAGAGTTTTAATAGAATTTGTGTTTTGTTATAATTAACATAACACGGGTACTGTCGAGTTTTTACTGAGACAGGGACGAAACCGGGAAAGGACGCAGTAGGTGCTACGCCTCTTCCAAGGGTCGCAGCTCTTACTGCGCCTCTTCCTCATCTTCCCTCCAATTCAATTTTCAAAAATTCGTTACAAGTTCGTTATTCATGGGCCCATCTTTGGTGCGCCTCTTCTCCAACACCATATATCGTGCATTTGGTCCGTTTGATATTTATTCTTTGTCTGAACCCGTACCTTCGAGCAGACTGTGAATTGTCGCAGTACCTTACCTTCGAGCAGATTGTGAATTGTCACAGTACCTTACCTTCGAGCAGACTGCGAATTGTCGCGGTACCTTACCTTCGAGCAGACTGTGAATTGTCGCAGTACTTTATCAAGACATCGCTTGCAACAACGACCGGGTTTTCTCTGACGGTGTTTGACACACCTCGATTATTTTCCCAGCGAGAGTTCATGACAGCCAATTGTTCTTCTCGAGATATGGAGTTCACTTGAGACTGACGCAAGCAGATTCAACCTCAAGTTTTCTTTGCCGGTGTTCGCTTGAGACGACGCAAGCAGATTCCACCCAGCAGTTTCTACCGACGTCATGCTGCCTCTCAATATTACGTTTTATTTCCCGTCGGAGTTCGACACAGAAAGAAGTCTCAAGTATGGTTTCTTCTTATGGCTGGCGAGCTTCCTTACGTAGTCTAATGGACTTTAAATGACCCTCCCCGATAGTCGACAGACTCTAAAATGTTCCCGATGACAGGTCCTTGGTTCAGACCCCTTGAACCGCCTCGCGTCGCCATAGTCGTTAGGTTGTAATCTTCGATTGACCTGATGGCTATACTTTGACTTTCGCCTTATCCAAGCCTCAGTCAAAGTGGGGGCTCTGTAGATACCTCATTTATGCACCTCCCGAAAACCGCATGTTTGGTACACAGAATGATTTATGACAGTTCGTAAGTTAATCATCAAGTGATAGCTCAAATACTTGTGTCTACCCCTTGGTCGTCATCTACGCGCCATTACAGTCGTTTTGACAGTAATTAGAGTTCATTTAGAGTCCGGGTCAAAAACCGTCTTCATTTTCTAATAAACCGTTTAAAATGCCGAGTCGGAATGTTCTGGAATATTCCGGATATTTCTATTCCATAATTTCAATTTTTAATCTTTTGGTAAAATATATCCCGAAATTTATGATAAAGAATAAGGAAGTTGAGATCTACCGCAATTCCATAACTGAAACGCGGAAAATCTTTCTTCCGCAGGAGGAAACTTCTGGGGAAAGGACGCAGCACCTGCTGCGCCTCTTCCAAGGGTCGCAGTGGTTGTTGCGCCTCTTCCCCAGCTCTTTTCTGCATATTTTCAAATATTTTCGAGATTTGTTTCTAAAGTTTTACCGTAAACCTAATTCCTCCGTGTGATTAGTATAAATAGGGACCTTCGTTCTTCATATTTCTCACGCGAATGTCCGCCCTTCTCTTCTCCCTTTGCATTCTAAGACCGCGCTCTTTGCTTATTGACGTCTACATGCTTGAACTTTCGACCACGTAAGCTCGGATCCTTCTAAGCACCAGTCTCGTTTGCATGACCGATCAATTTTTCCAACTCCACTCAATTAATCAAATCAATTTAATTTAATTCCTCTTACGAGGGCACTTTCATCATACATTCGAGTCGAGCAGTCACTAATCGTTAACTTAGTAAATCTCGTTTTGTCAAACATGTAAGTCTGAGGATGTAAATCTCATGTTTTATTATTGTATAAATTATTGTAAGGTTTACGTCGAAAACATGTTTAAAACCGATTTACAAAACCCTTTTATCAAACTTATTTTTGCGGATTAACAGAAGACAGACGTCGAGAAGAAACGCAGCAACTGCTGCGCCCCTTCGAAGAGTCGCAACATCTGTTGCGCCTTTTCCTGAGGCTGCCGCAGTTTCTGCCTTTCTTCTTCTTCTTCTTCCTTTGTTCCTTGTTGATTCGTCTCATTTATTCGTCTTTTCTTATTTTCTTCATATTTTATTCGTATATAATAATTCTAACATGTTCTTAATAATTTATCACCCTTTAATTTCCGACTTAAATCCCAAGTAATCCAATATTTGCGGGTTTTCGTCATTAAAATCAAACCCGGGTTTTACAGATTCGATTAGTTCATATCAAATCTCTGGAATTCGCCTTTTGTATATTTCATATATTTATCATCATCTAACCTCGTTAATTTGCATGAATAAACCTATTTAATTTGTAATTAGTTTATAATTTTTTTTGGTAAAAATGTAAGTATATTAATAACCAAATGCACTTGCAAATTACATCAATTCATAAGGAATAAATGACACGACTACATGTTCAGCCAGTGTGTAACCATATCTCTATTCTCAGCATTACAACTATGGATAACACGACTAAAAATCTCCTCTCTAAGCTGCCTGACAAGGAATTCAGGTCTGCCAACAACATGATAAATTCTACACCTATTCCTTGTCTCCCAAATCTTATAAATTAGACCTTGTATCACAGCTGCCATAACCTTTTTCCTTAATAAACTTTTGACTCTAACACGCAACCACCATTGAACAACATCAACAACATGAATTTGTATGCCCAAGCTTTGATTCACCAACTGCAAGCAACATTTGCTGAAATCACATTGGAAGAATAAATGGCTATGATCTTCATCAGCAACTCCACATAAAACACACACTTTATCAGGGCACATATGCATGCTATGTAGCCTATCCTTGGTGAGGAGTCTCCTGTGTGCAACTAACCACCCAATGAAGCAATGTTTAGGAACACTCAGGTTATTCCAAACAAACTTGGCCCAGTCCTGTGAACTTTCAGCAGTACCCAACCAATGGTACCCTTGCTTAACGGTATAAGCATTATCAGTGTGCAACCACCAAATCCCCTGATAACCAGCTTTAAGATAATCCCTCACACTACAGATTTTGCGCCAGGATCAACTAGAGTCAGCTTTAGGTTGGTAAGTCATCCAATCAGAATTTTTAATGTAAATGGCATGGACCCATTTAACCCATAAATGGTCATTTTTATGACTTATCCACCAGACATATTTTCCTAAGGCTGCTTTGTTCCACCTTATCAGATTAATAACACCAAGACCACCATTCTTTTTAATTCTGCAGCAGATGTTCCAGGCTATCAAAGGTGGAGAATTAGCAGCTTCTTTCCCTTTCCAAAGAAAGCTTCTGCAAATAGCTTCCACCTTATTAAGGATACTAGCAGGAAGAATAAAAATTCTTGCCCAATAGCAATGCAATGTACTCAGGACAGCCTTAGTGAGAATAAGTCTACCTGCATATGACAATTTTCTCGTGCCAATTGCTCTAATCCTCTCACACACTCTATCAACAAGAATGGAGCAATCAAGAGCAGATAATCTTTTAGCAACAATAGGGACCCCAAGGTACCTAAATGGAAGTTTCCCTTCCACCATGCCACTAATACTCAGGATCTCAGAAATAATTTCCCTAGCAACCCCATTGCTGTAAATGCAAGATTTACTCTTATTTATACACAGTCCAAAAGCTTTAGAGAAAATTTCAAAAGCCCATAGCATCATAACAACCACACTATGCTCCCCTTTGCAGAACATCAATAAATCATCCGCAAAACACAAGTGAGACAACTTCAAAGGTTTACAAAGTGGATGAAATTTAAAGCTCTCCTTTTCCTGAATCACTAACAACACCCTACTCAAATATTCCATACAAATGGTGAAAAGAAGAGGATAAAGAGAGTCCCCCTGTCTAATCCCTCTTTTAGCTTTGAAAAATCCAAAGAACTCCCCATTGAGGGCCAAAGAGAAAGAAGGAGTACTCACACACTCCATGATCAACTGAGTGAATTTTGCAGGAAACTGTAAGGCAACCATCATATTCTTTAAGAATTCCCATTCAATGCTGTCATATGCTTTCTGAAGGTCAACTTTAATCATAACCCTTGGAGAACATGTCTTTCTACCATATAGCTTAACCAAATCCTGACAAATCAGGATATTTTCAACAATATCCCTCCCTTGAACAAAGGCACTCTGATTAGTACTGATAATATGGGGCAAAATTTCACCTAGTATATTACTCAATAACTTTGCTATACACTTGTAAACAGTGTTACAGCAAGCTATAGGACGAAATTGAGCAACAGAAGTAGGTTTTTCAACTTTAGGGATTAGAGTCAGCACAGTATTATTTACTTGTTTCAATAACTTGCCATGCTGAAAGAAGTCCATAACAGCATCAATCACACCCCCACCAGTAATCTCCCAGCTGTCTTTAAAAAACTGACTCGAGTATCCATCGGGGCCTGGTGCTTTGGTCCCTGGGATAGAAAATATAGCTTTCTTGATCTCCTCTGTAGTCACAGGTTTAAGAAGAACAGAATGCATCTCAGTAGTGATCAACTTTCCTCTTCTAACAGTGGGAATATGAACATCACAAACTTCCTTGCTAGTTCCCAGAATACTAGTGAAAAACTCAATGAAAGCTACATTAATGCCAGAGCCATCTTTCTGACACACACCATTCATATCATCAATCTGGATAACCTTATTTCTGCTACGTCTACTTCGTATACTTGCATGAAAATAAGCAGTGTTATCATCACCATCCACAGCCCAATCTGCTTTAGATTTTTGCATCAGAAACATATGTTTGGCTTTTAACATAAGAGCATACTCCTGAGATAAGGCCCTCTCAGCAGCAATGAGCACAGAATCCATAGGATTAGCCCTGAGGTTTTTCTGAATTTGTGTCAAGGCCATAAAGGTGATAGAGCTATTATTTTCAATATCATTGAACTCATTCTTATTTAGTTTTTTCAACTGTCCTTTCAAATTCTTCAACTTAGACACCACCTGGAACATTTTGGTGCCCTCAACATCATTCCCCCAACTATCCTTAACCATGTCTTCAAAACCAGGGCTCAAGGACCACATGTTGTAGTATTTAAATGGAGCCCTACTCCTTCTAGACTCAGCCTCAAACTGGACAATGCAAGGACAATGATCATAGAGGCCCTCAGGCAGAAAATTGGCAAAAGCATTAGGAAAACTAGCAATCCACTCAGAATTAACCAACATCCTATCAAATCTGCTATAACTTGTGTCAACCCCTTGTTTGTTATTCCAAGTAAAATATGAGCCAATAGCAGGAATATCTTGAAGATGGCACCAAGAAACACAATCCTGAAAAGGGGTGATTTCAGCAGAGGTAACATCAGAGCCTATTCTTTTCTGGTATTGGAGCACATTATTAAAATCTCCACCTACAGCCCAAGCCTCTCTACATCTTCCACTATAAGTTTTTAATGAATCCCAAAGACTCTCTCTTCTAGCAATCTGATTAAAACCATACACAACAGTGAAGTAAAATTTCCTTCTAGAGATTTTATCTTGAACCCAAGTATGGATGGTTTGACTAGTAATATCAAGCACATCAACATCAAAACAAGTAGGATGCCAAAGCAACCAAACTTTACCTCCTTTCTGCAAGCTATTATTAGTGCAAATAGCCCAACTAGAAAAAATATTATTTCTAACTTTATTCCAATTACTACTTTTAACCCTAGTCTCCACTAAACCAAACAGCCTAATTTTATTAGAATGCAAAAACCACTTTATTTCTTTTTGTTTAGTTAGGCTGTTCAGTCTTCTAATATTCCAAAAGCCAATTTTATCCATTACCCACCCTTGAAGTGGATCCTTCCTCAACAATTCTTTCTACTTTACTCCTTCTACTATTTAATCCTCCCTTAGATATCTGAACAGATTTCTGGACAGGAGCACTAAAGACATCAATAAAGGTAGATTTACCTAGGCCAGTCTCTGTACCATAAGCTTGTGAATTCATTCTGGTTAGGAACCTAGCTGGAGTAATGGGATCCATTGGGGTAGCCACTTCCTATACTACAGGTTGCTTTGGTGAAGGAGTAGAAGCAAGTATAGGAGCAACCTGAGGCCTGACTACAGGTCTCCAAACTTGCTTAGCCATGTTTTGAGCAGGTTTAGGTTTTGTCATTGGTTTCCTGCAGGCAGATGCGAAATGCCCCATTCCCTTATAACTAGTGCAGGTAATGGGCAGCCAATCATACACAACCTTTATCTTCTGCACTTTACCTTTCTCATCTAAAAATTCAATTCCATTAGGATACTGCTGATTAGGCTTCACCTTCACAAGCACCTTAGCATAACTAAGCAACATTTTCTGCTGAGTAACCTCATCACATCTTACGAAATCCCCTATAAGACCACTTATCTTTGCCAAGGCACTGATTCCCCAGAACTTTAGCTCTAATCCTGACAGTTTGACCCAGATAGGAATAGCAGATAGTTCATGTTTAATCAACTCAGACTCTTGCTTCCATTCATTAACCACAACCGGCTTATTATCAAACATCAATTGTTCAGAGTTTAAAGCCTTTTGTTGCATCTCACTCGACTTAAACCTCACAAGAAAAATCTCATTAGACATAAACGACACCTTATCAATATACAATTTTGACCAAAAACGTCGAATAAAACCTTCTACTACATTCCATGGAGGATTAGCTCCCAGTATGTAGCAAAACATCGAAGTTTTCCAGTAATTAATTTCTGAAGCAACATCCTCTTCAAAGAGTTGAAGCATTACCTTAGGGTTAGCTGGAGACTCCGTTTTATTCAACGTCTTCTTAATTTTCCGGGATAATACCTCCGTCCATGACCCATCCTCTTCCTGGGTGACCGCCGCAATGACCGCAGGTTCATCCAAATCCAAGTTGAGATCATAAGGAAGAAGACATCGCGCCGTCGGTTTATCATTCAAAGGAATTTCAGCTTCACTCTCATCTAATAGCTCTTCCTCTACTAAGATTTGTTTACTATTCTGTTTTTTTGTTATTTTTTTAGGATTATTATTTGATTTTCGTGACCTAGCCATTTGCTCTTCCTCTAATTAGTTTATAATTCACTTTAATTTGTTCTAATTAATTTTCATTAATTTAAGTTTGTTTCTTTGTCACTTTTATGGCCAATTCACATGTAAATAATCTGCTAAATCACTTCTACCTGAGCCGAACATTAATAATCGATCATTAAATCACCAACGAACATTAACAATATGCAGTTCCGGCTTCACAGCCAGAACTCACCTCAGGAACAGACCTCTTCCAAGGAACACAGCACTGTTGCGCCTGTTCCGGGGTGAATTCTGTCTCTGAACTTCCGTTCCTGCTTTGACCTAGTTTATTAGTTTTACGTATTAATCGACTATTAATCGCAATATCACCGCTAATCTGTCCGTTTTCTAACCTTAATTATTTTCCTTTTCTTTTCTCAAATTATCCGTTTTAAACGTATTTTCGACGTAAATCAATTAAACCCGTTGTAATTATTGTAATTTTAATTATCGTATTGTTGTTTATTGTGCTCTTTATTATCATTTGTTTGCTCTCACATGTAATCAACCTTAAATCCCTACTTCGACCTAATGTATGCTAAATTACATGTTCACCGACCTAGTCTAATCTCACATGCTAGGACTAATTCATTGGATGTTGCATTGAATGCATATAATCGATAACATATCAAGTATAGATAATTTCCCTAATCATTAGTAGAGGCCGCTATCGAGGCGGGTGGGATTAGGTGTTCGATCAAAAGGACTTCCTAATACGTACCCTCACCCCTTACTCCAAATCTCTGTGAACATCCGTGTTCATTGATATCCACGAGAGTCATTCTAGACATAGAATGCTAAGGGTAACGAGTTCTTAGTGTCTATGTCACTACTTTGTGTCTTGACATGACGCGAGGTATTCGAACGGTTCCAATTTCCCATAAAAATTGGTGGCGACTCCACAAATGCAAACGCTTGTCTTCCCAAGCGACCCCGTGGGCTCCCCGTGTCCACAATTTCACAGCCTTCACACGCCAATAAATAGCAACCACTCCTACAACATGTTATGCTCATCCACTATTTCATTCAACTTCCATACATCACTATACACCAAATGAACAAAGATATCATGCAAGAAGTTTAGCAAAATTATGACACACATATAATCATGTAACATTGCACTTCACGTCTCCCGACTCATAACCACCCACGTAGTGACCAACCGAAATAATAGGATCAAGTTTTGAAATAAGGGATCCTTCTCATCCAAAACCGACCTCCTATCGCACTCAAGTTGAGTTCGTTTTATTAGACACACCTAGGTTCATTTTGGTTTATTGGTTTAGGTTCCAAAATCGTTGCTCTGATACCATTTTGTAACACCCTCTTCTTACCCGGCCAAGGTAATTGGGAGATGTTACCATCTCGGTTTTCCGAGGCGATAAATTGGAGATACAATCAAGAAACGTTTATTATAAACAACAAGTTTAGTGATTACAAAACATAGATGAATAAATAAAGAAATATAACTCATGACTACCATCTATGTTATCTATCAACTATCCAAGTACTCAACTCCGAGTCCAAGCGCGGCCCAAATTCCGATCACGTCAACAAGCAAAACCTGTACTTAACCTGCTCTCTATATGATCGAAAATATCATATGGATCGACACAGGCCACCCTGAAAATAGGAACAATTACACAGACACACAAACGTCAGTTTCAATAAATAAAGTGTAACAGACACGAGTGTGTGCGAAAATGCAACATGACTATGATATGAATGACATGCTATCAAATTACCACCGCCACGATACCGAGATACGCCCAGACATACCGACAACCACACTAATACCGGAACACGCCCAGACATAACAACAACCACAAACAGGTACCGGGACACGCCCAGACGTACCGGGTCAGGAAGCCAACCGGATCCCCAGCCAGACGTCGTGCCTCAACCACACGAGTCCCTCCGTAACTCAAGCCATTAATGTGCACATCCATCTTCGAGTGGGAAGCTCCAAGAGGCGACTTAAGCGTCTTACGGTCTCCCAACCGTCTTACGTCTCCTCAGTAGCCAAGTAAAACCACCAAACAATCACAACCGTCATATCCTCCAATATATATGAGAAATACAATAATGCAAGATACTACACAATATGCCAATTACCAACTTATAAAGCCGTCTTAACCAATATCATGTTATAAAACAATTCAACCGACATACTTATCTCCTTAATGATGTTATTACCCACTAAACATGTTATAATGCAATTACTGTAATTATGGGACACTAATTATAACATTAACCTCAACATATGTAATGACCACATTATTGAAACCGAGTAGGATTAACCTACCTTTTAGCATTCTTCATAAGAAATCCGAAACCACCAAGCATCCATATCATAAAACCGTCTCATCCTACATAATTCCACAACAATTATCACAAAGCATCCTACAACAACTAATACTACTAATTAACCTTTCATTATTACCTATTAATTACTCCTAATACTAATTAAAACACTAATTAACAACACCCATACAAATCCCCCGAATTCTAGGGTTTAATCTTAAAACGAATTATCCAAATTAAAGGGAAAAAGGTAGTATAATACTCACCAAGTGATAAGGAACAAGAAAATGTGAATGAATCTTCCAAATTCTTCACCCATAGTTGTAAATCTAGGATTTAGAGAATGACGGATTGTAGAGAGAGGCATAGGGTTTAGAGAGAAGAAATTAGGGTTTAGAAATGGGAAAAAACAGAAAATAGGGTATATATATGTCAAGGCCCATCAATAGAAAAGCCCACGTATGAAAACTCAGTGGTTCCCGTAGCACTCAGTCGAGTGACGGCTTCACTCGATCGAGTGACCTACGAATCATGGGCTTTAGCAACTTGGTAGACTCACTCGGTCTCTCACTCAGTCGAGTGAGGTTTACTCGGTCGAGTACTCGGCCACTCGATCGAGTACTAGCTTTAGAATTTAGGAGGTATTGCAGCTGGGGGAGAAACGGCTGCCACGTGGTGCAGCGAGAGAAGGGGAATAGAGTCTGATTGTGCAGTGTGCTTGTTGCACGTTTTTGGCTTCATTTGGCTATGTGCTTTGGTTTGTACTTTTGCGCCTTAACTTGTCTGCAATCCACAAGCTTTTGATTTTTCTTAGTCCAATGTTTAACAAGTGTTTGGTCCAAAGACTTGCTTTTAAATATGTTCAAGTTGCTTCCCGAACTCAGAGTGAGATCCTCGATCACGACACCTACAGATTAAACTGAAAATGCGTAGAAACATATCCATACAACACAACATCTACATTAATGCATCGTGAGCTAAATCAACTATAAATATCATAAGTAGGGGCTAAGTAAACTAAGAATTAGGTTGTTAAAGACAGTATAAACCCGTCATATCAACAATTAGATTCCCACTATTCTTCTTGCACACACAAGGCTCTTTTTCGTCTCTACGAAAACCAAACTTTTTAACTGCCTCATTGAAAGTAAGATACAAACTCTGAGATGTCTACTTCAATCTATAAATGGGTCGTTGAAGCTTGCATATCTTCCTAGCAATGTGCTGGGTCCTTCCGGTTGTGCCACATAAACATTCTCTTGTAGTTTATCTTTAAGGAAAGTTGTTTCACAACTATGGTTTTAATGCCATCGCGTTTATCAACCAAATTCCATACTTGGTTATGGTACACCTGTATTTCATTCGAATTTCATGGCTTGAAGCTTTTTTTCGGAATCAGAACTCATCATTGCTTCTTTATATGACTTAGGCTCATAATTCTCTACTAAAACTAGATCACATTACTTTCTCAGTAAGAACCATACCTTACCGGGTCCTTACAAATACTAGATCTTTCCGATCACGTACGAAGAGTTTCACATGAGTACAAACTACAACACTTTATACATCTAACCGTTCTCTTCCTCCTTAGGTGGAGAAAGGTATTATGTCTCTCAAATTTCTTTGAAATCAATTCTACTCTCTCTGGTTCTGATAAGTCCATTTTATATATACTTTTCTCCCCATATTTAGCTCGGTTTTATATCTAATTTGCGCTCTTAGGTGCGATTTATTGAGCTAATATCGCCTTTGGTAGTATTCATGTGTTTTATTGTCTTATGTAGGAATTGGAGCGATTTTCCTCATTTTCTTACGCTTTGGCAAATCCCGAGTAAGACGGAGCTAATTACGAGTATTTGAGCTAAAGATGACGGACCATATTATTTAGTGGACAAAACAAATAAAATGAAGCTCAAAATAAAGATTAAAGAGCAAGCTTAGGATTCCATATTGGAAGAGGCATTAAGAATAAAACATTGGATTCCTTGTGCTAATTAATCAAGAATTGAAGGAAAACTAAGAGTGTGCTTAGGATGTCATTTTGGATTCCATATGAGCATTCAACCAGAGGAATTAAGAAGCATTAAGACATAGCATTGGATTCCTTTGCAAATTTTACTCCCTTATTTCTATGTAAAGGGTGTTGATCGACACAACACTAGACACTACTTACACACCTCACACACCATTTTCTTACTCTTATTTCAGTCCTTAGATTAGAATAAAATGTAGGTTAGATTTCCTTTATGTTATTTATATTTCCTTTAGCATTTCAATATTGTATTACAATTTCCATTCAAGCATTTGTTCTTCAATTCCAAGTTTCATTTCCAATTATTAAGGTAATTCTATTTCGTGTATTATTCTATTATCTCCCTTGTCATTTCCATTATCAATTAGTTGTCACATTATAATTTGTCATTAGTTTAGTTTACATTATGCAAGAGTAGTTTACTTTGTCTAGGGAATAAGGAAAGCCGTGCATAAATAGTTTTTGCAATTGTTGAACTAGGATGTTATAATATCGTTTCATTGTTTCTTTCACATGTTTGCATTGTATTGTTAGTCTTTGATAATTGATCACTATCTTAGATTAAATTTGTTAATTCACTTTTATAAGTCGAGAGGCACGAAAATGAATTAGACTAAACATGTGTTAGTAGATCGACCTAGACATAACGAGAGTTCTCTAGGACCAAATCTATGGTTGACAATAAAGCCGAGAGGTGGTTGTCTTTAAGTCTAAACAATTAGCGACATTAACAACTCCTATGTTTAATTTAAGCATTTACATAATTTGCATGTGTGACCCGACCTCCCTAAAGTATTCCTTTATTATTGTTTTATCACAAGTTTACCAACTAAACCAAGCAATTATACATTTACCGACTTTGATAGAATTCACCCCATAACAACTAATTAACATCTCTCGTCTCCTTGTGTTCGATCCCTATTACTATATTCATTTGTGTCTAGGGTATTTATCTTTGATTAGGTTGCGACAATCCTATCAGGTTCCTTTGGACAAAAAATCATTTTCAAAAAAAGACATCGTATGAGTTACAAACACATTCCTCTCAGATAGGTGGTAGAAATATTATCCTTAAATCTCCTTAGGATACCCTACAAAGAAGCATTTATCGGATTTGGAGCCAAGTATTTTAGGAATTAACTTCTTTACAAAAGCCTCGCAATCCTAAATCTTTAGAATAGACATCTTAGGAACATTTCCAATCATATCTCATATGTTGTTTTCTAACAGGCTTAAATGGACACATGTTAAGTGTGAAAGCATTGGGTGCATAACTCTAAAATGAAATTGAAAGACTTGACATGACTCATTATTGACCACACCATATCAAGAAAGGTGTGATTTCTCCTCTCTAACACACCATTCCACCGTCGTATTCCTAGTGAAGTTAGTTGTGAAACAATTTCATAACCTCTAAGATGATCATCAAACATTTGGCTTAAGTATTCACCTCCACGATCATATCATAAGGCTCTCATTGTCTTGCGAACGTAATTCTGCACCTTATTACTAAACTCCTTGAACTTTCTAAATGATTCATAACTATATCTATTGAAATCATCAATAAATGTAATAAGTATTGAAATCCACCTTTAGCGGAATAACTTATTAGACCACAAACTTAAGAATGCATAGATATACTAAATTAGTCGCCATATCACCACAACCAGTAAAAGGCATTTTTGTCCTTTTACCAAATAAATAAGACCCGCCTTTCACATGATTTATGTATGAATCTAAGTAATGTATGGCTTGTTACTCATGTACATGTGCATACTCATGTACATGTGCACATGATATACATGATGATTAATAACGTAGTGTGACATATGAATACTTCTAAAGTAGCTACTTCAGCTTCAGCCACACGAATTTTTGTGGATAAGATGTCGGAACTTGACCAAGTTTATATCGCCCTTAATTGAAAACATTTTTATATGATATTCAAGAAAAGAGTTTTCTGGAAAAATATATCAAATTAGAAGAGTTACGCTTGTCGTACCTTTCACATTTTTTTCAATTTTATACAGGAATTCTAGATTCTTGTTTCATTATTTCACTTTAATTATAATTTGTCATTTTAATCCAAAATAAAATGGTTAGGGAGGGGAAATATTCCCTTTATAGAATACTCACAGGAGGAGATTCAATGGAGGCAGATCTGGTTATTTCTCTTGAATATCCTTACTATGTAGTTTGCATGAATCTGGTCATTGTAAGAGGAAAATTAGGTTACTCTCATTAAGTAGATCAGTTTTTCATTTATATACATGACTTATGATCATGGATTATAGGCTTGCGAGAGTCAGTCCTCTATTTTTATATTAGAACAAATTGTAAACTCGGCATATTGATGCAATTTATAGGGAATTAAATTTGAAATTTAAAATTTAACACTCGGTTTGTATTTGACTCCCGAGTCAAAAGGTTTTAAAATTTTATGAAATTTTCATTTAGACTTAATTATTATTTCCGCCATTTGTTAATTAAGCCATTTAGAAAAATCAGTTTATTACAATTTGCATCACAGTGACCTTGAGACCGTGAGTATTATTTCAACTATCAAGGGTACATCTGAGATTCATGATTATTAGGTTAAATAAATTGTAATTGATTATATCTCTTAGATTATTAAAATGAGAGACTCATTAGAATAAATAGCCTTTAACGAATACTCCATATGGCTTTCTGTTTTCTTCCCATTTCAATAAAATACTCCCTCCGTATCGATCATTTGTTATCTATTGTATTTCGCACAAAGACCAAGGAAATGCAAGTGGGTGTCTAAGAAAATAGTATAATATTATTATTACATCAACTTTCACACTACCTTTTACATATAAAACTTACCAAAAATAAAAATAGATACCAATTCACTGATATATCTCAAAATGGAAATAGATAACAAATGACCGGGACGGAGGGAGTACTCCTCACATATATTAGAGAAATGGGAAGAAGATTTATGTTCGGAGAGAGTAATAAATATGGGTAGAAGCTTAGGTAGGGTAAACCATAACCGTCTTAACACTTGTTTTATATTTTTGCACACTATGTGTTACTTTAACCCTATGTACTTGATAAGTTTAGGAATATGCCCTAGCTTAGCATTCCACCAATATTATAAGGTGAAGTTGCTGAAAATATAACAAAAAAATCTGTCATTTTGTTAAATAAATATTTCCAGACTATCATGTAAAGATATGCATGGAACACTCCTAAAATTTTAAGGTAATTAATATATTTTATTATGCGTATTATTTTTAGTAGGTTGCTAAAAAAAATAGTGAAGATTTTAGTTATAGATCAAGTTGTTTATATAATGTAATAATTTGAGAATGTATCACAAAATGACTAAATAATAGCTCGAAATTTATGTTAAGTAAATAAAATATATGAAGTAAAAGAAAATTTCACGATTTAGCAAGTTTTCGATTTGTATAGAAAGCAAAAGCACTACAAATGTAAACGTATGCATGACATATGCAGTATGTCACAATAAATAAATCTTGTTTTCCGCTTTATTGACAACTTTTTGCAACATATCATCTCAATTATGCTTCAATATGTTTCGATAAAAAGAGCTTGTTATAGTTTATCTAAAAATTAATATGGGAGATATGTAATAAGGTCATATTTGAGGGAGAGAGGTGGAGTGTGGAGGTGGTATTGCGAACTTATTATGGAGATGAGAGGGATTGAGTCAGGGGTGGATGTGGTGCGTGATGAGGAGGGTTCTGAATGGCTCAAAACAAAAATTAATTTAAAGTGATGGAATCTAAGTTTTGTTCCAAAGAACATACTCAAAGATCTTCTTCATTGAATATGAAGTATCTGTTCAAAAACATGGTACAAAACGGGTTGGACTTACCACTATAAAATGTACATTTCTAAACATAACTACTCAAAATTGCACACTTCCGTACAAAAAATTATACGAATCACCAAGGCAATAGTGTTACTACTCGAGCAATTAATTTTTTAAGATAAATCAGCGAACGAAGGGGATCAAAAAGTATTCTGCATAAAATAACTGTATCACACAGAAAAAATTAAAGATTAATCACGTGAATATTGAAGACTGTACTTCTAATAATATAAAGATTTCAAAAATAATCATGAGTGAAAATTCAAAATTAAAAATCGATGATATTACCTTCCAAATGAACATATAGAACGATGTAATTGAAACATTATCGTTGAGGTTGACATATTGAGCTCGAACCCACAATATCAAAGCTAATATAGAGTGCCCAAAGATCTATACAATATACATGCACATTTAGCACCTAGTAGACATATGGAACATAAACATCAAGTTATTATGGTAAGAAAATTATACATACAGTTATTATGTTGGTAAGTGAGGATGGAGATGTTGCCCCTAGAGCCACGACAGATCCATATGCCACAAGCAACAACTTGATACACAACCAAAAGACCTGAACATTGAAGTTATATATATGAATCTCAAATCTATGAATATGAAAACAACCTTTTAGTTGTTGGTCAATAACCATTTTCATATTAAAAACCTAAAAGAAAAAATATATCGCAATATTTTCAAAAATTATATTCATAGCTTGGAGTCTTGAAGGTAACTGAAAGCTTTGTTGGTCTTGTGGTCATGCATCTAATCTAAACGAAAATATTGTCCTCATACTACTAAAAAATGAGCCTTCCATTCAATTTTAAGGACAATGGTAACTTAAATGCTAATTAGCAACTAAATAAATATTAGAGGTAAAAAACAACCAGTATTTCATTAATCACTATTAATGGATGCTAACAAAAATATCGTATAATATGGAGTAGCATTTCTTCATACTGTGAGCTTTAACACTATTGACCATTTTGTTCATACATAAGGACTAAACGAATTATACAATTCAAACCCGAAAAAGAGCATCCACGGTCCACACCACATAAAACGTGTTATTGTCGTAACATACGTACATTTTTCGACTATTGGAAATATGACTAATCTTTTGGCGGAAGGTATGATCAACATGTCGATATTATTCCCACAAAACCAATTTGAGGGCGACTAGACTCTCCGAGTAACGTTAATGCCGCAATCTCAAAGTGTAAACAATGGAATGCTTAATTGTGATTTATTTGTAATTCCTTATTGATACTTGTGTAATTTTACTTCTACATAAATAAAATCAACGAAATTACTTTTTCACATATGGATTTTACTTTTCCACATACATTTTTTCTTTAACTTTCCATATTATACCTTTTCATAAATCTAACCAAATTAACTCTTATATCGATCTTTTACCTAAAATTTAATTTAATTACTCTAAAGACTTGAAGAATAGATCATGGTTCTCTAATTAAATAATTAACTTAGTTGTTTATCAGTTATTAATATGTTTATTTGTTTATTAAAGAATGAAATTAGGGTTTTTGCTTAAGTTCAATTTCTTTCACCTACAAACATGACAACTCTACCATAGTCAATACCATGCGATAAGTTTGATCCATACAACGTTCAACAATATTAACAAGCTGAGATTGGGTTCTTATTTTCACACTTCCATTTTTATTGCGCTCAGCTGACTCACCTTCTTATATAAACTTTCCAACTTTTTATCTGACTGAAAATGACTACAGATGCGATAAAAGTTCCTTTTGGAGTATTCATATTTCTAGTTGGGCAGGCATTACTTGGATACCATACTTTGAAATTTGAATGATTACTCGTTGTGCAAACATTTGGATACCACTTGTAACCCCCTTGTACGCAATTGATTTGGTGTGTCGGAGCACAGTTGGCCAGAGGGTAGGTTCGCTAAAGGTCGGTTTGCCGGAGGGACGATCGTTGGTGGTGAAGAGCGATAAAGGGAAATGGTGGGTAAAATCAATTGAGTGACGAGATGCAAAAAAAAAATGACCAATTGAGTGATGAGATGGAAAAAAATGATAAGGGTAAAATCATAAAAAGCGTATGTGAAAAAAGTAAAATGCATATGTGAAAAAGCACAACCAAAAATCAAACTCCTTCTATAACGCTCTAAAGTGACAATTACAAGGAGGGGAATGAGGATAATAATGACGCATTATGGCCATATTTGCTAATCAGTCTATTGAGTGTATTTCTTTTAGCATAAGCGGTTACAAAAAGAGATTATACATATTTTATTAGATGAGCTGACCAACATATTTTATTTAGCAAAATTAGTTAATGTGTTTGGTAATTAGCAGATTAAACTTAATTGATTGTTATTTTTATTTGTAAATGTAAGTAAATTTTTCATTTTTGAGAATATGTCAACCAACATGTTAGACTGAATAGCATGTTGTTAAATTACATATTGATCCCAAATTTGTTGTTTCTATTGTTTAACAAACAACAAAAATGGCATATTGATTGATCAAAAGTGTTAAAATTCTTAAATATGTTAAATATTTTCCAACATGTCATTTGCCAAACAACCTGTATAACGACTCATTACCACTGCATTAATTACAAATATTAAGGCTTAATGAGTCTTTGTAATAATCACTTTGTTTGACCGTTCAAATTTTAATACTCATATTCGGTCACACAACTAAGTTAATACTTCCATTTGATCACATAACCAATTGTTATCACAATTTAACTAAATACGAATAATATTTCATTTTTCAATATAAGAAAGTTAGATGCGTGACATGAGAGAGAAGCTTGAGAGAGAAAACCTCTCTTTTACGTGAATTTCTTCATCTTTAGGCAATGGCTAAAGCAAAGAAATCTACGATCTTACAAAATAATAATAGTAAATCAATTAATAATAGTAAACAAAAAAATCAAAAAACGTGAGATCTTCAATCTGCTAGTACTAGTACGCATAATAACAATAATCTGAGTTCGCCAAAATCGAATGAAAGACCTAGTCTTAGGGTTTCACCGTTGCGATTTGAGGCGGAATTAGAACCAATTGTCGAAGATGTGGAATCGGAAGAGGAGGAAGTGAGTGCTGCTGAAGTTCCTAATTCTAAACCTGTGCTACAATTGCTTAAGGAAGATGTTGAAGGTGAGATTCTGTATTGGTCAACTTCAGTGTTCTGTTATATTTTAGGAGTTAACCCACCTAGTACGGTGGTGTCGGGGTTTGTGAATAGGGTATGGCAGGCTAATGGAGTCGATAAAATCTCTTTCTTACCAAAACGGCATTTTTATGGTTTGTTTTAAGACTAGGGAACAACAACAGATGGTTCTCAACAATGGTCACTTACTTTTTGATAAGAAACCTGTGATTATCAAAGAGTGGGGGCCTGATGTTGCTTTGATAAAACATGATGTAAAGAAGGTACCTATCTGGATGAAGTTGTATGGTTTAGAGGTGAAATTTTGGGGCTCTGGTAGTCTAAGGAAGATTAGTGAAGAGGTGGGGCGTTTCATTAAGTGTGATGACGCGACTGCCAATCACAGATTCTTTGGATTTGCTAGAGTTCTAATTGAGGTGACCATTGGGCAGGAGTTCCCTAAGGAAATCATATTTCAGGATGAATTGGGGGTAACACAGAAGGTGAGGGTGGGCTATGATTGGCTGCCTTTACCTTGTTCTAAATATAAGGGTATTGGCCATGAAGCAACACTATGCAGGAAATCTGATGCTCCTAAACCAGCTAAGAAGGTTTGGAGGCCAAAACGACCTGCACCAGTGAATGTGAGACCACAGCCAATTCTTCAGAAACCAAAGGGGGTAGGACCTGTCAGGCAGACTAGTCCCTCTGTAGTGAGTACACCAGTGACTCAGGCTGTACCATTGCAGACACCTGCGGTCCCTGTAGCAAAGGAGGTGGAAGGGCCATCTATGCCACGAAGGATTCTAACTAGGATGTTGAGGAGGGAAATACCTGAGAGCAAACAATACTCCCCTCAGGGTATTACCTTTCTAGATGCATTAAACATGACCATATCCAAGAGTGTGAGTGCGGGCAAAAGGAGATTAAGGAGCCTGCAATTGGAAAATGGATAATATTGGGTTTTGGAACATAAGGGGCCTGAATAAGCTGCATAAGCAAACTGAAATAAAGAGGTTCCTGTTTCAGAATAATGTTGGTTTGTTTGGACTACTAGAAACTAAAGTTAAAAGTAGGAATTGAATTAAAGTTAAGAATAATGTGTGTGATAGTTGGTCTATTTGCACAAATAATAGTCACCATAAAGGGGGGAGGATCTGGCTTATTTGGCAACCTAACCAGTATGTGGTGGATGTTAGGTACATTTCTGACCAGCTCATTCACTCTAAAGTATTTGATAAGTTAAGGAATATTAGTTTCTTTTTTACTATGGTCTATGGATTAAATAAAGACAAGGAGAGGGAGTCTCTTTGGGATTCTCCTTTTCATATCAGTAGGGATATTGATAATGCCTGGATGGTTGGTTGGGATTTTAATTGTTTAATGCACCTGAATGAGAGAATTGGTGGTGCTGAGGTCACTTGGTCTGACATTTCACCTATGAGGCAAATGGTGGATCAATGTGACTTGATGGAGTTGAAGTCCATTGGATCCTTCTTTACTTGGAATAATAAACACGAGGTGGGGACAAAAGTGTATAGCAAGCTTGACAGGGTTTTGATTA
This sequence comes from Silene latifolia, assembly GCF_048544455.1. NCBI lineage: Eukaryota > Viridiplantae > Streptophyta > Magnoliopsida > Caryophyllales > Caryophyllaceae > Silene > Silene latifolia. The sequence goes on from NC_133534.1 coordinate 187,822,486, forward strand.
ATGGAGATTGGCTGGTTGAGTTCCCTGAGTGCTTTGCTAATTTCCTTCCTGAAGGGCTCTTTGACCATTGCCCTTGTCTATTCAGTTTCAGACAAGAGGTAATAGGAAGGGGTTTCCCTTTAAGTACTTTAATATGTGGGCAATGTCTAAGGAGTTTCAGCAAATGGTTGGGAAGGTGTGGTCTCGGCATGTGGATGGAACTCCTATGTTCAGAGTGGTTCAGAAATTAAAGCTGCTGAAGAAAGAGTTGAAGAAGTTAGATAAGGATAACTTCAGTGACATTAAGAACCTGACTCAAGTGACTGAAGTGTCACTGAAGGAAGTCCAGCAAAAGCTCATTAAGGACCCTCTCAACAAGGTCCTTTGTGATTCTAAAATTGCTTTGTCTAAAGAAGTGATGACTCTTAAAAAGGTTAGACTACAGTTCTTGCTCTATAAATCTAAAGAGAAGTGGATGGAAGAAGGAGATGAGAATTCAGCTTACTATCATCAGAGTATCAAAAGAAGGAGAATGAGAAACAGAGTGTACCAGATTAAGAATCAAGATGGGGTCAGGTGTACTCAGTCTCATGAGATTCAGGCTGCCTTTGAAAGTTTTTATAGTGAACTTCTTGGTTCTTCTAAAAAAGTAGTGCCTGTTGATGTGGGTATTGTTAGAGCTGGGAACTGTTTATCCTCTCAACAGCAGCAGGAATTGCTTGCCCCGGTGACTGATGAGGAGGTCAAGAGAATGTTCTCCATACCTGGTAACAAAGCCCCTGGACCAGATGGTTATAGCAGCCAGTTCTATAAGGATGCATGGTCAATTGTTGGGAAGGAAATGACTATAGCTGTACGTAATGTGATTCAGACTGGTAAGCTTCTGAAGAAATGTAATGCAACTATACTTACTTTGATGCCTAAGGTGGAGGTTCCTGAGAGTGTACAGCAGTTCAGGCCTATAGCTTGTTGTAACACTCTCTACAAATGTGTTACTAAGGTCTTATGTAATAGACTTAGTTCCATTATGCCCAGGATCATCAATCCTTCTCAGAGTGCGTTTGTGAAAGGCAGGGATATAGTGGGCAATATTTTGATTTGCCAGGACCTCATTAAGATGTATAAAAGGAAAGCTTGCTCCCCTCGTGTCATGATGAAAATTGATCTTCAGAAGGCATATGACTCTGTTGAGTGGAGCTTTTTAAATGACATGCTAATTGCTCTAAATTTTCCTGGGTCCACTATTAGGATCTTGATGCAATGTGTGACCACCCCTAGCTACTCTTTATCTCTGAATGGGGAATTGTTTGGATTCTTCAAGGGCAAGAAGGGGCTTAGACAGGAGGATCCTTTGTCCCCTTTGCTTTTCACAATTTGTCTTGAATATTTGAGTAGAATTCTCGGTTGGGTTCAAAAACAGAAGAATTCAGGTTCCACCCTTTCTACAAGAGAGTTCAACTGAGCCACCTTTGCTTTGCAGATGATCTGCTTATGTTTTGTAGAGGGGATATTGGTTCTGTGGTCTTGATGCTGAGAGCTTTCCTTTCATTTTCCCAAGCCTCTGGTTTGCAAATGAAAAAGGGAAAGTCAAACATTTATAGTAATGGAGTTGATGAGGGGACTATGTATCAGTTGGTTAAGGCCTCTGGTATGAAGAGAGGGACCATCGCTTTTATATACCTGGGGGTTAATATTTCTCCTAAAAGACTGAGTGTTGAAGACTGTAAATGCCTTCTTGACAAGATCACGGATAGGATTAAAGGGATAAGAGCTAGGAGGCTATCCTATGCAGGAAGAGTAGTTCTCATAAAGGCAGTTTATAGTACTCTTCATAATTACTGGGCACGAATCTTTATCATCCCTAAGACAGTCCTTCAACAAATTGAAAGCATTTGCAGAAGATTTCTCTGGTATGGGTCTGAAAACAGGTAGAGCCCTGCACTGGTATCCTGGGAGAATATCTGTAAACCAAAAAAGAAGGGGGGACTAGGCATAAAGCAACTGATATGGTGGAATGTTGTAGCTATTGTGAAGTATGCTTGGTGGGTATTCAATAAAACAGATCATCTGTGGGTAAGGTGGGTTCACTCAGTTTATATCAAGGAACATGATTGGATTGATTATAAACCTGGTCAAGGTTCAAGTTGGGCGTGGAGGAAGGTCTGTTGGGCAAAGGATTTAGTTAAACATCATCTTCTTGCTACTGACAATTACTCTATTAAGTCGGGGTATACTTGGCTGACTAATGAAGGCCCTGATATATCCTGGCATCCTTGGACTACTACCAGATTAATTATCCCAAGGCATGGTTTCATTGTTTGGTTAACTGCTCACAAACGACTTTTGACACAAGACAGATTGATGAGAATAGGTATCATTTAGACGAATGTCTGTTTTTTATGTGGATGTAATGCAGAAACAGTGGAACACCTGTTCTTTCTGTGCCCCTTTAGTAGCAGATGCCTGGAGCTGGTTGCTGCCTGGCTGCAGATTTCTTTACCTGATAAGGGAGTGATTAAATGGTGGGTTAAGCAGAGAGCTCGTTCTTTGTTGCTGAAGCAGGTCATTGCAGCTGTTCTTGCAAGTTTGATCTATCACATTTGGTTAAGCAGGAACAAATGCCGGATTGAGGGGTCAGTACCTCATCCACAACAGGTGGTTAAGAAGTGCAAGGAGGAAACTTTGATGCGTATCAAATGTTCTAGAATGGAATCAAAAATACTAGGAGCTAATACTTGGTTAAGTGCAAGTGCAATTGTAACAATTACTTGAAATGGTCCTTAAGGCTTAGTATAAAAGCTTAAGGGAATTGTATGGGTGACTTTTTTTATTATCAATGATAACTTACACTTTCCCAAAAAAAAAAAAAAGTTAGATGCGTGACAAAAACAAATAACACGTGGTGTTATAATAAGCTATCATCAAACTAACGTAACATTTTCTGAAATAGTGATTATTTAAATCATTTGAAACAACACTTTCTCTTTATGTTATAAATGCTACATAGTTATATAGTTAATATAACCACCAATTTGGGAAGACATGGTGAAGTTGAAGTAACCATTCCTTCGACACTGATGAAAATTCATCTCTACTCGATTGTTTTCCTAACATGGCTCGTTGGCCAAAAACATTATAATTTAATCAAGCTAAAGTAGCAACATCATATTTTGGTTCATCTCATAAATTGAAAACCTTGAGGTCAAAGGATTGCTTATCAAGGTGGACACTAAAGTCCAAAGGGCTCCCACAGTGACAAATTAGCGTTTTTTATAGGGTTATTTAATGAGAATACTCTCAACTATGTCACGTCTTCTCAAAATACTACATACTTTCATTTAACTACGAATATTACCGACTAATACACCTCCTCTCTCATAATAAAACAGGCGAAAGGGCTACCTTCTCAACCGGTTAGCTATGTTTAAAACACAAAAATTTAGCCAATTTCTTTTGTTTTTTTTCTTTCGACCTACCTGTATACCTTCATTTCTCTCTTTCTTTTATCTTCCTTCTTCCGTCCTTTTGGCTTTGTACATATCACAAATTAGTCAGGATGAAATAAGTTGTTTCTTCTCCCAGCTATTACTCCCATCTCTCATCTTATAAATCTTCTTCTTTATTGTTGTCCATCTCCAGGTGTATGTAAATCCTCTTGCTTTCCCCGAATTGATTCAATTGATAGAACATTTTCTTCGATCGATTTTCCAGATTTTTACCGTCTTCCGTATAATTTGTATACCAATTTGAATTCAGCCTTTTGATTTTTTTTCAAATTACTACTTTTTCGCATAATATTTTGTTTTGCTATCTAGGTTGTATTTGGTTTTCAATCAGTATTTAATTCCTCAAGCTTTCAATTATTATAGTCTTATTTATTTGTAATTAGGTACATGAACTTGTTGTATGCTCATATTCTCATATGTTGATTGGATTTATTTATGTTTCAAAGGGCTGCATTATTCTGATTCATTAATTGATTGAACCACACCCAAGTTTTACTTCATTGATGTCATTTGCTAGTTTGATACCAATTAGAAAATGAGGGTATTGACTCCAATTAATCGGCAATTTCGACCAAATTCAAGGCATATAGTTGAAATCATCGAAATGCCTCAAATTATGGAAGAATGGAAAAAATTATAAAGCGAGAGGATATATAATTTAGCAGAAGAGAGGAGAGACAGGGGAAATGAATTGAAAAAGTTTGAAGGTTAATGTCTTTTTTTTCCAGAAAAGAAGTTTGCAGGTTATTGTAAACATAGGGGAGGAAGATGAAGTTCATTGACGGTGGGACCTACACTTGCTTTGCTTTTACCTGTAGTTACAGGTTAACAAAAGGGTAATTCTGTTAAAAGACGAAGGGTGTAATAGTTAAGTGTAATGATAGTTAAAATATACTTTGGAGTATTTTGAGAAGCACTCTAATAGGTTGGAGTATTCTCATTAAATAACCCGTTTTTTATATATGTTGTAGGACATTATACGTCCGAAAAGTTCCAATAACTTTTTCATATAAGTCATTAGACAAGCAAATAAATTTCTTAGAATAATCCCTCATAATCTCCGTGTCTAGAATCTACCTAGCTTCATCTTAAAGACAAAGGATGACCACCGTTTGGCGGCATTGTTCATCTCTAAGTTGTTACCGGTTAGGAGACATAATCATCATACAAAAAGAGATAAACATTGTCCATTTTGCATTTTTTTAGGGTCAATTAATAATTACACCCTTATATAAACCACTTTTCTAAACTTACTACCTTATAAAAAAAAGTTCAAAAATTACTACCTTACAAAGCATTTATGTATACAAATTGCTACCATTGCTTCTTTCCGGTAACTTCTTTTGTGCAATGACAAAAACACCCCTAATTTAAATGCCAACACAATCACAAATTCAATAAACACACTACAAAAATTTTTTCACCTCTCTCCCCTCTTTTCGTATCCCCCAGTTGTTACTCTAACAAACATTTGCATCAAGATTTACAAATCGACTCTCATCAACTAATGAAATATGTAGGCCTAATTAAGAGCTCTTGTTAATATAATTTTTTTTCTTATAATTTGATTAAATTAGAACCCCATTGTTTATTTCACTTTTATAATTCGAAACCCTGAATTGCATTTATATTATGTAATAAAATTATAACCCTTTTTTTTTTATAATTGGAATATGGTAGAGGAATTGTTTAGTAAAGACAATCAAAATCCAATATCAGTAGAGTTCAAAAGAGCTTCGATTTTGAAGGTGAACATGTCAAAGGCCTAAACTTTGGGGGTGTTATGAGTTAGAGGTAAGTGTCTTTGAAAAAAATGATGAAGATTCAAATGATTTGAGAAGATTCAATGGACTTTTCGACAATTTTCTGTACAATGAACAACCATTCTTGTTAAATTCAATAAACCCCCAAAATAAGAACTCTAATTCAATTACGAATAACATCAAACTGCAAATTCATTATTTCTGAACATAAACTAATTAAGGAATAAGGAGGTGAATTGACCTTTAATTGTGAAAGTTGATGATAAGTGAGGTTGGTTAAGTGATTTGTTATGGGTAAGATTGAAGAAGATGATGAATAGAACAAGACAGAGTTTAGGAAAGAGGTAGAAGGGGAAATTAGGAGAGGGTATTTTGGTCAGGAAATTTATGTTTTAGGGAAAAAATTTAAATTAAGTCGGAATATTTCATATTAAATCACCGGAAACTAACTTTGGTAGCAAATTCTATGCACATATGCTTTATAAGGTAGTAATTTTTGAAACTTTTTTTATAAGGTAGTAAGTTTAGAAAATTGGTTTATATAAGGGTGTAATTATTAATTAACCCTTTTTTTTACCAGTAAGGATCCTCTGTCCCGCTTTTGTGTCCCATTGTGTGTGCCACTCCACTCACCTTTTGACACATCACTTATTGCAAAATAAAATATTGCAATAATTATATTAATTTGTTGATGTGTTAGAAGATGATTGGAGTGGCACACAGATTGGGACACCAAATGGGACAGAGGATCCCCACTCTTTTTTTACACACACACAATGCCATTCATCTACTATATAGAAAGTTATGACCTTATGCAATCTAAAATATTATTCGCTATTAGATTGTTTTGGATCAGATTTGAATCTTTTACGATAGCAGAGGACATCTTAGGGATATGGAGTACCTCATCGAAGAGTTTCAAATGCTTTTGTCGCTGGTAGATATATTAGTGATAATATCCTTTTGACTCATGAAGCTACTCACAACATCGAGTTTCACAAAAAAAACTAATAATATATTTAATTTAAATTTTATAAATATGAAAATTTATATATTCTCCGCCAAATATTTTTACGTAATTTTAATTGACGTTTATTTGCTAAGCTCCCTAACATCCCGATCTAAAAAATCGTGCATTTATGCACGTGATTTACACTAGTATTATAAGATACTAATAAGAATATGTAAAAACAAACTCATTTTCTATCTAATTAATAATTTAGTGAAATATATCAAAAAAAAAATCACACAAAAACTTAATATCATTGACAAAATCACGTACTTTTTGGCCGAGGGTATGAGGATCGATGTGTTGACATCATGTCCACGAAAACCGTTCTAACGGTTACTAAACTCTCTAGATAATATCCACACCCGAAGTCCGAAGGCCTTATACGATGGAAACCGTGATTTCTTATCGATACTTATTGCGTAATTGAATGTTTATATACATAGAATCAACCTATTTATGTAGTGCTCTACAATAACTGTTACAAGGAGCGGAAGGGGTGAGAATTATGAGGTATTATCATAGAATTAGGCCCTGTGTTTTGGATTTAATTTTAATGAATTTAACTTATAGGAGGTTAACTTTTTTAAACTAAACTTATAGGAGTTGAACTGAACTGAACTTATTGAAGCTGAACTGAACTTATAAGTGAACTGAATTTATAGAAGTTGAACTCAAGTTAATTTATAGAAATTGAGCTAAACTTAAAGATAGTAAATTTAATTAAGTCCAACAATAGGGCCTTTATAGCCCCATTATCACTACCTTAATAACAAATACCATTGTTTTAATGTGTTTCTATAACAACCACTTTGTTTGACGGTTCAAATTTCAATATCGACCTTTATACACGGACGTAGAATCATGTTTCTGATAATTACCATGATATATTTGAACCGTATTGTGCTACTGCTCTCTAGTAAGGCACAATCGACATACACTTCAATTCCCTACAAACACAATTGTAAATAAATGATAAAATTAATAAATTAGATGTACGAACCTTTTCTTTCCCCAAACTAACACTGAAAGATTGGATGCCAAAATTTCTATCGCCATCAATATCAGGTATATCCTATTGTAAAAGTAACGTCAATACACAACAAAGTAAATAAGACACGCCCTATTTTATTTAGCAATGTGTAGTTATTCAAGGTATAATATACAGAGTAAATAGGATACCTTGAAGAGTGCTATTACTGTGACAAAGAAACACATAAAAGATGTGGCAATTATTACTGGTTGAGTCAATGTAATTGTTTTTCCTAGCACATATCTCTGCACATGGAAAACAAATATATGAAATATCATTTTAGTTTGTCAACATAATATTAGTCCAAAATGACGTTGGTGCATCCAAGGTTTATACTGATAGATGAACAATTTTTTTTAAATAAAAGACCATTATAGTTAATAAATTTAAGAGAGGAGAAATAGTACATAAAATAGGAGTTGTACTATTGATTCGTGTTTCAAGCAATTACAATAGTAACGCATATATATTATTTCATAATCTAAAGATAAACCAAGTATCTTCTATATTATTCCGATATCGATATATTAGACCATATACTATATTTTTCTCTAACAATAGGATTTAGTTAGGGTTGAGCCTCAATCTAAAGTCAGGTTGAACAAAACATAGCAACAATAAATATTCTTAAAAAAAAAATGGATAGTTATAAATCAAAAACTACGGTGTAATATACAATAATAAACATACCGAAACCGAATAAAATTGGATAGTTATGGTAAATCAAACAAAATAATTGGAACCTTTCTTAGAGAAAATTGAATAGTATAAATACTAATATGGAGTAATATTACAATAATAGTACTTCTTAGTTATTTTAAAGAAAAATACACAATGACATGATAAATTGAAAACTTCCTTTTTTTTTTTTAAATCAAACTTGAGTACAACCAGTCTTTAAAGAAACAATCTTGCGCCAAACCAAACATACATTTTGGAAATGGATTACCATTACCCTAATGTATTTGGCCCCGTCTATTTTTTCTTTTCCAGACCAGATCTCGCATAACATAAATTCCAGTATATTGACATTCAAGAAGAAGGATGGTAATTTATATTGTGTGTTGAAAAAGAAGTTCTCATGGTCTTACCTGGACGTGAATAAAGAAAGCAACTTGTAGTGTCATAGCCCTAACAATAACAATGCAAGATGCTGCAAGAAATGGTTGTTTTTTCCATCTTAGTAATGGAAGCTGCAAATTCGTAAAGTTGGACTCACGATTAGATTAATAAACACTTTAATCTTCACAAATGTAACAATTGTTTACAATAATACCATTGTCTTATTAACCCCAAATCTGTCACATTACCATTTGTAACCAATTTGTATTTTCTTTCCTCATTGCCGATTGAGCCATAATTGCAGTACAAACCAATTCGAGATTTTGAGATCACGAGATGACTTAGCTTGAACGGTACAATGTAAAATATTGTGTTAGAGTAAACTTACATCTACTGAATACGCACTTCCAAGGAAAAAACATATAAGGAGGGCCATAATCAATGGTGGAGATTGAGAGGCAAATCCAATAGCGAAACTCTGAAACGATACATGACATTGTTGAGAAAGCGTCAATTAATTAAATTATCCAAAATACAATACCTTAAACTACAAAATTACAAATTAGACTTTCATACGATAATATCAATCTAAATACGGAGCACTATTCAAACAATTAAGTGAGTAATATTAACTAATTAACTAATGACTATAATTAAGCCAGACTTATTAATCAATTATTATTGCATTAGTTCGCCAATTTATGTAGGTGTAAGAGTTGTAACTCTAAAAAAAACTTTAATTTAAATGGACTTACAGAGATGCAACATATGAATACAATTGTTGATGCAACTGTCATAGTGAATTCGCCTGAAGCAAGTGGAAGGTTTGGCTTATTAACCTAAAAAAATAGCCCTAAAAATGTTAAGTCAAGGTCATAGTAATTGCTTTTGTTGTTTGTATAAAATATAAAAAAAACATAAAAAACGGTTACAATACCTTATCTATCTCTATATCAAACAATTGATTCAATCCAACAACATAAATATTCATCAATATTGCAGGCACCAATGTCTGTGACATCAAGAGAATAATTAGATGAATTACAAGTAAAAAATGCTCGGATTTAATCAACAAATGCTAAATTATGATATAATGACTTATACCTTCAACCATCCCATAAAAAACTTATGGGATAAATCAGACATTGACTCTAATGGAAGAAGTGAAACTGATGTTACACCGATGAGCTGCAAAATAGGCAAGAATTTCTTAGAAAGAAAGACGACGCACGAAATAATTTAGGTTCAGCTAATACAAATAGTTGCGTTATACCATAAGCGAGAGGCTAAACAACAATAATAACAACATTATCCAAGCATAAAGTCACTGAAAATTGCTGGATAAGGAAGGTGGAAGGTAATGGGCTAGGAGCGGAGTCAGAATTTGCAATTAGGGGATGAAGAATTGCAACAGGGGCAAATGAATAATGCCAAAGAAAAACTCGAAAAAATTCAAAATTTTAACCAAAATGTTAGAAATTATGTATGTAAAGTGTAAGAACTCACGGTGCCAATTATAGTATGAGGACGAGAAAAGCGGTAAAAGACGTCTAGTTGCTTTGGTATATGATTAAAGAAGCTTGAAAATTTGTCGTCGTCATTTGTGAAACTAGCTTCAGGTGTGAAGGGTCGACTTAGTCTCCTTAACACTCTTCTTTTAACCAGCTGCTTGTTTTCAAGGATAATAGGATTATTATTAACAATAATTTTTGCTTTTATAAATTGTTTGTGACATGATCTTGATGATATTCTGCAGCATATTTGTCGACTTTGAATACTCCACCGACAGTCAGGGATGTTTAACGATGATATCCGACAACCTGCACATTTAGCACAAATCCAAAAGCGTCATATATTACCTTCCAATTACTTGGCTTATTTCTGGTAGAGTTTTGTGGCTAAACTTGGTAAGATGGTTCTACTGGTAACATATTCAAGATTTTTAGACGACGACGACGACAACAACAACAATATCAGAGCCTTAATCCTAAAATGATTTGGGGTATGCTGCCATGAATCATCCTTTAGAACTGGGTGATCGCACAACTCAAAATACGAAAATATAGAAAATGAAAAGTGAAAAGCAAAAGAGGAGTGAAACATAATATAAAGGTCAAGGTAAACTTATAAGTTTTAAAATCGAAATCTGAATGCTAAATTGCTAATGTTGATATTCGCCAAAACAAATCTCAATCACATAAGTTGAAGTGTTAAGCCAAGGATGGTGAACTATTTAATCGTCTAACGCATTCTCATCAACTCAAGTGTCAAGACTGTTAAGGCATTAATCGTCCCTTACTTCGTAAATCACGCTAATTAAAACTATACTCCCGTTTCACAATTACCGCCTCAAGCCCTCAGTAGTCATCACCTAGGTAGCACGGACACTCCTCCTAACTAGCCATCCCGTGTCCGACACCGTGTCCGACACCCGGACACCCGACACTCGTTGGACACACGCCTAAATATGTTATAATTTAGACGAGGAATAAATGTCAAAAGACATTGATTAGAAGATTGGATTGGGTGGGAAATGAGAAATAGTTATAGTTAAAGGTCAAATTTTACCTTCAATTACCTAAATTTAGTATCAAATACCTACAAAAATAAAGTCATACGTTATTTATAACCATAAAATATGTTTTTTTATTAAATTTAAATAGCGTGTCCCGTGTCCTAAATTTCATGGGATGCCGTATCACGTGTCCGTGTCCGTGTCCGTTTTGGTGCAACCTAGGTCGTCACCAATAATACCCCTCCCTAAATAGACAAAGTATCAACCAACGAAGGTTAACCCATTGGTTAAGAGTCCAACTTATGACTTTGAGGTTAGGGATTTGATTTTCATTGTGTTAAAATATAGTCACGTTGATAGGCAATTGTAAATCCCACTGTCATGGTATTCGAGTTCATGACTATGACCTTGGCGTGTGTATAATAATTTAAATCGAACTTTTATTCATCAACTGGATAAGGCTTTGATTGTATGTGGAGTATCCCAAATCGAAAATCAGAATGGAGTAAAGTTATCCAACCCAATGTAGATACAAAAATTTATACTTTCTATGTAAATAACTTTTACATTTTCTTCGCTCTTTGAAAAAAAAAAAAATTGGATCCGCCACAGGTATGATCAAACATTTTCTCATGAATTTAAGATAAGAAGTTCTTCGTATTATAGTCCTTGGATATGTGATTAGGACATAATAGAAAAAAAATTAAAATGGACCATGAACTTAAAGACTGTATCTATACTATATAATTAAAAGGTTAGGCAAAAGCAATAAATTTAATTCCACATGTCACTGCAATAAATTTAATTCCACATAGGCTTAGCAATCAATTTACTTTCTATACATTTTAATTATCTATTTAATTTATTACTAATTAACAAACCAAAAAGATGAGGAGACAAAGGAGTAGCAAAAAAATGACAAAAAAAAAAGAGTAGTTTATTATTCACATTTCACCCAACCTCTATGATCTATATATATCTATAAAATTTACTTAAAAGACTACATAAACCATTTAGTTTTATTAATCCATAAAATATTATATTATTATTAATTATAGTTAAAAGGGTAAAGTTAAACAAAGGCTACCTAAACCATTTAATTTTATTTCAAATGACATTTTATAATACATTACTTAAATACGATATTACTATGACTATATCTATACAATATTGTTAAAAGGCTTCTAAAAGCATTACATTTAATTCCATGTGGCGTACTCATTAAATTTCATTCTATGTTGCATTTGCATAATTTTTAAATTTATATTGATTATTAAATTTACTAAAATTTCTTACAAAAGTGTCATCATATATTTTGTAACATATAAGTTAAAGTAAATCAAAGTAAAAGACTTTTAAAAGCGTTAAATTTAATTCCATGTGGCATAATCATTAAATTTTATTCTATGTTGCATTTTTATAATTTTAAAATTTGTATTGATTAAATTTACAAAAATTTCTCACAAAAGTGTCATCATATATTTTGTAACATATAAGTTAAAATAAATAAAGGGATATTATCATTATTCTTAAATTAATTGTATACATTAAATATTTCTTGAGTTAAAAAAATTTCAAAAGTGATGTAATTTATACAAATTCCCTTACAAATTTCATAATTTTTGTAACATATAAGATAAACCAAATCTAAGGGTATTAGCATTAATCTTAAATTAGTTTTATACATTAAATATTTCATGAGTTAAAAAAAATTCAAAATTAATGAAATCTATACAAATTCACAAATAAAATTTAACATTTTAATTAAAGTTTTTGTAATAAAACCTGTTAATGAATTGATTAAAATTCCTCCATACTTATTTTTCTAATTTATAAATTTGATTAAGTGTTTGTTGAAAGTGTTGTATTTTTTTTTTGTAAATTGTTATACTTTACTTTCCTAAAATTAAAACCTTTTTAATTAAAAATAAAAATAATTTTGTAGTTTAATAACGTTCCTAAAAGTAAAAGTATGACATTTTACTTCAACTACTATTTAAAAACAAGGCAATTGAAAAACTATGACATTTTTCACATTAGTCCAATTTACTTATTATGTGAAAAACTATTCACGCATCTAAAAACAAGGCAATTGAACACCCACAATTTTCATTAACCTTTTTCCTAATTAATTTACCTCTTAAGGTCCTCATAATAAATTATCTTATTTATTAATACTCATAACTCACAAAATAAATGAAAAGGAATATGAAAAATGAGAATCAATGGTTGTATAATCTTATTTAATAATACTCATAACTCACAAAATAAATAAATGAAAAGTAAAATGAAAAGTTTAAAAGTAATGGTTGTATAATGGATATAAAACTAATAGTTTCCATTCACTAATCCTTCATTTAATATCCATTGATCATAAATTTTCAAATTACATACTATATTTCATGGTTGAATATTATATTTGATTTTGGTGAGTATGAACATATGGTATATAAAAATGAATTAACATCTCTTATATGAAATTGTTATTGTTGTTGTTTTGTAGTATGATAAAGTATTTTAATTTTTTATGTTATTCGTACTTATGAATCGTTTGCTTTATATTGGAATTTATACTTTTCATCTGGGTTAATTTAAATGGCCTACATGTGAGAATATTTTGATTCTTTTGTTAAATGTTCGTCATGTTGATGTTTTCTCTTTGATCAATAAAACATGTGTATCAACTCTACAAAGATCATCAAAGGCACGTGAATGTAGATATGGTAGAGCCTCGTGCAAGTAGTTTGAAGAAAGAAGATAATCAAAAGGCACAAGACTAAGGTGAAAACTAAAGATAAAACTTAAGGTATAAACTAATAAATTATTGATGTATCGTTTTATTAGTAGATAAAGACAAAAAAAATGTACTTTGTGTCAAATGACAATGAGTTGTAAAGTTTGTATAACAGATTTTGGATAACTATTTTGTTCATATTAGGGTAATTTTTTTTCACTTTCTCATATTTAATTTCGTAGATCAAACTATTTATGTTTCAAACACAATGTGTAATTATTGTCTTGTACTACTATACTAATATATCTTCATTTCTGCAAGAATTTGTTGTACATTTAGTTTAATTAAACATTATTATTCACTTTTGAGTATTAAGAAGCACGTGTAAATTTTAGTAAGAAAATTTATGTTTATCTCGTGCATTGCACGGGTAAAAAAACGAATATACAATCAAAAGGCTACCTAAATCATTTAATTTTAATTCACATGACATTTTTATAATCCATTCATTCATAAATTATTATCCTTGTTATTACTATTATTATTATTACTATTTTTATTATTACTATTATTATTATTATTATTATTATTATTATTATTATTATTATTATTATTATTATTATTATTATTATTATTATTATTATTATTATCTATACAATAACATAAAAATGATATTTTGTGTAATTCCTTAAGTATCAAGTGACATCATCTTACTCTAACTAAGTGATCATTTAAGAACCTTTATAAATTTTCTAACATAAATATGCACTAAATTTTTCATAACCGTGACTAATGATCTTGGTAACTAAAAAGACAAAATAAAGATAAAAATGCACTAAAATTTTCATAACTACATGAGTAATGATTTTGGTAACTATAAATCAATGTTGTCAGGATCGGGATTCTACTTTGGATCGATGGGGAGGGTAGGATCGAAGCGGTAGAACCGGATCGTAGAATCGCAAGATTCTACAAACTCACTAAATATAATTTTTTATTTGGTAAAAACATATAATTGAAAATAAAAACACTTATTTATTGTAATATTTATTCATAAAATATTGGTAATTAATGATTTTAGTATCATTGTATGAACAACTTACACGAAATTTAGGTTTTACGGTGTCATTATATAAAACTATATATTAATTTTTTAATTATGGAATCGGATCGTAGGATCGTAAAATCGTAGGATCGTAAAATGATCCCATCTCTTGAAATTTTCAAATTAATAGGATCGTAAGATTCTACAACTATGATAAAATCGTAGGATCCAGGATCGGTCAAGCATTTTTGGATCGTAAAATCGTAGAATCGTTGGATCGAATCGCGATTCTGACAACAATGCTATAAATACAAATGCATGGGCCCGGGGGGATTCAACCCCCTCGCCATCAAAAAAAAAAAGACAAAAAAAGAAAAACTATAAAGACAAAAAATAAAAATTGGCTAAATAAATGACTGTGTAAGAACCTTAAAAAACTCTCTAAGTAATATGCATTAAATTTTTCATTACTCCATTATCGTTAATGATCTTGGCAACTAAAAAGACAAAAAATATTATTTGCATACTTTTGTTTAGTCTTTTACACTCTATTTAATTGGATTCTAATTTATTTTTGTTTATTTTCAGAGTTACTTACCAAGGATCTAAACGTGAAATGTCGAGGTATAAACAATTAATATTTTATTCTTTTTTACTTTTATTTCAAATATACCAAGTATTTTTGTTTCGCTTAAGTAAGTTTAATTTAGTGGTTACAATGCTCGAATATTAAAATGGAATACTAACTTAGAGGTTGTCATTAAGACAAATCAAACCATCATACAGATTTAGGAGTTTTGGTGTCATTCCTCATTACATAGTTTTGGCTCATATCAAAAAATTTCAAAATACCCTAACTATAATATATCTCCAAGTAAAAAAGAAAGTGAGAAAAAGCCAAAAACACTTTCACGAACAATACACCGAAAATAAAACAACAAAAAAAGTCAAACCCGTGATTTTCACGGGTCACAAAACTAGTACATAGTTTAAAAGACTACCTA